>NC_046293.1:81667886-82352886 GCF_004115265.2 Rhinolophus ferrumequinum
GCTTCTGCACAGCAAAAGAAATCATCAACAAAACAAAAAGGCAACCAACTGAATGGGAAAGATATTTGCAAACAACACCTCCTATAAAGCGTTAATATTCAAAATATACAAAGAACTCATACAACTCAACAAGAAAAAATAATCCAATTAGTAAATGGGCAGAGGACCTAAACAGACACTTCTCCCAAGAAGACATACAAATGGCCAACAGATATATGAAAAAATGCTCAACTTCACTAGCTATTAGGGAAATGCAAATCAAAACCACAATAAGATACCACTTCACACCTGTTAGAATGGCTATTACCAATAAGACAAAAAATAACACATGTTGGAAAGGTTGTGGACTAAAAAGGAATCCTCATGCACTGTTGGTGGGAATATAAACTTGTACAGCCACTATGGAAAACAGAATGGAGCTTCCTCCAAAAACTAAGAATAGAATTACCATATGACTCAGAAATCCCTCCTCTGGATATCTACCCCCAAAAATCTGAAAACATTTATCCACAAAAATATATGTATCCCTATGTTCATTGAAATATTATTCACAGTGGCCAAGACATGGAAACAACCAACACGTCCTTTGATAGATGATTGGATAAAGAAGATGTGGTGCATATATACAGTAGAATACTACACAGTCATAAGAAAAGATGAAACACTGCCATTTGAGACAATGTGGATGGATCTTGAGATTATCACGCTAAGTGAAATAAGTCAAATGGAAAAAGTCAAGAACCATATGATTTCACTCACATGTGGGATATAAAACTGAAAGCAACAAATGAACAAAGAGACAAACAAGAACCCATAGACTATGACAACAGTATCGTGGTTACCAGAGGGAAAGGGGGGTAGGGGTTGGTAGGAGAGGGTAAAGAGGATCAAATATATGGTGACGGAAGCAGTATTCTTATTCTTTCTGTCAGGGGGTAAACAAGGAAGGAATTATTCCTTGTTCAAAGAAAAAAATCCAAGTGGTATGTAAATTATGTATCATTTGTTTAGTCGAGAGTCATTTATTGAATGCCTGTTAAGTTGAATGGGGATGTGGGACAGGGACATTTGCAAATTTCATATAAGTGTCTGATGCCGTCATGAGTATGATCACGTTTTTGAACATTTCTGTCCAAAGGGTGCTATGGATTTTCTTACTAAAGTGGAAAACTGCCTTGTCTCCTGCTTCTCTCTGTGTCTAGTCCACTGGTTGAGTCTATTATTGATTGCTTACCAAGTACAAGATGCTTCAAGTATTATCTTTCCTGATCTTTAATCCATTCTAATCAGGGGTGATCTGATATTCCTAAACCAACCATGGAGAGTGATGTGGTGGGGAAAACATGTTTTTTTTGGAATCAAATGGATTGCAGTGTAAATTTCAGCTCTTTTACTAAGAAATCTCTTGCGAAAATTACTTAACTCCTCTAAGCTTTAGTTTCCTCATCTATAAAATAGGGACCCCCCCTGTTTTTCCCCTCATCGGGTTGACTAGAGGATTAAAATGGAATAAGGTATGCAATATACATAGTCCAATTCCTGCCTACTAGCAAATGGCTCTATCTTCCTTGTTCCCCCCTGAATTAGGGAAGGGGGTGGGGTTAAGCAGGAGGAGAGTGAAACTCAGGAGGAATGAGAGGGAGAAACTTAAATCATTGGAAACTGCTGAGATCCTTGCTCTGGCTCTGGAATCCCTGCATCCAATGATCTGCACTATATCACATAGTTAGAGCAGTTATCCCCTAGTGAGGCTGATAATTCAAATCTCTTGGAAATGGGCCTGGGCCTCCAGCTCATATTGTGATCTAAGACTGGCCTTAAATTTAGATTCTCATTCAGAAGACTGCAATGGAAGCCCAGAAACCCTTGTTCTCATAATACTCTAGATGTTGATGTCAAGTAAGGCTGGGAACTAAGGTGATGTCAAAAGCCATGATGACAAGAGGGGACTGCCCAACTCGCAAAGAGCTCATGCTTTGAAGATAAATCCCTGTGACTTAGTAGAAAAGGAGCATATGTGATGTTGGTATTAGGATAGTTAATTTTATGTGTCAACTTAGGTGGGACATAGGTGCTCAGATATTTGGTTAAATGTTATTCTAGGTGTGTCTGTGAGGGTGTTTCTGGATGAGATTAACATTTGAATCAGTAGACTGAGCAAAGCAGATTGCCCTTCCCAATGTGGGTGGGCCTCATCCAATCCCTTGGTGACCTGAATAGAACAATCAGCAGGGGAAGGAAGGATTTTCTCCCTCTGTTTTCAAACTGAGATATTGTTTTCCTGCCCTTGGACTGGAACACATACCATCAGCTCTCTTGATTCTCAGGTCTTCCAACTTGAATGGTTGTGGAAAAGATGGCCATAACTTGGTAGAGTTCAAAAGTTCTGAGACCCATCTTAGAAGCTACAGCTTGCAAGTACAGGGTTGGGACATGTGATGGGAGCCTGGAAGATGAGGTTCCCTGCCCCCTTAAATAAAGAAGCTCCAAACGGCCCAGCATGACTTCATTTTACAGGTGGTGGATATTCTTGTGGAGGGTAGTGACGTCAGGAAAAACCACTGAGACACTGGAGCACGGCAGAGGACCGAGCAGCAGGCTTCAGTGAGCATCTCATAATTTGCTGTTCAGGGAGATGATGGAGGTCGCTACTGTCCCAGCCTGCTGCTACAGGGAAATGAGGAGAGGGGTGTGGAGGAGACCCCTCCCCCAGTTCCCTACCCACTTAGACTTGCTCATCTAATAAAAGTCTACTTCACTTAATGGCTTCCTCCTCAGTGAGTCTCTGGAGTTTGGCTGAGGTCAAACATAGCAGTCCCCATACATTTCTGATAACTCTATTTCCTCCATGACCTGGAAGAGTATCACATCCCAAAATGTTCTCAGTGAGATAAATGCTCATTGGTGTTGGTTAAAAGGAGGTTCTACAATCAATCAAGTTTGGAAAATAGTAGGCTAACAAAGATAAACAAGTTTATTTATCACAGGGTTTCTCAGGTCTTTTAATAAGTTAGGGCACATTGTGAATCTGGAAGAAACAGATACAGTTTGAAGCATTTATCAAAAACTTTCGACCACAGTCCCTGTATGAGTCAGGATTTTCTCAGTTTTTAAATGACATGAATCCAGCTTTGACAGGCATTAGCCATAAAGGGAACTTACTGGCTCACAGAACTAAGAAGCCCAGGCATGGCTGAATGTGTGGGCCTCCAATGATGTCTGTCTCTCTCCATCTCTTGGCTCAGGTTTCCTCGGGATGGCTTTGTTCTCATGACGTATTTCTCTATGCAGTGGTCCCTGGCAGCTCCAAGCTCACATTATACTTATAGGTGCAAATTCCATTTTGGAAAATTCTCCATGAGAGAATAGAACTTATCTTCAGTGAATTGTGTTTAAATTTAGAAGTATTTAAAGTATAAGCAATGAAGTTACAATTAATTATGAGATTATAAAATGTAATTTCGGAAGACTTTCTTTAAATAAAAATCTTCTTAATGACAACCAATGGTATTGGTAAAGCTGGCTTAAGATCTCATGAAACTGCCTAATGGAAACGGTCTCTCAGAAATTAATGTGTTTGAGAACTTGATTTGCTTCCCAATTCCCTGACAGTCCCACACCCCAAATTAGTTCTCTATAATTTCAGTGTTTTATTCTTGCTTCCAAAGTCAGTAGGGACCACCTTGGATTAAGGAAATAGGTTATCAACACATTAAGGTAAACATGTAATTTTATAAACTCTATATACTAGCATTTAAAATGGAACCTTTAAAAAAATCTTAAACCATCACTCTACAATCTCTGACCATGAATCTATTAATATTTTAATTGAAATTTGTTAGAAAACTACAGAAGATATACCCATTTGAAAACTTTTATTAGTTGTCAATTTTATTGTAAATTCATCACTAGATTCCAGATATATTTGACTATGAAACAGAATTCTTCATTAGTGTCCCAAATTAGTTCAAATTATCACATCACAACACTGGTGGGAACTGCTGAACAGTCAATATGAAAGGGGCTTCTCTTTAATTGGTCAAGTTGTAATTTTCATTTTGAAATGCATAATGGTAATGACTTTATTTTTACATATGGAATATTTTGGGGGATTTTGATTTTTCTAACCTAGAGAACTTGTTCCAGTAAGTTAGAAATTAAGTTCCCTGGAGATGCTCATTTCTCTTCATCTATATTTACTGTGTCCTTATGGTCAGCTAGGAAGAGAACTATAATAAAGGTGAAATCATTTGGGATCTTTAAAACTGGAATCTCAACCACTTTTGTCAATCCATTCCATGATGCTACTTGGTATTTCCGATAACAATATCTTGAGAGATTTTAAGATTCTTCAGCAATTTCTTAATCATCAAAAGAAATCATACTGCCCAACAATAAAATAACTGAGTATTTTTTTATCTTATTACTTGAAAACTAGTTATCCACATAATACACATATGTGTACCTTCATTGAATTGTTTGATTAAACAGATCACTCTGCAAGATAATAGAGTTTCTAACAGAATTCTTTGTCTCACACATTTTGAATAAAATGCTTAAGCATTCTTCTTCATCAAAAGATTTTTTTTAGGCAACAGCTAACATTAATTGACTAATGCTCTCTTCAGATGATCTCATTTAATCTTCACAATGGCTTTATGAAGGAGGTAGCTTTTTTTTTTTTTTAAGGATTTCTTTTTTTTTTTTTTTTTTTAATTGGGGAAGGGGAACAGGACTTTTATTGGGGACAGTGTGTACTTCCAGGCCTTTTATCCAAGTCAAGTTGTTGTCCTTTCAGTCTTAGTTGTGTCGGGTGCAGCTCAACTCCAGGTCCAGTTGCCATTTTTCTAGTTGCAGGGGGCACTGCCAGTCGACCGGGCAACCTTGTGGTTGAGAGGGCGCGCTCCAACCAACTGAGCCATCTGGGAGCTCAGCGGCAGCTCAGCTCAAGGTGCCGTGTTCAATTTTAGTTGCAGGGGGCAGAGCCCACCATCCCTTGCGGGAGTCGAGGAATCGAACTGGCAACCTTATGGTTGAGAGACCACTGGCCCATGTGGGAATCGAACCGGCAGCCTTTGGAGTTAGGAGCATGGAGCTTTAACCGCCTGAGCCACCGGGCCGGCCCCGGTAGCTTTTTTTAAAATTAAAGTTTATTGGGGTGACAATTGTTAGTAAAGTTACATAGATTTCAGGTGTACAATTCTGTATTACATCATCTATAAATCCCATTGTGTGTTCACCATCCAGAGTCAGTTCTCCTTCCATCACCATATGTTTGATCCCCCTTACCCTCATCTCCCACCCCCAACCCCCTTACCTGCTGGTAACCACTAAACTATTGTCTGTGTCTATGAGTTCTTGTTTCTCATTTGTTTGTCTTGTTCTTTTCTTGTTTTTGGTTTATATACCACATATCAGTGAAATCATATGGTTCTCTGCTTTTTCTGTCTGACTTATTTCACTTAGCATTATGCTCTCAAGATCCATCCATGTTGTCACAAATGGTCCTATTTCATCTTTTCTTACTGCCAAATAGTATTCCATTGTGTATATATATACCACAACTTTTTATCCATTCATCTATCGAAGGACATTTTGGTTGTTTCCATGTCTTGGCCACTGTAAATAAAGCTGCAATGAATATTGAAGCACACGTGTCTTTATGTATAAATGTTTTCGGATTTTTTGGGTAGATACCCAAGAGAAGGATTACCATATTACCATAGTTATATGGTAATTCTATTTGTAATTTTTTGAGGAACCTCCACACTGCCTTCCATAGCAGCTGCACCAGTCTGCATTCCCACCAACAGTGTATGAGGGTTCCTTTTTCTCCACACCCTCTCCAATACTTGTTACTATTTGTCTTGTTGATGATAGCCATTCTGACTGGGGTGAGGTGATATCTCATTGTGGTTTTTATTTGCATTTCTCTGATGATTAGTGATGTTGAGCATTTTTTCATGTCTATTTGCAATTTGTATGTCCTCTTTGGAGAACTGTCTCTTCAGGTCCTCTGCTTATTTTTACAATTGGGTTGTTTGTTTTGTTGTTGTTGAGTTGCACGAATTCCTTGTATATTTTGGATATTAGCCCCTTATTGGACGCACTGTTTGCAAAAATCTTCTCCCATTCAGTTGGATGCCTCTTTATTTTGTCGATGGTGTCTTTTGCTGTGCAGAAGCCTTTAAGTTTGATATAGTCCCATTCATTTATTTTAGCTTTTACTTCCCTTGCCTTTGGAGTCAAATTCATAAAATGCTCTTTGAACCCAAGGTCCATAAGTTTAGTACCTATGTTTTCTTCTATGCAGTTTATTATTTCGGTCTTATGCTAAAGTCTTTGATCCATTTTGAATTAATTTTGGTACATGGTGACAGATAGCAGTCCAGTTTCATTCTTTTGCACGTGGCTTTCCAATTCTGCCAGCACCATTTATTGAAGAGGCTGTCCATTGTATGTCTTTTGCTTCTTTGTCAGAAATTATCTGTCCATATTTATGTGGTTTTATTTCCGAGTTCTCAATTCTATTTCATTGGAGGAGGTAGCATTTTTTTAATCCCAATTTTATAGAGGAGGAAACTGAGGCATGGGGAGGCTAAGTGCCTAATGTTACACAGCTTATAAGTGGCAGAGTTGGCTACACAACCCAACTCCAGAACCAGCAACAATGACCACTGGTAATATAACGATTGATCGCGTTTTACCTGTGAGCAGATTACTTGACAATCCTACCTAAGGCACAACAAAATTGGGAACATTCAAATTCACCTGAACGTAGGAGAGCCTTATGTTAAGCACGCGCATGCGTATACACACACACACACACACACACACACACACACACACAGAGGATTGCCTGATGGTTTACCACATTTTGGTTATTGCATGGCTTTTGTTTCTTGACTTGAGTTAAAGCGATTGTAACAAAGCTCCCATAAATAAGAGACCAAGTAAATAAAAATCTCATATTTGTACTGTTACACTAATAGGCTTAATAACAATAATCCACAAACATCTGCAATCATAAAATAAAAACTTCATTACCATTTCAACGCAGTCACTACAAATTCTCAGGTTAGCCAGTGCACCAGCTGTGTCCTGGTGCTTCCCAACACAAAACAGCAATTCATTCCAAATTACTACTCTCTGTTAGTGACTCTTGCTCTCTGGCTCCCATCCCAAACACTCCTGCTGTTCAGGTCTATTGTCTCCCCTCACTAGGAAAGCCTTTTATTTTCTGGGAAAGCTTGAAGGATTGTCTCCATGAAACACTACCTTAATCTTCTAATTTCTGATTTCCCACTATATGTCCTCCAACGTTCTGAGCATATTTAGCCTTCCTTTTCCTCTACCTAGTGGCATGTAATATACATTTTTAGAAGGTGTATAGAATATTTCACCCAAAGAATGAAGCTGAAAGAGTTAACAAAGCTCAAGCTGTTCTGTGGCTTTGTAAAATGAACTAGTCTAAGATTCAGATAATGAGTTTTAGTCTCTGCATACGAACCGTGGGGTTGAGAAAACGCCCTTTCCGTCATTCCTGCTATGGACCTCTAATCATAAAATTCTATACAAAATTACCGGGGGCTTCCTTCTGAGAGTTTATGGCCTCAGAACAGCAAGCTAAAAAACCAGACTAGTGGGAAAGGAAGGATGGTCTTTGAGCGACATGGAACACATACACTGCTTAACAAAAATTTTATACTACTTAAGAGATCATACTTTACAGGTAGTTCATTTTTATGTTGCAAATTATTTATATATTTCCTCTCATCTGGAGCTTAAACTTTTTTTGCAATCCTGAATATAACTGAAAGGAGAGAATAAGAGTATATTTAATCTTGACCTTATTGGTGATATATAAGATTTCAGGAAAATGTCTCTTGGGTTAACTCTTCCAGTGCACAAGCATAACCAAGAAAATTGTTTCTTCCAGGATATGGAACTCCAAGTCTATTAATTGTCAAAATGGGGGCCATTTAAATATTTCCCCTATTTATAATTTCTAATCGATGCTAGAAACAATTGGGAGAAGTATACTTTTTTTAAATCTTCTTTTTTGTTGTCATAACCTAGTACCTTGTACAGATGACACCACGTTGTTTTCCTAGGGACCTGCGGATCTGTTTACAAAGCCTCTTCATATCTTTATCTATGAGCAGGTGGATACCCTACTGAAGCCGTGAGCTTGCTTGAGAGACCATCTTCCCCTTGGAACATAGCAGCTGACTGTAAATGATATTAACCCAAGAGCACGTACCACAGATACCTTAACTCTCTGATGATGTGCCCATTTTGACTCTATCAATAAAAGAAGACTTCTCTGCCTGCTGACATAAAATGGAACTCTGCTGAGATGAAATGTGTCAGCCATTCATAACACCACACATATTTTCCCAAGCAGCCATTATACAAATAAAATGTTGTCCTTACATGGCAAATTTACAAAGGCACAAGGTAAGAGGGCAGAAGAATCTGTCTGCAGGGTTCCATGGCACCAGGTAGAGATAGCTATTGGGGAAAAATTGATAATAAATATAGTAATGGGTTCATTTGCAGACAGTGAGCTTTTAAATCTTGACAAGAAATTTGCCACAAAGAACTATAGGCATTGTGATGTGAAAAGTATAAACAGGACACCTGAAAAATAGATGCATTGTAAACACAAATGCTAAGGGTGAGCTAATGTATTTCTTATTACTTCTATTTAATCTCGTCGGCAGCTAGCAAACGGTACATTATGTATATTTCAAGACAGAAAAATAAAGTGACATCTGTTTATGGAGTGCAATGGCAGACCCACACATTGAAGGTTGTTTTGACAATTGGTTTCTAAAAATAGACTTAGGACAAATATAGGCATTCTTTGGCATGGTTAAGGCATCCCAGAATGCCTACATAATCAACTCCTGGTATCTGAATGCCTATTTTTAGGAGAACCCAAGGAGTAAATTGTAGTCATTATGGAGACACCTATGCGGCTCCTAGCAATTCTCAGAGGGTGGAGTTCCATTACGAATGTGAATGCTCAGAAACAAGTTCAACTTAAAGGACTGAAAATATTTATTCTGACAGCACTGCCATTGTATTAGAAGACTCGTACACCATTGCAAATTTACTATACTCACATAGGTAGCTTTTACAGGCTGGGTTCAAAACGTACTATTCTTGAAAGGAAATGAGAAAGTTTCAACTCTGAACACAAGCAGTCAGGTGGCTGTGCATGTATTAGTGTCAGCATGTGATAGAAGAGGTCAGATTCTGGGAGGCAAGATAACCTGAAACGGGAATTCACTCCCACTATTTGATGTCTCCAATTTGTTACAGGGTATGACATTCAGTACCTGGTGTAGACACAGGATAGACATGTAGTATAGCTGGATAACTTTTTCTGGGTTAGTTGAAATACAGAATTAAAACCTGACAGCCCCTTAAAGGATACAGAAACTTCAATCAAACTCTTTAACAGGATACCTCTCCCATATATATATATATGTGGGAGAGGTATCCTGCTGAAGAGTGAGATATATGTGTATGCATATATATATATACACACATACATATATATGATTTATATATTTATTTTATTGCACCTCACTTTATTGCACTTCACTTTATTTAAAGATGTTACATTTTTCAACAATTGAAGGCAAGACCCTCCAGCAGCAAAAAAATTATGATTCACTTTATAGTAATACTGACTTTATTGTGTTGGTCTGGAAACAATGCTGCACTGTATCGGAGGTATGCCTGCATATATGTATATACATATGCAGAATGTACAATATTTTTGTTTAGAAAATATCTGTATACTTGAAATACATTAAATATCTCCATGTGCATGGCCATCATCTAGGAATAGTACACAGTAAACCAACCTAATAAAAATTTATATTAATTAGAAATAAGTGGTGTAATTCAGAGGATAGGATACTGTCAGACATAAAAGCAAATGAAAATCTTGATTTAAACAAACAAATAATGCTGATGTTTTATCAACATTATAGGATTAGATTCAAATTTCTTATCTTCATGGTAACCTCTAACAAGTCTTTCTATAGTTTGATACTTGCTTCATCCTTTACTCCCTTTACATGCTATCTTGACTTGTATCCTTTATATTGCTGATAAAGACCCTCTGAACACTTTACACTCTCTCTTCTTGACCAAAAGATTTCTTTAGATTGATTCATTTTCTAAAGGCCAGGTAAGTTGCCCTGTCATTACAATGCCTTTTGATTTTTAGAGATGATTATTCTAATTTCAAAATCTTCCTTAACTTCTCAGAAACTCAAGCCTACCTAAATTAACAGTTATTGCAAAAAGAAAAATGCATAAATATTAAATGTCAGCTAATGACAATTTGAATTTAGGGGTAAAGGCAGAACTAGAAATGGGGGTCAGAGGGAGGGGATAAAATTAAAACCACTCTGATTAAATTCAGCCTATTGAAATATTTCACTGAAATGAGAATGATAGTTCACACGCTGAGGCAAAATTGCCATTCCTTTCTGGATGGAATTCCTAATTTTGAGAACTGCAAATTTGCTAAAGTAGTAGATTTGTCCAAAATTAGCTTGTAAAATGCTTGCAATAAGCAACATCTCCAAATCATGGTCAAATGGCATTCTGTACTGATATGACAAGATATAATCTCTTGCATAGGTTAAAGTATTATTATGAAAATGTATTCCATTTCTTCAGGGTTTTATTACCATGTTTTGCAAATGTAACATCACATAATGAGCTGATATGAGCCAAAAAACAATACAATTATATGTCTGGCAAGGATACCCAGCCTCTGTACTTGAGAACCAAGAGAGACTGTCCGCAAAAATGTGTGAGATTTTTTTCACCCAGTGAAACATAAGTCTCATAAGTTATCTCAGCAAATGAGAACTATTCACTAAAGGCCTTTAGTGTATAAAACCCTGTATGGTAATGATCAAATGAAAATATTTGTTTAACAAAAAAGAAAAGAAGAAAATCATAGTATAGTAGGTGACCCATACAGTAAGAGATCAATAACAATCAATTTCTTTTCTGACATTTTAATGGGACAAAGAACAGGAAGAGATTAAGGGGTATTCAAGAAAAAGCCCTGTGGTTGGAGGAGTTCTCAGTGTCAAGGTTGGGGCTACAAGGCTTCCTGCCCTCTCTTTCTGATCCTTTGCTGAGTGAATCAAGGTGCAGGTTTACAAGATGGCTAGTTTGGCTCATAGGTGTGGTAAAAACAAAGCTTCCCTTCTCTCATGGGAACAGAATCTACAATTTTGTCTTCTTTACTCTTACATTCTTATAGAGCTGAAGAACAATGCAAATGAGTGGTGATTTTGGAAATCATCTGTACACTTAACGCCTTGACAGAAAAATCAGTGTAGTCCTCTCCCCCTTAGCAATGATACCCAAGTGGCCCACTAAGACTTCATCTGTTGGAAAGTTATTTGGGTTATTTTTATATTTATACAGTCCCAGGTAAATCCCAACAGGGTTATAAACGACAGGCATCTTCAAGCCTACATAGCTCCTGATATTTTAAATAGCCCCAAGTGGCACCAAGTCCCCTTGAAGTCAGAATCTCATCTGAGTGAGAAATTCTCACTCTGTTCTCACCAGGAAGAAGGTCCAAAAGCAGCGACTCAGTTTCTCTGCACCTTGTTGGGATGGAATCTACTGAGGGAAGTTTCTTTATAAATAACAACAGGATTAGTGCCCCAACAATAAAACCTTCGGTTTGTTTTTTTCTCCACAGATGGGATGGGTTTGAATAGTGTAATGGCTCATGAAGAAAGAGAGTTTTTTCCCTCCCCCTTAGACTGAGTTGATCCTGACATGTTTTGGCAACAGAATGTGGTACAAGCGATGCTGTATACTGATACTTCCTGCAGTCCCGGGAGAATCCCAAATGACATGAAGAGACCACATGGAGGAGAACCCAGGGGCTCCAGTCAACATCCCTGACTGGGCTTCTAGCAACATAGGAGTGAGCCATGTTGGACTGTAGCCCCGTCTGGCCTCTGGAGGAGGGCAGCCTTACCTGCCAGCAAACGGAGCAGAAGAGCTGCCTAGCTGAGCCCACTTGACTCCTAGAATCTGTAGGGGTAAAATAAGATTGTGATTATTCTAAACCACTAAGTTTTGGAGTGGTATGTTATATACCAAAACCCATACAGACCTTAATACTCTCCAAGTTTGCTTTGAGTCCAATGGCACTTATTTGGAAGATGTCTAGCTGGGGGATATCTATATTTTTGAAATATTTTTTCTTAAATGTAATTGTTGTGAGTGGATAAGAATCAAAGTTGGGCCCATGGTGGCAAAAGCATGGTGGCCAAGCCATTAAATCACTGGGGAAAAGGTGAAGCCAAATGTGAAGACAATGATTAGTGCTGGGGAAGAGGTGTCTGTGTCAGGGTAGGGCTGCATCGGTATCATCTGGTCACAGGAACATTTCAGGACCCCTTAGGGGAAGGTCTGGGACTTCAAATTTCTGCCCAGATTTTTTTGAGTTGCATGACTGAACCATCATTCGTTTATTATTTTCATATTGAATTAGAAGCTCTTTTACATAAATATAATTTTCTTCAGCATCTGTTGATTTTTTTTGGACCATGAAATTTAGCAGGAAATCAAAGGCATGAAGACTTGCATAGCATGATGCTGAGTTATGTAAGTTTGAAATAAAACTTTATCTAATTCTGTCACAAAAATCTGTTTTTTAGAAGCATACGGCCTGACAAGCTCATATTACTCACATCCACATTTGTGAATGCCACCTCACTCGCTTCCCGAGATGATTTTGTTGCTCACCAGCTTGATGGGCTAGTAGAAAATACATTTGCCAATAGCCTGGGTCAGGTGCCAGCTGCTTTTGAGCTTCTTTGATTGCCATATCCCGTCTGGAGAGGACAGGTTGCCAGAGAAGTAGCAGGAGTCAGAACTGAGTCAAGGTCAGGAGACAACAGACATAGCATCAACACTGGTGGAAAATAGCAGCATTCACTGTAGGATGCAGACGTTAGGTACAAAGCCAAGAATTTGACCAGAACCATTCAGGCTGATGTAGAATTTTAGGGCCCTCTGTTCTCTCATTTATCTTATGGCGAAGCAGTTAAATTCTGAGAGAAGGATCTGGCTAGAAAGAGGGTAGATTATTTCTGTGCCCACTTAAAAGTAAGAGCAAAAGCCCAGATTCAATTAAGGGTGTTGGCTTTGGTCATGGGGCACTGAGCCCATAATGGCACTAAAGTACTAGGTGAGTAACGAAGAGGTAATAAAAGGAGGTGCGAAGTGTCAAGCCCAGGAAAGTAGGCAGAGAGCAAGAATGCAACCATAATGGACGGATGGCAACTGAGAGACAGAGAGCTCAGGTTTGGGAAGCAGAACTTGGAAAGATTTCTGAATGCAAATTGGTACAAATGCTGGGAGATTTTTAGAATGTTGTCTGCAGTTAAATGGGTAGGAAAGGAGGGAGCAATAATAAGCACCGGAAAGATCACTGGATTAAGAATCGCGAGGTCTGCAGTGTGCACCTAATTTAGAAGCTAACTAGCTGAGTGACCTTTAGTAATTAATTTCATACCAAGAAATAAATAGCAAAATCAAGAGGATGTATGGTACCAAAACTTGACTTGGAGTGTCTACTTACTACCAGAATACATGCTGGGTTCCACAGGGATGAGCTTCTAAAATGACTGGACTACAGATTATGTATTCAAATTCTAAACAGTGTCCCATCTTTGTTTACATTAGAATTTTCTTATATCTAAGATCCCATTTAGCTGTGACTCTATTATGCTTCTTTTACTTCAGTCTTGAACTTATGAGTCAGACTTTCTTTTCATGGTGGTGTGGGTTGTCACCTACTAGAAAACCAGCTATCTGTGGTTATTGATGTTAGAAATGTGGGAGCAACTCTGGACCCAGATTATTACGTGTGGGGAAGAACGTGGGCATCGAGGTTTTTTTTTCTAACCATCTTTTATGAACCAAAATGAGGGAAGGTTGGCAAGAGTGTGGTCAGAGAGGGGAATCTACAAAGACTGGGGAGGGGGATTCAGAGAGTGTGGACCTCAACGCTGTCTCTTGACACTCACGGTGAAGGGACTTGTCTGAGGATGAAGGGCTGTTAGTCTTTTGTTTAAAAGCACGAATGTCTGTGGGACAGAGACTCTGGTGTGTCAGAGTTCTCCAGTAGTTTCCCGAAACAGATAGGGAAACCAGAGGGCAACTATCTCATATGGACTAAGAAATATCTGATCCCACATAGGTCATAGCATAAGTTTTGACAGTTGTTTGTCTCTGAGAGGCCAAAAATATTTTGCTTTTCCCTCCAAAATGCTGCATAAGAGTGTTCTGGGGTGCATATCATAATGGAATAATGAAGTCCCAGTTTCCTCTTCTCATCCATGGAGAGGAAAGAAAAATAGGCCCTGGGCACAGATTAAACTTTGCTTTTAGAGTTAACATACATACCATCCGTTTTACCAGTATACATTTCTGGCTAAATTACTAAGTATCATCCTAATCATCACCATCACTATTGCAACTCTCATTAAGAGTGCCTATTTCACACCAGGCACTGGGCCAAGTACCAACATGCTGTAATAGAATACTCCCAAGAAGGCTAGAGGTTGATATTTTGGTCCCTGTTTCACATATGAGGATTCGTTAGGCTGGTGGGTGAATGCAAAATACTTAACAAAGAGTCCCAAAAGGTCAGTGATGGATCTGAAGTAGTGCACAGATCCTCTAGTGTTAACAAGTTGAAAATGAGCTCTCGTCTTCCCCTTACTCTTTTCCTGGTTAAGAACAATTCCTTCTTCAAGTCTCTGTTTAAATACTACTTCCCTTTGTTATACACTCATAACACCGTCCCTAAAACTCATCACACCTGTAGTAGCTTACTGATAGTCTGTCATCTTCACTAGAACGTGTTCTCCTAATCAAGTTCCTCATACTACCTCTCCCCGCAAAAGCGCTGGACAAATGTATTCTTTTGTGTGTGACATCTATCAGTTATCATCCAAATCAGTTAAATTCTGTATTTTTATTATGATTGTAATCATATAAATGCTTTCGATTATGCTGGCACCAAGTAGTGATGTTTTAATTGTCATGGATAAATGACAGTAGACTAGAGGTGAACCCAACATGTAAATTGTGTATTTGTGCCAAACACAAATCAAATAATGTCACCTTTCCATGCACTTATATAGAGAACACATGCATGATCTAGCACACTTTGTTATGGAATTGTGACACGTGTGATGTTTTACTGTTGGTTTCAACAAAACGTCTTTCAGAATACTCATTTAATGATGCAAATTTAAATTTTGCTGGTGTTGAAGTTCTGCTTCAATTTATTTTACAATTTTGATATGTTTTTATAATTGCATGAGCTAGATGCATACTGTATTCACATCTAGCTTGTGTTTACATACTTTTATGTAACATTGTAATACAATTAATTGAAGTCAACACTGGAGTTTCTTTTTTTTTTTTCCCCATGAAAAAGGAGACACTACGTGGCTCAAGTCTGAGAAACACGAATTTCCATGAAGGCAGGACTTGTGTTTCTCTCGTTCACAGATGTAGCTCCATACTCGGGAATCTGCTCACTGCTCAGCATACAGTTTGTTCTCAGTACATGCTTGGTGAGTCCAGGGGAGGCTAAATCTTTCATCCTGGTGATGGACTCTTTCTTTTCCTAATCTGTTCTCCTGTGTGAGTTCCGTTTTCTGGGCTTCACAGGGAATGAGCATTGACTTACCTGACTTTTCTCTTCCTGCTAACTGAATGCCTCGCCCTGGATTTCACCTGTTTCTTACAGCACCTGTGGTAATCGCCACATTGCTATCAGTTTATCTGGGCAGAGCCCCTAACACACAAGATACACGTTGCTTTAGAAAATGAGTCATCGCCAGCCTCCTTGTCATACCGAATACGTTTAGAGCACTTTGTAACATGACCCAGTTTTCCAAAAATTTTAGGAGTACACCTTTGCATGAACACACTTAAAATATTGTACCTGATGTAAACAGAATGTAATAACCCAGGATATTTCTTTGACACCAAGTCATTTAAACTCCAAGTCATAGATAAAACAAAATAGTCTTAATGTCTTTTAAACGCATTAATATTGAGATACATCTCGAAAATATTTTACCAGGAAACAAAATGTTAGGAAAAGCATAATAATAAAAAAATGTTTTCTCCTTTACTAAATTGCTAAAATAATCCACATTAAAATAATTGGGTATCTTTTGTTTCTCAATAGAGCTAAAAGAATGTAGAGACAGAAATTCAGTGGATTTGGATTAAATATTGGTGTGCCACTTATTCTAGGCACTTAATTTCTTCTTTGAGTCTCTTATCTAATTCTCACAGGTTTGTTGTGACATAATATACATGCAAAAGGTTTTTTGGTTTTTTTTAATGGAAAAGACTATATTTATTATACACATTTTGAAAACAACTGGCTGGTCTCTTGATTAGCTAACACCAACCAGACCTGCTACTAACTGGTTCTTTATTTTATTTTATCTATTTATTTATTTTAAATTTTCTTTTCTTTTACATTTCTTTTTTTTATTAGTTTCAGGTGTACGAAACAATATAATGATTAGACATTTACACCCCTCACAAAGTGATAACCCCCCAAATCTACTACCCCTCTGACACTGTACATAGCTATTACAGTACCATTGACTGTATTCCCTATGCTGCACTTTACATCCCGTGACTATATAAATATATGTTTAGTTATATAATAGTTGACATTCAACATTATTTTGTATGAGCTTCAGGACTAACTGTTTCCTTTAAAAGTAACCATTTGAATTACTTTCCTACCACCTTCAAATGGATTTAACAATTCTTCCAAGCCTGAGTGACTATCACAGAGATGACCAGGAGGTAAAGTGTATCATGGTGCCCATTTCACTGGGCTTTATCAGTTAATTGGAGTATTGCATGTGCAGTTGTATACTTGCTTCTTTATCCATTAAAATTGCTCTGAAATTAATCACTGTATGGCATTATCTAGGTTAGGAGTATATTAAAAATAGATTCAAGTACCAATGAAATTATGCAACAGAACGTGATATCACATATAAAGAATTTTTTTTCTAGAATGTGCTTTTTCTTGTCCTTTATGAATTAGGTTTGTGACAGATGGGAGATAATATGGGTCATCTGGTGGTAGGAGTCTGCCATTATAACAAACACCTGTCCTGGAGTGTTATCCTTTCCCCCTTCTCTTTATACCGTGTTTCCCTGAAAATAAGACCTAGCTGGACAATCAGCTCTAATGTGTCTTTTGGAACAAAAATTAATATAAGACCCGGTCTTATTTTATTATAATATGAGACCGGGTCTTATATAATATAATACAATATAAGACCGGATATAACATAATACATAATATAATACCAGGTATAATATAATATAATACCGGGTCTTAAATTAATTTTTGCTCCAAAAGACGCATTAGAACTGATTGTCAGGCTAAGTCTTATTTTCAGGGAAACACAGTAGTAGTAGAGAAATTAGTTCAAAGGAAATATCTCAAAAGAAAACAATAACAAGAATTACAAAAGAAATTCAGAAACAATGGAATTCATCATTGTATTTTCATGTGGTTCTTCTTGTACTACCTATTAAACAGCAATGGGGGAGGTGAGACCAAGTGGGTCTTCCGACAAAGGGCTTGTCTGGACCCTTTCCATATCTCCTAAGGCAAATGGCTATTGCAGAGATTAGGGCAGGCAAGTCTCATCTCTTCGTTTCTGGTATGTGCTCTACATACGAACATTTGCTCCAAAGGAGAGGATTTTCAGAACTTTGTGTAAGAAAGAATTACTTGGGGAGCTTATTAAATACTCAGATGCCCAGGTTCTATCCAGAAAGATTCTGATTGAGTAGATTTGATTGGGGGTCCAGGAATCTGCACTTTTACAGAACACTCCAGGTGATTCTGATGCACAGGTCCATGGACTAAATACTGGGAGACATGAGTCTGTTGTTCTTATCTCTGATTGCACAGGAGATTCATCCAGAGAGATTTTGCAATCTACTGATACTCAGGCATCACCCACAGAGATTCTGATGTAATTGGCCCAGTGGAATGTCTGAGCGTCACCACGTACACGTGCTATTTAGTTAGGGCTGAGAACCACTGATCAAGGGGTCCCAAACCTGCAAGATGATAAGGTTTACACGGGCATGCTTGATTAAACTACAGATTGGTAGGCTGGCCCCTGGAGAGTCGGATTTAGAAGGTATAGATTGAGGTGTGGGAATCCAAGTGTTTAATAAACCAGTGAGCTGATTGTCATCATTAGTCAGGTTGGGATAAAAGGCATTATGAATGAGGTTATCAGATGATTCACTTTCATAGTATAAAGTGGAACAGAGGTCCCTGGGGTGGTGAGACCTGGTTAAGGAAGATTTGATAAGAAAGAAGGGAAGACCAGAGCATTGACAGGTAACACGAGCTTGCACGCATTGGGCCTGGGAAGAATGTTTCAGTGGTTGGAGGATAGTAAGAGCCATGAAGACAACACAAGAATTAAGAGAAAGTCCTACATAGATTTTTCTATTTTGACATTTTTGCGTTGCCCTGAGGCCTCAGTAATCCTAATGGGGAGAGTTTTAAATTCTGCTTGAGTAATAAAGAATTTATGATATAACTAAACAGTTTTAAAAAGTATATGATTTTTAAATCTTGAAAAAAATTTTAAATGAAGACATTTAAAAATATTGAAGCGTTGCATGTAGTGCCTTTTCCCTGAGAATCCATACTTTTCTTCACGTTTTAAATGGTTAACATTTATGGATGTGGGTTTAATGTAGAACTCTGGCTCTCTTTACTACTTTTCATAATAGGGAAAATTAAAATTTATTTGTGTGTATGTGCACATCTCATTGATTCTTTATGTATTCACCAAGGGTTACTATGGTTTGGGCCTTTTTAGATTTTTTTAAACCTTTGTTACCATAAATTAGGTCTAATAATCAGAGCGCAATGTGTAGTTCCAAAACCTTATTGAAATGCCCATAGACATTTGCCATATTGGTATATTTAGAGTAAAATATCTAATTTCTAGAAACATTTAACAAGACTGATGGGAAACACATTTGTTTAAGGATTCTTTAAGTACTGAGCATTCTCAGAGGAATTAATTAAGTTACATTTATCTGATACAGGGTTGTTTATGATAAATTCTCAGAGTTTGCAAAGTAACAAAATGGTAAGAAAATATGAAATGGTTAAATCTGTGATTCAATTGTGAAGATGGTTCAGATATTCTCTTGTAGCTTTGAATGACTCTACTGATTTGGCCATATCAATCTACTGTATGAGAGCGCCTCCAATTAAGCAACCCTTCCCTGGCTTCTCCTCCCCACTAACCCTCACCCCAAGCTGCCAACTCCCCCTTACCCCAGTGCCCCCTTTCCCTCACCTGCCCTTGGCTTCTAAATTTATTCTCTGGTCAGCTAGTGGCTAGAAATGATAAACAGTGGTGGCAAGCAAAATGCTGTGCTAATTCCATCAGGAACCCGCCTAATAAACAGAGCTGATGGTTACGTAAATATAGGCTGTTTTAATAAACACTATGCGTTTAATGTCAAGTATTTACTGAGAATCCAGGGTGAAGGGAACCACTGAATTAAATGTTTTCAGGGGTAGAAGGGTCCGACCACAAGCACTGTCCTTGTGTCTGAGCGTTAGTCTCTGGAACGCAGACAGTGTTTCTTCTGAGCCATTCGCTAGTCTTCATCACTTCCCCTGCTTCTAGCTCTGTCACCCCACCCCCCGCCCCAATAAAGAGTGTTATCCAATTCCCCTAAAAGGGTCTGGATCAGGATGGGTGAATCTGTGACTCCCTGGAGTCCGAGGACCATTAGGAAAGAATCATCTCACAGATGGCCTCTGCAGGAGCCCTGAGTGTTATTTTCATAAGTTATTTAGACCTAGTTCTATTTATATCAGTTATGTGGTCTGTGTAGTGTTTGGAAAACATTAGTGGAACCTGCCAGGACCACCATTATTAGAAATGTGAAGGACTGGAAAAATTAGGCTTTTTTAAAAAAACTGTTTTTTGGTCTTTGAGGATTCCCCATGTGAATATTTTCCAATTTTGGGGTGGAGGAATAGGAAAAATGTAAAAAAAAAAATTTCCTGCCACAGTTTTACCCAGTCTTTGGGTCACTGATCACAGTGCGGATCATGTAGCAGTAATCCCCCCTGAAAATTTCCAGGGTAATGCCCTCAGCGTGTGTGCATTTTATTTTTAAGGACGGCACGGTTAGCTGAGGTCTGTGGTTTCAGGGTAAAAAGCTGTTTTTAGAAAATACTAGATTCAGCTTTTATGTTGGTTGACAGGAAAAATGTTTAGAGATTTTGTTACTTCTGACAAAACAGCTGGCTACAGCTGTAGATTCATTTATATAGATAGAAAACTCCAGTTGAGAAAATGCCAAGTGTAATAGGGTGAGCCTTGTTGAAAAATATGGCAATAAGACACTGTAGGAAAAATTCTCTGTTCCTTTGTTCACTGGGTGACCTTCTTATTGAAATCACTTTTTAATGAACGTACTGGTTTTCTCTCTTGTTACTGATCTTCCAGTGGTATCCATAAATATCAAATATGGCCCTCAAATTTATTCCTGGCCTGTTACTCTACTTTCTACTGTCTCTGTCTTCACTTATTCTTGTGTTAAATAAATTATTTAAAGGCATAACACCTCAAGACTGAGAAGAGTCTCAGAGATTCTTTACCCCAATACTTGCACTTTACAGAAGAGAAAAGCAGGTCCAAGGCCGTTCAGCGACTTGCCCAGTGTCACAGAGTTTGTGGGAAGATCAGGACTTGACTTCCTGAAATAGGCCTTTGTTTGTCTCACATATAAAAGCTCTATTCACAATGAGACATCGCCACAGCCCAACTTCGCATCCTCTAGCACTGTGTTCACTGGTCTCCCTCTGCCAGGGAGTAGGCACCACGTAACGCATGCAGGGTGCTGCTCTGCAAGGGGGGAGGATGGTAAGAAACAACTGATGTATACCCAGCTGCAACAGGGTTACCTCTTCTTATTAGCCTTAAAGAAAGAGCAAATAAGAGTAGTTTATAGACTTCCGATGGCTTTGCCAGTTAGCAGGCAAATCCAGAACTGAGTCTCCCTCATTCCACTCCACTTCCTTCACCTTCTAAAAATGGATTCCATGCGTATGATATGTTAATATGGCTCCAATGTGGGCATGCAGCTGATAGAAAGGTGGGAAATGCAGACCACTGGAGCAATGATATCAAGAGAAATTCAGATCACACAAATAGAATAATAGCTCTCTGCAGGGAATTTCTACCAGCATGTAAGTTCCTTGAGCGTAGGGACTTGGTTCTTTGTTATATCCCCCAGGCTTAGAACATTGCCCTGGTATGTAGCAGATGTTAATAAACATCAGTTGACTGAATCAGTGGAAGAAATGGCCCAGGTGTGAGGATATTCATATATATACACCTAAAAAACCCTAATCACACTCAGAACATACACTCCTCTCCCACTACACCTATCCTTCTTGTTCCCTCAATTACTCAGGTGATAATATGACAAGGTGACAGTAATGATTAAGAGCATGTATTCCTTGGTCATCGAGGTGCCCTCAGTTCCTTTGCAGTCATGCTTCTCTACGTACAGTTTAATTTAAAAATTATGATTCCTCGACAGTGGAATTGCAGCTGGTGAGGCCCTACCTTTCAGCGGTACGGTGTTAGATTTCCTTGGTACTGCTCAGGCCACAGAGTCACTCACTGATTTCCTTCCCTTTGGATCCTTATTCCATTGTTTTGATAGGAAGCTTATTTTCAGTGCTGTGTCCAACAAAAAGAAAATGGAGGGGTGAGTAGATTTCCATTTCATTTTTGGTTTAGAAACTAGTTAACGCTTTGGGAAAGTGTGCTATGTGGGGGAAGGACAGATAGCTCATGGAGCAATTTTGAAAGTAGCCACCACACAACACGTCTGTGTCAGCTGCCATTTAACAAAGGTCTCATAAAATAAGAAAGAAACTTTTCTCTTGACTACCATATCAGCATTTGGGATATTAATTGTGCATATTTCGAGTAACACAAAGATACTTTCCTATTGGGAATTCGAAATAATTGTAACCTCACAAGGACATAGACACTATAGGAATTGCCAGAAGCCAAGAAAGGAAGGAAAGACATTTGGTTAGTGAACAAATGAGGTCAAAGATGAGGTGTACGCTGGGGTGAGCGGTTGGTATAGTTAACTTTCATGTTATCACCCCTGCCTCTGTTTTTTACCAGCCTCTCGAAAATGTAATATTGTGTCATGCAGGGTGTCATGCGGGGTCTCTGGTCCCACTCCTCACATAAGAACGCAGGACATAGTGAGGCCAAAAAGGAACACCCACGGAGCCATCGGTAGGGGAGTCACACCACTATAGTCTCGCTGGCGGCTGGGTTGGAGACACAGGAAGCAGGAGCCACACAATTCTCAACCCTCACTGTTGCGCTTGCAGGCTCAGCCCCATCTTCTTGCTAGCTCCCATTTTTCCTGCTAGCCTAGCCACAGCAGTTATATTAGTGGCCAATTGCTCACTGGTTACAGCTGACGGCCAACTAGCCACAGCTGATGGCCATTTGATCACAGTCGACGGCCATTTACTACCTGAGCCAGCACCTTTCTATGTGAGGCCGAGAGCCTGGAAACTGCTTTTTGGGGCTCTGTCCCCACATATTGGTACCCATATGTGGGTAATAACACAAATTCTCCATCCCCTGTTGTAGAAAGGTTGGAAAAGCCACCTGAAGTGCCTCTTTGTAAGTTATTCATGGCCAAGGCCCATGGCAATGTGTTTTTAGATGCATTAGAACTTGGGAGTTCTTGTCTAGATCAGTAGAAATGGAAATATACTGTGAACCAAAAATGTGATTTACATTTCTCTAATAGCCACCTTAAAAAAGTAAAAAGAAATAGGTAAAATTAATTTTAATAATATATTTTATTTAATTGATATCTAAAATATCCTGTCAACATATTCTCAAAATTCAAAAAAAAATTATAAATGAGACGTTCTGCATTCCTTTATCATACTAAGTCTTTGAAATCTGGAGTGCATTTTACACACATAACACATCTCATTTTGGACAAGCCACATTTCAAGTGTTCAACAGCACACGTGATAAGTGGCTACCATTATTGGATAGTACAGTACTAGATTGTCAAGGATCAACATGGCTGATGTAAAATATATAGTCCTTTGACATTTCTACAGAGTTATTACCTCTGTTATTCCACTTGAATTGCACAGCAACTCTGAGAGTTGTTTCATTAGTGAAGAAGCCACATATAGATATGGTAAGTGAATGACTCAAATCCTGGTGGAGATATCTTTCTTGAGTCATACTGCCTTTCAGTTACCTACATTCAAGAAAATTGCCATATCACTTTAGGGACTCTTTGGCACAACAGGAATGCTAGAGAACAAGTGACATTGGTATGACTGACAGGTGAAGATCACCTTTACATCTGGCCAGTTGTCAGAAACTGCAACAAAAAGTAGGTATGCTGGCCAGTAATTCATTATAACAAAGGGTCCTAGTTAGGAAAGGTGAAATGTGGTTCTGCAAGAGGAAGAAATAATATGCTAAGGTTTGGGATACACATGCCTGTAGACAAAGAGAAAATGATGAACATACTTACACTTACTCGTAGGACTTGTCGGCCACCCAATGACAGACACTGTGTTGGATACACAAAATTATCCAGAGCTTACTGATGCTGATCAGTAAATAAGTAACATTTCAGTAACATTTTTTTTTTTTTTATAAAAGTACGAATTGGATTCTGTGGGAGCCCAGAAGAGAAATCCTTGTCTTTGCTTTGAAAATGGGAGGAGTTATTTGAATTGAATCTTAAAGAAGATATATTTGACTAAACAGACCAGGTGGGAGAAGGTTGTTTCAGGCAGAGAGGACAGCAAGTAATAATGAGGCAAACACTTACTTAGAGCTTGCATGTTCCAGGCACCGTTCTAAGCTCTTTACAAATCGAATCTAATTTTATTCTCAAAGCAACCCTGTTAAACATTTCATTCTAAATCCAGTAGGAAGCAACTGGACTGGAAGTGGGCAAGAACTGAAATAAAGAGGCATGTTAAAGTGCAGTTTCAATGGTCTAGTCAAGAGATGATGAGGTTTAGATAGGGAACTTCCAGAAGAATGCCTAAATTTCTTCTTTTGAGCAGGAGAATACGAGCTCAACAGAGCTACACTGCATAGCTTAATATAAGGGGGAAGGAAAAGTGGTGGATAAAATTCATTGTTGGCTGACCAAAGTAAATTAATAAATTAGGGGAAGAAACATTTAAACTCGTCTTCAAAGATTTTGAGCTTTAACCTATGCCCTAGAAAAAGGAGTCAAAAGAGAATACACTGTTCTTTGATGTTCCTCCCTAAAGCCCAAATGAGGAAAAGAATTTAAAACAAAACCCAAAACACTTATATTGTATTTTAAATGGCCACAATAAATCTGCTAGAAATAAAGCATGTAGTTTGGGTTGCTGAAGCATTACATTTCCCAGTTATTCATTTCCCTACAGCCGTCTTATTTATGTTGCCATCATTTACTGAGACAGCTTCTGCAAAGATATATACCAGTGTGGATGCTTCCTGTTGAAAGTTTCAGCAGATTTGATTTAAATAGGCTCATGAAATTAAAATGTTCAGAGACAGACTAGATTAAGGAAAGGCTATATCCAGTGGCCTATCATGCTGACCAGTGACCTGGCTTTCTGTATTGAGATGGCCCCCAGTAGCTCCCAAGGCCATTTGTTTTCTTGTTCACCTCTGCAGCCTCCGCATCCCAGAATTTCCAATACAATCCCGAGATTCACTTAGTCCATACTTGTATGTGCCCATCTTTGTAGGAAAAAGATGCTGTCCTCTGGAGTTAGGGCTGGGGTCAAACCCATACAATTCATAGAGCTGAGAATGGGTGAAGCAGGGGGTTGATTTCTCAGAGGAAATTTGGAGTTCTTTTTCCAGAAGGCAGAAGAATAAAAACTTGGGACACTTGGGCAATAAACAGCAAGTGTCCACTAATGCCGAAATCTAAATGCTATCTTTTAATCATCATCTTAACTTTGTCTCTCTGCAGTATGTGACCCCAAATACTTTCCTTTGAAAGACTCTCGTTCCTTGCTTTAATGACACCACTCCTGCTCATTCCTCGCTTCCTCTGTGACTATCGTACCTCGTTCTTCTTTGGAAGATCATCTGCCTCTGTCTGCCTCTTAAATGTTGTCATTTCCCCAGGCTCTGCTCTTAGCCCTTTTCTCTTCCTACCCTGTCCCCAAGTGGGTAAACCTAACCTAAATCTTAACTATCATTGATATAGAAATTCTTGATCTGGGTTCTGCAAATTCTTAAAAGATCCATGTAAGACTTGAAGAAGTTGATGAATCTCCCAGAAATTGTATGCACATGTTGTGCATATATGTATGTATATGGTGAAAAATAGACAGCTTTCATTCGTTTTTCAAAATGGTTCATAAGCCAAAGTTTAAAAACCACTTTTAGTTATATCATTGTCACCTCAAGGTACTGTCTCCCTTCAGACCTTTCTCCACAGCTCTAACTCTGCCTGTCGTATCTCCTATGGGTGTCCAATTGGCACCTTAATTCAGATCAGCACACTTGTTGTATTAAAAAAAATTTTTTTAAAGGTATGGCCCTGCTTTATTCAGGGCTAAAAAATGACCCTTGTTCTCCAGTGGTTTACAGTTTAACAAATCATACTGATTCACTTTAAACTCAATATTTACTTTCATAGACTTCTTTTCTTGTATTCATCTTTTTACTTAAGGACCTTCCTGCCCAAACTAGAAACCCAGGAGCCATCCTAGCATGTCCACGGTTGTGCGGGCAGGGGAAGATGAGTCCCTTGAGATTACTCTGTAGATCGAATATTTCCATTTTACATTAAATTGTAATTTTATATTTGAAAAACGTTCCTACTGTTTGATAGTACAAATCATATAAATAAAGTTCGACAACATATGTCCTGGTCAGTAGGGATATATTAAAAGTAGTGATTTTTAAGAGTGCTGAGCAGGGCATGTTCCACTAGAGAGCTACATAACAATTTTGCGGGGGGAGCAATGTGAGGTTTTTATGTTTGTTAACAAGAGTTCATGAATTTTAAAATGGAGAAACACTCTCCTGGAACACACCCACTCCTGAAAGAGCATATGTAATCTGCCACTAAAACTTGTTTCCCCCTTCCAGATCTGTTTAAAATCCCTCTCTCACGTTTCCATTTCCATTGCTGCTGCTTGGGTTCTGGGTTCCTCCCAGCACCATTTCCCTGGTTAATTGCTCTATTGGCAAATAGCCCCCTTCCTCTTTTGGCATCCAATCGCACTCTTTCCCTTCCTCTCTCTCCACCCTACACAGGAAACCAGAAAGATCATTTTTAACCAGAAATCTATTTTTTTTTCTTTCTTTCTTTTTTTTTTAATGCTGGTCACTCCAGCATAAAGTCATTTACTGGTTTCCCATTTTCTACAGGAAAATATTCACATTCTAGAGCACACTGGATTGTTTTACAAACCTTTTATAATTTGGCCTCTCCTTACCTTTCCAGCTTCACCCACTCTCCTCTTTCCTGCCCCATTTAAAGTATATTCCTGAACTTTTGAGACGCTTTCTTCGGAGACAGCCATGGCCTCCATAACTTGCTTCGATTGTCTTGTCCTCTACCCATGATAGCATTTCCTACTTTTTCACATTATCAGAATGAGAAATCAAATACTCTCATAACATCGCCCTTAGCTATGGTGACCTGGCAGTAACACACTCATATACAGAGAGAACATTATTAATTCTTTTATTCAAAGAGCACTTATTTTCTGTCTATAACAGATGTTTCCTTACTGTTTCTAATCTGCATAATGAGCGCAGGACAAAGTATTTTTTTCTTTATTTAGAAACAAATTTCTGCATCCTGAAATTTAAAACAGAACTGCAGAACATGACCATTTCACTGACACAAACATTTTTGCCTTCTCATTAATCTTAAACTCTGAAGGATTTACTGAAGTCTCATAGCTCTTGATCAGACACTTTAAGAGTTAGGAACAGTCACAACGACTACAGCTGGGAGGTAAAATGTAGATTAAAGAACCCTTAGCACACAGTGATATTGGAGAATCATGTGTTGAAGTCAATTTGGATGAGGTTCAAAGTACAAGTAAAGTGGGAGGTAAAGGCTGTAAATAGTTTTTAGTGCCCTGTATCTCAACTTTTTCCCTTGGAGCAGCAACAGAGAAATCACATCACGAAAGATTAGGTAATTTGTTAGCCACTAACTCCTTCTTCATTCTCCTTTATTCAGAGACGTGGCATGTCTTGTGGTTAGGAGTGCATCCTTGGAACCGTATTCCTAGGTTTGAATCCCTGTACTTGACCTCACTGTGAGATCTCAGGGAGGTGCTTCATACTCCTATGCTTCACTTTACCCATCTTTAAATGGGCGCATAGCACCTGCATCAGGCGGTATGGGGAAGTTTCAATAGACAGTGTGTGTAGAGTCCTTAGAATGATGTCTCGTGTACGAGTGCTTTACATGTTTAGCTATTGTTATTTTCTAATGAGAGTTATGCTTTTGTAGGGGACCTTGTACCCTGTATTCACTTCCCCAGGGTTGTAACTAAAATAATAATAGTAAATAATGAAGAAGACTTCCTGTGTGCCAGGCACTGTTCTGAGCATTTACACATATACATCCTATTTTAGAGATGAGGAAACTGAGGCACACAGAGGCAAAGCAAACTTGCCCAAGGGGACACAACTTCCAATCTGACTGGAGTCCACGCTCTTAACCACAGCAGCGAGGGGCAAGCAGGAAGACAGTTTCAAATGAGAAGCACTGCAGTTTTGCCTGTCCTCACTGTTCTCATTATGCCTGATTCTTCCTCTGAGAAACAATGAGTTCCCGGTAGCTGAACTTGAACTGGGTAGGCTACTTGGCCATGGGCATAGGTTAGGATTGCTGACAAGCTTCATGCATGGAGATTCCAGGTCATCTGTAGAGAATAGCACACCTCCCTCTCATCCCCAACATAAACACCAGCCCTGAAGCCAGGCAGAGTTCAGCTATGTCATCCATTTGAAGTGCTAAGGGGTGGGAGGGTGCAGGTCTACAGCAGGAGGTAGTGACAGAGCAGGCAGAGGAGCCTGGAGGGAGTTCCTGGGCAGTGCCATCATTTGTTATGTGGTGGCATCGGCAGTGAGCAGAGAGAAATCCACAAGGGATGTAGATTCGGCGTGAAAAAATGTCCTCGCGTCTGTGCAAAACAAAAGGCAGCCATAAAACTTTCTTATATTTTTGAGTCATAGCACTACATTGGAACTAAAGAAAAATTACTGTTTCCTAATATCCACAAACATAAAAATTCAGGAGAAAAAATGAAAAAAGATATGTGCACCAAGATTCTCATTGTAGCATTATTCAGCAAAATGGAGAGAGATTTGGAAACTGCCTAAACGTTCAACAACAGTGGATATGATAAGTAAAATAAGGAGGTACCACCTGACTTAATATTATGCAGGCATAAAAGTGGTAATTAGTGAAGACTATAGAATTACAGAGAAGCATACTTAATATTTTAGGTGAAAGAAGTAGAGCATAAAATCGAATCTATATTATGACTATAATTAGATAAATTTATGTAGGTACACAGGGGTTGAAAGGAAACACACAAATGTGTAAAATGTGAATTTGGTTGAGATTGTCAATAATTTTCTCCTCCTTGGATCTATGCTGTCATTAGTATAATACAGGAAAGGGTTAGGGAGCATTCCAAGGAGAATATAAAACAAAAATGTAGCTGCACAGGGGTGAAAGAGAAAGCGGTGTGTAGGGTAGTGCAAACTCAGCATGTCCCAAACTGAACTCTTTTTTTTTTTTCTAGATCCTTCCCTCTTGCCAGGCAAAGACATTATCATTCATCTAATCATCTATTTTTGTGTAAACCTGGGAACCATCCTAGATGCTTTCGTTGAACATCCATATTCAGACACCGAAAGGTGATTCTAACTCTGTTAGTGCCTGGAAGTCAGTCCTTGGGTCTCTTTTCCTCACTGCTATCCCCTGAAGTCAGGCCCACATCAACTCTTGTTTAGATATGCTTTTCCCCTGCCCCCAACACTCCTCAACTCTGACCCAGTCTCCCCAGTGTTACCAGACTAGACTTTCCAAATGGCAATGAGATGATGTCACTTTCCTTCTTGAAGTCCTCAGGGACTCGCCTGGGCTAGGTAGGACAATAGACATCTCTTTGACATGGTGAAAGTCCTCACTTCACATGAGCCTGCCTTCCCTCCCCAGGTGTTACATCTATAACAAGCCGTGACGATGTGTCATGCTTCAGGGTTTTACTCTCAGTGCTCCCTTTACCTGGAATGTAGTCCCCATCCTCTTACACATCTTTATTAACCCCTCACACTTGATTAATAGTTTTTCTGACTATAGGATTCCAGGTTGGACATTTTTTTCCCATCAAAAACTTTGAAGGTGTTGCTCCAAAGTCTTCTCTGTTTTAGAGATGCAGTTGAGAAGTCTGCCATTTTGATTTCTGATTCTTTGTATACGATCTGATTTGATTTTCTCCTCTCTCTCTGGAAACTTCTAACGTCTTTCAGATCATCTCTGATGATCTGAAATATTGCAGTGATATATCCCAGTGGTTTCTTTTGATCAAGAAACTGATTTCCTTTAGATGTGAGAAATTGCCTTTTATGATTTCTTCCCCTCCATTTTCTCTAGTCATTCTTTCCTGAACTCCTACTCTTTGGATGTCAGACCCCATGGATTGCTACGCTTGTCCTTATTTTCCTCTTTGGTATTTATTTTATTTTCTAGATTTCCTCAGTGTATCTTCTAAACATCTATTGACTTTAAAACATTTTTTTAAATTATATTTTTAATTTTCAAGGGCTGTTTATAATTCTCTTAATGTTTCATTAGAAAAAAAATCCATGTGTTCTTAATTTATGGATGGAATATCTCTCTGAGAATATTAAGGACCATTTCATTTCTGTTTATTTTAGTTTTATCTCATGTTCCCTGCATTATCGATGTTTCCTTCAGATCCTTTTGGTTTTTTGTTTATCTGTTTGGATTTCTCTGTTCCATGTCAGAGGTTTTCCAAGAATATCTGTTGCGCCTTGAATGTATATTCCTATTTTAGAGTGAGACACTACAAAAAGCTGATTTGAGACTCTGTAATTGTGTGTTTGTGGGTATGTACTAGGGGTTTGGTTATGTACTGGGGAGGGGAGTTGTCGGGTATGTACTGGGGATGGGGGCATGAAGGAAGAGCTTCCCTGCAGGGTAATTAGACCTGTCCACTATCAACACCCTTAGGCTTTTTCTCTTGGGCTAGTTCTCTTTATTTTTCTTCTTTTTTTTCTCTAGAAAGTAACACTTCATTTTATATTCTGGAGATAAAGGTTATATTCTACAGATAAAAGGAGATATCCTAGCCTTGTAATCCCTGCAGCCAGCAAACTGGGAGATGATCAAAGGGAGGAGGTTAGAGAATCTCATCATTCCCAATATGGAATTTGCCTGAATTCCCCTGTATTCAGTATGATGTCTCACCCTCACCATCAGTTTGCTGACTCCTAAGTGGTCACTGATACCTCATTTTTCTGAACTTTTCTGGGGTTTAGCCTACTCACTGCTATTCTCCCCATAAAGACTTCTATTTCTATGTTTCTTTGAGCTGCAATTCAGCTATTCTTTCTCCATTTTCCAAAATTTTGCTGATAAACCTTATCAATAATTCTGTCCACTCCCTTTTTCTTTTTTCTTGTGTATTTTGTTCATTTGCTTTTTACTTAAAACATTCCTTACTATCATTCTAAATAGGTTTGGGTGGGGATGGTGATAAGTCTGTTTATTCAATGTGCAATGTTCTATCAACTCTTTTTTGACCTCTCTTGCAGGCCATGGTCAAGTCTGATGTAGGTCTGGTGATGCAGTTAGGAGGTGCATAATTGTGGTCTAGAAACAATGTCTTGTATTGCAAATGGATGGACTCATGGGTGATGACATGTTCCCTTCTGCAGCCTCAACATTTAAGCATCTGAGAACCCAGAGTTCTGGTCCTCTTGACCCTGTCGTTTCTTCTCACCAAGGAGAGGGAACTTTAGGGGAACTTTTTAAAGAACAAGTAATGCATTGGAGCATTCTCTACTCATTTGTACCCTTTATTTTAGGCATATAATTGCACTGTTAGTTTGAAGTTTTGGTAGCTAAACAAGGGGAAAGCAATCTTAAATTGAGTCTCCATTATCCTTCAGGTTTTTTTGGCTGATCTAACTTAACGTCTCATCCCTAAGAAGAAGAATTGGCTCCTGTATTTTTTTGTTCCCTTTCTGCCTTGATATGTTCTATTCCCAAGCTTCTAGCACTTAACGTATTTATTAGTTTTTGTGTCTTTTCTCTGTCTACCAGACTATAACCTCCCTGAGGGCAGCACTGAAATATATTCATCATTGTTCCCAGTGACAACCTTAGCACATGATAGATACTCAACATTTATTTGTTGAATGAATGAATAGAAACCAGTGATATGTCAGGTGAAATATATAAAATTAGCTCAGTTGTTCTAGTTATCTGCAATGACTTACAGAAAACTCAATATTGATGGTTCTTATTAGGAAAGCAAGTGATCTTTAAAGATTAAACAACCTTCTTTGATTCCTTTCTCTCATTAAGAATTAAAGTCTCTATTACTGTTTTTTTCTTTTTTTTGTGGGGCAAAATATTATTTCTATATCTGTGTTGATTTATTTTATTCTGCTTGGTGTTACAGTTGGCTATCCATTTGCTTTTCTAAGATTGTAAGTTACTTGAGAGCAGAGGTTGTACCCATTGTCTGCCTTCCCCCAGTACATGCAAAATGAAGAGATACAATGAACTCAATCCATGTTTGCAGAATTAAATTGAACTGTCCTGAATTTGTCACATATGCAAAGTTGAAATATGTACTGAGGAGGGTATAAGGCTATCAGTAGGCCAGGGAAGAAAATTAGCAGAGATTTGCTGTTTGCTCTGAATCACTTCACTACTGGAAACTGACCAACTGAAATGTTAACTTATTGAGCAAAACCCTTTTACTACACTCCACTCTATTCTTTACCTTATTTCCCACAAAGAACCTTTCAGTGGCCCCAAATTACAAAGATTTGACACATACATCAGTAAAATATCAATATGCCCCATAAAAATTAATAGCTAGTTCCCCACCAAAGCAGTCAATAATTTGAATAATTTTGTGATTATTATCCTGATACATATTCGCAGATCTACACAAAATGAATTTTCTATTTACCTTAGCACAATATCATGGAAAAACACAATTTTCCTTGCACTTCCTTCTTAAAAGGAGGGAGCAAATTGTGTAAAGCTACTGGTCCTGATTCCTTAAAAATGCTAAATGACAAGGAGAATGCACTGACTCTAGAGTGAAGTGAGTAGAATGAAGTGACTGATTATCTTCAATGACCAGTCTATATGTACAAAAACTCAGCCAAATGCGTGGCCTGATTCACCTCTCAAGTAGCCCCCTCCATGTGGCATAAACACAGAGTCTAATGACTTGAACAGATGTTTCTGGAACAATGTTACTAAGTTCCTCCGAACATTTAGAAAGTGCATTTATTTTAATCACTGTCATCATAACAGGAATGTGTGCAGGTGCTTAAAATAATACAAATGCCACCTATATGATAGAAGTCACTGCGTAGTGAAAATGGTTTCCCGAACTGCAAATAGACAGGATAGCAAATAAATTTCACGTTGAAAATGTGTGTCACTTTTATACCAAGGAACAATTTCATGGTGACAGTAAAGAAGTTAAACTTTAAATATAGGGTCTAAGGTTTCATCAAATTTCTGAAGATAGTTAATAGCACAACCTTTAAAGTACTTATATATATGTCTATATATGGGTACACACACACACACACACACACACACACACACAAACACACCCCATGAATTTTGGATCAGGGTATGAGCTGCTATAAGAAAAGCATGAAATAGGAACAAACATTAGTAATCTGAGGAAGATTCATAAATTGAATATTTAAATTTAAAGGCTCCCAGTAGTTGTAGCAGCTAAAGATTTAGGACAAGCCAGGTCAAGACTCTGTAGGGAAGTATGTGGCCCCTGGGCTAGGAGTAGATCAAGTGAGAGCACATGAGTGACATGGTCCCAAGGCTTTGAACATCTTTCATGAGCTGGACTCAGCATGAGGGCTTTCATTTGTGGAACTTTTCTTTCTTTCTCAAGGCTGTGTTCTTTCCTGTACTCAACTATGGCTTGTTCACAAGCGCACTTTTCCTGGATCCTCACCTAACTTTTTATATTTGCTCACCCCAGTTATGTTTTCAACTCCAGCTTGGTTACCTGACCCAAATTATGATTGCTTGCTTTATTTGGTGGGTTTACCTTGGATTATACTTTAAGCCCCTGAAATCTTTAGGGACCCAAGAAGACAGGTCTAATGCCTTCCCTGGGTGGTCCAAAGATTACAGAATCCTTTTTTATTTTTTCAGTTTTGTTATTGAGGGTAAAAGGGGTAATTTGAATAAATATGAAATAAGGATAGAGTTGTATTCTTTGGGGAAAATTTAGCCAGATAAAATGCAATATAGTTTTGAGTTATTTTAATTCTCAGTTATATGGAATGAAAAATACTTTTGATTCTTGAGCTCAGAAAATTGATGGAAAATAAGGTTGTTTTATAACTCTCCGTTTCCTAACAGTGAAAATCAACAAAATACTCTGTCTTCATTTTCCCTGACATGTCCCAGGATTGGCCTCCTTTTTTGCTTTCAGTTATATTTCACTTTCTTTTTTTCCCCCCTTTCTTCCGCCTCCTCCCCTCACTCTGGTTCAAGCCGTTGTTGTTTCTCAGTTTAGTTGTATAGGACACCGCTTCCTGGCCCGTGCTGGTATTATGAGCCTTGCGCTCCCCCCTGGCTGAGGCTGGCTGCCAGCTGCTCACCGCAGCCCAGCTCCAGGGAGAGCCATTGTTCACAATCTTAGCTGTAGAGGGTGCAGCTCACTGGCCATGTGGGAATCGAACCAACGGCCTCAGCGTTAGGAGCATGGCGCTCCAACCACCTGAGCTACCAGGCTGGCCCGATACTTCACTTTCTTAAGCCCCCTCTCCCTCACCTCCCTGTCTCTTTCAGGACCCTACGGCTCTCCAAATACAGTCATTAGCTGCGGTTCCATGTCCTGTTATTTCTCTCTAGTTTGCCGCCCTTGCTCACCTTCTCTACTCCTTTAGCTTCTACCATCAGCCCGCTAGTGATGGCTCAAATTTATATTTCTAACCCTTTCAAAAGTTCCAGACACCTGTTTCCACTGACTGCTGAAGATCCTTATCTCTATGATCGCCTGTATTTAAATTTCAGTACTATTTCCTTAAAAATTCAATGTTGTCTCGCTATCTTTCTCGGTTATCTTTGACCATGTTCTGTCCTTCAGCTCTTCCATCTAAGTAGTTTCTGCTAATTTTTTTTTTTTAATCTCCACAATCATTCCCATATGTCTTCTAATCTTTCAAATCATCACTGTCCTCATTTACTATTTGGTTACCTGTAGTACAGTTCATACAGGAAAAACTGGATACATGCTTGCCTCTTTACCATTATTTATTACCTTCATTGCCTTTTACCTAGATTATTCTAGTACAATTCTAACTGACTCCCTGCTACCATTCTTTTCCCCCTCTAATTTACACTATTTATATCTATTACTCTTCTTAATACACAGGCCTGGCCAATTGCTATTATTCAGTTATTTGCAAAGCAGCCGAGGCATTACTTATGTAGAGTAAATGAAATTTCATGATCAGAAACGAGGTTAAAGACTTCTCAAGACCCTTAACATTTATAAAAGAGCTCTTAAATGATGACAATTAAGGCAAATCAAGACTATACCTTATTCTAATGAGGTAGGCAAGGTGAGGTCAGATAATGGAAAATCTCAAATATTAGGCTGAAGAGTTTGGACTTGATTAGAGAGGCTATAATAAGTTGTATACATTTTTAAGCAAGTAAATAGTATGATAGTAGAAGTTTTGTAAAATTAACATAGCATTGATGTATCAGAAAGTTTATTGTAGAGTTTAGTGTATCAGAGAGTTTACTGCTGAAAATTTGTTGGGAACTGCAAATCTGTGTGAAGATAAAGACCTAGATGCGAGGGAATGACAAGGTAGGGATAAACATTAGAGACCCTAAAAAGAGAAAATGCCAAAAGCTGGTAATTGATTATTAGGAGTGGGGTTGAGAAAAGACTAGAAGGTGAGTCTAAGGTTTAAGCTTTTAAGTAGTATGGAAAATGTGGTAGAAGAGAATGTAGCGGTACAGAAAGAGCGCTTATTCAAGTGGGAGTGTGTCTTAGTTAGCTTTTTAGACTTGGAATCAGAGAAGAATATTCTGGTGGGAATGTCCTGTTGGCATTCTATGTCCTGCTAATCATGGAACTAATACTTGACTGAAAATATCAGTGTTGGAGATATCAAATCTATGCTTATTAAGGTAGAGATGAGAATTTAAGCTTTGGATGGAGGTGGATACATTCCCAAGAACAGGAATTTATAAATAGCTGGTGATGGAAAGTTGAGCCCTATTATCAGCCCACTTAAGTTATGCTTAGGGATTTTCACTATATCTGAATGGTAACTGGAAGTCATATGCTAATTTACCAAAAAGCATAGCCTGTTGTGTTAATGTAACACTACATTGTACCGGGAAATATAACCTCCTTCTCCATGGTTCCCCCTGTATGCTTTGGCTCTTCAGAATTCTCTCATTCCTCTTTCGGAGAATGTGGAATAGGAAAGGCAGAGGGGAGAAGGGTAGGGGACATCTGTATTTTCTCCTTTCCCTGACCTAATCCTTCTACACAATTGGACCTGGAATGAATTCTCATTGTATTCATATGTCAAGACCTGAGGTCCCTCTGTGTTGTGGTATGTGACTTCACTCAACAAACTCCTCATCTGTCGTGTTTTGCTTTTTGGTTTACTAATCTGATGACGGAAGATAGCACCCCTGCTTCTGCTTCACAGGGACCTAGTGAGGACTGATGAGAAAAACTCAGGAGGGCTCAGGGGATGCATATCTATGGGTATTTCACAGTATACTCAGGCAGTTTATTGTCTTTAGTTCCAGTGAAAATAGCCTCTGGGGATAAATTCAAAGTCTATGGAATCTGGTGTTCATGCAACGTAACTCTGGATGTTGCAAAGGAATATGCTTTTGCAAGACTCTCTAGAACTTTGATATTTTATGAATATGGTGATGATGATAATAAGCTAATAATTGTAAATAATAATTCTAGTGTTAGAAATTTGTCTCCCTGGTGATATAACAGCTCCTGTGCTAATTCTAAATTTTAATTAGAACATGCTGCTTCTTTAAATTGGATGGAGGCAATAGTCTGATAAGACAACACACATCCTGTCTTCATTTCGTACTTTCTTGGTTACAACCACTGTGCCATTGGTTTTTTTTGTTTTGTTTTTTTCCCTCCTCTTCTTGTTTCAAACCAGATTGATTTTCAAGAGGAAAATTTCCCAGGTAGCTCTTGGACCCAAAGAGAGACTCGCAGATGATAACTCACCTGTTGTAACTTCCATTGTAATTTCAGCAAAATCCTCTGGGAAAGGTTGTACCATGTGTGAGAATACAGTGACCCACAGGGAAATTTCAAAAAATTAGATCACTCTGATATAACAAAGCTTTTTCAATTCTGTAATCAGAGGCCATTTCAAAAGAACAAGTGAACAATTTAGATTGTCACTGAAGGACTGAAATAACCAAGAGGTGATTTTAGATCTGTAATATCTCCCCATAAATTACATAATAATAACTTTTAAAACTCTGATACAGAATATGTTTTTACATCTCTGGGGTAAAAACATGGTGAATCAAGAATTGCAGCTGTTGGGCGGCGGGTTAGCTCAGTTGGTTAGAGTGTGAGCTCTTAAAAACAAGGTTGCCGGCTCAATTCCCGCGTGAGATGGTGGGCTGCGCCTCCTGCAACTAAAGATTGAAAACGGCAATTGGACTTGGAGTTGTGCTGTGCCCTCCACAACTAGATTGAAGGACAATGACTTGGAGCTGATGGGCCCTGGAGAAAAACACTGTTCCCCAATTAAAAACAAAACAAAAGAAGAATTGCAGTTGTTGATAAGGTATAGAAAAAAACAGCATATAGAGTAACATCTCTTTTTTGGCCCTTTCATTCAAATATCCTTTACTGACAAAGACATTTCTCTTTACAAAGAGGCACTACGGGGATGTATTAATAGAAGAACCTGAGCTTACAAAGGTAGTCCTGTATTCCAATTCCCACTTAGCCACTTTCTGGTTTTGTGACCTTGAATAAAATATTTAATCTGATTTGCATTCTTTTTATTTCTTGATCTGTAAAATTAGAAATAATGACTACATTACGGGGTTTGTGCAGACTAACTAAATGTGCTTGTCATATAGTAGGTGCCTAGTAAAAATGTATCCCTTTCCTTGGAAATCTGAAAGTTCATATGGCATTGCTATATGATTTCTTCTCCTAATAACTCCCCATTGTAGAGCTTCAGCTAGCGAAACTACCCCAGGATAAAAGAGCTAGGTGAAGAGTCAATGTTAGCTTTGTTTGAATGGCTGTAATGTCACACAGAAAATACAGTTTTTGGTGATTTGGGGTGCATTGATCTTTAAAAAAGACAATGTGAAAATATGAACTGGTAAAAAGGCTTACCATAGGTGGCTATTTTATTTTTGAGCTGGGTTCTGAATTATCTAAGTTATCATAAAAAAAATATTCTGATAGTCAGGATTTTTGTAAGAGACACGCAAATTCCTGGCGATTTCTAGGTAGATACCTACCCATATAAAGCACTTCACACAGCACCACTCAACAAAGTTTTCCTCCTGCCATCCTCTGGCCCCTTCTCCTCATCTTCTCCAGCTAAGTACAGTTCACATTGAAGACAGAATATTTCTCCTGGCAACCCTTCCTTTCTGTTATTATTTAGGTCATACATGGCAAGGCATCCAAAGGCTTTTCTTGCTTTGTTATTTATTAAATTAAGTAATTGATCTTTACTCTGTGGGCTTTAATTGTCTTTTGGTATTAGATCACTGATTCTTAGATGCTGGTCCCTGGACTTGGACTACATTAGAATACTCTTGGACATATGTTTGAAATACTTGTTCTTGAACCTTAACCTCAGTCTTCTGACTCTCTGGATAGTTAACAAGGCCCATGGGTGATTGCAATGCATAGCTGGATTTAGGAACCAGTGGACACTTTCCATATCTTCCTTGCTTGCAAGTTCTACGTCTCTATCAAATTCTTAATTTCTCAAAGAGGCTTTTAAATAATACAGGGATATTTATTCTCTCAACCTCCGGGGGAGGACGGAAGACCCGGGAGACCTCTTTTAGGGTCAATCTAGGCCACAAAAGGCAATTTTGTGAATCAACTTGTCACTTCATTCTCTATTTGGGTGACCTCCAACTTTTATATACCGATTCTTCCTCAGTTCTTAAGAGAGACAAGTTAGCTTTGAAGAATTGTGGCTTGAGGTTCTCCTGAATAGGTCAATGTTGATGGTGCATGGGAGCTTTCACACTGATTGCACCACTCCTATTAAGGATATAGGAACTTTACTTGATTTAGTCCTTATTCCAGTTATTTATACATGTGAACAATTGCTTTTGGTTGGAAATAAAAGTGTTTAATTTATTTGAGGAAGAGATTCTGTCCTACTAATCTTATATATGTTATGGTATTAATTTTTTAAGCCCTTAATATGAAAGAAACACACATGCATTTTAGATTATTTAAGAGGTATACAAAATTATAAGGAGAAAAATTGAAATTACCCATAATCCCATATCGAGAAACAAGACTCAAGACTTTGATGCAATTTTTTTCCTATTATATACACACATAGATATGTGCAAAAAAAAAGTGTTTGGAATATTTGCCAAATATGTAATTTTAACCTTCTTCTCCTGCCTAATGTTTTATATTGAACATTTTCTCATATTATTTAATGTTCTTCAAAAACAGACATAATCTTAATGGCTATATACGATTTCCACAATATGAAATGCCCATAATTTTTACACTTACCTTCTCAATAATTTAGATTGTTTCTAACTTATTGTTCTTATAGTCATTTTATAATGAGCATTTTTAGAAAGAAGTCTTATTTGAATTTCTTACTATTTCCTTAGCATTTTCTCTTAGACAAGAATTACTAACTAAAATGGTCTGAATTTTTAAAGTTTCTTAATATGTGTTACCAAATATTTTTTAGAAAATTTTAAATACCAATGCCAGGACTGCATGAGTGTCCATTTTTTCATACTACTCCTCTTTAACAGAGTTCTTTTCATTGAAAAAATTATTTCCTAATTGAAATCTTTGTTGCTTTAACTTGTGTTTTTTTTCAATATTCGTGAAGTTGAATGTTTTTCATAGGTTTTTTGAGCCAGTTATAGTTCTTGTACAGTAAATTGTCTTATATTCTTTTCCATCTTTATTAAAGTATTAAGGCTTTTCATTATTGATTTATAAATGCTTTCTCTATATGAATTACAATGGCTTTCAATGTCATACTGTTTGCAAATATTTTCTGGTTTTCTGGTAGATGTTTAATCTATTTGTGATGATGACACAAATTTTAATGGTACTAGTAATGTTACGTTACCACACTATAAATAAAGACTTATCCATGGTAAACAGAGGTAGAAAACTTAGCTACTGCAGATCTTTGATACAGTTTAAATATGTTTGTGCGATGTATATGGCCTGTCTTTTTACAAACACATACCTCATAGATCTAGAAGAGTCTTCATAGATTGCCTCACGTCCTCCCCATTTATCTGGTGAGATTAAGGTGAAATAGGGCAGGCCATCTCTTTGCATGTCCAGCATTATTTTGTGTTTCACTTTCTAGGGAAAGCAAAGGAGACATTGTGTCCTTCCTCTGATTATGAATCTAATAAAAATCCTGATTTTTGGATCCCATCACAGGCCTATTAAATCAGAATCTTTAGAGGTAGGGCTTGAAATCTGTACTTTAACAAATTCCAATGATTTTTAAGACTTCTAGTTTTAGAATTACTTGTGCTAGGGAGTTCAGATGACAGTGGTGAATTTTATCTCTATTAATAGCTTCAATTTTCTTCTCCTCAGTGCCCAGGTATTCCATTTGCATTATATTAGATTATAGTCTTTATATGTTGGTTGATAAGTTTTTAAGTGTGTGCTAGGAATCTGAAACTAGATTTAAACTCATTCAAGGCAGGAGATGTAACACTTTAAAAAAAAATTGTCTTAGACCACTATGCATAATGCTACAAAAGTTACTGACTCATAGGGATTCAAAGTGCCAAGAAAACTGAAATATCCTGCAATTTAAAAAATTTAAGTATAGTCTCTATATTAGGAAATGGAGGCGGAGAGTCTTAAATGTTTTCTAAAGTTTGTCAGGTTTCATGGTTTTTGATTTACTGTTTTATTTTTTTGTTGTTGTTGTTGGTTTGTTTTGAGCTTCTAAATGATGAACTTTGACTGATACTATTCCAGTGATATTTTAAAAAGTATTTTTATAAGACATTTCCGAGGCATCCATTTGGTAGCAAAGATACATGAGATAATACATTAGAATCTTTATTCTATTTAATTCAGCAAGAATTGATTGAGAACAGTACCTAATCATAGGGAATCAAAAACCATGCTGCTTTAATCTGCAGTGTGCCTCGCTCTATTCTTGGAACTATGGATCTATTGCTGTGGAATGGAGCACAGCCCTTGAAAAACTGACTGTGGGATGGAGCACAGTTCTTAAAATATCTGCACTTAGTTTTTGGTATTGCTTTGTGTATAATTTCATATAATTTGATTCTCTAAAATTATGTGTAACAATTATATTTGTGGAGCACTGGCATTGCTTTGTCTACTTTAATATTGCTGATGTACAATTGTATATCATTTTATGCTCCTTGAAAGCATGTTTACATACATAATCTTAGGGGAGCTTAGGGAGCTTTAAGAACTTAGTAAGGTCATTTTTCCTGAGTGTATACTTTATGTCTGACTCTGAGTTTCACATGGATTCCTCACTGGATTGTCATGCCAATGCTGTGAGGTAGACTGTACGATCAGGCACGAAAACAGAGCTGAACAAAGTTCAATAATTTAAGTGACAGAACCAGATTTGAGAAGCCAGACAGTCTGACTCAAGAGCCCATAATCTTAACCTTTAAGCACACTGCCTCCCCAGCAGCATAGGCAATGGTAAAATAATTAGACAGATAAGGAAATTCTTGTCAAACTATATTGCTCCGATAGAAGGGGACATATTTGCTGAACTCACAGTAGTTAGTAGAATATTTTCTGTGGGTGAATATAAGCTCTGGATAATGGGCAAACAGTGGGTTGGACCTACTTTGAAATCTCCTAAACCAGGAAATATATTTTTATTCAATTCCCCTCCTCCTTTTACTTTTATTACCTGAAGGCATCAAACAGAATAACTACTAAATATATAAAATAAAACCTATTAGGCAAATAAGTGGGAGACTTCAATATACATATTTAAAATTAGATCAAGAAAAGAAAATGAAAGTAATGACATAGGAAAAAATGAAGAATGTAATCAACAAAATCTATTAATAACCCAATATAGAATCTTAAATCCTTCAAATAGGTGGTATAATTTTTTTAAGTGTCCCTGGGATACCTACAAAAATGATCATACACCCATACAAAATTAACATATAAATTCATGCTCCCAAAATTAATATATAAATTCAGTACAAATGCCAATTGAAAACCAGAGGGAATTTGGGGGGAGGATTTGACAGGATGATTTAAAAATTCATAATGAAGAATGAATATTTAGACTAGTATTGAAGACTAACTATTTAGATTAACCAATAAAATTAAGAAAACAAGAATAGTGAGAGTGGATGAAACATAAAAGATAATAAAAGATTCTATAAAGCTACAACAATCCAAAGAGGGAGGTACTTGCACAGAAACTGACACACTCATCAGGGGTAGAAAAAGAGACATCATATTTTAATTCAATGGGAAAAGGATGGTTTAGTTCATAAGTGGTGCTGGTAAAACTGGCTCTCCACTTAAAAGAAAATAAAATTTAACCCTTATCTTTCACCATATAAATTCCAGAGAGATTAAATAACAACATGTAGGAAAAAAAGAAAAGAAAAAAACCAAGAAAATGTAGCAGGCAATACATAAAAGTCAATAGTTGAAAAAAAATTACAAATGACAGTTAAAGTGCTGTTATCTATAATATAAAATGAGAGTTTGCACGTTGGTAACCATAAGGCAAAGACACCAAAGGAAAACAGACAAAAGATTTGAATAGAAATTCATAGAGGAACAAGTCCAGATGGGCAATAAACAAATAAAAAGATACTCAAATTTTTACTATTCAAGGAAACAGAAGTGAAAATAAAAATAAGTCATTTTACACATCAGCTTGAAAACTTGTAAAGGAAGGTTATACCTACCTACTGTAGATGGGAATTTCAGAAAAGGATATTCTCATGCACAGTTGATAGAATGCACTTTTCAGGAAGCAATCTGGTAATAAATTTTAAAATAAAAAATATACATACGGTTTGACTCAGAGGTTCCATCTCTGTGATTCTCTGCCATAGAATGAAATGCTAGTCCATAAGGATGTTTATGGCAGCTCTGTTTGTAGAGGCACAATGCTGAAAAACAAAGTAACCATTAATAGAAGAATGGGTGAATAAACTGTGGTATATTGAAAGCATGAAATATCAGAAATCCACTAAAAGAGTAAGTTAGACCTACATTACCTAACTTGAAAGGCTATTAGGCATTGCAAAGTGAGAAAAGCAAGGTATAATTATTGTGTACAAAATACCACTTTGGTAAAACAATGATTCCCCCTGCCACACACTGTATGTGTACAAGATATGAACCTGGAGAAATAGGAAGCTAGATGTTTAACATATGTGGGAGGCGGAGAGAAGGAGAAGGAAAAGAGGGGAGGAAAGAAGGATAAGGAAAAAAAAAGATGCAATATATTAAGAATTAACTTTGAGCAAGAACATGAGAGAAAAGAGGAAAAAAAAAACCCAAAAACAAACAGCAAACAAACAACTTCTAAGCGTTCAGAATTAAATGCCCTGTTAGAAGAAGGTATTATTATCTTGGCACAAATAGGGTAGGACTAAAACTAGAGTGAGGGGCACACAGAAGAGAATTTAGAAAATTACCAGAAACTTCCATTTATTGATGCTGTTTAAGAGTTAAATATCACCCCAATAAACTTTAATTAAAAAAAAAGTTAAATCTGATCTCCTCGGCATATGGAATTAGACTGATTTCAGAACCCCAAACTATGATCTTTACTTTTATTTTTATAACTTTGAATGGATGATAAATGTTTAGGAGGTCTCAAAGATTTTATTTTAAAATGTGATGATTCCTTAGTTTACCTATAAACTCAACGTCTGTCTTCCTCTGGTAAAATTAAATAAATAAATGATGGACGGTTTTTCCCTCACCATTTTAATATTTAGATCATGGTGTGTCATATTTTAGTTGGTAAATTTCCTGTTGCTCTCCAGGAATGAGAGTGAATATAATTTATTAGTGTTTTTCACTACTACTGTGGAGACAGGGTCCCAGAGAGCAGTTTCCAGGCTCTCGGCCTCACATGGAAAGGTGCTGGCTCGGGTAGTAGATGGCCATCAGAGAGACTAGTTGGCCATCAGCTGTAACCAGTTAGCCATTGGCCACTGATATCACTAAGTGCTGTGGCTGAGCTAGCAAGCGCGGATTGCATTCAGCAAGGAGTTGATTGGTTGGCAGAGAAAGCACGGCAGATTGTGGCTCCTGCTTCCTGTGTCTCTAACCCACCTGCCAGCGAGACTATAGTGGTGTGACTCCCCTACCTATGGCTCCGTGGGTGTTCCTTTTTGGCCTCACCATATCCTTCGTTCTTGTCAGGGGAGCGGGACCAGAGATCCTGCATGACAACTACATTCCTCGCGCGTAGTAGGAATTGAATAAATACTTTGTTGAACAGGATTGAATTCCAGTTTTTTTTTCCAGTGCTTTCTAGCTGAGATAAATCACTAATAACTGATAAACAAGAATTCCTTATCCCAGCGTACCTAACATTCCTTCCTTCTTCCTCCTGATGTAGGAGATAGACGTTTTATTTAAGTGTCAAAAGAGATGCAAAATGCAGAACATCAATCACAGTAAGTTATACCAATTTCACCTTCACTCAAGTGTGTTTGGCCAGTAACAGGTGATTAAACCTATCACGGTATTTATTACCCTGCTGACTGGAGGTGCTCACCACATTCTCCAGGTTTCTAAGGCAACTGATTAAGGAATTTAAGAACTGAGGCCTCATTTAGGCTGATGCCCTTGGAAAGGTAGAATTTCTTTTCCAGCAGGCTGAACTGGGAGACAAGGCTTATTTGTTTTAATGTTTTCCATTTCTCTGAATTTCACAACACAAGGTGCTCAGATACCTTTGGTAGAAATGACTGGAAAATGTTACCAGTATAAATATGGAGAGCTCAGTTTTGCCAATCCAAAAAAACACTCAGTGAGATTACTGGTAAATAGGAGGCACCTCAATGAAGACTCTGTTTTCCTTTTAGCCTAATTTTTTATTTACTTCTTGGCAGCACAAGCTGTAAACGGTGATATTGATGAGGTCGGGCCAACACTTCAGTGAAGGACTCTCCCTTACAAAACCCATCATGCTGGATGGGCCCAAGACAGACAGGCTTTTTATGCAGTTATGCTGTTCCGTCTTGACACCCATAGTGATAAACTGCCATGGAGATAAATTCAGTGGTTCTCTGGAATGAGCTCTTCTGGGTTACAAGATGGCCTCCAGGGAGAGTTGGGGCTTGCTTCCAGTGGGAGCTTAAAAGGATATTTTGTTTTACAATCAGAAAGGCAGAAGCTAGACTGAAATGGAATCAGTAAATTGTTCCCGTACTTCTACAGTACTCCCAGCCTCAGCCACAGCTTTGCTTTCTCTTTGTAGATTAATTACCCAAATCTCTGAAACGAAGTGATTTTTCTTTCATTCACTCTCTTAAGTACAACGTATTTCACTAAAAGTTACTACCTTTGTTCTTTTCTCTTGCAGAAGAAATATTAAATTTTAGCTATCAAATGTGAGAGGCAATGCTTGCAGTACTTTGATGCAAAACTAATGTTGATCATATTTCCATACATTTTTCCAGGTAATGTTATCACGACTCTAGATCTTGAGGTAACTTTAAAATTGCAATACATTCACACATCTTATGGAATGACTCTAATATGCAAAGATCACACTAGAACATAAACTCTGAGATCTTATCTGTTTGGCTCACCCTTATGGTGCCTGGCATATATGATAGAAGGTCCCTGATGAATGAATGAATGAATGAATGAATGAATGAGTGTGTATTGCATTGGGAAATGAACGATGGTGAGGTTAACATGGTATTGCTAACCGGGAGTGGTGGGAACTAGGAACTAGACCTACTCACCAAAGCAGAAATTAGAGGGTCAAATCCAGCTGAAAGCTCTGGGAGGAGCGCCTTTCCGCAGGAAGAATGCACTATTTAGTTGTGTGGATTGATATGAAAATAGTAATGATAATAAGCTGCTGTATAGTTTACATACATTATGATTAGTCCTTACAAACTCTTACAAAGTAAATGGTTTTACCTCCGTTTTAAAATGTGAAAAATGAGCCCCTGGAAATTTAATGACTCCTAATAGCACGTAATTAGTAAGTGGTATGACATCCAAAATCCTGACTACTTTCAAAGTCTACACTCTTTTCCTAAATTATGTGAATAATGGGCATTGGAGGTGGCCATGTATTTAACATGAGGAGGCAGGGGAGCCCAGAATACGTATGTCAGAGAACAGGGATTTCAGGCAGGCCCTTAATCCCACAAGACCAGGGGAATCTGGCAGCAGGGACCCAGTCACAGGGCTGGGAACTCTGGTTAAGAGGCAGAAGGATCTGGTAAAAGGAAGGTAAGGCCCTAGTCTTAGAGGAACTGGGTTACCGGACAGGCCACAAGCACAGGGTATACTGGTTTTCTATTGCTGAGTAATAAATCACCATCAACTTAGCAGCTTGAAATAATACCCAACTGATCAGCTCCCAGTTCCGTAGGTGAGAAGTCTCGGTGGGCTCTCCTGGGACCTCGGCTGAGCATCTCACAAGGCCTGCACTACGGTGGTGATCGGGGTGGGCTCTTATCCGGATGCTCTGGGGAAGAATCTGCTTCCAGGGCCATTCGAGGTGTTGGCAGGATTCAGTTCCTTGTGGTTGTAGGGCTGAGGGCCTGGTTTCCTTTCTGGCTGTTGTCTGGGAACTACTCTCAGCTTCTAGAGACTGCTCTCAGGTCCTGGCCTCTGGCCTCTCCACTTAGCAGTGGAAAACTTCCTTTTCATCAAATCTCTCTCACCCTTTGAATTTTTCTGGCTTCTTCTACAAACAGTTGGATAAAACTCTGCTTGAATGGGTTCATGTGATTAGAATAGGCCCATTCGAACATTATTCCTATTTCAAGGTAACTTTTAATTGCAATTAAGTCACCTTAATTGCATTACAAACTACCCTATAAAAGTGACATAACTGGGGACATGATATCTCATCATATTCACAGTCCTGGGGAACAGAGAGGGAAATTTTCCGGGGGTGGGGAGAGCATCTTAGAATTCAGCCTAGCATGCTAGGGAACCATTAGGATCAGAGTAAAAACAACAGTGGGGATGCTGAGGTCCATTGAGTTGAGCTCTTTAAATTTCTCCTGCTGTAGATCAATTAGGTTAGACTTTGGAGACAGGACGGCTGTGGCCAAATCACCAATCCTGACCCATTCTGAGCCTTTTTCAGCGGTCTCACTGGCAAGGTGGCTCGGGGAGTGAGAAGAAAGCTGCCCTAGCGCGTACACATGTGGAACTCACTTGATTCTGACATCCTATCGGAATGGTACAAGAGGCGTCTGATTACATTTTGACATTGAGAATGTTGCTGGTGGAAGGGAGCTATATGGTAATGCAGAGGAAGTCTATGTCATCTAAAACATGTACCTGCTCATGGAAAAAAAATGTATGTTTTGCCCAAAGGTCTGCTCGTCTGTTCCCAGTTGTCATTTTAGTGTTAGGAAACAGGCAGGGACTCTGCCTGCAGAGTCACTTGGTGACAGCCCTCCCCTAATGAGCGGCTCCACATCTAGACATTCTGACACTGAGGAATGATAATTTATGAGGCCTTTGCTATTTTTATTTCTTTATGTGGCATAAAAGAAAACTCCGGTTTTTCAAGAATAAATTCCCTCCGTTTAGGCAGAGAACTTTTGCCAAAGGCAACGACTAAAAATAAAATCTTTTCATGCCTGAGTTCCTAGGCTGCCTCACTTAGTCAGACAATCCTACAGGGACGGTAAAACAGACCACAAGCCTAGAGTGCTGAGAATCACTAAACTCGCCCGCTAGAACAGAAACTACACTATAACGAGTACCGAGCTCACCTCTGTGTGATGGATAAGTTAAAAAGCAGTTTGGACGAGACAATTTAATGTTCTTGACAGTATTGCAGCAGCAACCGCTGGGCAGAATTCAGATCTCCTTCCTCCCACCTTCAAAACTTGCTTTGTTGGTATCATTCTTAGAGAAGATTCAGGCTCTGCATTTTCACTCATAATCACATGGAATAGATTTGGCGAGTCAGTTCCTCAGAATAATTGCTCGACTCTTTAAACAAGCAGCCGTCCCCAGTTAACCTACGGGGGTGTCCGTCGGAGGCCTGGTGCTCTGGGCGGACGACAGGCTAATGGGGAGCCTTCTTCCTACACTCCATGTGTGTCCCTGACAGTGAGAACACACATTGTTTTTTTTTTAGCCCTGTTATTTAATTTCCACCCAATGGATTAAGGAAAATAACAAACCTTTCTTCTTTTTATTTTGCACAATTATGTTGGGAAGAAACCAGCAACAATCCCCACACCGGGGGTCATGTGTTTGGCTTACAAAACCACCGTTTTACTATTTCATCTTCACAACAACAGTGCCAGGCAATATTTCGGGAACAACTTCCTCTGGGAGGCCCTGCTCTTCCCAACCTCATGACACTTTGGAATCCTCTTCTAGTCACCAACCTGTCCCATGAAGTGTGGGAAGCTTACAGGCCTTCAATAGAAGGCTAACTGGTGACACTTGGAGGGGAATCTGCGCTTTGGGTTTTAGGTTCTTCATACTAAGCTGGAAATGAATGGGTGCTACGGCATTGAAGTCTGTGTTGTATATTGATTTTAAAAGATTGAAGGGTTTTCTCTGCCAGCTAGCTCACCTTTGAAATGCCTGGCCCCCCTCAGCTGATGCCACTGCAGGTGTGGGGACCATGCTCAGGGGATGCTGGGTGGATAGTCCTCTGGGCACCTGAAGGATGTGCCCCTGAGCTGTGTCACTGCTCTTGCGCCTAGCGAGACACACAGATGGAAGGCCTCTCTCTCCTCTAATAGGACAAAAGGGGACTTGGTTTTGGTGAGGATTTGGAGGACTTCTCTCTCTGTGTTCATTTCCTTGGGCTGCCACAAAAAGTGTAACAAACCGGGCGGCTCAGAACAATAGAACTTTGTCTCATAGGTCGGGATGCTAAAAGTCTGGACTGGAGGTGTCAGCAGGGCCATACTTCCTCTGAGAGTCTGGGTAGAATGCGATCCTTGGCTCTTCCTAGCTTCTGGGGAGGCCACCAATCCTTGGCGTCCCTAGGTTTGCAGCTGCGGTGCTCCAATCTCTGCCTGTCACCAGATGACATTTTCCTCTGTGCCTGTGTCTTTACATGAGATTCTCTGTGTGTGTCTGTGTCCACATTTCTTCTTATAAGGACATCAGTCATACTGGGTTATGATCTACCTTACTGACCTCAACGTAACTTGAATAAATCAAAGATCTCATTTACAAATAAGGTCACATTCACAGGTATTGGGAGATAGAGGACTTCAGCACACCTTTTTGGGGACACAATTCAACCCATAACATCCACCCTTCCCCCACTTCAGTGTACAATGAATTAAGTCAGAAATAGTGAGAACATGTAACACAGACCCTCACTTTGAACAGAGATCCTCCACTTTCTTCCCCACAGGATTTCTGGAAGACAGGACAAACTTACTTGTTTTCATTACATTTTCTACGAACCAATGTTTCTATGTAAAAGCTAACTCATTAAGAGGAAAAAGAAGTTGCTTTGATTCCACTTTTTGAGTGAGAAAATTAGTTTTTAGGGGATTTGTGTGAGTGCTCCCATATTATAGATGAGAAAACCAAGGCACAGATTGATCACACCTACGTTTCAGGCATGGTGTTTCTGTTTAGTTTACTTAAGATTTTAGCCAGTAGTCATGTGACTGCCCTAGTTCAGGTACCAAAGAATAAAGAAAGGTCTTTGGACATCTCATCTGATGGTTTAAGCCTATGCATTGTGACTTCTGACTGTGTAATAGGAGTATATTTGTGAGGCTATAATCTCTGTTTATACACATCTCCTTCTCCAACCTGTACTGGAATTCTTTGTCTGAAAAGCCTTACTTTATGGTACAAGAAATACTACTTGATGTTTGTCATCATTTGTCAACTCACTTTTATTTTCTTGATAGAGCAGATCCCCATTTTCCTATGGGAAAATCCAGGTATGTCGTGTGGGGCCAAAGTTTCCAATTTTCAGAAAGCTTCTCAGGTGTTTTTTGGAGGTAACAGAATTTAGGAACCACTGGACCTGTTGTCTGTAACCTATCTTCTACCTCTAAGCATTTATGATGACTTCTCTTTGGATCCTGCCTTTGTTCCTTGGCTAAGGTATAAAGTACTCTAATTTCCACTGACCACTGAGAAATGGGGACTTCCTTCTGGTTCCACAGCCCTGTCAAAATTCTGGTGTAAGCCCATCAGAGGCACAGCTTAACATAACACCTTAACCCCTTTCTAACTTCTCTTCCAAAATTTCACCGTTTTCTCTTTTTCATGTGACTTCTTTAGTTTTGAATTTTTCTGGGATGCATCTTGTTCTTCATCCTCTAAAAATCAATCCACACAGGTGCACATGAACATACTTGGGACAGAGATCTTCTATCCTCTTTGTGGCTTTCTGAAGGAGCAGAAGGCTTTTCCTCACAGAGATAGACAATAGCAGCTTTCCCACCAAAAACCAGAATTCAGACACACTACCATCTCTACAGGAGAGTGAGCATTTTACAATCCTTCTTTGAAAGTGTTTAGTCAAGACTGAAATAATTGTTGCAGTAATCAAAATGGGTTTTTTCCCCCCTCTTCATACAAGGTCTTTGTTTGGACTTTTTAGGCAAACAAAAAATGTCATTTTAGGGCATATTTATTCCCATTGGATACATTTGGGTGTTTGGAGGTTTCTGTGCATAGGGCCTACCCATTGCCTTGGTTATAATGAGTGTTTAATAAATATTTGTGACTATAACAACCAGTATCTAAACAGTTCATTGATAGAAATCCAACTTGTTTCTCCTCAGCTCGATTCCCTGAGAGTCAAACACAGGACTTTGGCTTATTGTCAATCAGCACTTTTTCAAATATTATCTTAGGTCACAGAGTTTAATGAAGAGATCTTTATAGGCATTAAAATGCCTTCGATTGGCAAGCCTCACTGTGCCTACCTTGCCACACCTTGCCCTGACCTCTACTACACTCTGTCTTAAGGGTGGAGAAAAGCAGGCAGTGATTAATGTCGGTGATACTTAGTCAACATCTTATTAGTAAGTGGTCAATTCATAAGTATTCATTAAATTTCCATTCTGTTCCCAGACCTATCCCAGGCAGCGTGAGAGATAAAGAAGTAAAAGAATTGGACCCTTCCTTGATAGAATTTACAATCTCGCCAGATATCTTTATAATTAAGGAATTTGTAAGTTCTATGCTTTTCCCTTCCTCCCTTCCTGTTTACTCTCTCTCTCCCATGTACTTTTCTCACTAGTTTCCCTTCCCTTCCTTTCCCTTCCCTGAAACCCATGATTCATCGCTTGCCTGGCAGTAGGAACAGCTCTCACTGAGCTGCAAGACAGTGCTGGGAAGGAGAGAAAGTTTTGTAGACGAAGAGGATTGGGTTCTAATCCCATTTCTGCCATTTGTTGAATCTGTGATGTTAAGGGAAATCAGTCAAACTCTATGCGCCTCAGTTTCCTTATTCTTAAGGCTGAGATAATAATACCCACCTATTGTTTCTTACAAGGATTAGAAATAATCTATACAATGTATCTAAAGCGTTATGTGTGTGGTAGATTTAACATCAACTAGAGTTACAGGTACTGTGGATGTTAAATGCTAGCTAGAGAACCGACTAGTAGGAAGTGGCTCAAATGCCAGGAAATAACATTTAAAATGTCATTAAGACAAGAAAACATTTGTGTTTGGTCATAACATTTAGGCTGACCCTATCCATATCATTATTTGTATTAACTAATGGCATTACTTACGTTCATCGCTGCCTCTCCTTTCCATTCCTCATACCAAAAGGAGAAGAATTAAGAAATAATAGGAATCCGCTCAGAGAAAATACCTACCAGGTCTCTGTGACTAGCCAAGAAAGTAAGTTAGACTTTTCTTTTCCATTCAGATAGCATGTACTGAGTCCAACTCTAAGACCAAACATGAAAGACAGCAGGGATATGGAGGAGCTAGAAGTGGTTGGAATGGCTGAATGGGGGGTAGAAAGTGATGGAAAAAAGGCTGGAGAGTTAGGCAGGGGCCAGATGACCTGGGGAATTCTTGGTATGTTCCAAATTTGGACTTTATGCTAGAAGCAAAATATATCAAAGGGTTTCAGTAGGAGGGAAGATTAGCTTTTTTTTTTTTTTTTTTTTTTTTTTTTTTTTAAGGAATGATTATTCTGGCTACAGGTGGAAAATGGATCCAGAGAGGCAAGAGTAAGGACAGGGGGAGCAGTTGGGGAGTTGTTACTAGAATTCAGCAAGAGATAACAGTTGCCTCATCTAACGGGGATGAAGAGAATTAGAAGAGCTTGAGAGCTACATAGGAAGTACAAATTCACAATCCCTAGGATTTGCTGAGACCACACTTTTTATGATTTAAGAATTTTTTGGATATTTCTGTAAAGGTAATATGATGTATATAAAATACATCACATAATACCCTCAGGGAGGTCTGGGAAGTAATCAAGATATCAATATTTCCATAGTAAAACATACAAATGAGGGGCATGAATAACCTTCAGTCACTTCAGAGCAGATTTTGCTGCCAAGTAAGTGAGGAAAAATCTTTGAGTTTTTAGAATGTTTTGAGAGTGTGGATAAGTATTTCTAATTAATTGTTTAAGATGGATGGAATAAACAACAGGGTGAATTAAGGTTGTTTTTCAGGTTTTTGTTTTGGCGACTAGGTGGGTGGTGATACTATGCAGACAGAGAGAGGACAAAGCAGGAAGTGCATATTTGTGACCATATGGATGAGCTCAGTCTTGGGTATGATTTAGCAGTTTTGTGGGACATTCAGGTGGCCATCAATTAGCAACATTTCAAGAAAAAGGAATGGTTATCAGTGTCAAAAGCTGGAGAGAGAACACAAAACATGAGTACTGTTATCTCTTGTATTTAGCAATTGAAGGGCTATTTTTGACCACTGTAAGGACAATATCAGTGGTGTGGCAGAAGAATAACCCCAAATGTAACGGACTGGGTAGTACACGAGGAAGGCAAGAGAGTAGAATAAGCAAATGAGGCTACATCTTTAAGTTTACAGCATATTTGTCTTGTTGGTTAAAATGGGATCCATGTTGCATGCCAATGGACATTAGAGTTGATAACTAGTTATAAAAAAGTATAAAAAGAGAAATAAGCCATTCTGTGTCTTTAAGTTGCAGAAGACTAAGCAAAAAAAACCCAACACATCATATGATTAAGACTCTCAAAATAAGTTTTTGTTTCTTTGTTTCTTTTTAAACGAGAAGTACACATTTAAACTCCTGTGGAATTTTGATTAATTTGGTCTCAGGAGGTGCCAGAGATCTGCATATTTAAGAAATTCGAAGGTGATTCTGATAACAGGAGATGGATCAAATCTAGGAATATAAATTTAGGAAGTAACCATAAGAGGTGAAAAGTTAAATCATAACAGTGAGTGAGATATATCATTGGTGAATATCTTCTCCCATTCAGTAGGTTGTTTTTTCGTTCTGTTGGTGGTTTCCTTTGCTGTGCAAAACCTTTTTATTTTGATGTAGTCCAGTTGTTTATTTTTTTTCTTTTGTTTGCCTTGTCCAAGGAGGTACATTAGAAAAAAAATTACTAAGAGCAATGTCAGAGAGTTTATGGCCAATGTTTTCTTCTAGGTGTTTCGTGGTTTGGGGTCTTACATTTAAGTCTTTAATCCATTTTGAGTTTATTCTTGTATATGGTGTACAAAGGAGTTCCAGTTTCAATTTTTTTTTTCATGTCTCGGTCCAGTTTTCGCACCGCCGTTTATGTGGAGAAGAGACTGAGGAAAGCTGAGAGCAGAACCTATATTTGTCCCCTTTCACTTAAAAGGGCGATATGAAAGGAAAACCATATAAGGCTTTGGAACTACTGAGTGCCATGAAAATATGAGATGGCATTTTTGTTAAGACAAGAGAAGGACTTGCAAAAAGATTGAACCACAGGAGGATTACTATTTTTTTTTAAAGGTACCTTCCATTGTTTTTGTTTCTGATTACAAAAATGGTACAGAAAAGAGCAACAAAGAAAACAAAAATTTCTAGTAGTGAAACTGGAGGCCAAACGAGTCTGGGGCTCGTGCTGCCTGTCCCGCTCGGCCAACAGACCGACACAGGAGTTGGGTCGTAGAATAAGCATTTATTATCAGAGCACCGGTGGTCTGAGAAGGCAGCGGGTTAACACCTCCAAAAACTGCCTTAGCATTCTCAGTCCAGCTTGGGGTATTTCAAGGAAAATCTGGGCCTTCCTCCAGAGCTTCTGTGGAGGTTTCAGGGGTCCGCCTGGAGACTTCCCTCTGGCCACGTGATTCTATGGTGGAGTCAGCAACCCAGGAACAATGCCGGGAGTAGCCTGGAAAGAATGCTAGACCATAGAGAGTGTGATCAATAAGCCTAAGGGTATTGATCATAAGTTTCAGGGTAATTTTCTAAAACGGGAAGGGGGGGTGGGACAGGGGACATTCCGAGCTCAAGCCTCAGAGGGACGATCTATTGTTAATCTATAGGTGAGACCAGAAACGTGGAGAGGCCTCCGTTATGGGGGTGCCAACCGGGCCCGTTTCAACCCCCACCGTCTTTTATTAATTTTATTTCTATAAAATTAGTATGGTGGCAAGGGTAGGGACGGTGATCATTCTTGGCTGCTTCCTGCTGAAAGTGGGCATTGTCCCTGCCTATGGGCACTAGAGTTTCTTGCTTATTCTCCCTAGAGGAGCCCGAGAAAGAGGAGAGCCAAAAGGTGTTCAATGGGCATCCCAGGAGGGATGCAGGCAGAGAGGCAATCATGAGCTGCTCCGGCAGTTCTGTCTGAAGAAGACCTTAAGGTCTTCAATTGGCTCACAGGAACAGAAGCGACAGTCTTCCTTCTGGGGGAGCCCTGTGGAGACTTAAATGAAATAAGTTTGATTCAAGGGAAGTGGACCCAGCCACTGACTCTCTGAAACACGACAACAGCTGGGGTGCTCAGGAAAACTGCAAAGGGTCCCTTGCATTTAGAAGCTAACTGGTCTGTTAAAGACCCCTCCCCCTCTAGGCTTCTTATAGGATTTGGTCCCATGGCTTTCCAGGGCTCCAATGTATAGAGGGGTTGGCCTGGGGGAGGTGCCGATTCCCCATATTTCCTAAGTGACTGCTGAACCTCTCCCCCAAGTTAACAACAAACCGTGTTTCCCCGAAAATAAGACCTAGCCGGACCATCAGCTCTAATGCATCTTTTGAAGCAAAAATTAATATAAGACCCGGTCTTACATTATATTATATTATATTATACCGGGTCTTATATGAGACCTGGTATTACATTATATTATATTATTATATTATATTATATTATTATATTATACCAGGTTTTATATTAATATAAGACCGGGTCTTACATTAATTTTTGCTCCAAAAGACGCATTAGAGCTGCTGGTCCGGCTAGGTCTCATTTTCGGGGAAACACGGTAGGAAATATCAGAATTGAGGTCAGAATCCAAAGCAATGAGCTCTAATTAGAGCCAGGGCTTAGAGGTCCCCCGACAAAACTTTTCCAGATTTAAGTCTGATTTGCTCGTTTTACGTTTCCTCTAAGGTATAGGCCAATGGTAAGTAACAAGCTTGAGTATGAGCCCAATTTAGGAGCTTTATTTATCCACACAACTGAGCAGGTCTAGAGGAAATAGGTCCAGAGTGAGTGATTAAGACAGAATAACTGGCTCCCATATAAATCAGGAAATTAACAGGCTTACATGCCACATCAAGGGTCACCCACAGTTTCTCTCCAGTGATGAGAATTGCCTCTTTCCTCTGGGGAGCCGGTCTTTTTCCTCTAGGGAGCCACTAGGAACCCCAGCCCCACCAGTCAACCACCGTCATTTGTGGGGAAGGAGTTGGTTCCTGCTCCCTTCAGAATAGGGAACAAGCCCTCCTCCAAGGGCCCTTTTAGTTTGCACAGGTGGCATGGCTGCTTTGCAGGATTAGCACACTCTTACTCCACTGTCTGGGCTTTCACATCCAAAGCCTCTTTTGGGGTTGTTAGGGTGACCTGAGGTGGCCCTGGCCTAGGCCTGTCTATTAACTGCAGCCAAAAATCTATTAACTGCCTCTGGCCTCATCTCCAGTCTCACTGTTCCTTTCTTTCCTCGTTCTCCCTGTCTCGGTTGTTAAAGACATCTGAGCTTCCTTACACTGGCCTGTATCTGATGCCGAGGAGGGCACATGAACTCTAGCAGTCCTAAAATACAGAAGTTTACTTAACTATTAGCAAAACTTAGTTCTTAGATTTAATTTTCTTGAGTAACTAGAGGCCAAATTAAGACACTATAAAACATGGAAAATTATTTTGATGACACATATAATCTTTGCTTTTTAAGCAGAAAACTTTTTCATCATATCAGTAGCAGACCAATAGTCTAACAAACTTTGTTTTACTTAGCAGAGGGAGAAAACTAATTTTATACCAGCTTACTTTTGATATTTAAATTTACTTAATTAATCACATTTAACTTAACCACACACAAAATTCTCTCATGATTTTTCTTCACAAAACTTTTATAACTTTCCCAGCCCCTATTAGTTTGTCTCCTCTCACTCATCCAGAAATAACTATCCTTAGGACAAACTACTTTCTTTCAGTTCCTTCAAAAATGCATTTCCATATCTTACACCTTCCTTGAAAACATACATTATTTCCTTTCATATTAATTAGAATCCATAACCTTCAGGAACTTAATTTCTACTGACAACTAAAAGCAAACAATTATCATTTTCATTGGAAAATCCAGGAACATACTTTGCAACCTTCAATAAGGTTGTAACCTTCTGTAATAAAATACAAGATACATATATATTTACAGATCTTAATTTGTCTTTTAACATTCCTATGACAAGAAGCCAGCAATAGATGAACTCAGACCTAGCTAATAATTAATATTTCACTATTTCATTGTTTTGAAACACCTAGAAATTCAATAATTTTTTATCATTTAACACAACTTAGTAAAATTAAAATCTTAAGTTACCAACAGATGCTGAGAAACCACGTCTAAGCATCTACATCTGAAAAGTTTTACCTAAAGTTTTACCTATTACTGAAAAGTTTCACCTAAAACCTTATTTCAGTTAACATTTCATTAGTTCTTAACTCTGAGATTTCAAAGTTAATTATTACTCAAGCTATTTTCTTGACAAATTTTGTAACAGAGATAACATATTTTTTGTAAACCCAGATAAAATAAAAGATAACATATTTAATGTTAATAACCATAAAAGACATATTTATTTATCCAAAAGTTAAACTAGCCTTAGTATCAAACATTTTCTTAGATCATGAAAAATTCTTAGATCCTGAAAAGTTCTTGGGTTAGTTTTTTATTATTCAAATTTTATATAAGCACTTAATCCTGTTTTCTTTAAGCCAATCAAATATTATAACTGGTAATACCACCCAGGGGCAAAAACACTATATTATATATGAAATGCAGACAATCACAGACATCAGAGATCATATATATATATAAAAACAGAACTATTAAAATTGCAGAGAGGACCTAAGATCTTACAATTGCCCCTACAATTTCAAAGAGGCTAGAACAAGGGGTGGGGGTATGGCTTGGTTTAGAGAATTAGCCGCTTGGTTTTAAAGGAGCTCTTTTTTTCCTTCTGTTACTTCAGGCTCAGGTATTCCTAGTTATAAGTGGATTAAGGGATGGTGGAGTCCCCTTTTCTCTGAACTATCAGTTGACTGTAGTTCCCTTCTTTTCAGAGTCTATGATAGAGGCTTATACAAAAGGAATTTCATTCTATTTCCCAGACCTCTAACAGAACAATTCCAGTTGCAGAATAGTATAATAATTCAATAAAATATTGACTAACCATTGTCCTCCAGAATCTAATATATACATTGGCCAAGCAATACTGTAATAGAACATAAATTTCTTTTTGGTTAACGGCTCGTAGCCATAGTTTGGCCAATGTCCTAATATTTTGCCCAACGGGTTCCTGACTGGAATTGAAACCTTAGATCCCACTACTGAGCTGGAACAAATGTGGCCACGTTTAACACAGATTTAAACAAACAGACGGATCCAAGTATTCCCTGGATTGGACAGACAAATAGAAAAACCAGATTCGGATCTGAACACCAGAAAAACCAGACCTAGCTAGGTGCTAGATTCAGACGCGATATTGTCTTACTCCATACACAAGGTCCACTGACCACCATACAATCAGCCAGTGGGCTAAAACCAGAAACCAGATGTGTCCTTAAGACCACCAGATGCCCAAAGGCCAAAACCAGACGTAGTGGCGTTTACAGTGTGGTAGATGGGCCCTGCTTCCCAGGGAACAGAGTTGCCAACCATAAGTGCACTTCCAGAACCAGTGCAACCAGAGCCCCTTACTGGTGGGGGTATTATGCCTTGCTGGATATTGCAGCCTCATCTATTGGCACCAATGGGTCAGTATGACTCCCAGGTGGCCCTCAAAGAGGAGCCCCAGATGGTGAGTGCAAAATCCTCCAGCTGTGCACACTGGGGCCACCCTGCTTTCCGAACCAGTAAACAGAGGATGGAAACAGAACAAATACTTATTCTATACCAACTGAGCAGAAAAGGCGTCCGTGATGGGTAAACCCTGGAACAAACACCACCTTGGCGAGCAAAATTGCTCAGAAACTGCTTCCAAAGATTGGTCCTGTGTGATGGAATTTCCCAGTCCCAGGCAGCCCCCAAGACCTTCAATGAGTGGAAAGACTTATTGTAGTAGCCATGAGGCCACCCCTTCATGGTTGCCAGAAACTGAAACCGGAGGCCAAACAAGTCTGGGGCTCGTGCTGCCTGTACTGCTCAGCTAACAGACAGACACAGGAGATGGATCATAGAATAAGTGTTTATTATCAGAGCACCGGTGGTCTGAGAAGGCAGTGGGTTAACACCTCCAAAAACTGCTTTCACATTCTCAGTCAGTCTTGGGGTATTTAAGGCAAAACCTGGGCATCCCTCCAGAGGCTACCTGATGGTTTCAGGGGTCTGCATGGAGCCTTCCCTGTGGCCATGTGATTCCATGGTGGAGTCAGCAATCCAGGAACAATGATGGGAGTCGCCTGGGAAGAATGCTAGACCATAGAGAGTGTGATCAATAAGGGTATTAATCATAAGTTTCAGGGTAATTTTCTAAAACAGGGAATTGGGTAGGACAGGGGACATTCTGCGCTCAAGTCATAGGGGGATGATCTAGTATTAAGCTCTAGGTAGGACAAGAAAAGGTGAGGCCATGGACGTGGGGGTGCCAACTGGGCCCTGTTTCAGTACTACAGCATCTGGTGATAACCACACGGCTTATTTTTTAGTGAGCAGCCTTCCTGTCTTTCTTTTTTTTCAAATTAAAGTTTATTGGGGTGACAATAGTAAAGTCACATAGGTTTCAGGTGTACAATTCTGTATTACATCATCTATAAATCCCATTGTGTGTTCACCACCCAGGGTCAGTTCTCCTTCCATCACCATATATTTGGGAGGGGGGTGGTAGATGAGGAAAAAAAAGGATCAAATATAAGGCGTTCTTGTCTTTCGACAAACACTTTTAAGAACTTGATGGAAAGCGTAGCCATTTATTTAGATTGATATCAGTTTCAGGACAAAAAGATTTTTAAAAAATAAAAGTTTGGGATGGATTGATTGTTTTTAAATGTTATATGTGGTGAAATGACTTTGAAACCTTTCAGGGTGGAGCTATAGCTCTTCTGAAAAGCTTTAGTGGAAACCATAGACTGTAGATTGGCAAACTAGGGCCCTTAGGCCAAATCCGACCCAACTGCTTATTTTGTAAGTAGAGTTGTATTGGAATACATTGCTTATGTAGCGCCTATGGCTGCTTTTCAGCTATAACTGCTGAGTTGAGTACATGTGACAAGACCATCTGGCTCATGAAGCCTAAAATATTTATGATATGGCCCTTTACATAAAAGGTTTGCCAATGCCTGGTATAGACCAGTATTTCCCAAATTATGTTCCAAGGCACATTAATGTCCCCCGAACTGTTAGTAAACATTCTTGAAAAGGGGCTCTGCATTCAAATAAGTTTAGAAAATGCTGATAACAGGAGATGGATCAAATCTAGGAATATAAATTTAGGAAATAACCATAAAGAGGTAAAAAATTAAATCATAAGAGTGAATGAGATGTATCATTGGCAGGTATCTTCTCCCATTCAGTAGGCTGTCTTTTCGTTTTTTTTTTTTTTTATTATTTAAATTTATTGGGGTGACAATTGTTATTAAAATTACATAGATTTCAGGTGTGCAATTCTATATCACATCATCTATAAATTACATTGTGTGTTCACCACCCAGAGTCAGTTCTCCTTCCATCACCGTATATTTGATCCCCCTTACCCTCATCTCCCACCCCCCAACCCCCTTACTGTCTTTTCGTTTTATTGATGGCTTCCTTGGCTGTGCAAAAACTTTTTAGTTTGATATAGTCCATTTGTTTATTTTTTCTTTTGTTTTCCTTGCCCGGGAGACTACATCAGAAAAAAAATATTACTAAGAGCAATGTTTACAAAGTTAACCAGGTTTCTTTACACTGATAGGATATCTGATAACTTTTAATATGCTCATTGGTAATCAACAAGAACAGGGTATATTATATACAGCATTCACCAAAATTTTGGTCAACAGAACTTTTTTCTCCCTAAGAATATCTATTAACATCATAGTTTGGAAAAATCTTAAATTTGTCTTCTGGAGAGGCTTTGCCAAAGTCATAAAATGGCATAAATTTGAGGACATGGTGTTTTAATTCTAATTTGTCTGTATAGAAAAACTTCTGGTTTCAGAAGTCGGGAAACCACCCTCTACTGGTCAATCACAGGAGCTATCTTTGCGGTTGGACCTCTGCAAAGGAAATTTTAGCCTGAAGCAAAATTCCCAAGAGTGCTGTACAGAAAAAGAGACAAAAGGTTGATAGATACGGTCTCTGAGGTGGTAACTGGGGCAAACAAAGCCTTCAGCTTTCTTTGTTTGGGGTAGCATTTCCAGAGCCACAGTATGACTTTCATGGGTGCCTGCATGCCAGCACTTTTGCCTTCGTGGGACTCTTCCTACACGCGCCCACATAAACACACACACACACACACACACACACACACACACAAACACAGTAGTAAAAATTATAGTTTATGACTGTGTTGGTGTAAAAACAAATATATGTAATCCAGGCTGGATGATTCATTTTTTCTTACTTCTCATTTGAAAAGATATTGAAAAAAAAACATTTCATAGCCCTTAAGAGTACTGTGGCCCTAGACACTGCCTACTGTGCCTACCGGGTAAGGCAGCCCTGAGAACTGTCAAGGTATAACAGCTTTCCTGCCAGGCTTCCTGAGTGCAGGACCAGCCTTACGTACTTTGGACTTTCCTCCTTAGCCACTTGAATCAACTTTATTGTTGGTTCAATAATATGTGTTGAGTAAATGAATGAATGGGGATCAATTTTAGGGTTGTCAAATACCTTGTTAGAGGATAAAAGGAGTAACTTCACTGAGACCTTTAGATTTCCTCCAAAGACTTAACCAAATTGATACAAAGTATTAAAACATACCTAAGTATTGGGGTGGCCAGTGAGCTCAGTGGTTAGAGCCCAGTGCTCATAACATGCAGGTCACCGGTTCGATTCCCACATGGGCTCGTGAGCTGCGCCCTCCACAACTAGAGTGAAAACAACGACTTAACTTGGAGCTGATGGGTCCTGGAAAAACACTGTTCCCCAATATTCCCCAATAAAAAAATTAAAAAAACAAAACAAAACAAAACCATACCTAAGTATCACCATGAGATGGAAAGAACCCCTTCAAGTTAGGTCTCTTGTAACTAAATAGTAGTGTAGGTATTCATTTCATAACTTTTGGCCTCAATTTCTTAATTAGTAAGAAAAAAATATTAATTTAAATGAAGAGGTTCTACACATAGTTGTAATCAGAAGGCAGAGCAAATAGCTGCTAAAATTTTCATAATAGTTGGGTTATGAAATACCTAACAGGCTTTAAAAACAGACTCAGTGGTAAGCTCTCCAGTCCATTTAAAAATTAAACTCTCTAAAAAATGTTAATCACGGAGGATTCAGTTACAGACTAAATAATATGCTTTCAAAAGACAGTGGATGGGCCCTTTCTAAAAGCAAAACAAATCAGAAAGTTCTTAAAATTCAATAGAAATCTTAATAAGCCACCTAACTCAATTTTTCCCCAACATGGCCTCTCCTTAGAGAATATTATTACCTGTTTTTTGTCATATCCTACTTGAAAATAGTAATACCCTAACCACAGTGTTTTGCTTTTTTTCAGGGATTTTTGTCTAATCTAATGTACAATTAGTTAGAAAAAAGGTGGTGCAGTTAATACTCGTATATCACACAGCAGCACCCACACAAGACTGTATATGAGTAGAAAGATTTAAAAAAAAAACTTACCAAAGGAATATGCAGACTGCTGTTCGCTATTAAACCAGAGATGAGAGGTACTATTTTATCTGGCACTTGTTACCAACTGAAAAACAAAAAAACAAACATCCCTATGAAGAAGGGAAGTTGAGCCAGTTACCCTCTAAATTACAGAAATTTCTTAGCAGTGCCTGGAAGTCCTCTCAGGAGAGGCACCTGGGAGGCGTGGCTTCTGCAGTGACCTTCCCGCTCATAAATGACCTTCCCGCTCTGCATCAGGAGTGCAGTGCGGGGAACCGCTAGCCCCAAGACGATGGCCAGCTGCTCTGGGCCAACCCCTGCTCACACAAACCTAGGGTTCCCTGATGCCAGAGTGCAGGGGCTGGGGGTAAGGGGGGTCTGCTAACTGAGCATGTATGCGCGTGTCATGCTGATTTGGCTTCCGGGCTCCCTGGGATCGGTCCTTGTGCTGTGTAGGAATAAACCAGGCCACAGGAGAGGACTTCTGGGGGACATCCCAGGCTGCGACGGTCCATCCTGTTCCAGAACAGAGTTGCTAAGTCCCTTGAAGACAAATCTCGCGGGATCTCAAACGCCTTCGGGCCTGACTGGGGCTTACTGGAATGGGAGACACCTGGGAATCATGTTTGCCAGACAGGTCCCAAGTCCCAAGTCAGCAGGACCATACTGGGTATGACTGATGGTGAAAGAAAATGAAAAGAAAAACAAAGACGAAATTTATATCATTCTCTTCTATGGACTAATGCATAACTCAGGAAAAGTCCAGGCAGCACACTTCTGAAATATAATACAGATATATGTACTATGACTTTCACCTCAAGAGTAGGAAGAAGAAATTTGTTTCGTTTCTAACACAAATCGCCTTTCTTTGCAGAGTACTCTTCTTATAAGAAGAGAACTGCTGTGTGGGCTGGCAAAGTCCTTTCCTGGTACCACTGTCATCCCCTCTGCTACTTTCCTCCATCCTGGATAAAGGCAGAAGGCAGATTTATCAGTTGGAATTGAATATGGTGGTGGAGGGCATTTGACCCTCTATTCCCCCAAATGTCATTTCATAGAGGGATCCTCTCTGGTATAGAGATCATACGTCTTAGATATTCTAGGAAAGTATGGATTTTACCTATTCCATTCCACTGTCAGGCATGTGTCCTGGTTTCTGGTTAGGCAAAGAAGGTCCATTTACTTTGGAAAGTCTCTAAGCACCTGGGGCATCTTTGGGCCAAGGAAGATTTGGGGAGAGTGCAACATTTACCAGAGGTCTAGGAGATTTAAGAGGTCCAAGAAATTGCTCATACATATGATTCTAAACTTGAGATTCTTGAACAGGTTTACTATTTCAATTGTCAATGGACTTTATTGACATAGTTCATTGTATGAAGGCTTATGGCAATTTTGTTTTGAAACGCTCAGGGAGAGCCTTAGTGAAATGCATTCTCCATGTCCAAAACAATGCCGAATGAGAGCTGCTGTCCTAAATGTGTCCTTGACCCTGTAATCAAGATTAGTTGGGATTTTTTTTTTCCCTCTTGAGGCAACAGTTTGTATTTTGTCATGGAAAAAATGAGAACAATTAGAATGTTTTCTAGATTAGATAGCAGGTGTCCGAATACGGAAGATCTGGTGGACTGATTATTTTTCCAATACCAAGCACAGGACATAGTTTCTAGTTTACAATCCCTACCCGCCCAGGTGCCAGGTTGCTTTCCTTGAAAACTCCCATCCTTGGAAGCATTTCAGTACAACCATGGCATATGCGCAAAGCTCCATTTCAAAGGTCAGTCTGTAATGAGGCAGGAAGAACCAACTTCTAGGAAGTTATAAGTCCTCTGAAGCCCGTGTTGAAATAGTTCTCAGATTGATATTCTGAAGGGAAACTTGCATTTACTTGGTTTCTTCTCCTGAATTTGGTTTTCCAAGAGGTTAAGGGCTGGCCTCAAATCAGAACGCAGACTGAATTGGCTTTGGAGGCTCCAAAATACATTTTGGGCTTAGAGGATGTAGCTAGCCTGTGGGGTAACTGGAGGAGGGGGTCACAGACTGTGCCTTCAGTGTGGCCCAGTTCTGATGATCTGGTGTATTTTTCAGAACAATGTTGAATACGGGGCTAATCAGGAAGCTTTTAGTTCATTGTCCAGAGAGGCATGAAACATTTAAACAGCCAATGAAAATGTTTAAGTTCTGAAAAAGAAATGATAGGCTATAAAATAAGAGAAAGAAACCTCAAAATGAAACAATTTTAAGAAGATGATAAAAATCCTTTTGCAGTTTAAAGGAAAATGTATTTAAGATGAGATGTGAATGTGTATTAATTTGTTTGATATGATGTGAGATCGGATGTCTAGAGTAAGAGGGTCTGAGGCCTGTGAAGCTCTTTGAAGGGTCCCATGTCCGAGCATATCAAGGGCAAGCAATAGATATCTGTTGGGTTTAAATAAACACTTTTTTTTTTCTGGTTAAAAGTTTATTTTTTTGTGGTTTTGCTTCCTAGCAAGGGATGCTAGTAATACGGGATCTGTTATGAAACTTCAATTTCATGTGACAGAGACTTAACAATGTCTTGAAATTCCCACCATTGTTAGGCTGGGTGTGACGATTCCAGCCTCTTTTATTAAGAGGATTGGCCTGTGTGACTTCAGAGTGGAATTTTGGCAAGATGAAAAGTGCTGATTCTAATCCTGGTAGCAATCGCTGGGCCCTCAACAACTCTTTGTGTGGGTTCTTCCCTTCCACCTTTTAAAACTTACAATTAAGCTTGGGTAAGGAGACTTTTTATTGAAATTTACTTGAGGGAACCATAATTTAAATGTACGTTGGGAAACAACAAAGACAGAAACTAGGAGTTTTGCCAGGCACCTGGAAACAGCTCTATATTATCATAGAATCTTCAAGTTGCAAGGGACTTTAGGAAACTTTCCTCTCAGCCCCACACTCTGCTGATGAAGAAAGGGAGGCTCAGATGCTAAGTGACTTACTCAAGGTTTCAGAGGTGATTTGTAGCAGAGAAGGGATGAGCAAGCAGGCTCCTGACCTTTTCCCTTCCTCCGTGCTGACTGAGGTTGGAAGGGAAAATAAGTCCCCTTTGGAGTAGAAACGCTTTCTACTACGATTAGAGGAGAATGAATCATTGGGATTTTTTTCTTCTTGTTATTTTTCTCCTTCTTCTATGCAAGGTACAGGGAAACAACCGAATTCTGGGGTTGGCCGTTTCTATCCTGGCTGTTTACCAAGTGTGTTACAGGCATGGAGACTTCAGGTTCTGCCTGTCTAGTATTTGTGCTCAATCTTCCGATCTTCCCAGCCACACTCTGCTAGAATGTGCGCCTTATGGGTTGTGTGGTCTCCATTTGGCAGTGTAGGTGGAATCCTACTGTGTATAGAGAAGAGCTGGTTGAGACGCGTCTTTTGCCAGGGAAATCTCCAAGGTGAACAGGCTCTGGTCGTCTATACTCATGCTAACAGGCATAGTGATAGCTGATGCTAAAATGCCATTCTAGAAACGAAAAGCGTTTTATGGCATGAAATATTATTGGTGAATGGATGGATAAAACATGGATAAAGAAAAGATGGTAGATATAATGGAATTTAATATATATATATAATGGGATTATATATGTATATGTGTATAATGCATATATATTTATATAGTGGAATACTATTAAGCCTTAAAGAAAGAGGAAATCTTGCAATTTGCAACAACATGGATAGATCTACAGGGCATTATGCTAAGTGAAATAAGCCAGACAAAGTATGACAAATATTTAATGATCCCACCTATGTGCGGTGTATGTTAAAAAAAAAAGAAAGAAAAAGACCAAACTCATAGCAACAGAAAACAGAACAAAACAGTGGTTAGCAAGGGCTGGGTTAGAAAGGAAGAGCCAAAAAGAAAAAAAAAAAAAAAAAAAAAAGAAGAAGAAAGAAAATAGAATGGTGGTGGCAGGAGGCTGGAGAAGGGTCGTCATGGGGAGTTATTGCTTAGGGCACTGAGTTTCAGGTTTGTTAAGATGAAATGAGTTCTGGAGGTAGATGGTGGAGATGGTTGCAAAACAGTATGAATATATGTAATACCACTGCATTGCACACTTAAAATGATTAACACAGTAAGTTTTATGTTGTGTATTTGAACACAGTAAAAAAGAAATATTGCCATATGCACTTTTCCTATATTTAACTGTATTTCAACTTTCCAAGAGCAAAACCCAAGAGTGTGTAAGCCCTTAAAACTGTTCTCTTGAGGATTAAATGGTTAGTGACGAAGAAAACTTTAATTTTAGGAAGCTCGGTGAAGGATTTTAATCTGTGGCTTTCAGCTCACCTGTCTGGAGGCCATCTCATCGTGTGGGAAGTTTGTAATCTAGTGCTCATCAGCTGTTTTGTTCCAGTGGTTCTGCACTTTTCCCATTACGTGTTAAATTGATTTGGACGCCACACTTCTGCCTTTTCAGTGATGGAAAGACCAGAAATTCTCTACAGGGACATTTTCTTGCTTTCAAGCCCCACCTGCTATTTAGGCGAGGAAAATATAACTCAAAGAGGGAGATGCTGCTCGGGTGAACAGTCTGCTTTCCAGAGATGTTATTTCCAAGATATTGACAAATACCTTCAAACTCCCGAGCAAAGCTTGGGGAGATGGATTTCATAAGAGGCAGAGTGTTTTCTTCAAAAAGCTCTGCAACGGATTCAAATTATCTTTTACAGACTGGAAGATAACAGTTTAACCAAGATAAAAAACTATAAATGGTCATTTATCTACAATGGCTATTACTTTTGCACCAGGACATGATTTTCCACTGAGCCCAAACCTGTTCCAGAGAACTTTCTGATTTTTTTCCACTGAATGAAAGCACAGGGCTGTTTTTGCCAATGGAAGAGTGCTTCCTTTTCAACAAACAACAGAGCATAAACCCCTGTTTTTTTGTACTCTTGTCTCTATGTAACTTTGTTTTCATTGTCATCTTTTCAAAAGTCACACTTTTTCTACACTTTTGCTACGAACTATTCAATTTTAATTTATTTCATACTCAACTGAAATAATAAATTACTTCCCCAACCTCCCTGCCATTCTTAAGGGTCTTTGGGTTCTTGTCAAAACACTTACTGTCTTTCTCTGTGACCTTAACTTCAATTTCCTGATTCAAAATATGGTAATAACAATAATATTACTTTAAAGGATTATTGGGAGTTTAAAATGAAATAATATGAGCTTGATGAAGTATATGTTAGTTTCCCACCTCTACAAATGAGTGAAACAATTTGCTCAGTTGAAGTTCATGTTGGCTTAACTTTAGCCCTTGATTGTGCATTTATGAATACCTTTCTTAAAAAATTTCTATAGACTCATCTTGAAAGTCTTACAGATACAAATATTCATTATCTTTCTCCCTATCTATGTCCACTATTGAGCAGTTGTTTTTCATCCTGTTCTGTATGTCATTGACAATTATCATCATCAAACACACTGTTAAAATTCCTTTTCACTACCATGGAATGGGATCTAAGCTAAAAATTCCATGAAATTCATTTATGAAGCAATAAAAGAAAGTTAGTCATCAAATAAAATAAAGTGGTAAAATCAAGACTGACTTATTTAAACTGTTTATAGCCATGCAAATACAGATAAAACTGATTTGATAGAACACCTATATTGAAACAATAAAACCTTTACGCTGCTATTTCCACCACAGATTAGACCCCACCTAGAGTAATTTGAAATACAGTGAATCAAATTTACCTGTTGACTCATAATCCGGGCAAGAGACTTTCAGTCTTTCCTGTAGTGTGCTGATTTCCTTAGAACAGTTAACTACCCTTCCCAACAAGCAGGCTCCTATGGCAACCAGTCAACTAAATGGACCCCGTTGCCAGGAAAGGAACAGGAAACAAAACCAAAACACAACAGGGGCTTCCCCAGTGATTGAATTGAGAGGTGTCAGGGGAAACAAAAATACAGTTATGAAACAGCTCAGTGTAATGTTTTAATATTGATAGTGACAAAGATAGTAGCAAAAAATATACATCTTAATATATGGTAAAAGCTGGATCCTTCTTTCCCCCTTTAGTGCTTTATTTTGGATAATGTAAGCACAGGTTCCTAAGACATTGTTCAATAACTAGCGTCTATTAAGAGCCAACTATTTGCCAGGAATTTGAATATTTCATTTTTTAAATCCTTAAAGCCACCTGCAAGGTAAATATCATTATGTTGGCTTTACAGAGTCCTCCAAACTTAGTTTACTTATCAGCTTCCTTTGATGACTTTGTTTCTATTTAGGTCCCTCAAAAGTATAGTCCAATAAAATCCCCTTTCTAGCTCTGAAGACATTTGCAATCATGCAATTAATGATCATAATACTCAAAGTTTAAAGTTCACATGCCCTGCTGGCTTGTAGAGTGCGCAGAGACCAGGTGTTGCCTACTGCCTTATCCGTGGCCTGGTGCAGTAGCTGGCACAGTGAATGCTCAGAGGTCACCTGTGGTATGACTGACAGGAGACCATGGCTCAGGGAAGGGCCTCAATTGTACTCAATGACTGAAATGACAGCCAGGGTCTTTCCACTAGATGCTATGCCTGGGATGTTCTTTTTTCCCTAAGAACTCAGAGTACATAGATGTTCTCTGCTATTGGGTATTCATCCCACTTCAGTGACTTCCAAGGGAGGAGGAATATCATCTTTCCCTCATTTTAAGATGCAAACAAAACTCAATATCTTGCCTCAAGTCACACATGGTCTGTAATAATAAACAGGTTGATGATAGTAATACCCACAGAGTAATGACTTACGAAAATGTCAGGGCTGGACTCCTAACTTCTAGTTGCATACTCTTTAGATAAAGTTTCCTCCCAATTTTTCTCATCATATTAGGCTGATTAAAAAAAAATAAAAAAAGGTTTTCCAGTCAACTTCTATCATAATTTTTTGAAAACTTGTCAGTTTTTTTTTAGTTGTTGTTTTTGTTTTTTGTTTTTTGTTTTTCCTGACAGCAAGCATTTTGAGGGCAGCAACTTTATTGTCTTTTCTCTATATTCCCAGCTTAGATCCTGGCACTAACATAGTAGCAACTCAATAAATACTTGTTAAATATGTGAATTATGTTGCCAACATCCTCATGGCTGTGCGTGCTACTTAGTCCCCTTCCTCTTTTACCTGTATCTGTCAGAATAGTTCAAGTTATGCTGTGCTAACAACTCCAAAACTTCAGATCATTTCTCATTCACAATGTCAGGGGGAGCATTGCTTATCACCGTCACATAAGGACTAAGACTGAAGGAGACTCCACCATCTCCTGTCACTGCCATTTAATCTCTAAGCTTCAGGTTATTTCCACAGCAGCAGATGAGGTAGAGTTGGTGAGTCAAATACAAGCCATAAAAAAGTCTGACCCAGAGTTCCCTCACATTCCTTTGGCCGGAACTATCCCATGGCCACACCTAACTTCAAGGGGCCATGGAAATGTCTAAGCCATAACAGAGGAAAATAAGATACTGATGAACATTAATAACTCCTGTCATACAATGGTACTCTGTGACTCTGAGTGTTGTGAAAGAAGGGAGGAGATGGCAGACAAAAGGTCAAAGAAAAGAAAAGAGAATGACCAGAAAACAACAACAAAAAAGACACAGCTAATGAAGAGGAGAAAGAAAAATCTCATCTGGTAAGGCTTTTCTGGCAAGGTTAGTTCCGGTTCTGAGGTAGAATTAAGCCCTTACAGAAAACAAAGTCTTATCTTCTCAATGCCTCTCTATTGCTCATTCATATGACTTGTTAGTAAGTTGAGTGTTCTTACACCATGACAGATCTTTTGCTGGGAAAGACAATCACTCAGGTTTCCTGGATCGTCTCTCATGCACAAAGTATAAAAGTATTAAGCTTCCTGCTTTCAACTTGAGCTAGGAGTGACAAATAGAAAATAAGAAACAGGGGTGTCTCTGACATTTTTATTTTCTTCCTCATATTTCTCTGTCATTACTTAGTCTCTTACTATTTTCCTTCCTTGCTAGGGTAAACACAACAAAGGAAAGAATTGTGGGTGTCTTATTATAGTTGCATACCCAGAGTCGGCGTGCACAAGGCACAGAGGTAGTCCTCAATAACTAATTATTTACTGATGACCTGAAAGGGACAACTTAGAAGAATGAGCTACACCTGCAACTAAAGGTTCATTTCCTGAAGTGGGCCCTTTGGAGAATTACAAATATATTGAAGTTGCCATTCATCTGATTAGGCCAGTTAAGTAGGGAAGGTTGTTTTTAATCTTTGGGTTGGTCCTTGGCAAAATCTGTTCAGTCATTTTCTTTCCTGTTGGTAGTCTGGAAGTCCCAGCAGCATAGCTTATGGCTGGCAGTCAATTAGTTGTGAATTTATTTTTAATCTTTAGCATATGTCCCTTGCGAAAAAGCACAGAATGCATCATAATTACCATCAACTACTATTTGTTCAACTCCCCTGTGTGCCTGGCAAAGTACTATGCAAAACAGAGACGAAATATAGTTCTACTCTAAAGGAACTGACAGAGCAAATGAAGATCATTAATTTTTGCTATATTAAAAAATATTTTGTGTGGGGCAGTGATTTTCTTATTCTCTGATAAAATGCTTCATGGAGGGCTAGAGCTTTTCAAAAATGGTTATAAAAAAAGAGGAACAACGATGGCGCATGCAAACACCAAAAGGGGTCCCTCGATAACTGTACCAGTTTAATTACTGTATTTTGCCATATATAATGCACTCCCGTGTATAATGTGCACCCACGTTTTTGGTCCAAACTCTCAGGGAAAAAAAATCTTTTGTTTTAATTTTTTAATTCAAATTCTTATTTGTTTACCTTTAGGTACTTGGTTTTGTATTATAAAGGAATTTTAGCATTTATGTTTTTAACATATTACGGTACAAGGAATTTTATGTAACAAATAATTACAAAACGCAAGGACAGATACAAGGTACAAGAAATTTTATGTACCAGTAACAAATTTATAATAGTTACCCATCGTAGAAGACCAAGAACTCTTCGTCCTTGCAAGTTTGTTGTGAGTTCAACAAAACCAATTATTGTATTCCAGGGTATTATTTTGCATACGGATATCTATTGATTTCTAGAGTTACACTTTTAACTCATAAGCATAAATAAAAGAATTAAAAACATTTATATAGATACAGAATTAGTGCTACCCATGTATAACGTACATCCTTATTTTTTCCTCACGAATTTGGGCAAAAAAGTGCACATTATACACGGCAAAATATAGTAGTAAATAATATGCTTACCAGGTGGTAGTGATATTTTGTTGAGATAAGAAGGACATTTTGGTATTATGCTGGTACTTTCGTTTGCTCATTTAACTGTTCAATTGCTTTAGAATAGATCTCAAAAATATATTTGATAGCCAATGTATAAATATGAAGCTCTGTGATTCATTAAGAAATGAAGAAAAGGACTAGTATCTACAATTATTATATACAAAAACCCTTTCCTCATTCCCCAGTTAGGAACAAATATCCACCTGATTATAAATAAAGCTTTGGAAATATATGTCCACCTGATTGAAGATAACGTTTTAGTGTCATTGACCTCTATCTCTGAACAGAAATTCTCCAATGTAAACTTTTAATGAAACTCACTTGAGAGCAAATGGGCATTTTATTATTAAGTGAGCTCTAATCTTCGAATAGAGGATATTTTTTCCTCCTTCGAGGCACCTATTTAGTTATTTTGTGTGTTGGTACCAGCCAATTTACTGGCTGATGAAAGTGATAAACTCTGAGTATCACTATAATATTATATTTGCCTTCTAAACAATTTCCTGGGCAAAAATATCTGGGAAACATTAGCAGTGAAAGGCAAGTGGCTTAAAAAACAAACAACACCTCACGAGATCATCACCATTCTTTTTCTTTTTTATTTTCTCCCCTTAAAATAAGGGATCACTTCTGTTAAATGCATAGGAAATACCTATTATTTCTTTTTCCGCCTCGGAAAAAGAATGGAACTGAACCTAACACGTATCCAATGAAGAGCCGGCAATCCAGAGGTTGGCTCTATGGACAATATGAAACTCCAGAAAAGCCGTGAAGGTGAGAAGGAACAGAGCTACTATGTTTAATAGTCTTAGGAAATGAAAGAGACGAATAAACTCTTTCTCCCAGCGTGAGGATGTAGTAAAGAAATATTTACACTCACTAGAATCTTGCACTTCCATATCTTTTTAAATAAGGAACTTGGAGGTGCACTTATTAACATGCAACTGTAATGAGACTTGATACAGAGCACAACGGTCCACTATTTCAGAAATGTAAACAAAAGAGAGAAAAAGTCCCATTTAGAACAAAATAAAGAACACAGCCCAAAGCCACAAAAAGGCAAATGCATGTGAATGTGAGCACACTTTAACTTTTTCCTTAAAATTTGACTAGTGATGACGGGGAGGCAGCTGCTGCTCGAGGGAGCAGTGCCCTTGCTCCGGTGTGGGACTCTGAAACAACCTTCTTCAATTTGTAAAGGTAGGATCTTTCTACCAGCTTTTTGTTTTTCTCCCCCTCCCCCCTCACCCCCCCAGGAAGCAGTGTGACACCCAGAGGCAGGAGGCTGGGGTGCCAGAAAGACCGGGTTCTGGAATCCACCAGGCATAGGTTGGACCCCTGGCTATACCATCTCCTTCCAAGGTGACTTGACTCTTAGACTCTCTAAGCCACAATTTCCTGATCTGTACAATAGGAATAATAATACTTCCTCATAGAAGTTTCGTGAGGATTAAATAAAGTAATACATGAACTATTTCTGGTACAGTGACTTGATACCACGGCACAATGTGATCAGCGGTGAGTTATATTTGCTCATTGATTCATGCATTTATTTACTCATCCATTTGACACATATGAATTGAGCCTCTGCTGAGTTTACCAGGGTGGGTTAGATAGACATGGTCCCTATTTTTACTCAGTGACAGAATCATGGGGGCACATGACAAAGAGGTAAATCCATAGAAATTACAATATGGTGAGACACACTAGGTTCCAAGTAATTTGCAAGCAGTTTGGTACTGAAGTTAGAGAACAATTTACTTTTACATTTAAATTGGGATCTGTTGAAGGCAATACTTATAATTTTACTCTCATTTATTTACAGTCCATTATGCTTTTTCATCCTCAAAAGAAGTGGACATAGAAACACTGTGTAAGAATATATTTCCCCAAGAACAACATATGCTGACCTAGCATATAGCAGGTGCCAAGTGAGTAGTAATTATGGCGATTTTGATGAGGATGAAACAATGCTACTGACAATGAAACTGTGGCAGTGTTTTGAGACTGTATCTTATAAAAGTCAATTATAGGACACCCCAAATGTTCTGTGCTTTTCTGGTCTGTAAACTCTAATCACACAAAACAGGGTTTTATGCCCCCTCAAGAATATTCTTGTATGTATTATAAATGAAACTTTGGAAATAGAACCAATAGTAAGGAAATTGATCCTTTAATAAAAATTCTCATGTCAATACTTTATCAACACGGACACATGTATTCTGGGGACCATAGGAAGGATTTCTAATCTCTCAACATACTTGTCTGCTGCTGGCAAGCCAGGTGACATTACTGGACTTCCTGCCTGTGGCTCTATGTTGGGGCATTTGGGGCATCACCATCCCCCAGCTGTTGGCAAACAGACGGCAGTGACACCATGAGGATTACAGAGTACCCGCCTAACCTGGCACGGGCACCACCCACTGCCCTTCAGTTTCCTTCACTCCGATGGCATGGGAACCTTGCTGATGCCAGCCTCATTATTGAGAGAGTCCTCAGCAGCCGCAAGAGGATAAATTTCTAGAGTTTTCCAAAGGAAATTTAAGGTCATGGGAGTTTCCCTGTGGAGGAGGAAAATCCATATCTTTTAAGAGGATGCAGATAGGAAAGACCTATCATATAAATTCTGGGGTTCTTTGCTAAATTATTTTTCCAGTACCACTTTGTTTCCCTTGGCACAGGTAATAATGTATAAAATATTTTTTTCAGAAATTCTTAGAGACCAAATATAGAAGCATTCTATTCTATTGCCCTTTCTCTTTTAGACTGATAATATCTCACTATTTGGTAGAGTGGGTTTAGGAAGAGTGGGTAATGTTCTGGATCTAATTATACACTAGGTCATGTTTTTAGGGTTTTTCTATCATTAGAACCTGGAAAGTCAGGAGATATGTGCCTAGTTAATACATATCAAGGTGTTCCATCATTTACAATAACTTTTAAGAAATTTCAAACTTCTATAAGAGTTGGCAGAATTGTATAATAACTCCCATGTCCCCATCACCTAGGGTCAACAATTATCTACTCATGAACAATAAATTTTCTTCTATACTCCTATCTACTTCCTCCTTCCATACTATTTTGAAGTAAGTCTTGAAAAATCACATGATTTCATTAATAAATATTAAGTATGTGTCTCTAACAGATAAGGACACATTTGTTTTTTTCTAACCAACATACCATTGTTAAAGATAAAAAATTAACAATTTTTAATATCGTAAAATATCCATATCCAGTAAGTGTTCAAATTTCCAATTATCATATCATTGTCATAATTTTTTAACTTTTTTTTTTATCAGGATCCAAGTCAAATCCATACAATGTGATTGGTCGATATGTTTTTTATATCTCTCCTAAATTACAGGTGCTCACTCCTTTTTTACCCCTTCCAGTTTATTAGTAGAAGAAACTGGGCTTTTTGTCTGTAGAGTTTCTCACAGTCTGGAAAGTGCTGATTGCATCCTTGCAGAGTAGTTTAACAGCTTTCACCATCTTTGATATTTCTTGAAAATTGGTAGTTGCATGCATAGGCTTGATTAAGTTTCAGTAAGATTTTATTTTTTGACATGATTATTTCATAAGCAACATGCTTTTTCATTAGGAGTCGCATAATGTTTAGTTGGCACTCTTTTTGTGATGTCAGCAGCCATTGATGCTCAATGAATGAACCATTAATTCATTGCAATTTATAAAATTATGGTATTCTAATTCCATGATTTCTTCTTCACATATTATCTGAAACATTTTTATAAAGTGAAACTTCCTTTTATTTGCTATATTGATAGTTCAGTTCACATACGAAAAGCTTGATTTTTTTTTGCCTTTATTTACCAATGGTGATCAAGTTTTGGAAAAAAAAAATGTTATGAGTATTTATATGTACCCATGGATTTAAACATTATTTGTTCTTAAACTTCTTGCAGTTTATATAATTATTAAATGTTCAAATTGTCCAATTTTTTTTTGTGAAGAGGTGTAGGAATTTCTTCAAGTGGGTTCTTGAGTCCTGATGACATGACCTTAGTAGTCTATGATAATTTCCTTGCTATTTGGCATGATAAGATGCTTGAGGCTCATCTTGTATGTATATCTATATACATGTATACAGATATATACATCTATTATATATAATAGAAATACATATTTTTAAAAAGTCAAAATACATCATGAGTTCATACTGACACTTCCAGTTCAAATTCAGGAGCACTTGTTTTTTAAATTTAATTTCTTCTATTTTACACCTATACCACCTTTCTCCCATGCTGAGAATCCTGGTTCTTAAGGTCATCACGAATAACTGAATTAGAAATACTACAGAATGTTTCATTTGCTTTATTCCACAACATTGACTTAAGTCTTAGATTAGCAATACCAATACTACCACCACAATATGATTACCTGAAACTGTTTTTTTAAAAAAAATTTTTTGTCCTCAGGTACATCCTACTAGGAATATCAGCCAAATCATTATTTTTTTAAGTCACTTAAAATAGTCTTCTCTGTGTGATTTGCCAATAACTGGATACAGAAGTACAGCTACTTTATTTTTGCTTTAAAATGGTTTTGTAATTATTGAAAACACTTCACATGGCCCCAAGTCAAATATTGTAAACAAGGAGAATTCAAAGAAGTTTAGTTTTTGTTTCTGAACCCTCCTCATTTTGATAGTTATTTAAAATTCTATGTTTAATTCTTCTGTTCCATTTTTGATATAAGCTGATAGGTATATGATCACCCTCCCCTTTTAATGTCTTCCCTTTTCTTAAGTAAATAGTTGTATACTCTGTACAATTTTCCCCACCTTTCCCTTTTCCTCTAAGAATGTTTCTTTCTCTATGTGGCCCATTTTATTTGCTTCTCTTCTCTATTTTTTAAAGTATTTTTTGGTTTTTATGAAGTTTTGTCCTTTTGTTCCAATAGTTGTCCTTACATTAATAGTTTAAAAAATACCCAGAATTAATCAAGATGGCAATACAGGAGGCTCTTGAACTTTCCTCCTCCCATAGAAGTATTGAATGTATAGCTACATATGGAGCAAAAGAGAATAAAATACTTAGAAATAAATTTAATCAAGGAGGTGATAGATCTATACACTGAAACTCGAAGACACTGATGAAAGAAACTGAAGAAGATGCAAATAAATGGAAAGATATTTTATGTTCATGAATTGAAAGAATTTATGTTGTTAAAATGTCTATACCTCCCAGAGTGAAGTACACATTCAATGCTATCCCTATAAAAATCCCAGTGGCATTTTTACAGTAGATAAAACCACCCTAAAATTTGTGAGGAACCACAAAAGACCCCAAATAGCCAAAGCAATCTTAAGAATGAAGAACAAAGCTGGAGGCATCATACTTCCTGATGTTAAAATCTATTACAAAGCTATAGTAATCAAAACAGTATGGTATTGTCATAAAAATAGATACATAGATAGATCAATAGAACAGGATAGAGGGCCCAGAGATAAACACGTGCATGTATGGCCAATTAAGTTTTGACAAAGGGGCCAAACAAATACAATGATGAGGGATAGTTTCTTCAATAAATTGTGGTGGGAAAACTGGACAGCCACAGGTAAAAGAATGAAATTGCACTCCTATCTTACACCATACACAAAAATCAACTGAAAATGTATTAAAGACTTGAATGTAACACCTGAAACCTCAAAACTTCTACAAGAAAATATAAGAATAAGTTCCTTGACATTGGTCTTGGCAATGATTTTTTTTGGGATTTGACACCAAAAACAAAGGCAATAAAAGCAAAAATAAACAAGTGGGATTACATTGAGCTAAAAAGCTTATACACAGCAAAGGAAGGTATCAACAGAATGAAAAGGCAACCTATAAAATGAGAGAAAATATTTGCAAACCACATATCTGATAAGGTGTTAATATCCAAAACATACGAGGAATCATACAACTCAATAGCAAAAACAAACAAACAACAACAACAACAACAAAAACTCAATTAAAAAATGGGCAAAGGACTGGAATGGATAGTTTTTTCCAAAGAACACATACCATGGCCAATAGGTACATGAAAAGATGCTCAACATCACTAATCATCAGGGAAATGCAAATCAAAACTACAATGAGTTATCACCTCACACCTGTCAGGAGGCTAGTATAAAACATGTTGACTATACAACTATAGTCATAGTTGATAACACTATATTGTATATTGAAATTTGCTAAGAGAGTGGAATCTAAATGTTCTAAATATCCTCCACCCAGAAAAGGCAAATATGTGAGGTGATGAATATGTTAATTAACTTGATGGGGGAGAATCCTTTCACAATACATATGTATATAAAATCATAATATTGTACACCTTCAATATCTTATTTTATTTGTCAATTACACCTCAATAATGCTGAAAAAATACTCCTTCCTCTCCTCCCTGCCTTGATTGTTTATTGAGTTCTCATTATGAGATATATTGATATCAATTAGTATTCTGCATCCTACAACAGCATTTTATTAATATTTGATTTAATGTTTTTTGCTTCCAATTAATAACAATAAGATAATCTGCATGCTTATTCTACTTTTCAGATGGTCTCCCCATTTTCCTCCAATTTTTTGTAAACTGTATCTATATTATCAGGGCACATCACAATCATATACCACATTTTCCCTCTTACAGTCTTTATTCTATCATAGGACTACAAATAAATATGGCGGTTTGTCCTCTTCGGCTTGGATTTAGGACTCAGTGTTGTGACTTAGTGTTGTTTTAGATGTTTTGGTATTTTAACTGCTGTGCCTATTTTTAAGTAAGGTAAGAAGGATTCAAACACGCTGCCCCTACCACTGCCTTCTCAGATTTCTCCTTGTTGCTTGAGTATGTAGTGGTTTTCCCTTAACTGTTTACATATGCTCTATTATATTTCATGCTTTTGCAGGATGTGCTGTTTTTTAGGAATGCATATATGACTTTACATCAGAAATACCTATCATGGCAGCATTTTATACTCAGAGTTGAACAGAACATTCTGGAAGAAATAATATTACAAAGTACTTTGAGTATTTATCACTAAATAAAGTATTATTTCTGTATTGTTCCCAATTTGCATTTCCAGAAAACAATATAGTCTTTGGGTATGTAGACATTACATACTCAATTAGATATAAGAAAGAAGAGGAAGAAGAGGAGGAAAAAAATGTAATATTATACCAATAACCTATGCTTCACTCATGACTTTAAACTTTGTTCAGATAATTTATCAGTTCTTAGTAGAGTAATAAAGCACTGAATTTAGGATTATTATACTTATAATGAGATTTCTTCCTTTAAGCAAATCCCTTATTTTAGAAGAAAAGTAAAACGTTAACTCTTAGGAATCATTATACAATAACTAAGAGAGCAATAAAATGTTATAGGAGTTGGACCAAGTCCAGTGACTTTCTGGTTTGTGAAAAATGAGTAAATGGCTAACGTAATGGGAAGTTTAAGTAATAAAATGGGGGAGATGGAGAGCTGAAGATACCCCTCCCCCCACATCATGTACATAAAGTTTTTGGTGACTGTTGTGCTCATTGTAGGCATAGGCAGAATATCTTAATAACAAGGATGTACTTCTGGTGTGAAAAAACAAAACAAACAAACAAAAACAAAAACATGGTGTTAGGGCTTTGGGACTAAACAGTGAATTATTCTCATCTCTGCTGCTTTCGTGCTTAGAAAGAAAACTCCAAGCAGAGTAATATGAACTATGTTAGGTTCGTCCCATACAGCTAAGAACTAGGCACGCTATATAGATGTCCTTTATTTGATCCCACCATCTGTGAGAGACACAGGTGAGAAAAGTGATGCACAGAGAAGTTAGGTGACTTGCTTAAAGGTCACAGAGCTAGGCAATTTTGGAGCCTTGGTTTGAACCCAGGTTAGTCTGACTCTTGAATTTTGCTCTGAGCCACTCTGTGAGTGTTTTCTAAAAACTACGTAGTTTAATGTGGGGTGCAGCTTTTACAGGGATTCGATTGCTACGCAAACTAAGTTTCTTTTAGGGAGCCTGGAGGTGCATACATTGGGCAGAAAATAAAGTTCTCACCCGAGGATATCGCTGTCCCCATTCAGTTCACATGCAGCAGAGGATCAGCTCAGCTGCTCAGCTGCTCTCAGTTCAGTAAGCTCTCCTAAGTGCCGTACAATGTGCCAGAGGCCAGGGTCATACAAATGCCTGAGATACAGTCCCAGCTCTTGGGTGTAGTGGATGGACAGGTTACACAAACAGATGTATATACAACAAAGTAGAAACTCCATTTAGAGAACTGCCAAGGGAGTCTTGGAGCTGCAAGTCTGAGGAAGGATAGGAGAGGGGTGATGAGTGCTGGGAGGTACTCTAAGAGTAACCGACTCCTTGGTTTGCTTAGGACCCCCCCCTTTAGGTACTGATGGTCCCACATTCGAGGAAACACTTCAGTCCTGGGCAAACCGAAACAGCTGGTCACATAGGTTTCTGCGGACTTGGAGCATTAATGATTTCCCTTTAGAGAACTAGGGAATTCTTAGTCAATTCTAGCAAGGAAATCAACATTTATGATCATCACCTTGAAAATGATTTAATTTTCTATGGGCAAGATTTTAGTTGAGCAAGCTTGATTTGCTGCCTTATTCCGATTGTAAGTTCAATGAGTTCGCTTTGCTTTCTTATCTGGGAGGAGCTCGGGTTGTCATCAAGGACTTGACAGATCCCAACTGTGAGGACAGAGGCAACCTAATGTGGGTCCAGTCAAGATAACAGGTACACGTAGACTGCTTGTGAGGGAGCACACTGTTTAATGAATAAGGAACTAGGTTATAGAGGCTCTGAGTTCAAAGGTCAACCGGCAGGGTTTCAACAAGCGATCATCACTACAGCCCTGGGTGTGTAATCGCATACTACATCACCAGAGTCACCAAGTGTACACATTTACAGCTCACAAGGCATGGTGCTTCACCAAGTGAACTCTTTTATTATTTTGAATTTACAGTGTTATTTTACTCTTTTACGACAAGGTTTGTCTGACATATTCCTATTGTAAAGATGTCCATAAACGTGGAGAATTGCCTTCTAAGGAATTCTGTCATATAACTAAAACTTTCTTTTTCCCTTTCTCTTTTTTCCCCTCCCTTGATAGCTCTTCTCATTCCGTCTTTTCTTCCTTTCCCTTTTTTCTTATGCTCTCCTCTCATCTTCTTTTCCACCCTCTCTGTTCTTCACTCTTTTGCTTTCCCTTTCTTCCTTCCTCCATCCCTCCTGTCCTTTGTCCTTTATCTCTTCTTTCATCCATCTTCTTTAAAGGAACAGGGGGTTTTGATTCTCTTCAGATGCAGGACTCATTCACTCACCTGCTTTTTATCAAAGACTTAACTACTAGGGTGACTTGCGGAGAACTTAACTCGAGTTTTGTTTTTGTTGCTGTAGCAAGAAGTCTCCCTGAATAGCTCTCAGTGTAGGAGGTAGATATGCTAAAATCTGGAAGAAAGAAATGATGGGTACGCTTCCTTTCTCTTTCTTCTAAAGAATGTATCGGTCTCATTTTCCAATGCCTGGGTGCTTCCTGACCGGCCCTTAAATTTTAATATTGACGAAAAGAAATAGCAGAGTTATTTTGCGTTAGAGTAAAAAGGGAAGGAGCTGGATGCTGAGGAGAAATGAAAGGTTTTCTTTTGTTTTGAGGAGGTGGGAGAGTTGGGGAAAGAAGGAAAAGAAGAAGAACAAAGCTCAGGAACTGGGACAATTTTAATATTTGAGCCCTAAGTTAAGTCTGAAATTGTTGGTGCTTCCAGGAGTGCTAGGACCACTGACCCAGGAATAGGGCAGGGTTGAGGGTCCTTTTATGAATGCCCTAGAGCAATCTGATTAAAGAACCCGTCTTGGAGACCTACTAACAGTGCTGGCTATTGCAACGTAACAGCAAACACTTTGTCTGACCTGCTTCTAGAAGCCCCCTGTGAACCATCCCAGCACCTCATGAAGATAAACTCCAGCAACACCCCAGAGAGACACTGAGTGGCAACTGGACACCCAAAGGGCTACAGAAGGTGCTGGGTTACCTGTAATCCAGGGAAACAAATGGAGTACCGTATGCATCTGGAGAGAGCTGTGGAAATAGGGGTGAGGCTACCTCTTTTACACTAAAAATGCACAAAAATGAGACCGATGGTTGTTTACACAGACTGTCTATGTATGAGGGAGACTGGAGCCCAGTAATGGAAAGGAAGAGTTGAAATTCAGCTTGACTGTCCTCCAGTAGCTACTTACTTGCTCCCAGAAGTTGGTAACTAACTGAAACTCTCTAGTCTTGTTTTTTTCATTTGCGATATGAGCTCTTTGAATCTCTTTTAGTAAATCTTTGATTTTATAGTTTAGGAGGCTAGTACACTTCTGCAGAGGAGAAAGATTCTTTCAAATAAAAATTACATTGAATTTTAAACGATTTGACTTTTTTTTTATTTTATTTAAATTTATTGGGGTGACAATTGTTATTAAAATTACATAGATTTCAGGTGTGCAATTCTATATCACATCATCTATAAATTACATTGTGTGTTCACCACCCAGAGTCAGTTCTCCTTCCATCACCGTATATTTGATCCCCCTTACCCTCATCTCCCATCCCCAACCCCTTTACCCTCTGGTAACCACTAAATTACGTTCCCCAGATTAATTTTCAAACCCCCGTGGCCATCCTGTGGTTTAGAAACATTTCATCTAAACCTCACACCTCAGATAGTTCTGACCCACCCTTGGGATCTGAAGTGATTGAATTCAGATGACTGGATGTGTCCTGCGGAAAACACAGAGCTTGGGGGGGTAAGTCTCTGCAAGAAGAGCTTTTCTCTACTCACCAGTGTGATGTGAGCCACGATACTTTGTTACCTTCACACTCTGGTTAACCTCATTAAAAATATACTGCCTAACCTGTTTAACCAGGCAGGCCTCCAGGAAGTGACTTTTTTTTTTTCCTTTTAAACCATAGATTCTTGACTAAATTATAAAAGAAGAAAATCAGTTCCTTGCCAAGGGACTTTATGACTGTGTTCCTAGTCAATAAACCAAGTTACTATAAAAAACAGTTGTTCCACACCTTTACTGGGAGAGCAATAGAATGTCCAGTCAACACACAGTCATTATTTTACTCACAATTTTAACTCTACCGACAGTGGAAACATTTCTGCTCTGCCATAAGAACATTATTACATTTTAACTTCTCTATTGCATGCCTGAAAAAAAAAATACGACCTCAAACTAAAGAACATTTAAAATAAACACCCTAAATTCAAATAGAACATCTCTTCATAAGACTTCGCCTTTTGGAAAATAGCTACGCACAAAATGTTAGGAAGCTCTGCTATTGAAATGTTGGTTTAGGAATGCAGAAAACTGTTGAGAGACAATAAAGAAAAATAACTTATGCTTTTTCCTCCCTAAGAAATTCTACCAGAGGCAGAAAATCTCATGTTCATAATATGGTATTAATATTCCAGGCCTGTGTTTTGTTTTATCAGAGGTGTGAAAAGCAGCAACAATAAAATAAGATGTATTAGAATTAGGAATAAGGGGAGCATAAGGACTGTAATTTAAGCCTTACGTCTAAGTCTTAGGCCACAAATGCTTACTTTTCTGAGCTGCAGTAATAAGAAATACTGGGCAAAGAAGATAACAACAACAAAAAAAGGGATATGTTACTGATTTCTTCAACTAATTTCTAGGATGTCCTCTTGTGAACTGTGCATGAACTTGCATTCCCTTAATCTGCACCTGTTTCAGGTAGTAAACTAGAAACAAATGTCATCTGACTTATGAGAGAAGAAATAAATAAAACATTGAAATACCTCCCTTTCTTTCCATCCATGGAGACTTTTTCTTCCCGGGAATATGTAATAGCCAACTGAAAAAAGACACAAACCAAAATCAAGAATTGGGCCTGAGATCTTACTGAAAAAGTATGGTAACATTAACTTTTTTTTTTTAAGAAGGGTGCAGCTCACAGTGGCCCATGTGGGGATTGAACCAGCAACCTCGGTGTTATTATTAATAGACCACACTCTAACCAGCTGTGCTAACCAGCCACCTCTAAACTTTTAATATTGATATTCACAATCCAAATATTTAGAAATTCAAATTAATATTAAAATTTTTTATATTTAATATTATTTTATATTTAATAAATATTTTATATTTAATATTAAAATTAAAATCCAAATATTTAGAAATTCAAATGAATATTAAAATTTTTCTTCTAGTTAGTCTACCCAGAAATACAACACAAATTAAACATATAAGCATGCTGTTAAAAACTGTACAAAATATTAAATATTCACTCACTTAAAAAGCTCTAATAACATTTTTGCTGATAATATAATTTATTGTCATACTGATTCTATGTGTCAAATATTATATGAAGAGCTAAGAAATGCTAAATAATGATTAAAATTTTAGACATGTTTCCTTAAAGGATCTAATAAAAATAAGTTTTTTCAAGGGATAGAAATTGTAAAAATATAGGAAGAAGGAGTATGTAAATTACAGTGTTCAGAATTTTTATCCTTTCTTCCTTGTATGTCAGCACTGGACCGTACAATGACCATAACCTCCTGCAGGGAGATGGAATGCAATTCTTTTTCAGGCTTGAAAACTTTCGAAAATGCTTTGAGTGATACCACTTCCGTTTATGCACATAAACGGAATAGAAATTAAATTCATTCAATGGAATCTTATGTTGTAATATATACAAAATATCTTGCAAAATATTCAAAGGTAGTTTATGATGGGAAAAAAAAAGCTTTATAGTGGGAATATATAGATAAGCAGGAGTAATTTAGAAAATGCAAGTCAGACAAGGTGCAAATAAGTCTTAGTTTTGCCGACTCTACATAAGTTCATTATACTTTACACTCCTTGAGGAAAATGGGAAGTCTGTAATGTCTTTGATGAAGGGAGTGAGACATAATAGTGGAGAAAGGTGAAATGACTTGTCTCTCTCCCTCCCTCATTTTTCTTCTTTCCTTCCTTCCTTCCTTCCTTCCTTCCTTCCTTCCTTCCTTCCTTCCTTCCTTCCTTCCTTCCTTCCTTCCTTTTTCCCTTCCTGTCAGCCTGCCTTCTTTCCTTCATTTATTTTCAACAACCATTTATCAAGCATCTACAATAAGCATCATGTTAAGTCCAGTGTGAATGAAAATGGCTGGAGAATAGGATGTGTGCAAAGGCAGAGAGAAGAGTGGTCTAGAAAGATGGACTGGGTGTATGCAGTTGAGAGCACTGAATGTCAGGTTACATTATGATAATAGTTAATATTCATTTAGAGCATGGCTCTTCTAAATGCTTTACCTATTTTGACAATTTTTTCAATTACCTTATGAGGTAAGTGCTACATTACCTCCATTTTATAGATAAGGAAACTGAGGCACAGAGAGTTTAAATAAGTTGCCCAGGGTCACACAGAGTTACATGGCAGAGCTAGAACAACAACTCCAGACAGCACGGTTTTACAGGGTGCGCTTTTAACCATGATGCTATACTGCGAACTGGTTTCAACTTTATTTTACAGTCAATCAGGAGCCATTTTGCTCTTAAGCTTAGTTTTACTGTCAGTTTTCTCACCTGTAAAATAAGGATAATGATAAAAATCCCTTTCTCAGAGGGTTTGTAGTGAGAATTAAATAAGGTAATGTATTGTTTTGAAAAGTTATAATGTGTCACATGGCATTATTGATATTATATTCTAATAGTAAATATAAAACAAATATTCGAATAAATAAAAGCCTGGCTAGTCACTATTTACCAATGGCACAATTCTTACTGACGTTATCAGCCAAGAATTAGCCTTGATTAAAAGAATGAAAAAAACAACTTAGAGAAAGAAGAGAAAATGTGAGTGGGGATGATAATGGCGGCCTTGATGGCGACACTGCTGAGGAAACTATGATCCATATAACAAATATTGTTGAGTGCTTATTCTGATAACGACACTTGATCAGATTTGAAACAAGGTTTCTGCTTTCATGTACTTGCAGTCTATGATCAGTAAGATTTCTACCACAGTTCACGGCTCATAAAAGGCTCTCAAAACCTTCATTTCATTTGATCATATCATTCTCTGAAAAACTTGTATAAGAAGTGAAATTATTCCTGTTTTCTAGATCAGGAGTGTGAGGCTCAGAGAGCTTGAGTGACTTTTCCAACGTCACACAAGTATAATGTAGAAGAGTCAGGACTCAGACCTAGATCTCTTGCTCGCTAGAATGCCATTCTTTCTGCAAGGATAGGCTGCCTTATGACACAACATTAATAACAACAGAGCACTCTGAGTGCCAGGCATTGTTCTAAGCGCTGCATGTAAACGAGCTCATTCCAACTTACAGCAAACGCCTACAACATATATCCGATATTGAATACCAAGCTGCCCATTAAGATAAAGTCACGTCTTTTGACACACATCGGTAGGCTTTTCTTAGTCTGACACTGTCTCTGTGAGGACATTCAATTCTATGATTAATGAGTCTGCACACTTGAGATCAGGGAGCTGGCCTCAAGCAGAAAATTCTCTCCAAGGAGATCTGATAGGAACAGTGGGAGAAACTGTTCCTTCCTTCTAAGGGAGACGAAAGATTAGCACTGTCCATGGGTTGGAATCCTCTTGTGAAAACCATAGCTCTGTGTTCTTTTTAGAGTAGTAGTAGCCTATCGAGAGTTCTACAGAATGAATCTCATGGCCAAGTTTGCCTCCATAGTCTGCCTCTTTCACAACCGAGATATGAGAAAGCTGAGATGACCCCCTTCCCTGGTACACTAGCCTGGGTCAAGGATAGAACATAAATAGCAGAAAATGGAGGGACTGAGTGACAGCACCCAGAGGGGAACATGAAGCCTGGTACCCTTTGATCCTGTTATTGGTACATGTTCTTTTTTAGAAAAAGAGGATTGTTCAAGAAGGGCAGCAAGAACTGATCACTGATAACTAAACAGTTATCACTGATAATTAAACAGTTATAAGGAGAATGAAAGTTAAAAAATAAACTCTGGGGTATTAATATGAGTGAGGTCTTTACGGGTTGGAAGGTCACAGCCTGTATTTAAGAGCAAGGATTTTCCAAAGTCACTTAATAGAAAAGTGGAATGGTTGAGATACTTGATCTCTTTCTCATTCTAACTCCCCTACCCTGTAACCCTAGGACCTCAGCCATGGAATGCACACCTCAAATCAGGGGGCTCAAACTGGCCCGACGGTTCACACCTCTTCTTCTGCCGACATACAACTGAGAATTGCATACTGATACACTCAGCAAAATTCCATGTTTAAATTTGGCGAATCAATACCTTGTTTTTTTCTTCTTTTTTTCGGATGGGACATCCTGTCTTCATTCCTATTAAAAGGGTGTGTGTGTGTGTGTGGGGCACACAGGTGTGCTTTCTTGGAGGTGGCGAAGGCAAACAGGTTTGGGGTTGGGGTAGGTGTAGAGAAAAGGTTAGTTCTCCACATGAGGGATAAATTTTCGTTTTCTTGATTCTGTAATTTATTTAATTTCTCCAAGGGTACAGTTTTTCTCTCACTAGTAGTGTTCCTGAGAAATCAAAGCAACAAATTACATTTTTTAAATGTTCAGATTTATTGATATTGGAGGGGAGAAGGATGGAAAGAAAGAGAATACTTTCCTCACTGCACAGAAAACCTGTTTTTTTTTTTGAAGTTTTTGGAAAGGTTCTTCCAGTAAATAAGCTATAATAGTTGAGTGGGATCTTGAGATACTTATTTTTAAAATAAAGACAGCAAATGCAGACATTTGACATAATTAATAAAGAGATAACCCTGGAGCCAAAATAATATTGGGCACTCAAAGTGGATTTTAGTGAAGAAAAAAATAGAAAAGAAAAAGAAAAACACTGAAAATACATTTTATTAGGAGGAAGAAACACTGAGCAAATAAATCAAGTAAAAGAACTTATAAATACCCTTCTGTTTCCTCTGTAATACCTAGTAATAAATTGTTAATACACAGTAGTCGTCCTTCGACTCTTTGTATGCTAAAGATTCAGCATCCTTTTCTCTTCTCTCCTCATTTAATTATACATAGACGTTGCCTTTAATTTCCTGATGTCTTTTCCACCCTCTCCCGTATGTGGCATTAGTGCCATCGGAATTCAGCTCCAAGGTGGACGCTGATTTGCTGCATCCAATCATAGATGCCTACTCCCTTTGCTAGTGGCCGCTTTGAGGACCCAGAACTAAGCCAAACATTCCATGACTTTCCTCTGGAGTCAGTTATTGGTTTAGTGTGGAACTTGTGAGCTCCTTCAACCCAATCAGATGGAAGAAGGACTATGTTCCAAGACTGAGAAGCACACTTTAATTCTCTCTACATGTAAAAAAGGGAGCACCGTAACTTTGTTTATCATTGGAAAATATCTTTCAGTTGGGAGGTTGGAGAGAAGAATCTGGGTCCTTGATGACACAATTGACTTGTTTGATTAATTAACTATGATATCTGCTCTTCTCAGGACATCCACTTATTTGAACCAATACATTTCTTTACTGGCTTTCAGGTATTTGTTTCTAAAAGTATTCTTACGAATATAAATAGTACAAGTCTTCCTCTCTTGATGATGAACTTAGTGGATCTAAGAGGAACTTAAAATTCATGAAACATTCACACCACTTTCTGCAACAAAGAAATAAATAAATACAAACTAAAAATTTATTTTAATTTAAAGTTTAAATCTTTGCACGTATAAGATTTCACTCTCAATAGCAGAGGGTATGGACAATATCTAGGTTATCTTTGTGTTCCTAGTACCTAATATGGAAATTGAATAAATAAATGGTGCCATCTAAATGGTGTCTCTACCAAATGTAGTTTAACTAATTAATATAATATTTGTTTATTACTTATTTATTTATTTATTTAGCCTGTATTAACTCAGTGGTTTACAATTTCTTTGGAATTAAGACATCCTGTTGCTTGATTTTGAGTACATGGAATTCTCAATGAGCTCACAGCCTGGTATGGGAAGTTGATATAAATAAATATTTATGATACAAAGTAATACATTTTAAAATAAAATGCTTCCAGGGCTTGGAAGAAGGAATACCTGGCTTTGACTGTAATGTGGTCTTATCTAGGACATATTTTTGGATAAATATATCCTTAAGAGTTGCATAATAGTTTGCCTGGTAGGCATGAGGATTGGGATGGTGAAGAGAAGTCATTTGAGGCAAAAGGAACAGCATGTGCGAAAACAAAGGTGGAAAATAAATCATGGCATGTTTAAGAAAGTCTAGGTAATGGAATATTTCTGGAGAGGAAGAGAAATAACCAATATTTGTTCAGCAGCTAAGTTGTTTTAGGTGCTGAGCTAGTTAACATATATGGTCTCATTCAGTTCATTCAGTTCATTCAGTCTCATTCAGTTCTACAACAAACGTTTTATAGATTTAGAGCAAGGAGGCTCAATGGGCTGGCTGGCTTGGCTGTTCCTACATAGCTAGTAAACAGTGAAGCTGGGATTTGAATCTGGTTTAGTTTGACTAATATCCAGGCCATTCTCACTAAACTGTCGTAGGGCACATGTAGGCCACAGTGGTAGATAAAGCTCCAAATTTAGGGAATGCCAGATAGGAGGAGCCTTGTGTTCCTTACAAAGGAGTTTCGATCTTACATAGTGCGAAGATGACTAATAGAGAATTGGAGACACAAGCTGAGATGATTTAGTGGGTGATAAAAAACTGGCAATTCTCATCCTATTGGTTGTAGCCATCATGTGCATGGTCAAAATCATCCAGCGATAACTTCAGGGTGTGAAGAGAGAAGGTCAAAACAAAACTGAGTGATGCCAACATTTAAGGGATTTTAATGGAAAAGGAGCCAGAAATCTCAGAGAAAGAGTACCCAGAGTTAGAAATAAAAATCAGGAAAAGGTGGTGAGATAGAAGCCAAGAAGAGTTATGAATTGCATCCTGGAGGTGGTTGTTGAGTACCAAATGCTTCAGGAGAATATAACAGTGACTTGTATTTCAATAATGTAAGTTCCCTCACCCTAATACCTGTTTTAATCTAGTAAGTGACAGGTGGGTGTAATTAAGAGGCATCTTCTCATTCAAATTTATAAAAACATTATTACCAGAGTGGTCATCCAGTGGGAACAAGATATTTCAGGAAACATTGATATTTGAAGTCTTATTGAAATCTCAAAGTTGGAAACCACAGAAGTCACCCAGTCTGTCTAATGTAATGGGTGAACTAGTTGTATCCTTGTGCCAGCACCTGCCATCCAAGTACACAAGAGGCTTATTCTGACTGAGACTTTCCTTGTTTATGTCAATCATTTCCTCTTCATAATGTGTCATTAAAAACAACAATGATAATTCATGTATTTGTATCATCTTTATGATATTTTACAGGTTTCAGCAAATTTTCACACATATTTATCATCTGACTGACTCTACAAACCTGTGAGTTAGGTAGAGAAATTAAGTGTTCCACTTCATAGATGAGCAAACAAAGGCTTAGTGAGGTTAATGGAAATTAACCTGAGGTTCCTTAGAAATAGATTAATGAGGTCAGAAGAAAAAAATCAACTCTGATTCCTAGTTTTTGCTGAATCACAGTACCATTAGTGGATGATTATATAAACTCAGGTACCGATCTCTCTCTTTTTCACTTTTTTTTTCATGTAAAGCTTGTTTCTTTAACTCTGTAGTAATCCTCAAAAAGTGTGTTCCAGATTTACATTTCTTCTGGCTGAATCTAACAGTAAAGATGGCTCATACGCAATGGTTCTCCCCATGTTGATTACCTGGCATTTGGACTACGTTCCCAGACTTGCAGTGAAGACTAAGAAATAAATGTTGCTCATTTAAGGGAGTGAGTTCCCTTTACAGCTGGGTAAAACGGTGATATGATTCTATTTTCACAGCACTTAGATGAGAGATTAAATAGTCATCTGGGTAATTTAACCACTAAGGAAAGTCAGCCTGGATATTCCAGTCCTGTTGAGTTGGCTTTCTTTTTGGTTGAATTCTCCATACCGTTCTCTGTCCTGGTCAATTGATGAAAAAGGTGCTGAGCTTGCCCTTCACCGTGTGCTGGAGAGAAGGGCCTGCAGAACACGGATATCTCATATCCCACAAGTCAAACAACTCACAAAGAAAAAAGAAATCATACCCCAAAATAGACATGGCTTTTAATTTTTCTGACTTTTTTCCTTCTATAATCTAAGAGCTATGTTGGAGTTATATTTCAAGTTTTGACATTTAGATGCTTAGAGATACATCACATTCATGACTTAAAAAAGAAAAATGTGCAGAAATGTAACTTCTATAGATAGGAGCCTTCTAATAAACCTGTCTCAGTGGATATATTTGTGGTTTACAAGTTGATTCCGATGTTTTTTTACTGTGAGTCTTCTGCCTCTGCCTTGTCTATTCTTTTTCTCTTTAGAGGCACCATTCAAAGGAAAAAAGGAATACATCTGACCAGTTTGTGATGCATCTGTTTTATACACAAAGAGATTTGATTTCTCTTCCAAGGTCATGCTATCATGCCCTTATCGAACTCACACACACTGTCGATCTCTCTCTCTCTCTCTCTCTCTCTCTCTCTCTCACACACACACACACACAGAGAGAGAGACAGAGAGAGAGACAGAGAGAGAGGAGAGAGAGAGAGAGAGAGAGAGAGAGAGAGAGATTGAGACTGCATGAGATTCCTGTGTATACCATGAATAAAAGGAAAGAACTGCCAACACCTCTTCTAACTATTCTAGTTCTCATTACATTTACCTTGTCCTTTTAAGGAGCTGCATGACGAAAATCACAGCTTTTGTTCAGATAGGAACACAATGCTTTTCTCCCATTCTCTTTTATCCTGGATTAACTCATTGTCCTTTTCTTGACTCCCCCTTCCCTCTTCTTGTAAACTCAGCACCAGAAATGTGACCTGCTTGCCACTCCCTTTCGAGTAATCTTTTTTAGTACCTACCCACAATTGGGTTTCACTGAGTAGTTAATCTGGATGAGGAAATATCTACAAGGCCACTTGGCAAGATATGAGAGTTTCCATTCTTTTTGGAAACTAATGAAAAGGCAATTATTGCCTCACACTCTTCTGCGTATTTCACAAACTGCTTTCTAATTTCGGCACAAAATCCAGGGCTGCTGCCTTTTATCTTTACCACTCCCTGACTTCATGGTCTGATGTTATCTGAACACCACTGAGACTTACATATCTCTGGGTCTTGGGAAGTCATTGTATTTCTCAGCCATCATCCAAGCGTGAGAACATCTGTTGAGCATTTACTAGGTACCAGAAACAGAAGGATACAGAGGTAGATGAGACAATCCTGCTCTTCGCAAAGAGTTCCCTGTAGGTGAGACTACCATGTAAACCAATTTGGTAATTTCAATTTGTGTGACTCAAAACTCCAAGGAAGCTAATGCTAAGTATAGAAATGGAGGAGAAGTGTCTGTAACCAGCTTTGGCAGTGGCCATGGGGAAAACTTTCTGGAAGAACTGAGCTCTGTGCTAGATTTTGGAAGATGAGTAGGGATTGTCAGATGGATACTAGGGAGAGTGGAGGTGGGATTGTGGGGTACAATATGGAAGGACATGAGATTTATAATAAAGGCACAGGCCAATTTTATTATAGGTCTTTGGGGAACATGCGACCAGATCTGTAGTTAGAAACATCATTTTGACTCTGCCAAGATGATGGATTTGAATGCAAGTGCTGGGAACAATTAGGCATCTATATAAATTAGAGGTTAAGAAACTACTGCCAGGCCAAATCCGACATAGCAACAGTCTGTTTTTATAAATAAAATTTGTTGAAGCATAGCCATACCCTTTTGTTTATGTCCTGTCTATGGCTGCTTTCATACTACCAGTGCAGAGTTGAGTAGTTGCAACACAGATTGTATGGACCACAAAGACAAAAAATATCTACTATCTGGCCCTTTACAGTAAAAATTTGCTGATTCAAGTAATGCAAGACTTAAGGTAAGAAGATAATGGCTTCAACTAAAGCTGGGGCAGTGGGAAGAGAGAGGTGTGGGTGGCATAAGAGCTACTTAGGAGGAAATGAAGATAGGATTTGGTGAGGTGAGTGATTGGGATGAAGGGAAGGGCAGAGAGAGACGTGAGAGACATAGGAGTCCTGGAAGATTCCTTGTTTCTGGATCTGCATTTAGCATTGTGTCTTGTATAAAGATGCAAAAGAAGATGTCTTTTCCCTCAAGGATGTGAATCCAGTAGGAGAGGTAATATGTATACATGAAGATAAAAACCTTTAATACAAGACTGAAAGAAATGAGGTCATGGGGACGGAGAGATGATGTTCAGATGAAAATTTAGTGAAGGCTTAAAGGAAGAGTAATAGTTTGAGTTCTGAAAAGTAGGAAAGATTTGGCAATAGAATAGGAGGAAGGGCCTCCTGGAGAAAGACGCAGGAGCGCAGGGAAGGATCTGGACACCAGGTGGGAAAAAGACCAGAATGCCAATTTATGAGCTTGGACTTCACAGGAGAGGCCCTGAAAATCGGAGGGTGTTAAGCAGGAGAATGACAGGATTAGAGCTGTACTTTGGTTACACTGGCAATGAGATTAGAGTCACTGAACAGAGACGGGACCACCAACAGAAAAGGAAACTAACATTTGTATCCCAAACCTTAGCTTTCCTGACCCTCTCGGTAAATATTTGTCCTTCCTTTATGTTTCCATCACACCCCAAAACTCTTTGAATCACAGCACTGACTACTCTGTGTGGTAATTGTTTACTTGTCTATAGGACGTGCGAAGCCAGGGACTGTGACATTCTTAGAGGAAGCGTAGTCAGTGGTTCAAACCTGTTTGGGTTTAACCTTTACATGACCTTACCCTCTCCAGGGCTTGTTGTCTTCATCTGAGCATAATCCTTGCAACTACCTCTACAATTAATAATACTTGTAACTATTTGTTGTGATTAGTAAATAAGTTAATATGTGAGGACCCTTACATGTTATTATTATTCCTAGTGCCCAGCTCAGTGTTTGGAAACCAATGAGGGTTTTGTTGAATGAGTGACTTTAAGTGACTGCAATGAGCCAAACACTTTGTATTGGTTGTTTTGGATTATCCTCACCCCTTCGGTGAGGAAGACATTATTTCTAATTTGAGGGACGATGAAAGAGCTCTGATGGTAAATGAGAGAGTGAAGACACAGGTAGAAACTTTCTCAGTCTTACTGAACAGAGAGCTGGTAGGAGGGAGAGAATTTACAGAGATGAGATAATGGATGGACTCAAGCCCTGGAGTTGATGAGAGAAGGACTGGATCAAAAATCATGGGGGAAGGTCTTCGACTGCTTTCCTGAGGCAACAGAGGAGATACTACGGAGCATAAGTGTAATGTGAAGGCGAGGGAAGCAAAATCATTGGCTGGGTAGAGGTGGGCAGGCCTGGGAAAACCGCTAACATGGGAATTGGAGAAGACTCCCAACCCTTGAGCTTGGGTAACTAGAGCGATGATGTTGCCATTTGCAGAAATGGAAATGTGCAGATTTGTTTTGGGGGCATGGACTTGAGGGCTTAGTTTTAGGTAGATGTAGTTTGATGCTCTTACAACATTAAGGCATGAGTTGAAAATGTGGCTCTGGAGCTTGTGTGAGAGGGGGCCTGGAGTGAAACCTGCGGAAGTCATCTGTGTGGAGGTGAGGGCTGAAGTCAGGGGCACGGCATCAATGAACAAAGCACAGGGTCCGTCAGTCGCACAGGCTGGTCCTGGACTCAGACTCAGCTGCAAAAGGGCTGGCCGAGCAGGACCCTATGCCCTTGCCCGGTACACATTTGCAAGCTGATCTGTGACTCTGGATTTCCTCACTGGCCATTAAAGTCATGGCAAGTGACTAGTATGCAAACAGCCCTCTTGGGATCTTTCTGCATGAATGAAAAGCAGTGGCTGGAGACAGGTAAAACTCCCCTCTAACACAGGGGAAGAGTAGATGGGAGGAATGAAGGGGGGCCTTTAAACGTCAGCTTCTTAGTCTTCGCAGCTGGCTATAGCCCAGCCTCTCCTGCCTTTACTAGGCACATGGTTTGAGAAATGAACTGAATCTACTTACAACTACCCCCCAGAGAATCCAATGCAAGTGAACTTATTTGGTCAGAGAGGGTCATAAACACATCGTAAAATCTGACCTTTCCAAGGGGGGATTATCTGTAAATAACTGTGGTTATCCCCTGGGGTGCTGGGCATAAGCCCGGTGGAGGGGTAGAGAGGGGAACTATTTCCTCAGCTTCCTGGGCATCCCTCCAAGAGGGGAACAGCAGAGGGCTTTACAGAGGCTCAAGTATAAGCCCTTGCCATCACACATCCGTGTCCCTCTGGCAGGGCCACAGCTGCTTTGCTGGGGTTCCCTCCGCTTTGCTGAGCAATGGGATGTGGTACCAGGAAAGGACTATTAAGATTTCTGTTTCTAAATATGTCACCTGTGAAGCTCCTTTAAAATATTAATTGTGGCAATGTTGGAAACACATAAAAGAACTGACAATCATGCTTGTTCAGACCACAGAAGATTTCATTTCAAAGTGTGGTTTTGAATTGCTTTTTTCCCCTTCTGCCTGTAAGCAATGGATTCATCAATTTTTTTTTTCTTTTGACTAAAAGAAGAACCCCTGGTGTGCCCATTCAGTGTCATTAACGTGGAGGAGGTGAGTGATACAGGAGGAGCCTATATTATTTATAATGAGCCCATGGGTGAGCCAAGTGAATTTTAGCAATGCCTTCCAGCAGACAGTGCGGATGTAAAAGACACCGACCGGAGGCAACGGAAACCCACTGGAGTGGTTGCTAACAGATCCATTCCCTTAGATTTTCAAGATAAGAAAGAACCTACCCTGTTTTATAACACTTGTCATGTAGTGATCACTACACGGTTTCTCAGTAACCTATGCTGACGAAACCTTTCCTTGTTTACTGAATCTGTAGTTCATTTCCACTTTGTAATTTCTAATAATCATAAATATATTAAGAATTGGAATCCTGGGATCTTGTGGCTGGGGGTTTTGTTAAACCCGATGGCATCAGTCAGATTGTAATTTCTTTGATGGTAGGGACCATGTCTCATAGTTTAAAAATAAATTCTAATGCTTTAGGGACTAGAACAGAGTTGGTGTTTATAAGGACTTAAAGGAAAGGATGAGGAGCATGAATTCTCAAGGGGGGACGCCACACTCACCTGGGTGAGAACTGGTTTGGGAGGCTAGGGCGGAAAATAGTTATTACAGCTCTCCAAGGCTCAAGCCTATTTATTTCACGGAGGTGGGAGGAGCAATTCAGTGAAAAAAAAGTGTCTAGAAAGGGTCTCTGTGGGGAGGGAGGCATTCTTTATTATGATCAAAAGGTGGAGAAGCACTGGTGGCTGTAGAAGAAAGAGCCCTGTTTTCTGGAGGGAGATCTTTTTTGGCGTTTCCACCACTAACTACCAGCATAGCTGATCTCCGTAAGCTTCCAATGTCTTCATCTGTGAAACAGTCATCATGATACAACGAGGGAGCAACTGGGTTCGCTTCACTAACATACACCCTCCACTTAACACAGTGACTAGGAAGGACAAAGTAAACCCAAAATAAAAGTTTATTGAATGAAAGCGTAAACAAATGAATGATCCCTCAAAGAGTTGTTTGGTGCTGACATGATGACCTGATCACCCCAAAGCTCCTAACTTAGTACTTGGCACGTTTGCGGTACCCAGTAAAACTGACAGCTGCCCTGCTTTGCCCCCCACGCCCCACCCACTGGCCTGCAGACACAGACTTCACAGGTGAAGACACGAGACCAAGACACGGCAAATAACATTCATAATGTTATAGAGCTAGTCCACAACCCTGCTGAGAACTGAAGCTGGTTCTCTCAGCTCCAATTGAGCCTCATGTGATGAATTCTTATTATAATCTTTTTCCTAGAATACTCACCGAATTCTGTATATTTCTCTATATTCTTGGAAAGAACGTGCTTGCATCATTGAAGTATAGTGAAGTCATATTTAATCGGTTTCAATTGGGCACCATCTGGATGCACTAAACACAGATTCACAAGCCTGGAGCAGTGACGCAAATGCTCTGCCCTGCCAATAAGAGGGTCTTCAAAGGGCTTCTGGGAAGCATTCTTGGGGCAAACTGACACGTGGCCCTTTCTGCAGTGTAACATGCATATAATTCAGATAGGAGCCGGTGTGCACAACATAATGGTTTGGGAAAGTCAGATATTCAGATGGCAAAAGGCTGGGTCTACAAAGATGCACCATCAGTACTCCACTGAAGGTCTTCCCAGCTTTGAGTTGATAAACCTACATTCACATCAGCATAGGCATCCAAGTATCATAAACTCACAACATTTGGGAAGGTAGAATGGCTTCTAAGAATTATTGAGCCGTCAACTTTTGCAACAAATGAAGTAGTAAGATGTCAAGGCTCCTTTTCCTGCTGAAGATCCTGCTTCCTTATTCCATTTTAGCATTTAGCAGTGCTTTATACTTTTACATTTTTTACTCAATCAATTTTGAAGGCAGAGACAATGTCTTAGGCCCCTTACACACTCACCGTGGGACCTTGCATATAGTATATCCTCAAAAATGCATGTTGAACAAATGAATGCATTCTACAGCTACAGGGAAAAGAGGACAGGCCTGACATTTACGGATCACCTTTTATTTCCTAGGCACTGTATGGTGTACATTACAGATATTATTTCATTTAACCTTTACAATCGACTCAGAAGTAATGTGCCCAATGTTACCAAATTATTAAGTGGCTGAGACTGAAGTCAACCAAGGTTATTTCTGACTCCAAAGACTATGCTAATTAAATAAAAAAGAATCTTTCAACAGTCATGAGAATATACCTCTAAGACCTTCCACCACAGGGAGCGTCATTGACCAAACAGCCTGGCAGCATATACTGAAGACCCAGCTGCTACTGTCAGTTGTGCTCTGACAACTATCTCCTCCACTTTTACACAGAGGCCATGCTGCTCCCAGCCAGTAAATGAGGGCAGCAGGAGAGGCAATGGGGGCCGACTTCCGTTTAAGGAGAAAACTTCCTTAGATTGCATGGCAAATGAGGATGTTTCCACTCAACCTTCTCTTCCGTACATCTCGCTTTCACTGGAGTCATACTTGCATCCTGATCTGATAGCTCTTCCAGCCTCCTTCCACTTCCTCCCACTTTTTTCCTCACAGGCATTTCCCCTAATAAAATGCTTGCACATTTAATCCATTCTTGGAAACTGCTTTTTGGAGGATCTGATTAACACAGTTCTAAATACCTTTTCAGTTCCATGCTATTGAGATTCATAGCGTAAGTCAGTTTTCATCAAAAATTTCCCCCAAACACTCTTAATGTCATAAGAGAATGAATGTGTGCTCTCCACACCTGGTGGCCTGGGGCCTGTCACAAGTAAGAGATTAGAGGAAGCTCATGTTTAATTCCATTATTACCTGTCCAATGTCTGTCTTCACTGTAAGATAACAAGCCCTGTGAAGTCAGGGTCTGCAGCTACTTTGTTCACTGCTATATGCTTATTGCCTAGAATAGTGGGGGGTACATAATATGTGCTCAATAAATAAAGACTGAATCATTGGAAAAAATCTTAACAGTTATTTTTCTACTCAATTATTTAGTCATATTTGATTTTTTAAAAAAGAAAACCTCTTATCCTCAGCAAAATTGAAATTTAAATGCAATTTTACATATAATATTTAACCTTTACTCTTTAGCACATCAGCACGTATTGTGGGCGTAAAAATATCCCTGTTTTAAAGTTATGAGTTAACTAATTCGCTAAAAGATAAAAGTCAGGAAGCGAATTGAGACCTTTCCACTCCTACTTCAAGGTGTTTTCCTTTCTGTGCACCATGTTCTTTTGCATTTATAACTTGCTGTTATATTCCAGTTTGAGACCTTTTCTGTCACTTTGCCAATATAGGTATTCCTAGAGTAATTAACTTTACTCAGTTGATTTTCTCTGTATACATTCTGTTTCCTGCTAACTTTATGTAACTGATGATTACTCAAAGTCTTGCTTTTTATTTTGGAATCATTTGGAAATTTGAGGAGGGAGGGCTACATCCAACCCTTGACATCATTTGACATTTTCTCTTACTTGTCTTTGTCAATGAGCATAGATCTTTCACTATTCACTATGTCTTTTCTCGGCTGAGGATGGAGTTTTGTTCTTATTAAATTGTGGAGAAATGCCTCTTTGTGGTGCAAGTGGGTCATGCTGAACAGTAGTGTTTAATTACCCTCCTTCCTTCATGCAGATCCTAACAAATAGAGATGCTCAAAATTTTCTCACCCTCTCTTAACCGAGGTGAGCTGTACAGTGAGCTCTATCCTCTAGTTCCAGCTAAAATTCTCCTTGCAGACACATGTGATTCCCTTCTCTCATGACCCCCATCCAATTTATCAATAACTCCTGTTGATTCTGCCTTCAAAATGTATCAGAAACTGATCAGTTCTTACCGTCTTCACTGCTACTTCCTGGAACAAGACCCAGCTCCAGCCTGAATTACTGCAGTAGCCTCCCGACTGGTATCTCTACTTCTACCCTTTTCCCCTTACAGTCTGTTCTCAGTGCTTTTAGAATGGGAGGTAGATCATATCACTGTGCTCCAACCCTCCACTGACTTTCTAAAGGATCCAGAGTAGAAGCATGAGTCCTTAGAGTCATCCCCAAGGCACTACTCAACTCTCAGTTGTCATTTTATTGTGCGGCAGCCACACTGGCTTCCTTGCCATTTCCCAAAAATGGCAACCATGTTCCAGCCTCAGGGATTTGGCAGATGCTGTTCTCTTTGCTTGAAAGGTTCTGTCCCTAGGTATCTGCATGGCTTGTCCCCTTACTTCCTTCAGGATTCTGCTCAGATGTCATTATCTCAGAGAAGGCTTCTTTAGCCACCTAGTTAAAATTGTAACTCCTCCAACTCCTGACACTCTTTTGTTTTTTTTATTAAACTATAGCTAACATACAATATTATGTTAGTTTCAGTTGTATGCCATCGTTATTCAACATTTATATACCTAGAGAACTGATCACCATGTTAAGTCCAGCAACCACCTGAAACCATACCACGCTATCACAATATTACTGACTATGTTTCCTATGCTGTGTATTGCATGCCCAAGACTCATTTGTTTTATACCTGGAAAGTGGAACCTCTTATTCCGCTTAACCTCTCCCCCGTACCTTCTAAAATTTTCAGTTACAGTTGACATTCAATATTATTTTATATTAATTTCAGGTGTACAGCATAGTCGTTAGACATATATATAATTTAAGAAGTGACCCCTGTGACTAGTTTAGTACCCACCTGGCACTATACATATTTATTACCATATTATTGACTACATACCCTGTACTTTACATCCCCATGACTGTTTTGTAACTATCAATTTGTATTTGTTAATACCTTCACCTTTTTCAACATGCCCCCACACACCCCTCTCATCTATCACCCCAATAAATCTAGTACTCATCTGACACCATACATACTTATTATAATATTATTGACTTTATTCCTTATATTATATTTAAATTAATTGTTGATAGATATGTACTTATTGCCATTTTGTTATTCATATTTTTGACCTTTTTCATCTTAAAGAAGTCCATCTAACATTCCTTGTAATACAGGTTTGGTGGTGATAACTCCTTTAGCTTTTTCTTGTCTGGGAAACTCTTTATCTGTCCCTACATTCTAAATGATAGCTTTGCTGGGTAGACTAATTTTGGTTGCTTTTTATCACTTTGAATATTTCCTGCCAATCCCTTCTGGCCTGCAAAATTTCTGTTGAGAAATCAGCCGACAGTCATATGGGAGGTCCCTTGTAGGTAACAAACTGATTTTTTCTTGCTGATTTTAAGATTCTTTCTTTGTTTTTCACTTCTGGCATTTTAATTATGATGTGTCTTGGTGTGGGCCTCTCTGGATTCATGTCGTTTGGGACTTTCTGCTCTTCCTGGGCTTGAATATCCATTTTCTTCACCAGGTTAGGGAACTTTCCTATCATTATTTCTTCAAACAGGTTTTCAATTCCTTGCTCTCTCTCTTCTCCTTCTGGTACCCATATGATGTGAATGTTGGCACACTATATGTTGTCTCAGAGGCCCCTTAACTCTCCTTATTTATTTATTTATTTATTTTTTTGATTCTTTTTTCTTTTTGCTGTTTTGATTGGGTGTTTTCTGCTATCGTATCTTCTAAATCACTGATCCTATCCTCTGCTTCATCTAATTTACTGTTGATTCTCTCTAATGTAGTCTTCATTTCAGTTCTTGAATTCTTTATTTTTTGACTGGATCACTTTATGTTTTCTATCTCCATTTATATGTCTCCTATCTCTTTGTTGAAGTTCTCCCTGAGATCATTGAGCATCCTCATAACCAGTGTTTAGAACTCTGTCTAGTATGTTGCTTATCTCCATTTTGTTTAATTCATTTTCTGGGGCTTTGTTCTGTTGTTTTAATTGGGACATGTTTCTTTGTCTCCCCATTTTGGCTGCCTCCCTGTATTTGTTTCTATGTATTAGGTAGGGCTGTTGTGTTTCTCAGTCTTAGTAGAGTGGCCTTATGTAGTAGGTGTCCTGTGGGGCCCAGTGGCACAGTCTCCATGATCACCAGAAGTAGGTGTTCTAGGTATGACACTTGTGTGGGTTGTATGTGCCCTCCTATTTTATTTGAGCCTTGGTTACTGTTTGCACATCAGTCAGAGGGATTGACCCTTGGGCTGACTGGTGGTGAGTATTGGCTGTGACTACAGTAGAGTTGCAATTGTACAGGGGTTGATCCTACAAAGCAGGATTCACTTTAGCAGTGCTCTGGTGCCTGACCAATCTGCCATTTGGGTATGTCATCCTTGAAGGCAGCTGGCTGATGCTCCAGCTTGGTCTGAGGCTGGCCACTGGGTGTACTGGCCCCAGAGTCTCCTGGGAGGGGACCCACTGCAAGCCAAGTTCAGCCACAGCCTGGGCCCTGCCTTGGGCCACCTGACATGGACCACAAAGCAATCACCACCCCCTACACTGTGCTTAGAGGTACCTCAAGAGGCCAAGCTGTAAACAAAGGCTGGCTATGGCTGGTGCTGGGCTTAGGGCTGCTCAGCTAGAGGTGTAGGATATGCTGAAGCCAGATGATGCTTGTTTGGGTTTTGTGAACATTTGAGAGATTTTAGGAAAGTCTGTAGCATGAGCCAATGCTGGCCATTTGTACAGAAAAGCCAGTGGAAGTGGCTTGGGTGTGCCAGAAAGTTGGGTGGGGTGGGGTCTCTGAATCACCAGGGTGGGGCAAACAAACAATGTTAGCTGGGTTGATGGAGATGCAGATATGATGGCTGCCTGTCTGCACACTGGGAGGGAGGAGGGCTCAAGAAAGAACAATGGCTTTCATCAGCTCCTGTGTCCGGGAGAAACACTGTGCCCCTCCAGCTCTCACCCTGAAGACAGACAATTCAGTTCCTCCCCATATGTCCCTGGTGCCTTTTGAACTGCTTCCCCAGCACTGGCGCTCAAACCATGTCAGTCAATCAGCAAATAAGTCCGTGTGTGGGCCCTTTAAGAGGAGTGCTTGGGACTCCAGCAGCCCTAGTGTCACTCAGCCACAACTTCCACTGGTTTTCATAAACAGAAGTTATGGATACTTCTCTCCCCAGAACTGAAACCCTAGGCTCGAGAGCCCAGGGGCTGGGACCCCTTTGCTCCTCTTGTGGGGGAACCTCTGTAGCAGAGATATCCCTCCCGATTTTTAACGTCACATGTAGTTTTGGGACTAGCCTGTTCCATGTCTCTGTCCCTCCTACCAGTCTTGAGGTGGCTTCTTTTTTGTGTCCTAATTTTAGAGCTTTGGTTTAGCTAGACTTCAGGTGATTCTCAATGACAGTTGTTCTGTAGTTTAGTTATAATTTTGATGTGGTCATGAGCGGAGGTGAGCGTTTACCTACTCCACCATCTTGACTGGAACTCTCCTGACACACCTGGTATCTTCTCTTTGGGTTTTTCGTTTTTGTTTTCCTCTTCATAAGCATGAAGTTTATAATCATCTGGAAAACTTTATTTATTTATTTATTTATTTATTTATTTATTTATTTATTTATTTTACCACTCTCCTTTCAGTATAATAAAAGCCTCATGAAGGCAGGAATTTTTTTTTTTTTTTTTTGTATTGCCAGAATTTGGCATGTAGCAGGCACTCAATACATACTTATTGAATGAATAAATGAATGTTCTACCTCTTCATTCATCCTTCCAGTGCCACCTTGAGTATGAAACTGTCACATGCTCTGTGAAGTCTTCCCAGCAACCATAATCCACCACTTGTTCCCTCCTTTTAAATGGAACACTTAGGATACACATGTTTTATAGCGGTGATGTGTGCTGTCAATTTCCATGGTAGTTTTTGGTCCTAAACTCTGAGTGATTTAAAGGAAGAGATGGTAATTTATTAATCTCTGTACCCCTAGCATTTAGAACAATACCTGGCACATAACAGTTATTCAATAAATAATTGTTGGTTGAATAAATTAATGAATGAGCCGCCCGAGGGAAACATAGCTATCAGCAAATATGTCTGCTACTTCAGAGTGGTAACTGGTGCATAATTATCATCACTGTTAGTGATAATAGCAATTATGATAAAAGGGCCACCCTGAGACTGGAATGGCGCATCTCTAAAATTTCCTTGAGAGGAAACATAATTGGATTTTAGGTTCTTGGCTTCCCTCTCATGTGGCAAGGGGTTAGAGGGCTGAAAATTGGTACCATTGGCTCCAACAGTTTTCTAGTAAATTGGTGAGCACATCCTGTGAGGCAAAATTGGAACCTTGGTAAAAAAGTAATGATAAATCAGACATTATCAAGGTTGGTCAAACATAAAGGCATTAACCATATTCCTAAGATTACCCGGGTCTGACAAGGAAAGCAATGGGATTAGTATGATTAGTTTATTCTAGCAAGATTTTTCTATTTTTAATTATTTCATTTTTAGAGAGGCATTTCTTTAAAGAAACAAAGCTTTGGATAACTTTTCCTAGTATTTTTCTATTTATAAAACAAATCTATAGACCTAGAAAACATATGCAGTGACATAAATATTTAATGAGTGTCCAAAATTGCTACTGCGTAACAAAGGCCAGGGAAATAAAGCATTGAGTGTTATGACACTACCAAGAACCTTAGAAAGTTTGGCATACTTGCTCCTGTCTCTGTGACAATGTTAACATTACATGTCTATCTGCCAAATGGTGCAATATTTTAGCAAAAGTGACTTTTTTAGAAGAGGGTAAAAAGTGTCATTTTGATTTTTTGGTTACAAGAGGAGCACCTATGTGTTGATTTCTGCAACCCTGGTAGTTGCTATGTTTCCCCCAAGAGAAACCAGAGTCTTTTTCTTTGCAAAAGATAATTCCCAAGGTGGGGGGTGAAGAAACACCAGAAACCAATCAGGAAAGGAATTCTGTATTTTAATGGTGCCCTACTTTTCCATTTTCTCTTTATTAAAAATTCAGCTTCTGTTGAGCACAGAAAGTGAAAACATGCCATCTCACTGATGTATGTAATGAAGTGGTCCTGAGAACAAAAGGATACATTGTGATCTGAAAATATTCCACCAAGTTATGAAAGCAAACGATTCCTTGCCAAGGCAATCAGCTATAAATTCAGAAAAAAACTCTTTGCAGAGTTCAGTGGAGGCATTACATCTGTGTTTTGCAATAGCATAATTTGTGGGGTGTGTGTGTGTGTGTGTGTGTGTGTGTGTGTGTGTGTGTGTGTGTTTATAGCTATATCTAGACCATATATAAATCTCTGTTTCTTATATTAAAAAAGCAAAAAGTCAAAGCAATGCAGTATCAATAAAAATGCTGCCCAGATGGTGTGTCCCTCCATGTGCATAAGTGTCACTGGGAAGACCGAAGCATGGCCTGCACTGTGTCCTACCTACTCGGTGCCCATCCCCGCCCCCCAAGTGACTCTCTGCTCTTCCTGGTTGTATGGCCCGTGCGTGATGCAGCCTGTTCACCCTGCAGCCTGCAGGCTTCTCAGCACTCACTGCACTGCAGCTCTGGGTAGACACACATGCTTGTCATGGTTAGTCTGCCTCTTCTGTTGACCATTTGTCCACTCTTTCACACCAGGGTGGAAGCAAGTTCCTCAAATTCATTAGCATGCAGGGATGCTAGCGAGGTGGCTCAGTTGCATGTGAAGTTCGCATGGTATTCTGGCATCACAGTCACAAACTGCACTATGTATGGGTTGGCTTTTCTGGAGACATAAAGAAGGAGATTCTTCTAAAGGCCTCTCTTCTGATCAATCAGGCTCCATTTCCCTTCTCTCTTCCCACCCTCCATATCTTTCTGCTGATGATTGCTAATCTTGCTAAAACCTCAGCCAAAAGAATACAATCCTGTGGTATAAACAGACAAATCAAAACAAAACAAAACAATCTATTATTGATTGGACACAATCTACTCCCCTAAGCCTGGCATTCAAGGCTTCACTAATGGAAGTTATGCAAACAGCTCCAGTAACTGTTTCTCTCTGTGTCAGTAAATGATGATAACAACAACAGTAGAGATGTGTGGTTTTACTGAACCCTATTAATTATAAAAACATTCACTTTGACCGTCCTAGCAAGCTCATTATTCCCATTCCTCATGAGGAAACCAAGCCTTCATATCTACTTGCACATGTTTGCAGGCCTAGAGCTCTTTGCATGAACATTCGGGAATTCTGGAAAGCACCATTTTGACGTTCACTTGTGACATTTAAAGACTTGTCACTAATAACCCTTGACTTGACTTATAGTGTGTTGGGCCAAGTTTCTCTATTCTTTTTCCACTCTTGCTAAGTAGACTGAATACTCTAAACTGATTACTTGGGCTTGTCTCATTCTCTTGGCGACGCAGACAGACGCCGGGGTGTTCTCTAAGCTTTTCCTCATTTAGACATCTTAAGAAGATCATAGCTGTTGCGTGTTGAGGCCTCTGGAGGCTCTGACATGACTCTCACGATTTGGCATTTGTAGCCAAAAGTAATTGTTTCAAAATAATCCCAGTGAGGATGCGCTATTAATTTTATCACTATCTTGCTAGAGCCCTAAGGGGGGGCGGGGAGGTGCTTTGGAAATGGATGCAGATGCTGTTGTCACATTTTCTTGAGAAGAGAGCAAGCAGTAAGGCTGTTCTTAAAACTACAGCATAATGCTGAACACATCATAAGCACTCAACAATTATCTGTGGAATGCAGTAACAAACAGCTTTGAAACATTTTTTTCTGCATTTAATGGTATCACTGCTGTCTCGAAAGCCGTTGTCATCTTTCTTAATCACCCCAGCAACAATGCTCTCAGATTTAGAGGTTTAGCACTTCCTGGACTCAGACCAAGGTGTAAGTTCAGGTATTCTCATCTTGTCAATTTGCCTAAACCGCTCAGTGCCACATGAACAAAAGAGAATGAAATCATTGGCGACAACTGGAGTGCTGCCCTCCATGCCCTCAGAATTTCTATCCTAACCATGTGGCAAATGGCATCATCTTCCCAGCCATACAGGGGGCCTGCTTTCATTGAACACCTTCGACATGGCAGGCAGGGATAAACTCTTTACTTGCTTCAGCTCTGATTCCCCCTGAAACCTAACTGGGTAGAAATGATTTTCATCTACCTACAGACTATAATACCAAGGCACTAAGAGGTTATGTACATTCTGCAAGTTCGCAGAACTAGGATGCAGCAGAACTAGGATTGCATTCAGCTCTGCCTGACAGTGCCTGCGAGTTGTCTGACGTGTCACTCTGGCTGGTACTTTGGCCGTGCAGAGATGAAGGAGATGAACTGTGTCATGTGCTACACACACTTGATCTCCTTGACTTCTCTCGACAGATCTAAGAGGTTAGTGTTACTGTTCCCATTTATGGATCAATAAACTGAGGCTTGGAAATTTGGAATAAATCCTAAGTTTCTGCACTAAGCTTTTACTTGGTGATCGTTTCTACATAGCTATAAGATCACTTCAGCCATGGTATACTGTATGAGTTTTCCAAATTTTGTTTATGTGCATACATCTGGATGTCTTCAGTTCTCTGAATCCCCAACAAAGAGGATCTGCCCAGGGTGGCTAAGGCAGTTTATGAAGTAAAAGAAAATATGAAGTTTTTTTTTTTCTAGAAAGTGTTACTTGTAGGCCAAAATCTGAACGTGCATTACTGAATGTAAATCAAGCAGTCTTTTATTTTTTGCTTATTTGTTTTTAATATGCCTTAGGTCTTCTGTATGAGAAAAAATGAGAATGAGACAATAAATGCGTGCTTCATTGGAAACAGATTTTCAGCATCTAAGTTTGAGCACAGAACATGCTGGTGCCTGAAAGACTGTTTTTCCATAGACTGGGGACTACACTGCTCAGATCAGTACCTGAAAATGGGAGCTTCTCACCTGTGAGGCTGGTTGTACTCTTGCTGTCCAGCTGTTTACAGACACTTCCACCCAGTAGGAACTTCACCCTGAGTTATTAAGTTAATGGCTTGGCTGTGACCTTGTGATTTATCAGGGAAATTGCTCCTCTGAGTACAGAATATGTAAAGAGATGGTCAGCTCGTAACTCATGTTGTTACTGAGTGACAATGATCATGGAGAAGATAGACCCTTCAGAAAGAGAGGTTGTTAGTAAAATAATAATGCTTTCTCTGCTGGAGGGCATACTATGATGCAGTCACATGGGTAGTGTGGCAGAAACTATTCTGAGACAATTTCACCTTTAGAAACAGAAAATGCATTAGTGGAAATCCTGAGAGATTATTTGGGATGTTGGACTTTGCTTTATGGCATGTCACGGTCCTCATACTCTGCCTAAATTACCAGGTTGGGGGTTTAGTTTGGGGTTTAAAAAACAATTATGCTTTTCTCTCTGGAGTGACATTGGGTTTTAGACTGACCTCTGAATATGCGTGAATAAAAGCAACTCAGAATTTGGGAGGATGGTTGGATTATGATAAAACTTTCGATAACTCCAAGCGCTTCTACAGCAGCCAACGGGTTTTCAGGGCCACCGGGACACAGAGTCACCAGCTCTAATTCTTTTCTCTTTGGCTCAGAGCCTCTGAAAAAGATGCATAATTAATGAGGTACACTATCAGAGAGTTTTTAAGGGCTTCCATGTAACTGCTTGTTTGGGCCCCATCCAGACGCCTAACAGATTCCAGAGCAAATGAAAGGGGCAATGATCTAAGAAAGTTTTAAGACTAGAGTGTATATAATAATGTGCTGGTTGCTTATTTGGAATGCAGGCATTAGACTACAGAGCTATAGAAGGAAGACTCCACTAGCATGTACTTGCTGGTCAAGATTGTGGCACACCCATCCCTCCACGGAAAGAGACACACCCATTTTAAGCCACCCACAAATACTTTCCTTGGTTTATTCAGGAATTTTGCCTACATTTACATGTTTTTCTCTTACAGACCACACAGTATGTCCTGTGGGTCAGGAGAAATATGGAGAATGTAGCACACTTACTCTCCATTGGAATGTGTGTCTTCTGTTCCAGATTTCCTTCAGTTACCAAAGTGTGATTATTTCAATTTCTTAGATGGAGTAGAAAAGGCTTGCCTTAAAGTACAAGTCAACTTTGTTAAAACCACTTCCAAAGGATACCTGTAAGTCAGGTGGTATTTGAGGATACAATAATTGCTTTAAAACATATTTGTGAAATAGATGGATTATTATAGCCATAGTGAAAGTGGTTCTCCCTATTGTGGAGACGGATGCAATAGTCTAACTTAGTCCAGTTCTACTGACCAGGAGACTCTTTTAATCATTTCCTTGTATTCAGATTTCATGCCTAAGTGAACTAAGTAGCCTTGTAAGACGGACCCCAATTACTCCCAAACCCTGGTACTGATGCCCTGGTGTGTGGCCTGGCCTTAATGACTGGCTTCTAACAAATAGAATATGGCAAAAGGGACGGTGTATCACTTCTTATAGTAGGTTATAAAGGACTGTGACTTCCTTCTAACTGGCACTCTCTGGTTATCTCACTCACTCTGATGAAGCCAGCTGCTATACTGTGAGCTGTCCTATGGAGAGCCCCATGTGCAAGGAGGGGGGTGCAGTCTCTGGCCAACAGCCAACAAGTCGCCGAGGTCCTCAAACAACTGACAAGGAACTGAATCCTGCCAACAACTGGTGACTGTAAGCTTAGCAGTGGACCCCGCCCCAGGTGAACTGTGAGATTACTGTGGTCCCGACTGACACTTTGAGTGCAGTTTTGTGAGCGACTGAGCAGGAGGGCCTTGTTAAGCTACGTAACTCACAGAAACTGGGAGATAATAAATGTGTATTGTATTAAGCTGCGAAATTGTAGGGGTATTTTTGTATGCAGCAACAAATAGCACTCTAAGCAAAGAACCAATCCTTCCCCTCTCTCCTCCTTTCTTCCCTTTCGCCCACCTCTCCTCTCACATGTTGATGAAGCATCTTCTATGCGCTAGGCACTGTGGTCGGCATTACGGATGTAGCATTGGACACGACAGACGCGATGGCTGCATTCATCATGCTTGCTTGGGAGACAAACACTGAACAGATGATCTAATGAGTGGCTTGACAATGACAGTGGAATACTTTGGAAACGTGGTAGGGGGTCTTGAGTTATTCTGGGAGAGGTTGGTCATCAGGAAAAAGCTTCTTATGCCACAGAGTGTGAGTGGGATGATTTTAATTTGATTTCCCATGGAGTACGCTCACTGGGAGAGAATTCCCTTCCTAGAAGAAATCCAGGCACCTAGACACACCTATATTAATATAAAGTGGTAATATGACAGTTAAGTATGTATCTATCTATATCTATATATATATGTATATACATATATCTATCTACATATATATGTGTGTATATATATGTATAGATAGATAGATAGATAGATAGATAGATATAGATATAGATAGATATAGATTGATATAGATGTGTATCTACGACAAATACATGGGCCGTCTGCTGATGCTCAAAACCTTTTCTTTGTTAAATAAATGCTTCTTGTCTGAGAATATGCTTCTGAGTCGCTGAGGTGCCTCAAAAGATAGTGTCATTTGACCTATTTTTTACTGAATTTATTGTCTTGAATGCTAATTCCCCTGCACTGCCCCCACCACCTCCAGATGCTGTGTCTCTGTATTTCACCAGAAAATTTCTATAATTATTTGTTAAATTACAAATGGCTAAGAACTTGTGAGTGCTGCAAGAGCAAACATGATTGTTGGTTTTGTTTCTTTTCTTTTCAACAGGAAACAGAAACCCCAAAGGTCAACTAATAGTGATTGTGAAAGCCACTTCGATCAAAACACACTGTTGAGTTTTATGAGGATGGCAGCCTACATGAATTGATTTTCATACTGTCAAACTCAAACTACAACATCCTTATTGGCTCTCCTAATGTTCCTAGGCCCTGCAGTTCCACAAAAATGTCCGTGTAAAAGGGCCCCAAGATTAACTGAAACCTGACATTCCTGGGAATAGTTACGGTAAAGCGGGCTTAGAGCCATGGTAATGGATGGGTGTGTCCAATGCTAAATAGCCAGAGGTGATAAATGACACTGATGAAGTGATAAAAAAAGTTTAAAAAATGAGAATTTATTCAACTGGGGGACAAAGGATTTTTTTTTTTTTAATTGAAGGAAAAGGATAGAAAGTAGTTGGTAATGTAGAAATCATTGCTGAGGACCAAGGCTGTGCGATTTCAGAATTGGATACAATTAAAAAAAGTTGCAGTGCTGCCTCCATGTGATCTGAGAGGTGAGTGTGGAGTAGACACTATGGCTGGGTGATATCTTGTGGTTATCTTTGGGTCCTAGTCTTGTAAATAAGAAAAAAAATACAAAAAAGGGCCCGTACTTCCAGATTAGCATGGTTTCCTTGGTAGAATTGAGTGCAATGTTTCTGAGTGGAGAGGAAAAGGGTGTAGAAGAGGGGAGGTGAAGCAAAATCAGAAAAGCTATAGGTGCTGGCACAAGCAGCCTTTCTCTTCACTTTGGCTTAGGAGCGGATGAGATCTCTACTGAATGCTGGCAGGTGATTGTTCATGTAGAGGATTGAAATATGAATATAATTAGACCAGAACCACATGAGGACAATAAAAAGCAAGATGGTAATTTTAGAATACAATTTTAAAGTTTCTTAATAAGCTTCTTGGTATAGCTCATTTTATTTGTTTTTAGAACTCAGAGAAGAACATGTAAAAGTTTATGATTTTAGGAGAATTCAGTAAGATGAGGAAAGTGCATAGAGAGATTCCACAAAGTGGCATGGTGGCATGGGTACTGCCCAGTGGTGGTCAAGGTAATGGATGTATTTGTTGGGAATCTTTAGGTTGCAAATAACAGATACTGTGACTCAATGGCTAAGGTAAGAAAGATTCATTGGCTTGTGGGACTGTAAAAGCAAAAATATTGAATAGGTAAGACTGGATCCAGCAGCTCGACCACAGTTGGCTCCTCTCAATGCAAGATAGCTGTCAGTGCTTCTAAAGGCCATAAATGTCCTTATTCACATCCCTTGAGTAGAGCATGTCAATGGAAGAGCAGGGGGTGTTGTTTTTTAGAGGCTTCCATCAAATATCTCCTCACCTGTTATTGGTCTGAGTTGGGTTAGAGTCCCATGTCTAACTCATCAGTAGGGACGTGGGAATAGGGTCTTTTGGTTGACTGAAGCCATTCAAAGCCTATCCCTGAAGCAAAGGAAGGCTCAGTTTCCCTTACATCACACTGACTGAATGAGGGAGGATCTGATACTTGAACAAAACTCAGGATACTATTATCAAACAGAAAGGAAATAGATGCAGGGCACCAAAGCCCAGCAGGATCCTCTGTAAGGGATGAAAGGCTCTTTCACATTGGGGTGGGAAGGTGTCTGCAAGTTCCCTCAGCTTCTTACCTTAGATGCGAGGAGAATGAAAGGTATGACCTTGTACTCTAGGCTAATAAAGGAAATGGCTCTTTCTCCTCTGGAAAAGCCAACACGTTCAGTGCATAAAGTTGGGGAGGCAGCCTGGGGCTATTGGACAGTTATTTAAGAAGGCTCCCGTTCCCAAACAAGGGCAACCACAAGTTCTACAAGTGACTCGAGACGTAACTCTTCTGGGCCTCTGATGTATGGTAGCTTCTGATTTAAACATTTGCCTTCCTTTGAGATGGGTGGATATACACAGCATAGATATGATTTATCTGTTAAAAGCCTCTGAATATGGAAGGACTTAGAACTTGGTGCTATTTTTAGAGCTATGAATAACCCAATGACTGGTTAAAGGAACCAGGGGCTATTATTTCTTCCACGAATGATTGAGACAGGGCCATAATTAATAACAGTCACACAAATGCCCCAAACTGGTAAAGTGGTTTAAATAGGAGGAAAGAAATCCTCCACACCAACCCACAGGTGACCTTCATCAGAGAAAATGGGTTTTATGCCACAAACAAACATAATAAGTATAATGAACAGGAAGTGGCTCATTGTTAGAAATAAAGATCATCTGATTACCTCTTGTTGATTATAGAAATGCCAGAGAGTAATTTTAAGTATTCTAAAGATAACTAGAATAATTTATAAACGCCTTTACACAGAGTAGCAAAGGAGCAGAGTGTACATGAAAAAAAGCATGCTGACCTTGCTGAGAGACCTTTATGAATTAACTTGTGAGGAAGAGCAGATTCTGTTACACTCTCTTGTCATTGACCAACACTTTAACAAGTATTGGTAGTGAATTCTTGATTTCTGAATAAAAACATAAAGAATCCTTTAATGGGAAACAGATGCAATTAAAACAGAAAAATCTCATTGGAGTGTTATAACCAGGGTTAGGTCTTTCATTGGGAGTTCCGGCTCTGGAGTTACACATTCTGAGATCAGATCCTAGTTCCAGAACTTAAGATCTTGCGGCATTGGCAAGTCACTGAATGCCGCTAAGCCTTGGTTTACACATCTATAAAATGGAGAATGACAACACCGACTGATAGACTTGTGAGAATTAAATGAAGCCCTTAATATAACACCTGGCACGTAATAAGCGCTCACAACCTGTATCTCTTAAAGGGAGTATTTTCTTTCCAGCTTCTGTGCAAGACATTGCTTGAAAAGTCATACTTCAGGGATCCATGTCGTAGGTTAAGCACTTTCTCATGACTTCACCCACTCGATGAACAGAGCTACATATGCTCACAGGCCTCTCTGACCTGGTTTTGTTCACCACGCATCCCTGTTGTCCAGCACAGAGCTTGACCCACACACAGTAGGCACATAATGAATATTCATTAGCCTGGGTAGCTGGGCCGCTGCTCTGACCTGCTGGGTGGTGGTGGTGGTGGTGACACAGCGGGTCCCACTCCAGCCGAGGGGAGGAATGCGTTAGTGTAACTTGTTGTTAGTGTAACTTGTTGCACATTTTCCTTTTCACGGCCCAGAGCTTTGACCAGGCCTGTGGGTTCCCTCCCCTCAGTTTTCCTGCTTGAGCCCCCTCCACCTATTTACCTCCCTTATCCATTAATCACCTCTCTTACTGTCTTCAGCATCTTGTTCCAAGTGTGCTCTTAACATAACTGAGAGCAAGTGTCCTTCTGCAACCATTGCTGGAAAATACTTTTATGATTACAGAAAAGGCTTCCTGCTCTTTCTTTTCTTTCTCACATTTCAAACCAGAGGTCTTTACCTGCAGGTGAGAAAATTTCACAATTGTATTTTTCCCCCAGTTTCTGCAGTGAAGGAAAAAAGCTGACATCTCTGAGCACCAAAAATGAGGCAGCCTTGTGCTAGGTGCTTTTACAGAAATTACACAATTTAGTAGTCCTAATGACTGGAGGCATGTAGCAAGTACTACTATTTTTATTTTATAATCCAGGAAACTGTGGCTCAAAGAACCTAAATAAATCGCACAAGTTCATAAACTAACAAGAGCCTAAACTGGGATTCCAACCGTTCTAGAAGGTCCCAAAGTCATGCTATTTCTACCTGATTCCCTGTCTCCTCTCTTTTATGTGCTTTTGATTATTTTCATCACATTCTCTATAGTCATTTTAAAGTGCAGGTCAAATGTTGCACATTCTTTTATGCCAGTGTTTCTGACTTTGTCAAAAATGTTTCTCTTTTTCTGAGTGCAGAGGTTCAATCAGTATTCTAGAAGTCAAATGAAACTCACACGTCTTTAGGGAGAAACTGTAGCATAGAGTGTAAGAGTATAGAATTTGGAATCAGACAGATGTGATTATCAGCTGTGTAATCCTGGGAAACATATGAAATCACCTTTCTGAGCCTTAGGTCCTTCGTGTATAGAACGGGGATTTTCATACCTAACTCAGAGGAGCTTTGAGATGAAGTAAGGTAACACCTATAAAGCACTCAGCACCATACCCCAAACAGCCTGCTCCCTTTGAGACCCACGGTTCTGATCCAAGCAGCACATAACTAGGTGGAGGCGTTCTCCCCATGCTCAGATCCTCACGTCTCAAATCCGAGAAATAAGGACATAGGCACAGTATGGCGTGAAGAGGGGAGAAAAAATACTCCTTCTCAAAGGGTAGGTTTTCATGCCTAAGTTTCTCAGTAGCTTCTGGATTGCAGACGCCTTCCAAAATTTGAACTTTGGTGTTGCAAATGCACAAAGAATTAATACAGAGTAGAAATAAATGTCTATAAACGTTCTAAAACTAGGCCAACTAGTTTTCACCCAGTTCCAGTGTTCTTCATCTGCCAGCTTACCTAGTGCTGGATATGAGTTATAAACTAGCTTGCCTACTTTCATAAAAGATGTTTGACCTTTAAAATCATAAATGTCAGTAGAAAAATTTCTTTTTTCTTCCCTAATAAACAGCAACATGCTTTTATATCTCCAATTAAGAACACTGAGAACTGTTTTTGAGCACAGATAAATAAAACAATCTTCTTTAGTTAGCTTTTGTCTATAGCAAGACAGAGAGAGAGAAAGCATACACATTTCGCTTTAAGTCTGACCATTTGTCGCATGAATTTCTTTCTCTCAGCCACTTTATAGGTCCCCAAAGTTGGAGGCGGAGTGAAAATTCTGGCAAACAGCAAACAAGTTTATACCACAAAGAAGAATATACTTTCTCCTACCTGTCTAACTTTGGAAAAAGATGAATCTTTCAGCAGGTGACTCACAGACCCAGTTTCTGTAGGCTGGACTTTGACAAGGGGCTTAAACTTTCTGCACAAATGAAACCAATTCCCTGGAATGTACCTCTCTCCCAGCACACATCCTGGCTTGGGAGACTCCTACTCAGCTTTCACACACAGCCGAATTGCCACCTCCTCTTGGGCTCTTCCTTGGAACAGGCTGCAGATCAGCTTCCAGGGGGTGGGTGCTTGGTGGGTCCACACTCTCCCCTAGCACCCTGAGTGTGCCTCTAAAGCAGGCATTCTGTTCATGTCCAGTAATAGCCCAAGATTGGGATATAGTTATTTAATATACTTCACTGAATGAACAATTTGCATGTTCACTGACTTAGTTACCTACTGTTATAGCTTTTTGTTCTTTGTTTTAGTTATTGGTTATTTCAGGTATTTGCCCATGACTATTTCAGCAGGACTTAGTGGGGTGGCTCTTTCTGCTTCATGGGATTTGGCTGGAATGGCGCTCCTGGTTAGAAGATCCCAGGTGGCCTCAGCTGGACTAGAAAAAAAGGCTGAGGTCTAGGTGGTCCTCCATCTAGGACCTCTCTTCAGGTGGCCTCTCTCTTTAGCAGCGTAATGGACTTCTGTGGTGGTTTAGGACTCAAGAGGATAAAAGTGGAAGCTGCTGGGATTCTTAAGGCCAGATCTCTCACGTTTATCCCTATATTATTGTTCACAGGGCCAGCTCAGATTCAAGGGGAAAGGAAAACCAATTGGAAAGGAATGGAAAGAATTGTGGGAAAGAACTATCTTTGCAGATAACCTACCACATTCTATGTTTGTCACCTCAGATCTAAGTTCTCTGTTGAGGACTGGAAACTACTCCTTTGTCCCTAGTTTATTTCCCTGTCATCTATTGAGTTTTTGTGGAAGATTTTAGACATTCTATTAATATTTTGTATTAGTCCTGCATGTGTGTGTGTGTGTGTGTGTGTGTGTGTGTGTTACTGTGGTTATTTCACTTTTTCTGAAAATCTCCTATGACAATATTTTTGGCTTAAGCTTGTTTCTGAAAAGAGGAAATAACTGCTTTGATTTTATGACTATTCCCTTACATGTGTATCCTTGGACTTTTGGAAATCGTCAAATTATGAGAATTCATACGACATAAAGTATTCAAATAGGGATCCAGAGAGAAGTTTCTCGTTAATAGTAGATAAAGGGGAATATCTATAATACTAATTATAAGTATGGTATTATGTTCACCTATATTTCATCTTTGCATTATATACAACTATGTTTTCCTACCCAAAGTAGTTATGGTACCTTTTCTTTTAAAGAAAAGCTATTTTGTAATTTCTTCTTCTTTTAACAAAATAAAAGCTACACAAAATTAAAATGAAAGGTAAAAGAAAACGATTGCACAATTACTTAAGGGCATACTGAAGATATTTGCTCTCCAAAGCGTTTTATAAAAATTATTTCTTTAAAAGTAGAGACAGCTACTGGATGCACAGAGTATTCGAGCTGAGAGAGAGGCCTCTATCGTCATCGTACCAACACCTGCATTCTGTAGATGAGGGATGACTCTGGAAGTTACATAATGCAATGTATGAAAAGGCAAGAAAAACTATTCCTTAGAGAGAAATGTGTGAAGATGAAAAGTCACAGAAATCCATCTTTGAAGTGTTATTTAACTTCATGTATTACCAGTACTCTGGAAAAAAATGAGAAGCGATACATATGAAGGCAATTAAAAAATTTGTAGTTAAAGAAATACCTTTAGCAAGAGAACCTTACAATTCTGGTTTCCTTTGTGCTTGATAATAACTAGATAATGATTTATAGTTTTAAGTACAAATTATAATCTGTAAATATTCACAACATATAAAAGTTATTCCACGTTTGAAACCTAGTATGCCATGTATTGACTTCAAATATGCTGTTCACATACAGAACAGACATGTGTGTGTATCTAGCCAGTCACTTGCTTCCCACAGAACTTACTTATTCTTTCACATTTTCACTCAACAAATGCTTATTGAGCTCCATTGACGTACCAGGTAACATTCTAGTCACTGGGTGTACAGCAGTGAGCAAAACAGACCATCCCTTTGCTTACAATGAGAGTTTATATTCTCATGAGAGGCTTAGTATTTTCTTACTTTGGAATGAAGCCTGAGTGAAAGCTAAATATTTAATAACTTTGACATCGCTGAAGGTAGGTATTGTGGAGTGGGAAAAAGTCTCCTGACCACTCTCTGAATTCGTCTTACACTTTCTTCATCAAACTGTAACACTTCCCATTTACTAGCACTTTTTTTTCCAACACACCACTAATGCAAAAATTTTGCTAGACTAATTATAAACGTTGTTATTATCTTCAGTACCAGCAGAATGAATCCTAATGAGACAGGGCCCGGTTGGCTCCCGCAGTAAAGGCCTGTCCGCGTCCCTGGCCTCACCTCTCCTTGACCCACCTATCGCCTAACAATAGATCATCCCCCTGCGGCTTAAGCTCGGAATGTCCCCTGTCCCAATTCCCTGTTTTAGAAAATTAGCAGGCTAATCCTATCATTGTTCCTTGGTCTCTGATGCCACCAGAGAGCCACGCTGCCACAGGGAACACTCCATGCAGACTCCCCGAACCTTTACGTCACCTCTGAAGGAAGTCCAGCTTTTCCCTTAAATACTCCCAGTAGGTCTGAGAATGTGAAGGCAGTTTTTGGAGGTGTTAACCCACTGCCTTCTCAGACCACCGGTGCTCTGACAATAAACGCTTATTCTATGACCCATCTCCTGTGCTGGTTATAGGCTGAGAGGCACAGACAGCAGGAGTCCCAGACTCAGTTGCCCTCCAGTTTCACGAATATTAAAATGCTATAAAAAATTTTTAGCGTAACACTGAAAAGAACTTGCAAAGTCACGATGGGCATTCCTGCCCCCTTTTTAAACAAATGTGTTCCTTCCTCAGGATTCCCTCTGTAGTTTAGTTATACTTTTAGCACAACGTTCATTAATTCAATTATTGTCTGCATATCTGTATCCATCATTAGACAGTGGTCTCCTTGAAAAGGACTATGCTCTCTTCATTCCTCTGTATGCATAGCATCAGCCTAATTCATTCAGCAAATGTAAATGCAAGTAAAATCTTATTGAAGACTTGATTTTATCAATGAGGATTGAACCTTGCAAATGCCCTGTGAGGCAGGTAGTGTAGGTATTCTTTGCATTTTATAGACAAGAACCCGAGTTCACTGGAGGTTATTTATTATACAAATAAATATATGCCCATGAGGATGGGAGAAGAACTTGAATTTACATCCTATGACTCCAAGTCCAGAACTCTTTCTCTGAAACGACATCACCTCCCTGCAGACTGCTATATGTTTCCTTATCAGAGGTGTGTCTTCACCACTCTCCCCATTCCTGTGTTTCTTTGCTTACATCTCTTCTCCTTGCTTAACCTTGAATTGACCCTTTAACCTTCACCCTGATTCAGTAGCCATAGGGAAAGGGAGGCCAGAACAAATAAACTGTTTTATAATTCTCTACAAGATCAGTCAGCAGTTTTTCTTTGGCTTGCATACCTTTGATAAGCCTTAAGTAATTAAGTTACCTAAAAGGATTCCAGTGCTAAGAGTGACTTATTCTAGCTTGGTCTCTGTGATACTTTTCATTATGTAAAGATTGAGAAATTTGAACGAGGGGATGACACACTTAGAAGATCACAGGGAAGACTGTGATATGGAGGAAGAGAAAAAGTTCTAGGAAGATCAATTAGGGGACAAATATAAGACAGGAACAAATAAACATATATATATAATTTTTGACATGCTAGGTTGACTTACATTAAAAAGTGGGGAGAGAGGCCGGCCCGGTGGCTCAGGCGGTTGGAGCTCCGTGCTCCTAACTCCGAAGGCTGCCGGTTTGGTTCCCACATGGGCCAGTGGGCTCTCAACCACAAGGCTGCCGGTTCAACTCCCACAAGGTATGGTGGGCTGCGCCCTGTGCAACTAGCAACGGCAACTGGATCTGGAGCTGAGCTGCATCCTCCACAACTAAGACTGAAAGGATAACAACTTGAAGCTGAACGACACCCTCCACAACTAAGATTGAAAGGACAACAATTTGACCTGGAAAAAAGTCCTGGAACACTGTTCCCCAATAAAGTCCTGTTCCCCTTCCCCAATCAAATCTTAAAAAAAAAGTGGGGAGAAAAAGATAATAGAAAATGATACTAGAGAAAGAACAGTGCAGGGTGAGATAAAGAGATTTAGTTTTCATGGACTAAGATCAAAATCTGAGGTTCTGGTTATCGAATCATGGTGGCATCCAAATATCTGACCTATTGATTCAGAAACTCTCGGAGTGGGGCCCCAGAAACTGCACTGCAATCATGTTTTCAGGTGATTCTTTTTCTATTTTTTAAGTTTTTTTTGTTTTGTTTTGTTTTTAAATTGGGGGAATATTGGGAACAGTATGTTTCTCCAGGGCCCATCAGCTCCAAGTCATTGTCCTTCAGTCTAGTTGTGGAGGGCACAGCTCAGCTCCAAGTCCAGTTGCCGTTTTCAATCTTTAGTTGCAGGAGGCGCAGCCTACCATCCCAGGCGGGAATTGAACCAGCAGCCTTATTGTTGAGAGCTCCCACTCTAACCAGCCGAGCCATCCGGCCGCCCCTCAGGTGATTCTTATGTACACTGAAGCATGAGAACCAAGAGACAAGAGCAGTGTTTTTCTAAGTATTATGTACATATTGACCACCTTGGGATCTTGTGAATATACAGATTCTGATTCAATAGGTCTAGAGTAGGACCTAAAAGTATGAGTTTTGAATGAGTTTCCAGGTGATGTCAATGCTATCAGTCCACAGACCACACTTTGAGTAGCAAGTCACTAGGTACTGGGTCACTGCTGTGTTATGCATGCTGAGGAAGGTGAGAAGTACAAAGTGGATTGTAACAAGCTTCACTGAGATTAACGACAGAATTCTCTTTTGGCAACTCATCAGGAAAATTTACTAGAGATTTGAAATTACTTTTCAATGTTTTTGTAGGTGGGACTTTCATTTGGACTGGCCAAGAGTCAGCTAGGCTCTATGCAATTTCAGTCATAAAATTTTGGGTGGCAGACCGAGGGACTCCACGTATATATTTCTGATGGAGTCTCCTGCCCTGCCTTTTCTAGCTTCAAATAGTTTGGGAACAAATGTAAACGGATTCTTTGTGTAGCAGCATACCATTCTGGCTAGTTTCTCAAATGCTCATCTGTTTTATTCCCTCTAATTAAGAGCAACAGCTGTCTTGCAGGGATGGTGGTTGTTAGGAAGTGACACAGCTGTGGGATTTAGATGAGATAACAGTTGTACAGCCAAGATAAGGCATCATTAGAATGCAAAATGCCATAAGCCTGATTTATAGGACATATCCAAGAGGGGAAAACTTAAAACAAAATCAACTAAAATAACAACTAACCCAAAAGGAAAAACAAAATAAAATATCAATCTAGAGATGTTGAGCCCCAAAGACAAGTTTTCTCAGACTATTTTAAAAACAAGATTTGGACTAAAAATTGACCTAGAGAGATTCCAATTACCTCAGTTGTCTACAGTGCCCAGAGTTATGAATTTGTGTCTAAGATTTAAATATTTATGCAAAATCTGTCCTCTTTTTGCTCAATGCAATTTGACATTGCCAAATCCCTGGGCCTTATTCTATGACAAAAAGGGTGGACATACTGAGCACAAAAATAATTGTCAGTGACTAATATATGGAATGTGGTATTATTATAGTAAAAATATGACTTAACCAATGTAATCACTCAGCAACCTAATGGACTCTGTATAATTATTTTCTTCTTTAGTATGAGAATAGAACCATCATTATACTTGTATATTTCAAAAGGAATATATTAATAACAGTAATACTACAATTAATCATCACAATTAAATTCTGCTACCTAATGTTCCTTACAGACATCAGAAGAATTTTTAGACTTCCACACCTTTGTTAATGCCATCTGTCTCGGGATACATACTTTTCCTCCTCCCTGTGCTCCGAGATCCTACTAATTTCCATTACAGCTATGTCTTATGCCACCTATATCTTTCTCCTTGGAATTACAGATATTTAAAGCACATGCTTTATCTTCTTTAATACATAAGTCCTTTGAAGCCAAGATCCAAGATCTCATGTTGGGACCTATTTTGTTCTAGTGAATAAGTGCTAAATAAGAAAAAAAAAGGTTGCTTGAACAAGCTCCCTTCCAGGTTCTGGGAGGGGAGCACACTTATTAATTCAGTTTTAAGGAAAAGGTCTGGAATTTAAGAGCAATGCACAAGAGAGAGGAGAGGATGGGGAATCTTGCATAGTCAGGAAGATCAGATAAATGAACCCAGACAACGGATGGGCTGTTGTAACCTGGTTGTATGCTTGGGCTGAATGCTAACCTTATTATTTCAGAGTTGCTTACATCTCTTGAGGGACGGCATTGGGAGAAAGATTTCCACAACATATTGGGTTTATAGATGGAGGCACAGTATTTATATTGCTCCTGTTCCTGTGTCAATGCATAGTACCTATATGCCTAGTGTCTAATTTTGCCAGGTTTGTTTGTTGGTGATACTGAAATATTCTAGTACAAGTCCTTGGTAAGAACAGAAGTCATCTAGCTAGAATTGGTTTGTTGTCATTCACCAAATTTAACGCAGGAATAGTAATTATAATACAATACCCACTAGGTTAAGGGCATAAGGAAGTAGTATGTGATTTCAAAGAGAAAGAAAGTACTTTTGGCTGTGACGACTATAGGGGTTTCATTCTCTCACTCATTCATCCATCCACCCATTCATTCGATTCGTAGCCAGTATTCGAATGCCTGTATTTTAAGAGCCGGACATCGTGGAGTCAATATTCTGGTTAGGGAGATGTATATTAATGAATAAATCACACAAATAACTGTAAAATCACATCTATGATAATAGCTAATGAGATAATTGATATATTGTGTTTGACATATTACCTAAGACCTACCCAGCAAATGTTTAATACATACCAGCTATTCTAATGATTAATTTTAAATTTAAAAATAGTGTTACGAAGGATGCATGAGCAAAGAAGTAAAAATGATCAGAGATATGTATTCTTATTCTGGAATTAATTTGTCAGAGAACTTGGAACGGAAAGTGACTAGAATTGAAGGATCTGTCTCCTCTCAAATTACTAGTTATTGAATGCTACTAGATTGAAGGGACAATAAAAGATGGATTAGAAATATCTGTAGTCATAATCCCTTCTTTACAAGATGGAGAATATTATCCTGCTTTTATAAATGAAGAAACTGGAATTTCAGAAGGTAAGTACTTTATCCAAGTTCATACAGCTAGTGGGGAACTGCAGATGTGATGCAAACCCAGCTCTGCCTTTCACACTCCTTCCCCTTTTTGGATGTATAAACAAGGGACAAACATAGGGGTGAGGTATATTTTATAAGGGAAAGGAGGAAGCTATTACTGGAAATTGTGTCCTGAATTGCACTGAATTCATGAAATGACCTAGTTTTTCTTCATCTTTTATGGAACTTGTTGTTGCAGGAAGTTGCAGGAGCTGGAAAGAACCTTAGGGAACTTCATTTCTGGAAACTGAGGCTGGGGATTTGCTCAGTATCCCCCAGACTGTTCACGAACTGCCTTCAAGTCCTCAGTCTAGTCTCCTACAGCTAGCTTAAAGTATATGAAGAAAGGTGAATGTATGGATTTTTCAGCGATCTGCTTGCATTTTTTTCCAGGCTTAGCATTCTGGGCAGAATCTCCTTGTAAGCTTCGGGTACCCTCAACTCCTGTGGATTTCGTTATGCTAAGAAATTTTCTCAGTAGAGCTCTACCTATTATGTTTTGACTGATATTTCATTTTTCTTTTACAAACTGAACAATATAAGGGCTCTAAGATGTATGGTATAAAAGTAGTTGCTACACTAAAGAATGACGGCCTGTCAAAGCAATGTATGTTGGCAATTTAATTGGAAATACTGTCATTAGCATGAAACATCCCACTTGATATGGGTTTTATGTTCCTATTAAATAAGAGAGTCAAGCTGTACATTATTATCAGCATCATACAAACGATGGTCGATACCGCAACTTTTTCTGCAGTGGTATCTTATTAAGGTAGCACTGGTGGTGATGGTTGTTTATAGGTATTTATCTAGAACAAAGTCCCCAAGCTTCTTAGAGAAGTTTCAGCTTCTTCTGAAAACTGGCATTGGTCTGCTATTATATAAAGCACTACTGCTCCTTTCATTGTGGCTAAACTTTAGAAATAGATGCTGCAGAGATAAAATACCACCTGGGGTATTTCTTCCTTAAAGCAGGACAGTAATTGTAACAGGTTTGGTGCTTTTGTGGGTTTATTTTAAACATTCCGTAAAAAGTAGGGTTTGTAATTTTCCTTCAGATTACAAGCTGACATTTTGGGGGAAAAAAGTAGCAGGGAACGCAACACTTGTGCATGGTGGCAGCTGATAATTACCATAGTGTGAGTGGGGCTAGATATAACCCAGGCATTTTAAGAAACATGGCTGATTACAGTGCTTTAAGAGTAACTCAATTCGGGATTTTTGCTTTGTTAGGCAAATTGAACTGTCTTGCTTCTGCTATCTCATCTCACTTCCTTCTTTTGCTTTCCGACCAAGAGTTACCTTTCTATCTTCACTTGTAAGTCTGTTCCTAGGAAGAGCTATGTACAAAACTCAAAAATGAAATAAATGGTGATGAAAGGAGAACTGACTCTGGGTGGTGAACATACAATGTGATATATAGATGATGTATTATAGAAATGTACACTTGTCACCTATATCATTTTACTAACCAATGTCACCCCAATAAATTTAATAAAAATTAAAAAAAATGAAATGTAGAAAATCTTCTAAAGGGAACAGTATGAAAGTGATTCTCATCATGTATAATGCCTCTGGAAAGGCCCACTCTGTAGTAGCATTTTGTATCATCTAAGAGGATCACACTTTTTTTTTTTTTTTTCAGATAAAGAAACAATTTTCTGGCTAATGTTAAAATGAGAAAACATCACACTGGGTGAGCCCGGTAGTGTGCTCACCCAGGGAACCTAGAGGGAATCGTTAATCCAGCTGCACAAGAAGTGAGAGAAGGATGGTTCCCTGGGAAAGGAAAATGGGAAAATTTCAAACATATATTTTCAACTACAGTTACCTTTTAAATTCATTGTACAGTTTAGTTGCCCAGTTTTGATTGCTGGTATAAAATTAAACATGTGTACGGTGTGTGTGTGTGTGTGTGTGTGTGTGTGTGTGTGTGTTGGTGGTGGTGGGGTGGGGGAGGGAGGACAGACTAGTACATGACCAGAACATTTTCTGGGCACCTGTGGCCAAAAGTCAATTGAAGATTCAGATTCGCAAGAATGCAGAATGTAGTAACTGCTATTGTAATGAAAAACTATTATTCCAGAGTCATATTTTATATAATACGTAAGTTATTTTTTTTGTCCCAAGTAAATATCCATTTCTAAGAGTTTAGCCCCATAAATACCCCAAACTTCTCCCTCTGAAAAAGGCTGAAAAAACTTGCAATCAGGGACGGATCCAGGTAATTTGAAGTCCAAGGCCCTCTTAAATGAAAAGAGCACAAGACTATGAATAAAGAATTAGATCAATGGTCCTGGAAAGAGCCTTGAGGCGCGCCGACGTTGAGCTTCATGAGTTTTGTGGTAAATCCATCTCTCCTTTGGAAATGGTCTGGTTTATACAAGACTGAGGTGGAAACACATTCACATTTGAGATCCAGTGTTCCTTCAGGGATCACCATGGTATTTAAGGCAAGACTGCCTTTGCCTTTCTTGGCACTTTCCTCCAATACCAATGCTTCCTACCACCATGCCTGCCTTCATTCATTGCTACCGTCTTTCCTACCTAACTCATATGGAGGTATGACCCTGCTTTTACCTCTATTGCTGCTTCTTCAAGCCTATATCTCCAATAAATACTTTATATTGCCTTATGTTAATATAGCATTAAGTTAGTGTTTTGGGGCTTAACTGTGCCCCCTTCCCCCGCCAATTCATATGTTGAAGCCCTAAGCCCTGCCACCTCAGAATGTGACTGTATATGGAGATAGGACCTTTCAAAAGGTGACTAAATTAAAATGAGACTGTTAGGGTGAGCCCTAATTCAGTTTGACTGGTGACCTTATCGGAAGAGGAAATTTGGACACAGAAAAGACACAAGGATCGCACACGCACAGAGGGACGACCTTGTGAAGAGGCAGCGTGGCCATCTGTAAGCCAAGAAGAGAGGCCTCACAGGAAACCAATCCTGTCAGCACCTTGATCTTGGACTTCCAGTCTCCAGAGCTGTGAGAAAATAAACATCTGTTGTTTAAGCCACCCAGTCTGTGGTATTTTGTTCTGGTAGCCTTAGCAAACTAAAATAGTTAGCTAGAATTTATCAAATAAATTGTCACTAGCCAACATCCTCCTTACTGCAATATGCTTAATAACACAACAGAAGCTAACTCAGTGCCCACAGGCACGTTAAATATATTGGCTGAATTAAAGAACACGGCTTGCATGCATGTATGCAATCAGGGTAGATTTTAACAGGGGTTTTTGATGAAACAGCATTCTTCCATTCTTCCTTACTTTCTTCCCTAGGCCAGTGTCAACTACAAGGAAAGATTGTGGTGATAAAATAACATAAAATCCTTGTTTAAATAGGTCTTAGTGATAAGCAAATACACACATTCATTGAGTCCTTATATAGAAAAATAATCTATAGAAATACAGAAAAATAAGAGATGACCAAAGGGCCCTAAATGTATCAGAGCATTGAAATCATGAGACATTCTTTTCCTGATGAAATTAGTGTCCATAAAGTAGGAAGTATTTTTTTTCTTTAATTTTTTTATTGGGGAATATTGGGGAATGGTGTGTTTCTCCAGGGCCTATCAGCTCCAAGTTAAGTCACTGTCCCTCAATCTAGTTGTGGAGGGCGCAGCTCAGCTCCAAGTCCAGTCGCTGTTTTTAATCTTAGTTGCAGAGGGCACAGCCCACCATCCCTTGGGGGAATTGAACCGGCAACCTTGTCGTTGACAGCTCATGCTCTAACCAACTGAGCCATCTGGCTGCCCTGAAGTATGTGTTTTTTCCATGGTCTTATACAGTGGGCTGGCTGTTGACTACTGGCCCCCTAGGTTGCTGTCTGAAATTGTAAAATTTCCTTGAGTGTAAGAACGTACATGGTCAATCTTTCTGAAGAAACCCTGAAAAAACTAGTTGATACAATCTACATCTCATAGAACATGGGACTAGTCTGTGTCAGAAAGCCAATTTATTAGTTTGTAAACAGTTATAAATTACTGTCCCTGTGAGCATGACAATTCAGTAGAACTAATTATGGTTTATATGGGTACCTGGCAAAAGCATATTAAAAGCAAAGGAAAACAGTTGTTCTTAAAGGAGTGATCTAGCTAGAAGTGCCTTCTGATGAACGAGTCTTCTAGTTCCTGGGGATATTTCATTTGGATTTGGAAGATTATTCATTCATTCATCGATTGTGTTATTTACTTGTTTTATAAACATTATTTCTTGAGCCTCTACAATGGGCCAAACACTGTTCTAGGCTTTAGAAATCCAAGGATGGACAAAACGATTGGTATTGATGCCCACATAGAACTTATGTTTTAATTGTCATAGCTTAGCTAGTAAGTTCGAATTGTTTAGCCACCCTTTTCTTTACTTTGGCTCGGCTGTCCTGCTGTTTACTTTATGTAGTGCCTATTTCTATAAATGCTTATAAAAATATCGCATGCATCTAACAAAACTATTTTTGGAAGGATGGTTCAGGTTTTCTATAAAAGCATGAAGTATTCCAAATTTAAGGCTTCTATGGCCCACACATGCTTTAAAGCTTTAGGTGCCATACCAGAAAAGTGACAGAAAAATGAACCTGAAAAATATCTCCAAATAAACACATTTATTTCATAGTTGGTCAAAGCACAATTAAATATTGAGATCTAGGTGTTATTCCCCCTGTGTTGGAAAGAGTTTACTGGGCTAATTCTCTAAAAGCAGGGAAAAAAAAATTCTAACACCTAGGGATTTCTATGGATCAATATTTGATCTTATGCTTTTTCATTCTATTGACACCAAATCAAATGAAGTGACATTTTGACTTGATTATGCATATATGTCAAAGACACTTATTCCTCTTTCCATGACTTCCTTGTCTGCCTAGCAACTTGCTAAGATTGAATTGTCTGACCTTGGTGAGCCAGCCATGGTTCTTGATGTTCACACACATATAAAATCATCATCTGGTTCATGCTGGAAGAAAAGAAAAGAAGAAAATGTCTAATTTCAAGTCGCCTATACTTTCTGGGTTGATGCTGTAGATTTTTATCCAAAAAGTGAACTTGTAAAAGAGCTGCTGGAGGTAGAACTGTATGAAGGGGAAGATGTGCAGAAGTGGCCCTTTATCTAACCACATCACCTCTCAGGAGACATACCTCTTGTGAAATGGATAAAGTGGGCTGAACGGCACAATAGACTGACGGGTACAAAAACTAGACATCTGAAGAGGCTTTCTTGTTTCAAGGATATACCTAACCTACTTTAAAAATATTCCTTTAATGGGGAGTTTAAAGGAAGTTCCTTCCTATTATGAGGTCAATGACTCCCTAGGCAGATCATCCCTTTGTCATTTTGGGTGACTTCAAATGAAATATTGTGATATTGTCTCTATAGAGAAGCTTCTTCCTTTGGCTGGCAAATAAATCAGATATTTCAGTTCTCTGCCTTTAAACACAACCTACTTATAATTTCTTATTAGAGGCTAAACCAACATGTAAAAATGCTACCATAATGTACATAAATTCTATTGGCAACGCTTTTATGGCTATCAATGATACTATTAAAATATGCTTTCATTTTCAGTACTCCAGAGGATTTGTACATCTGCATAGCTCAAGAGGTCCCTGCTTTGTAGGGGAAGAGCTGATGCGGAAGATGAGATCATTACCTACTTCAGGTGCAGCTTATGTGAAGCCACCTATGGAGAAACAGAAATTCATTCAACTTTTGGTCAGACTTAATCTCAACCTTAAATCTGTCTCTTCAGGATGGACAAGGGAGCGGAACTCCTTGGTTTTAATATATTTACTTCTACCTGTTTTTATAAACAAAATTCAACATGCTATTTGTGAGAGCATTTGAATATTGCACTTAAGATGATTATTTCCCTCTATTTGCTTATGCGTTTTGTACTATTTCTAGGCACTGGACTATGTCAATTAAAAAAAAAATCACACTAAAAGATCATTTCCTTAGAGCTTGTATTCTAGCGAGAAAGTAGGGGAGGCTGACAATCAACAACAGACATAATAAAAAGTTAAACAGTGTGGTACGTAATCCTATATCATATGTAATATAATATGTGATAAATACAATGGGAAAAAGGGGGAAAGAAAAGGTAGAAGAAGGTTAAAAGGATTAAGATGTTGGGGGAAGTGGTTTGTAATTTTAAATAGGCTTTTCAGGTAGACATTTGAGCTTGAAGTGAGGGAGTGAACTGTGTAGATATTTAGAGAAAAAGCATTTCAAGCAGAGGGAACAACAAATACAAAAACTCTAAAGTTTCACAGTGCTTGGAGTGTCAAGATAGATCCAGGAGGCTAAGGTGACTGTCGCAGAAGGAACAAAGAAGTCAGGGGCAAATCACATAGTGCAATAGCTGCACATTTTCCATGGCCTTCTCCAGACCCATTATTTTCTCTTCTCTACCCTGTCCGGAACCCCAGAAGGCAGGCAGACCTGTATGGACTATATGAACAAGCTCCTTTGCCCTCCAGCTTCCAGCGGAGTTGAACCAATACGAGTTACAGATAGAGATCCCTGAGGGCTGGAGAATAGTGAGGTCAGGAAATTTATTTCCCTGGCTTCCTCCCTGCTGGGTTGCTGCTTGTTGACTGTACGCTTTTACCAAAGGCCACAGCTCCTGACGGGCAGCCCTCTCCAGAAAACTACTCCCCTGGGCTCATGTAAGTGGTGACTGCTTTCTCCTCTTGCCCCAGTAGGACTAGGGATGGCAGGAGCTCTTCACTGTTGTGGCCTCAGGGCAGTGTACCATCTACGACGGATTTTTTGAACCTTCATCCTCACCTTCGCAAATAGTCCCTTTATTAAACTCCCCTCAATTACCAGTTTAATTTTGCCACCATTTTGTTTCCAGGCTCTTAACTGATGAAGGTGTTGTAGACCATTATTAGGATATTGGCATTTATTCTTTAAAAATTTTTTTTAAATTACATTTATTGGAGTGACATTGCTAAGTTAAATTATATGGGTTTCAAGTGCACAATTCTATAATACATCACCTATATATTGCATCGTGTGTTCACCACCAAAGTCAAGTCTCCTGTCACCATATATTTGACTCCCTTTATCGTTTTCTACCACCCCTCCACCCCGCTTACCCTCTGGTAAACACTAAACTGTTGTCTGTGTCTCTGAGTGTTTGTTTCTTTGTTTGTCTTGTTCGTTTGTTGCTTTCAGTTTTATATCCCACAGATGAGTGAAGTCATATGGGTCTTGACTTTTTCTGTTTGACTTATTTTGGCAGTGGCATTTATTCTGAGAGAGATGGGAAGAGATGCAGAAGAGTGACTTATATTCTAAAAGAATCAGTTCAGCTCCTGTGTTGAAAATAGTCTGTAAGAGGGCAAGGTTGAAGCAAAAATAGTTAGGAGGTTACTGCGGTAACAGGTGAGACCCATTTCATTTGTATCCTGCTTTAGTGGCCGATTATTCCAATCAATACCCAATCAATCTAAAATGCCATCTCATAATATTTGCTATAAACGTTTACCACGACCTAAAGTCCTAGATGGCTTGCAAGAAGCAATTTCTTCATGGCAGTTCTGGTACTGTTGAAGCAAATCCTGTGTATTACTAGTACTACAATTAGTAATTATTATAAATAGAATTTAAAAAATCAAATTAAGTACCCATCACTTATTAAACGTCATTCCATTTTTTCTTCAGAAGTCATTTGCTCTCTGCTTCAAGAATAAAATGTATCTTAAAACACATTTTTTATTGTTCTTTTTAATTTTATTATATTATTATGGTATGAACAATTAATACGAGATCCGTCCTCTTACCAAATTTTTAAGTGTAGAATACATTATTGTTGAACGTAGGTACAATATTGTACAGAAGATCTCTAGATTTTATTCATCTTGCTTAATTGAAACATTATGCCCCTTGATTAATAAGTCTCCATATCCCCTCTTTCCAGTCTCTGGCGACCTCCATTCCACTTTTTCATTCCATGAATTTGACTATTGTAGGTACCTCATATAAATGGAATCATGTAGTATTTGTCTTTTGACTTAGCATAATGTCCTCAAGTTTCATCTATGTTGTTGCATGTTACAGAATTCCCTTCTTTTTTAAGGCCGAAAAGCATTCTATTGCATGTATATACCACATTTTCTTTATCCATTTATCTGTCAGTGGATATTTAGTTTGTTGATTCTACGACTTCGCTATTGTGAATATTGATGCAATGAACATGGGAGTACTAATCCGTTTTGCCAACATTATTTTTGAATGTCTACTCTATTTTTTTCTAGGCAAATGTTTCAAAGTCAAGAAGGATGGGATGGGCAGTGGTGAGTGGTGGCAAATATGAATCAAACATATACCAAATTCAAACTCACAAGAGCTGTGATGGAAAGAAACGGGGATACTGAGCGGCTGCAACGAGGAAACATGACCTAGCTTGGGGGAGTTCCATGGTAGACTTTTCTTGCAAAGGAACAGAACTCAATCTTACCTATAGTAGTAACAGACACTTTCACCAAGCATAGGAGCTTCCTCATACTTGACAAAATCAGATTCAGTTATTCTTCCACTTGGTTTATCTGAACACAAATAGAGGCTGCTTACTAGTTTGATTAAAACAATTGAGGTAGCGTATCACCTACCTGCTCATGGCTGGGTTGTGGCCGCGAGGTTAGACTTACCTTAGGGTCCCTCTGATAGCCTCTGTGTGTAATTAGTTATGTACAAGCACGTGACGTATTTCCCCCAGGTAGTATACGTTGGGTGCTGAGAGAAAGGGACAGAATTTCCACATATTGAGCACAATCTCTGTTCCAGGCACAATTCCAGGAATTCAAGTGTATTTATTCTTTTCTCTTCCCTCACAGCCCACATTGAATCTAGTCTGTCAGCACTACCATGAAAAATATATCCCTAATCGGAAAACTTCCACTGTTTCCTCTTCCATTTAACCCACCATCATCTCAAATTTAGGCTTGTGTAATAGTCTTCTAACTGGTCTTCCTGTTTCTACTCATGTGTCCCCATAATCAGTTCTCCACATGGCGGCCAGAGTGAGGTTGAAAAGTTAATCAGAGCATGTCACTCTTCGCAAACTTCAGTGTTTTCCCTTTGCCTTGCCAAGAGAATGGGAAGCCGGTACACTGCTGACAAGGCCCTGAACGTTCTGTCCTGACTCTCCACCCCTCTCCTATTCTCAGTCTGTCTCCCTACAATCCGGCTTGTTGTCACTCGGGGCACACTCTAAGTAAACCCCTGCCTCAGAGCTATGCTCTTGCGCTGCTTCTGCCTAAGCCAGACACACTTCACACAGATGATCCCATAACTTGTTTCTCCTCCTTGTTCAGGTTTTCCTATTCTCAGAGAAGCTTTAGTGGGCAACTCATTCACCATGCCCAGCTCTCCCCTCAGTCCCTTACTCTTGCTCTCTGACCCCTTACTCAACTTGATTTTTCTTCATAGCCCTTACCACCTTCAATGTAACATGGGCTTATTAGCATACTTTCCAGAATTTAAATCCCAGGAGGACAGAGACATTTTCTTTCTCTCTCTCTTTCTTTCTTTCTTTCTTTCTTTTTTTCTTTCTTTCTTTCTTTCTTGCTTTCTTGCTTTCTTGCTTTCTTGATTTCTTGCTTTCTTGCTTTCTTTCTTGCTTTCTTGCTTTCTTGCTTTCTTGCTTTCTTTCTTTCTTTTGTTCTTTCTTTCTTTTTGTCTTTCCCTCCCTTCCTCCCTCCCTCCCTCCCTCCTTCTCTCTCTTTCTTTCTTTCTTTCTTTCTTTCTTTCTTTCTTTCTTTCTTTCTTTCTTTCTTTCTTTCTTTCTTTCTTTCTTTCTTTCTTTATCACTCTATATTCTCAGCAAACATGGTGCCTGGTACATAACAATATTCTACAAATATTTCCAGAATAACTGATGGAGTGACTGATCTCATTCAAAATTCTTCCAAGGTGAGAGCCAGAAGTCCAGAACCACACCCTCATACTGTTTGTGTCCCTTCCCTTTTAGTGCCTGGAACATAGTAGACATTTAGCAAATATTTCTTAAATAATAAATATATTCATGAACATTAAACTCAGTAAATTGCTGTTGAGAAACAATACAATTTTGTGAGTAAATGTGTGGTAGTTTTGGTTAGATTTGGCTGCTTCAATTTTGTATTTGCCACTTGCTTTATCAGATTGAGCAAATCACTTAATCTCTCTGAGCTTGGGTTTCCTGAGCTGAAAAATCAGGTTAATAACAGGACAAGTCACGTGGGGATTAAATGAGAAATGTACACGGCATGTGTTATCAATAAAATGACCCTTCAGCAGGGGTTAAGTGACCTAGCCTCTCCCTTTCGGGTTTTCCTATGGCAGAGCAGTTATCTCGGTCAGTATTTTCTGTTTGTCTGCTCTTCTACTAGGTTTTAAGCCTTTGGATGGCAAGGACTTAATTTTATTAATCTTTAAATTCCCAGAACCAGTACATCAAAGGTCCTCAATCAATCTGTTTTGAATTGAATAGGACTGAATTTGAGATAACAGCCCCTTTTCCAGAAAAAGAAGGGTACTGTGGTACTGATCAGTGTCAATTTCAACGAACCCTTAATAAGTATTGGTAAGGCATAGGCTCCTAGCTACAGGCATGTTTGCCACATGTTATTAGCAAAAGCCATTATAGACAAGCTGTAAAATTGGGACTGGTACAGCAGAAGAATGGATGAGGAGGAAGAGAGCAGTGGCTGGTGGAGGACTTCCCTTGGCATAGACCTCGTCCCCTTCCCTGCCATGATTGGCTGTTGCCAAAGCTGGTTTCCTAAAGTCTCCTGTTGCATCTCTTTTATCAGTTGATAGGTGCAGCCAGTTGTGTCAGCTGAAGTAGTGGAAATTTCTATTCAACTTATAAATAGTTGAAGAGGCTGTCTTGGTGAAACATGAAACGAGCAAATATTCCATTTTCTCCTGGAGGGTGGATCAGGATTCCGGGTATGATGCTGTCACATCAGCCGTGTTAGGGCCGCTGTTCATGAGGCCACACAGCTATAAGTTATTCATGGGGGCAGTACAGGCAAAGACGGAGCCTTAGCGAATAATGAGCGTCCTTCTCCTGAAGCTTTCTGTCCAGCGAGAAGCCAAGGCCTGCAGGGGCACCCTGTCAGAAGCAGAAATGGATCACACATCTTTTAGGGTTGGTGTACTTTGCAAACACAGAAACGATGCACGGAGAAGTTCAAAGAAGCTCCAGGGAACTTTATGCTCTTTCTGGGGACACAGGGAGTTTTCATTCTTCTTTTTCCAGGGGAAGCAGAGAGGGTACTTATAGAGGTAATGATATTGGTCATTTTGGCTGAATATCAGGCTGAAAATTTTTTTTATGTTGTTCTTGCTGATTTTTTTTTTTTTGTCTGTGTGTGTGTGTGTGTGTGGTTTTCTTCCTAATATCTTTAGGTTATATATATTCAGATCTTTATTCTCTGGTGCCTATAATTAAAAAATCTGAGAGAAGAGAAATTTCTCAGAATGATATTCAGTTCTTTTATGTGCAATTATTATTATTTAAAGATAATATAAATTTATAGGATGAATGAGGGTTTGTAGGAAGGAGTACTTTTTCCTCTTTCGGTCTTTGGCGTGGAGGAGCTCTGGAGTCTTCATAGTGAATAGTGAAAAAAAAGTATCGGGTTTGGAATCAGATATGTTACAATTCCCGGTTCCCTGAGACCATAGGCAGGTTACCTAACTTCTCTGAGCACCACATTGGCGGATATTAAACCTTGGAAACTTCTTAGTAAATGAGATAGCATGACCAAAGCGTTGAACACTCTCCCTTTGCACTTGAGGTGTTCAACAAATGTCATTTCCTTTCTCCTCTAACTTTTCTCATAAACAGTATTCTCTTCCTCATTATCCACTTGCTTGAATATTGTTACCTGTTTTCTGATTACCCTTCAGGTATCACCCTCCACTCTGATGGTAAAGTTCAGTCTTTAGCACAGTCCTTCTTAGGCCCCTGCTCCCCTCACTCACTGCTCATTTACCCTTTTCTTGGCCCTGCCTTCTCCATGACACTTGGCTAACTCATTCTTCAAAATGTACCTTAGCTGTCACTTGTCCATGTGACTTTTCTGATCCCGAAGTTTGAGTTCCTTGCTCCAGTGGTGCTTGTCACATACTCTGTTACAGTTCTTACAGTTCTGTTGGATTTTTGTGTATTTCCCACTAGACTGTAAGTTTTAGGCACCTACCATAGTGCCTAGTGCACAGCGGGTGATCAAGGAATGTGTTGAATGAACAGACAAATGAAAGACTAAATGTGAACAAGGGATCCCCTAATTCGAAGATAGTTAAAGACGGGGAATTTTTATCAGTACCTAAGGTATGTCTAGACCAGTTATTAAGGTTTTACTTTTATTTCTTCTTCTCCTCCTCGTCCTCCATTTTCTCCTCCTCCTCCTCTTCCTCTTCCTCTTCCTTCTTCTTTCTCTTCCTCCTCCACTTCCTCCTCCTCCTTCTTCCTCTTCTTCTTCTTTCTCCTCCTTCTCCTTCTCTGTCTCCTTCTCCTTCTTCTTCTTCTTCTTCTTCTTGAAGAAAGTCGTTAGTTTATGGGTAATTCTGTGTTATTGTTGGTAAGAATACAGCAACTGGTCCATGATAGCTAGGTTCAAATCCCAGCTTTGCCACTGGTTGCTGTGTGATTTTGGGCTAGTTACTGAATGTCTCTGTGGCTCAGTTTTCTCAACTGTAAAGTGAGGACAATAATAATTCCTAATCAGGGTTGTTATGAAAATTAAATGAGTTTTTGTGTGTAATGAGCTTAGAACACCTGTAATGAGTTAACACCACCACATAGCATATTGTAAACATTAAAAATGAAAAAAATGAAAAAAAGAATCTTACAATTACGTGCAAAGGACCAGATGTGGACTCAGAATAGGGCAGGGTGCCCACAGACAAGAAGCATTATTACACTGAAAGTATCTTATTACCCTTCAAAAGCTGACAACATTGAAGAACGATAATGTCTCTATAAAAAGTAATATCACTGCAACTTCTCCTCCTTTTGCTCCTCCCATGTAGAGTGGGTGAGTTTAATGACAGACTGTTTTGGAAGGAGCTAGAAATATCAGCTTAAAAATGCTTGGCAACCACTTTAGAATGATTATCTGACTTTGGGAGAAAGGGAGAATACTGAGGTATTCCTCTTATCCAAATTTAGAAATGTCATGGAGGCATAATGACTCATTTCTCAGAGGCTTTAAAAACATTTTTCTCATACCTAGTGTTGCCTACTGTCTTCCATAGCTGGCAATTCTGAACCTCAGGATAATACACAAACCCCCAATGAAGCTACTCAGTTTTATAAACGACGGGATCTGCTTCAGGTCTAATTCCTTTACCACACGTGGGTGGACGTTGTGTTTGGCTCCCCGACCTCTCTCCTGAGTCAATCAAGGTAACCCCAGCACTCTACTCAGCCGAGTTCAGGCACGGGCCAGTGCAATACAAGCAAAGAGATTCTGGAGAAAGAACCCAGCACTTCTCTCCTGCTGGATGTGAACAAAGAAGTACATTCCTCTGGTTGCTGCTGGCAACGGTTTCCGGGCAAGGCTACCAGCCTTAGGATGAACCAGTACTGTGATTGGCAGCTTGGACAGCTGGGAGGTAGGGCATATGTAGTGACAGGATTGAGCCCCTGCACCCTGCCCTAACTCTGTACTTCCTCTTTTGTGTTACACTAATTTCCTTATTGTTAAGCTAGTTTCATTTGTGTTTCTGTTATTTGCATTAAAAAATGTAACGAAACACTTGTGATACTTCTCCCATGCTGCCTTGTAGAGCAGTTATTTATATCCGTGTGGATGTCCCTATTAGATTATGCATAACTTGAGGGCAGTCACCGCGTCCCATCCATTTTTTAAAAAAATTTCTTTCAAAACACTTAACATAGTGTGTTACAAACAGTCACAATTTCACTACTTGTTGATATATAACAATGTTGAAAGCAATGTTCCCTGACAGCCTTTGGCCCCACTTAACAGCAGTGAAGCCCCTATTTAAGAACAGAGTTTGCGTTTTTGATCTGTAATCATAAAAACCAATGCTTGGTAGAAGTGAATAAAAGCATCATCTTTTGATATCTTTTTTATGCTGTTCATGCAATAGTTAATATAAAAAAAATCTTATTACAAATTAAACCATTGAGTTACGTTTTCATAACATGCAACCAAGTACACTTCCCCTAGCTTTCCCTCTATCAGGACTAGTTTCAGGCAGTCTGTTTATAGAGTGAAGATGAATTTTATTGGTGACAAATGCACCCCTGCATTAACAAATTAAGTATGCTCTCAAAGGAGAAAAAACAAACTTGGAGAAAATTGGGTTGTCTGAAAACTGAAGGCTAAAAAAGGACTTCTTTCCTCAGGGGACATTCAGTATTTTTGTAATCACATAGAAAGGGAAACATGTGTCTCTTGGGTATAGTATTAAAATAAATTAATTTTGCTGCCTTATTCATAATGGCTAACAGCAAACTGGAAATGTTTATTTCTAGACTCCACTTGTTCATGAAACCAGGTTTTTCTATGACCTCCATCTCACTAAAGATGAATAGTTGTGTCAGCTTATAAGAGATGAAGAAAATCGTCTTTGTTCCTCTTTTTTTGGCTTACTATTAATAGATGAATGGTCACCAGGAATAACAGGACCCTAAAGCCTCAAGATCTTGACTTCATGCCACTAGAATATCATGTGCTTTTTAGAATTTTTTATTTTTGCTGTTCTTGGGATTTAAAATGTCTTCTATTCCTTAGAAATATGCTGCCCTTATGATCAGACCCTGATGACAGCTTTTATCATTCTCTTCTGTTCGGCCCAACCTGTGGTTCGTTTTTATCTCTGCTTTCATACACCAGCTTTTTCCTTCATCTGTCCTTCCATGATCAGCCTCTGTCTGTCTGCATTCTCCTAAAACACTAGAGAATTCATTCACGTGTATTTCTTTGGCATTCTCCAAGTCCAGTGTGGAGAGGAAGCAATCTATCACAGATGTACGTTACCATATATGTACAATAGCTTCCAGTAAGATGAGGTCCTCATTATTTTTACTGCAGGGTATTATAATTTTAAACACTTGATTTTCATGATCTTCAAATTACTGAAGAGGTATGAATGTAATTAATACAGAAGTCATTGAGAGATCCTGAAAAATAGCAGTCTTTCCTGGAATTCCACCAGTTTAAATCCATTGTATAGAGAAATGTTGCAGTCATTGACAGGAACCCTAACATTTCTTCACGAAAGAAATAAGCTTTTGTAAATAAACAGTTGTTGTGTGATCACAAGTAGATTTGCGGAAGTCTGGGACTATTTTGAGGGTCCAGAAATGGGACTACTCCTTTTGTGTTCTCTCTGATTTTTTTTCTAAAGTTATTGACAGTGATGGCATTTAGCTTAGAAGCAATACTATCCAAACCTATTTTATAAATAGCTGCATCCCCACTCACTCGGGGTAAATAACTCTTTCTCACAGGTTGATTGTAGAATACAGGTTTTTAAAAATTTACTTAATTGCATTGGACTTATTTGGAGGAATAGTTCTTATTTACAAAGCAGAGTTAAACCTGGGCAAAATCAGAATAACGCTTACAGGAGAGATTGGGGACAAAATACTGAGCTTCTTTTTTGGAAAGGAATCTCCCTAATATCTTGTCCTCCAGCTATAAACTGGAGGAGCTGCAGCCCAAATGATGGATTCCTTGGTTTTGTCCTACCATGGGGCAGAGGAACATGAGAATCACAGGAAAGACTCTGATAAGCCACTTTTTTGACCTTCAGATTAAATTTTAAATCAAGTTTAAGGAAAGAGGACATTTCTTTTCACAGTATATTTCTGCCCCCAACCTATTCCTGTTAGTTTTAAACATGATTAATCATTTGACATAACTACCCAAATGATAGACTGTTTGTATTAAACACATGCTGCAATTTATTTTCCCATATATAATAAGGTATAATCATTGCTCTCAGAATGTAAAATGACATGTCAATGGTAAGTAGAGATAATAGAAGCTGCATGCAAGAAAAGGTGCACAAAACACCTGAACCTTATAATTACATCTCTCTCCCCAACTCTTTTATTTGTGTCAGGATGCATCTTAGGTAGCACAGACCTCAGGCAGTACTTAAAATCACATGAATCTTCTACTAGGATTTATTGCAAATACGTAAGTATCCATGGGTACATAGATTTCCAATATTGAAAAAAGTTAATAATTTGGAATGCATTTTACAAAACAAGATTTCTTTGGAGGAAGATTGAATTGTGCACCATCTTGATGTCTTTATGCATTCAGCAGGATGCCCTCTCTGTGCTGAACGCAGCACTAGTCACCTTCAGGATACACAAAACAAACAGGCACCGCCTCCCTTCAAGAGACTTACACTTTCACTTATATATGGATTCTAAAGAACAGAATAAGCGCGCAAACAAAACAGAAATAGACTCAGAGATATAGAGAAAAAACTGAGGGTTGCTAGGTGGGAGGGGGGTGGGGATGGGGGAGAAGGTGAAGAGATTAGAAAGTACAAATTGGTAGTCACAGTATAGAAATACAGTATGGGAAATATAATCAATAATCTTGTAAAGACTACCGTGTGTCCCCGAAAATAAGACCTAGCCGGACAACACGCTCTAGAGCATCTTTTGGAGCAAAAATTAATATAAGACCCGGTCTTATTTTATTATAATATAAGACCGGGTCTTATAATATAATATAATATAATATAATATAATATAATACAATACCAGGTCTTATATTAATTTTTGCTCCAAAAGACGCATTATTGCTGATTGTCCAGCTTGGTCTTATTTTCGGGGAAACGGGAATGTAGGATGTCAGATGAGTACTGGACTTATCAGGGGGATCACTTCATAGACTGTGTAGATGCCTGACCACTGTACTATACACCTGAAGCTGAAGTAGAATAATATTAAATGTCAACTATAATTAAATACACACACACACACACACACACACAATATAGTCACTGGATGTAAAGTACAGCATAGGGAATATAGTCAATGGTATTGTAACAGCTCTATACAATGTCAGAGGGGTAGTAGATTGGGGGGGTTATCACTTTGGGAGTGGTGTAGATGTCTAACTATTACATTGCTTTGTACACCTGAAACTAATGAAAAAGAGACAGTCTCCTCAAGTTTTAGAAACAAGACAAAACAGGTGAAGCAAGAAGAAATGATATCATACCCATCTAATTTTAACTAAATTGTATTGTCTGTGTTGGAATTTGGAGAGAAATCAGGAGAGACATGTAGAGGATGTAAGTTTGAACTGAATTTTGATGGTTCAGATTTATACAGGTGTAGAGAAAGTTAGGTGTCCAAGACATTTCCCATGATTCCTTGGAGTTTCATGACTTCATGTCTTAATTAGATTCTCTTGCTATTATATGAGCTACACATTCTTTCATTTAACCAGTATTATCTAACATACACAGATAATTGAATTTAGTTTGAGAGAGATTCAAAAGAAATAAGAAGCATTCTCCCCAATCTGATCTAGCTGAACAGCAGAACACAGATTCATTGAGCTACTAGATAACAAATACAAAGTAAAGGTTTTTATTTTAACTCCATAGGTATGTGGACCTTATGGCTCTAAGCTTCCTAACGTTTTCTCTACTCATAACTCAGAAAATCCTGCACAGTACGCCAAACAGGTTTTGGACAATCCAGAAACATTTACTGGATTCAAATTTGGGGCAAAGTTTGGCAGGTAAGTTGGTCAGAGTTTTACTTTCGTTTGACTTGTTGAAAGTGAAACTTAAAAATAAAACAACATAAAACCAAAGTGGTTTAAAAGAGACTTTATAAAGCCACAGATTGATTCACTTAAAATGTTCCACAGGTTATGACAAGACAGACTTTTGCGGAGATCTGTGAACATTACCTTTTGTATTTGATACTAAACATTATTTCGTTCTTGTCGGCTAATTACATACGTCTATTTGCAAAACACAAATTGGGCATATTAAGTCAATGATTTTATTGAGTTATTTATGCAAAATATCTTACTTAGTCTGGTTGCCTAACATTGCAGCTGAAGGCTAGGTTTAATTTTAGTGGCTTCAAATGCTTTATGACTCTTTCGTGCTGACTTGTGTAAGAATAATAAATTCCCCGAAGAGGTTTTGTGATTAGAGAATAGTGATCTTGATTTTTGTCTTTAAGCTGTCTGTGGTTTTTGAGGCCTTTTTCAGGCTGTTCTTTGTGAGAAAGTTGCCTCGAGGTCACAGAACAGTGAGGCCTGAAAAGGGCAGATCCCACAGTTCAGGGTGGACCAAAGTGTTTCTGTGAGAGCAGCAGAGGCAGGCGTAGGCTCTTTTCTAACCAAGTGGAACTATAAGGAAGGCCTTGGGATTCTGCAAGGTGACAAGCTGAGAGAAGTATTCAGAATATAAACTCTTGGAGAGGCCTGGCACGGGTGCATCGGTGTGCATTGGCACAAGTGTTTTCATGATTTCCGGGACTTCACAACCACAGCTTATGTCATCCAGATGTACCCTGAGAATCAACTTAAAAAAGATGGTTTTTACTTTAGGATCCTGTGCAATCACATCACTTAGACCTACTGGAGTATTTTGGTATGACCATTCACTCATATAAATACTCTTCCAGGAAACAACATAAATATTGGGCTAATTAATTAAATTATTATTGATTCAAATCAACAAGTAACATAATGCTTATTGCTAAGCTATTAAGTATTATTGGCAATATGCAGATGAGAGAAAATCCTAACCTCAAAAGGAATTTAAAATCTAGTAGAGACATTAAGAGAAAGACTAATCAGAGAGCTCTGTGCTTTGAACTGTGATAAGGTCCACGAAGAAGGTAGAACTACAGAAGACAAATATAGAAGAAAATAGAATGAGAGAGAGAGAGAGAAAGAGAAAGAGAGAGATCACTTTTGAGTTGAAAATATCAGAAGAGGTTTTACAAAGGAGGCAGAACCAGAAATGGAATGAAAAGGGTGAGCAAAGCAGATGATGTGATCTCCTGATTCTGCAATCGATTGTTAGCCGTTTATTTTTTTGTCTGTAAACCTTTTCTTCCTGGGAATGATTAAGACATCCGAGAGGCCCATAAGTTAGTGATTGTGCTGCTATGTAGTAATAGCATCTGCTATGTTGCAGATCACTAAGTATAAAAACATGATACAGATTTTAATACTATGAGTATTTGGCTAGACACAGACCACAGTTTGAGAGATGAAAGAACGTCTGTACATATTGCTCATTTGGATTATAATTATAATTACATCTTATTGTATTGGTTATTGTCATTGAATCCTTTTGCGATGAAGTTGTGCTGTTGTTGATGCCTTTTCCATAGAATGACAGCATTACAAGTCTTGGGAAGGTCTTAGACATCTTACGCACACTCCTTTTCCTTATGCTGCAGATGTGCGTACTAAAGACCAGCGAGACGCAAGGTCTCATTCTCTGTAACAGAACTCATATGTGACCTCAATTTTGTAGAGCTCAGTTTCCTAGAACTCATTCCATTGGGCATAAAATAAGACACCTCCTTCACATGATTTAGCTCAAATGGGTGTCCCTCAGCTAAGCAAATGTATAGTATTTGTAGTAATTGTAATTTAATAACTTTCTATTTTAACTTATTTTGTTCTTCATAAAACCCCTGGGAACCAACAAATACATTTCTGAAATAACAGTGCCAATGACATTGTGACAATGGTTTTTACTGCCTTTTAATGGGTTTAGATATATATGAAATAGTTTTGCATAGTGCAGTTAAGATTAAATACATTCAGAAAAGTTCTAGAAAAGTCTAGTGTTAATACATTTCAAATTTCTAAGAAGTCTATTTGAAGATACACACACACACACATACACACACACACACATACACAGCTTACGAGTACTTTCCCTGGTTATTCAGTTCTAATATTTACTATAATGATACAAGTTGAATAAAATAAATTATAGAAGTAATCTCACTTTATAATTTTACTACTTATTTTAAGGTATACTTTATTTAGTGTTTTACCTACCTGTGAGTCCACATGTAAAACTTGTCTCACATCACACTTTGACTCATACTATATGTCAATAAGTTCACTTGAACCCTGAACAGGTAGAAAAAAAATGATTGTAGATAACATTATAGGTTACTGAGTTTAGACCAATTCAATTTCCAAGGCTGCTTTATGATATATTGTATAAACAGAAAAAAAAAGGGAAAAGGTCACTTTCTTGTAATAAAAAAAAAAGTAATGCCTTCTTTTATAAAAACTTTTTAAATTGCCACTACCTTAACGTCATTAAAAAGCTCACAGGTGTATTACAAGACACTGAGTTTAGCTGGGGAGGGGACTGGGGTGACATTTGTACCTTGGGGAGACACAGTGATTGGAGCCAGCTCTATCTACCTTTTGACTCAAGAATCAAAACCTTTGTATTTGTCTACAAGGAAGTAATCTAATAAAGAAAACAAATAAAGCATGCAAAGTCATTTATTATATCGCCATTCATAATCATGCATAATTAGAAAACAATAAAGTTAACATCCACTAATAGGGAATTTGTTTAGGGAATTTATAGTATATACCCTTAGCCACATAGAATGGTGGTGCTAAGAATGATTTGAAAATTTGTTTCTCAATTATTGCTATTACAATATTTCAACAAGAAATGTGACAACATGTGAAAATAATAAAGTAGTCTGCAAAATACACATGCCTTTTTTGAATAATATTATTAGTTTTGATATTTCACATGACATCAGACTCTAAATGTATAAACTACTTTGTTTGACTTTGAAATCAAAATGAATAAATACATGTATTGTTTTGATTTCAAAACTAAACAAATAAAGACATTTAAGCACTATTTTTTCAAAAGTGACCCAAAAGCACCATTAAAATAATGGTATTATATAAAGTTACAAACCATATCATAAACCATATCATAAGTAGTTATACAATGTTGCAAAATAGGGGTTTTAAAACACTAACTGATGCATCTTTCATTTCCAGTAATTCCTAATTATAAGCCAAGGTCCTCCACCCATGGAATCAGTAGCATTTGCTGCTTCCCAAGAAAGGCAGACACAACTACCGGGGATAAAGTTGTCCTAACTTGGCTCCAAATTTTGTTTCTTTTTTGAAATCCACAGCAGACATAATACTCTTTAAGCCACAATACTTTTATGAGCCACTTGGGACAAAAAAAAAAAAAAAAAAGGTTTCATTGAAATTCAGAAATTTGACTTGGCAAGCCAAGAACAAAACCCAGTGAATGGAGACTTGGTTTCTATCTGGAACCAGAGACTCTGGAGGAATAGCAATGGCTTAGGGGCAGATTTCCTTCCCACCTGGAGACTGAGGACCTTTGAACCCTAGTTAGTCTTAGTTAAGGGAGGAACTCAGGGAGAATTTTCAAGCAGAGCCTGAGGGTGGATGCTGGCCAGGGTCCTGCTCCTTATGCTCCTACAATTGAAGCTTAATATCTCATGGGCACATGTCTTGTTAGGGAGACCACTTCATGGACGATGTAGATGCCTGACCACTGCACTGTACACCTGAAGCTGAATAATAATGAATGTCAGCTATATTTTAATATATATATATATACACACACACACGGTCACAGGATGTGGAGTACAGCATAAGGAATAGAGTCAGTGGAATTGTAACAGCTATATACGATGTCAGAGGGGTAGTAGATTGGGGGAGAGGGGGTATCACTTTGTGAGGGGTGTAGATGTCTAACTAGTACATTGTGTTGTACACCTGAAACTAATAAAAAGATATAATAAAAAATTTAAAGATGAAAAAAAGAAAGAAAAAAAAAAAGCCTTCTGTAAGAGACTATAGCACCCCTTGGAGGGTTAAAGTTTCTGAAAGTAGGAGAGGCTGGTGGCCTGCTTCCAGTCTGAAATTCTGGAAGGAGATGAATCCCAGGGTGTCCGTGCGGGGCGGCCTCAGTAAACAGAGATGGTGGTGCGATGCTTCAGAGAGGGCCTGAGTTACCCTCTTCCACCTCTCCATCCTCCAATCCCTTAGTCCTTGGATGCATCAGGGAAATCCCACATATTATGCACGATGGAATATGAAATGTAGTCGAGCACTGTGACCTGTCTGTCTGCCAGGGGTCAGCAGGGTATGGTGCGCCCCATAGCAGAGACTTGAGCAAAGGAGAATCAGCAGCTGTAGTAAGTGCTAAAGGGGCAGCAAGACAGCAGAGCTCCCCAGCAGAGCTTGGCAGACGCTTGACCTGGAGACAGAGCCCCACCACCAGCGGGGAACCAATTCTGGATGCCACAGAAAGAAGCTAACAGCTAAGACAGGAAGATGAGGCATGCGACCTAGGACAGAGGAGGGCTCTCTGACCCCAAGCCAGGATGACACTTAAACCCTGAGAACCTACCTCTCTCCTAGGAGAAGGGAGAATGGGGTGAGGGAGAGGAGCAAACGCTGAGACCCAGATTAAAAATAGAAGAATCTCTTTGAGTTGCAGTATAAATAAATAAATAGAAAGGAAAGAGAAAGAAAGAAAGAAAGAAAGAAAGAAAGAGAGAGAGAGAGAGAGAGAGAGAGAGAGAGAGAGAGAGGGAGGGAGGGAGGGAGAGGGAGGGAGGGAGGGAGGGAGAGAGAGAGAGAGAAAGAAAGAAAGAAAGAAAGAAAAGAGAAACGCTTTTCCATAATTAGCAAAAAAGAGGGCTGAAGGTCTGGGTTACTTTTAATTGTAAGACATAAAGATGTTTCTGTTTCTGCACACCTGTGTTTTTGTGCCTCAAGAAATAAATACCTGATAAAACTGTGGGGGGTGTGTGTGTATACATATATAAATCTCAAAGAGAATGAGATTTTGTTAGCAGGTCCCTGGCCTCAGGAAAGGCACTGAGGCTGAAGTCACAGTGGATGGAGGCTGAACAGAGCCGTGTTGTAAGCACATAGGGGGAGCAGATGCAGAGGCCTGCAGAAAGAGAGAGCTTGGCGGGATGGATAGATGCGACGAGGCCAGCAATCTCAGATTCACTTTTCACTCAGACGAGATGTTGGCTCTGGAAACCAGGGAACTGCTGGCAATTTGTCTAATCTGAGGTAAATCAGGGTAAGTTTCAAAGAGAAGCCAACCTGTTTAGCTAGCCTGGGGCCAGGATCTAGGAATTCAGGAGATTAAAAAAAAAAAAAAAAAAAAGATTACAGACCAGGATGTTTGAGCCATATTGCCTTATGGGTTATTTTTATGTTTATTTTCTACAAAAGCCAGGAATACAATCGGTTGGCCCTGGGCCTATGGAGGGAAATTTTGCAGCTTGTTAAGAGTAAAAGAAACAGTGGTGAACACACAATGCAATACATAGATGATGTATTACAGAAATTTTGAAACCTATATGATTATATACACTTGAAACCTATATGATTTTACTAACCAATGTCACCCCAATAAATGTAAAAAACAAACAAACAAACAAAGAAACATGTTTGCGAGTGTGTTCTGCAATTGTATGGCGAGACTAGAGTGAGAAGTATGGGATGCAGCATAGTATTTCAGAAACTGTGGAAAGCAATTTGGAATTGAATACATCTGGATTTAAATCCTGGGACTTCTGTTTCCTTGATTTGTGTGACCATGAGTGGGTCAGTTTCCTCATTAGCAAAATGGGGACAATCACACTTACATTGCTAGGTTTTTGTGTCGGGATGATGTGTGTAAAGTATGTAACTCCTTCTCTGGCACCTATCTTGTGGATACTTATTAAATGGTAGGTATAAACAGGAAGAGATATATTCATTTATGATTGTTTTTCTATCATATTTTGGTTCCTGTGTTTTCACCCATTGTATAGGTTTCTGTAATGGTTGTAATAAATTACCACAAATTTGGTGGCTTAAAAAATCAAATTGTTTCTCTCTCAGTTCTGGAGGCCAAAAGTCTTTTAGCTGTAAAGTGAATTTCTACCGTGTTTCCCCGAAAATAAGACCTAGCCTGACAAACAGCTCTAATGCGTCTTTTGGAGCAAAAATTAATATAAGATCGGGTCTTATTTTACTATAAGACTGGGTTTAATATAATATAAGATCGGGTCTTATATTAATGTTTGCTCCAAAAAACGCATTGGAGCTGGTTGTCCGGCTAGGTCTTATTTTCGGGGAAACAGGGTAGAGGCTAGAAATTGAGATGTCGGCTCCCTCTAGAGGTTCTAGGGGGAGAATCTATTCCTTATGTCTTCTAGTTTCTGATGGCTGTCCGCCTTCCTTGGCTTGTGGTTGCATCTCTCTCTGCTCCATCATCTGTGTTTAATCTCCCTCTATGTCTCTCTTATGAGGGTCCATGTGATTGCATTTAGGGCTAACCCAGGATAAACTCTTCTTCTTGAGATCATTAATTTAATCACATCTGTTGCTATACAAAGTAATATTAATAAGTTCCAGGAATTAGGATGTGAAAATATATTTGGGGAGCTATTTTTCCTGCCAACCACCTATCTAAATCTTGTGCTATTGTCTGCACGTTTGTATCTCTTCAAACTTCATATGTTGAAATCCTAATGCCTAATATGAGTGTATTAGGAGGTGGGGCCTTTGGGAGGTTCTTAGGTCATGAGGGTGGAGACCTCATGAATGGGATTAGTGTTCTCATGACAGAAACCCCACCAAGATCCATTGCCCCTTACACCACATTCAGATACAAGAAGTCTGTGACCTGGAAGAAGGCATTCAGAACTGTGGGAAATAAATGTCCGCTGTTCATAAGCTACCCAGTCAGCGGTGGTTTATTATAGCAGCCTGAATGGATGAAGACTTCTTTCAGGAAATTTTTATAAAAACTAAAGCCTAATGTGTATGATTTCAGATATAATTTGAACTGCGTTGAAGTATGCTGAGGTCAGAGTGTCTATGGGAACATGGGACCTAGTTGCCAGAATTAAGAAAAAGAAACTCAAAAGATGAACACCTGAAGTAAATCACCACCATTTGGCAAAGTGAGAAGGAGATTAGGAATAAAGATGGTATCTTTAAAAAAAAAAATGCAGTATCGCTTACTTTCCAAGTCGTTCAACCACATTTAGCTCTAAATGAATTCCTAGAAATCAAATCCTATTTTGCTACTGTTTTCTACTATATAGTTGGAACTATGCATCTATGGGAAAAAAATCTCTGTCATCTGAACTGAAGTTCTTTTCAGAGATTTACAGCCATGCCCGTTCCCACAGCATTCTATCGCTGTTTAGACGCTCGCATTCTAAATGCTGCAGTGTCTTCCTTACTCCATGCCAGTACAATTTTTCTTGAATTATGGCAGTACCTCCTTGACTGAGAAGTCACTCAACTGTGTATGTGTAGCTTCTTTGATTATCATCTACATATAACATTTAAATAGAACCTTCGGACTTAAGTGACTTATATATTTTTTCCTGTGTGTTATTCTGTTTTGTAATCCTATATTTAAAGCTAATTTAAAGTAAAAGATATATATGCAACTAGAAAAATGATGCTGTACTTTGTGTGTAGTCAGACTTGGCCTATAAAGAAATAATTTACACATATTCTTAAAATAGAGATTTATTTATTTCTGGTCTTTGTATTAGCAATACTTGTGCTTTTCCACAGCATTTAGTTTTTTTAAAATCACATGGACACTATATATTGTATAAATGATCAGATTCCTTTTTTATGGTGATCGTTAATTTATTGCTTGCCTATAAGCGTATAAGGACATTTTGGCATATATTTTCATGATAATTTTTCTTTGGCAGCATTTTATATTATTACTCCCATTGTTTTTCTTTCGTATGTGTCTGCTGTGGGTTAAATTGTGTCCCCCAAAAAGATATGTTAAAGTTCTAATTCCTGATACCTGTGACTGTGACCTTCTTTGGAAAGAGGGTCTTAGCAGATGTAATCAAATTAAGATGAGGTCATGCTGGATGGACTAGGAAGGACCCTAACCCAATGGCTAGTGGCCTCATGAGAAGAGGGAAATTGGGACATAGAAACATACGTGCAGAGAGATCTCCATGTGACAATGGAGGCAGATTGGAGTGATGTGTCTATAAGCCAAGGAGTGGTAAGCATTGCTGGTGAACACCAGAAACTAGGAAGAGGCAAGAAAGGATCCTCCTCCAGAACCTTCAGTAAGACATGGCTCTGATGACACTTTGATTTTAAACTTCTGGTGTCTAGTGTTGTGTGACAATCAATTTCTGTTGTTTTAAGCCTCCTAGTTTGTGATGATCTATTACAGCAGCCCTAGAAAACCAATGTAGATTTTTGCACCAGGAAGCCAGGTGGTGCCGTAACAAATACCAAAAAATGTGGAAGTGGCTTTGGAACTGGATAATGAGTAGAGGTTAGAAGAATATTAAGGTACATGATAGAAAAATCCTAGATTGCCTTGACGAGGTGTTTGGTAGAAATAGAGACTTTAAGGGTGATCTGTTCACTGCTCAGAAGGAAGTGAAAAGGGCGCCAGAGAAAGCTGTCATCACCTCAGAGAATACATATATTGTCATGGCTAGCATGTTACTACAGATGTGAATGCTAAAGACACTTCTGATGAGACTCTAAAAGGAACTGATGAACGTACTATTGGGGACTGGAGGAAAGGTGAGCCTTGTCATGAAGTGGTAGAAACTTGGCTGAATTGTGCTGTGCTGTTGAGCTTCGGAAAGCAGAATCTATAAGTAATGAACTTGAGTATTTAACTGAGCAGACTTTCAAACAAAATGTGGCAGGTGTGGCCTGGTTTCTCCTTACTGCTTATAGTAAACTTTGAGAGGAAAGAAACAACTTGAGGAAGGAGGTGTTAAGCAAAAAGGAACCAGAACTTAATGATTAGAAATAGCCACAGCTTATACAGGTAGCACATTCTGGAACCAGAGCCAAGAGAGCTCTGGACAAATGTTTCCTGAAGAGATCAGGTATGTGACTCATGGATCTAATCAAGCATCTCGGCAGAAACCAGAAATAGAGATGGAGTTATCCAGGCAGGACCTACGGAGAACCCTCATGTCTAATACTGACAATCCCACGACATCTACCAGACTGACAAGGTTTTTGAGACTTTTACGTCAGCTTAAATGCTGCCACCCTGGACTGAAAGGGACAAAGGGAATGAGATGGAGGAAGAGTGACTCTGAAGGCAGGATGATGGATGCAGGAACCACAGAGAGTGGGACAGTCATTTTGGAGGGTCCAAAGGGCAAAGCAGTGAGCCAGAGGGCTATTCTTAGGTCTTGAAAGCTAATGGAATTCTTCCTGCTACGTAGTGGAATCCCTTTATTCCTTCCATTTTTTTTCCCTTCTAGAATGAGAATGTCTAGCCGATGCGTCTCCTATCATTACATGTTGGAAGCAGATAACTTGTTTTCTAGTTTTATGGGACAGAGAGAGATTTTGGCCCAGGATGGACCATACACAGAGTCTCACTCATATCCGATTTAGATGATGAGGTTTGGAACTTTTTTGAAATGGTGGCATTTAGATGAGATTTTTGGATTTAGAATTAATGTGAGAAAGGACTAAGATTTTGGAGATGTTGGCATTTTGTACATGGGAAAGGCATGATTTTTGGGGGTCAGAGGCAGACTGTACTGGACTGAATAGTGCCCTTCAGAATTCATGGCCACGGGTAACCTTTGACCTTATTTGGAAATAGGGTCTTTGCAGATATAATCAAGTTATGCTCATACTGAATTAGGGTAGGTCCTAAGTCCAATATGACTGGTGTTCTTATAAGAGGAGGAGAGGACAGATAGACAGACCCAGAGACACACCGAGGGAAGACCACCATGTGAAGACAGAGGCAGAGAATGCAGTGGTGACTCTACAAGCCAAAGATCGCAGTCAACCACCAGAAGATAGGAAGAGTCATGGGATTATTTTCTATTGTCTCCAGAGGCGTGATAACTCTAAGACACTTTGACTGAACTTCTAGCTTCCTATAGCTGTGAGAGAATAAATTTCTATTTTTTTAAGCTACCTAGTTTTTGTGGTACATTGTTACGGCAGCTCTAGGAAATTAATACGTGACCATGTGGTTAAGTGCGTGCCTGTACCATGTGCTGTATCTGGGGTTATACACGTGAGAGATGTTATCACGTATTTCAAATTTCTGCCATCAAATTTTTTTAAACTAAAATTATTAAATAAATAATTATTCCTTTCACAGGGTAAGATGATATTTCCTTGTTCAAGGTAGTTATTGGAATATAGCCTCTTTGGATAAAAATGTAATTAGTTGTATTGCTTCCAGGACAATGCCCCAGGATACATTTTTTTTTTTTTAATCTATGTATTTTCCTGACGCCGCCAATGTCAAACTTGATGGCATTCTGTAGGAAGTTGACTCAAAATTCTCAGCAAGACTTAGGGATTAGGGAACAAGTGATTCTAGGCTTGAAAGATCAGAGATCCCCTTTGTGTGGGTGTTCCATTAAGATGAAATGCCTCTGTGATTTGCTAAGAGATAGGTCAAGCCAGCGCACATCCACGTTTGTCCTTCTATGGCATCTGCCCTATTTAATGCGGCCACATAAAGCCTCTGGGAGAGAGAGCAAGCAGATGCACTGGAGACATTTCCTAAGACAGAAACAAATGAGTGACAAAGGCATTTTCCCTCCTTTTTTTCCATTTTATGCCTTTCAGGGTTTGGGGGCACTGAGCTCTGTTTCGTGTAGATGATAATGCAATACTGTGAAGGAATCAAATCAAGCAAATTCTCTCTGAGGTGTAGACTGGCTTCCTAATATTTTCGTGGAAATTTTCTTTTACTCTTGAAAACAGACAACAGTGAACTTTAAAAGCAGGGAGACAACTTTCAAGCTTTCTATTGTTATTTAGATCAATTTGGAACTAAGTCCTACCTCCCATGTCTTCTAATTGATGTACATTCTCTATTGGCCACTGGCCAGAGCAGAATTTAGGAAATAATACTCATTTATTCCCAGACACAGTAGTTTGTACTGAGATGGGAGATAGTATTTACGGTCATTAAGCCTGGTGAATTTTTTGTGTGTTTACTAATATCAGCCGGGTTGTCTTGGTGGTATCTGTACTGGGTCTGGTTACCTCCTGCTGGCTTTACAAATAGGCTCGTCATTCTTAGCGGTGCTCCTGCTCAATGGTCTATACTTGCTTTCCTCAACCTTTGGCAACAATTTATAATGTGAATGTCAAATTAAGTTTAACTAATCTGGTTTAACACCAACTGCCAGCTGGCACATTGCTGAGAAACTTCTTATAGCTGATATGGCAAATATCAGAGAAACCCAGCAAATGTCAATGAAAATACCTAAAGAAGAAGACAACAAATTGCCTGTTCTAGGACTCAAAGAGAAAAGTGTCTCTGATTCTTAAAATTCTAAACGTCTCTTGGAAAACAGGTCAGTTAGGCAGCACAATGCTATTATTATTATTATTATTATTATTATTATTATTATTATTTTATAAAAAAATGTAATGAAAAAAATGTAATGACCACTCAAAAGCTTTTTCTTAGCCTATCACTGGACACGTGGCTTATTCATCAAGCTGAAGCTGGTGGAAGAAATACAAACCTCAGGGTTCTCAATATCTTGCTATGTTTTCATGCATCTGATACTCTGAACTAGCCTCAACCAGGTATCACATAGCTGAGAAACACCTTTGGTGCTTGTGTTTGACAAGGACCGAAGGCATCCGAGGCAGTGCACTGGCACAAATACAGCATGCCTTGGCAAAAGCATGGCCTCATTTGATATGATGTCCCACTGGGGTAGCACCTGCCCCTGGAATCTGGTTCAGCACTCTTCCAAGGACAGCCCCTCCCCCACAAATATGTTCTTTTTTTACTTATTCAGTTTTAAATTAAAGATAGACTAAAGAAAATGAAAAGTACAACTACTTTGGTTTGGACAAATACGCTGCCACGCAATTTACTTGAAAATACACAGGTAAAAAACACTGACTAAATTGTCATTTAATAAGATTTGCAGTGAAGAGATGTTTGCTTGCTTTCAAAACAGAATCTAGAAAACGGAATGCAAGGTATATGAGTGGGACATGAAAGCACAGAGGAATACTTTGCTGGATTAAGCAAGACAAAGCACTTGGAAAAATCAGAGGGGTGATCCTAAGCTATGTATAAACGTACAACTTATACATTAAAATCAGTCCCTGCACCTGGAAACATAAAAGCCTTTAATTTAGCATATTTATGTTATTAAAAAGAAGATCAGATCCTGTTTCTCTACCGTATTTTTGCCTTTTGAAAATTATTCAGATTGTTTATTTTGTACTTTAAAATCTCGGTGACACTATTAACAACAGGGGGTATTCATCTAAACCAGAAGAATGAAAGGATCAAAAGTGTAGGCAGTAATAATGGAAACAGAGGAAAGAGAGACAATTCATAGTCAAATCAGTGTGAACTGTAAGTTACATTTTTTTTTCTTTTAGACAGAGGCTTATTAGGATACTTCCAAATAGCATCAGATGATTGCTAAGACGCAATGTGGTCCTAAAAATGATTCAGTATATTGATTCTATGATACACGCTACGCTATCAGGCATCTGATACAAAGCATGGTGACCAGAAGCAGAAAGAATTCAGAAAATATTGTATGTTTTGAAGATAGAATATTTTAGAGAGATAAGTGCAGCAGCTTTGAAATCAGACAACTTGAGTTTGAAATATGCTGCTATTCAGTAGCTGTCATCCTGGGCATTTACTTAACCATACAAGCGTTCAGTTTCCTCAGCTATAAAATTAGGATAAGAGTAAACTTATCACATGAAATTGCTGGGAAGACTGAATGGAGTAATGCATGGAAAGCCATAAATAATACCTAGCACATTATTATGGCTCGATAAATGTAAGCTAGAATTAGTGTTGTTATGCCTGCTTGGATACTGATTTTCAAATGAGCCACACAGAGCTAGAACATCATTTTGGAATTGAGCCATGGTGCAGATGAAACCACCGAAGATCTGTTTTTGTTATTTGAAAATGGCATCCAACATCCATCTGTCTGTTACATGAGCTAGATGTTTACGTGTGTTGGCTCTTGGCCCACTTGATATTTCCTCTTTGTTCTACTTTGTATTGCAGGGTCTGGAAGTCTGAGAGCTATACATTTCCCAATCTTCTTTGCCAGCAGTGTTCTGAATTGGTTTTAAGTTCCGTCAGTGAGAAACATTTTGCAATATTTGGAAGGCAGAAGGGAGGCAGAGGTGTGTTGATCAGGCTGGTACAAGTGCAAATAAACCAATTGTGTGCATCTCTTCCCGACTGCATTCAGTAGCTTTAAATCAGCCCTAGCGAGAGCATTTGCACTGCGAAAGTTGGCAAATATTACAATTCAGCACTTTGTTTCTGTCCACTAAGTCAGTTGTTAGATATTTCTAGCATACCACTGGGTACAAACCATATTATTAATTTACTAGTATTAGTAAGCCGATAACTGGGTGATGACAGAAGTGAGGTTTTGCAGTGATCTCTGGATGTTCCTCTGCTTATCATTAGCTGTCTCAGTGAAGCAGAGATCTGTGACCTTCGGTGGCAGTTAGGTGGAATATATATGGTGTGTGTGTGTGTGTATATATATATATGATCCAGATTTACATATTAAACGAATATTTAGTGAAAATCGTCTATATTGAGTTTTGTGGTTATCTTCTGGGGGAATATAAGTAAAATATAATCCTTTCCCTTAAATAAATTATAAAAGAAATAAAATAAAATATAAGCTGGAAAGTTATAAATTTCTTACAAAAAAATCAGGTAAAGAGCTATACTAATTGTAATGTATGAAGGGATTTCTTCTATGTGAGTAATTCAACATTGTTTATTTAGTTTTTATGGTGAAGCATGAATCAATTTTAAAGGACTATGTGGAAGTGAGCATTGAAATTGTTGGATGGGATGATAATATGGTAGAGAAGCTTGGTAAAAGTGAAGCGGAAGGAAAGTATTCATTCCACAATTATTTCTTAAGTGTATACTATATGCCAAGCTGACCCTGTAGTGTTGGCCAATGTGGTTATAATTCCTGCCCCCATGGAGTTTAGAGTCCAGTGAATACGACTGACAAGTGTAACGGATTGAACAGTATCCACCCAAAATTTATGTGCAGCAGGAACCTCCCATATGACCTTATTTGAAAATAGCGTCTTTGTAGATATAATTAGTTAAGGACCTTGAGCTGAAATCATCTGAATGAAGGATGTCCTTAGAAGAAGAGAAGACACACACAGTGAGACACAAAGAAGAAGGCCATGTGAAGACCGGGGCAGAGCCAAGGAATACCAGACATCACCAGAAGCTGAGAGAGGCAAGGAAGGATTCTCCCCTCGAGACTGCGGAGGGAGTGTGACCCTACAAAACCTTGATTTCAGTCATATGGCTTCCAGTACTGTGACAGAATACATTTCTGTGTTTTAAAGTCACCAAGTGTGTGGTATTTTGTTGCAGCTGCCCTAGGAAACAAATAACATCAAGTACCTACATAGGTAGAATGCTGTATGCTAAATGCTATGGTAAGAGAGTTAGGTGCTCTACAAGAATGTAAAGGAAAGCAATGGGTAGCAACTCTAGGTTGCTAACCTAGGTTAGGTGGGGAAAAAGGTTAGCTAACGGTTTCTGGAAAAACAAGATGTATCAATTGGTATCTGAAATATGATTAAGAGTTAACAAAACCACATGAGTACACAAATTATTCCAGGTAGAAAAATTGCTTGTTTTGGCATGGGAAAGTCCTGAAGAGCTTAGGGGATTTTGAACAAGATCATTTTGGCTCAATTATGAAGAATGAAAGGGGGAGAAAACAAGAGATGATACTGGAGAGGTAAACAGGAACCAGATAATAAAGGAATATTTATACCATCTTGAGAAATTTGGACTCTAACCTAGTACCAACGGGAAGACATTGAATGCCTCTGGAAAAGGAGAGAACTTGAAACTTTTGGCATATCACTTATGGATGCAATTGGGAGAATGGATTAGAAGGGGAGGGGTCAAGACTGGGACCAGACAGATTGGTTGGGAAACTTCTGAGCAATACAGAGGAGAGCTAAGAGTTACCTGGGCCAGGCTTCTGGCAGTAACCACATAGAGAAGTAGCCTTTGATTTGAAATATATACTGATTATAATACTACTACTAATAATCATAGTATTTCTAGACATAGATAAAAATTGCTGAATGCTTACTACGTGCTGGGTGTCATAATTTGCATTATTACGAAGTGATCACCCTGATAAGTCTGGTAACTATCTGACATCATACATAGTTATTACAATGTTATTGACTATATTGATGCTTTATATCCCTGTGACTATTTTTATAACTGGCAGTTTGTACTTCTTAATCCCTTCACCTTTTTATCCACCCCCCAACCCCTCTCCCATCTGGCAATAATCAATTTGTTCTCTGTATCGATGAGTATGTTTCTGTTTTGTTTGTTTATTTGTTTTAGATTCCACATATAAATGAAATCCTATTTATCTTTCTCTGTCTGACTTGTTTCACTTAGCATAATATCCTCTAGGCTTATCCATGTTGTCGCAGATGGCAACATTCCATTCTTTTTTATGGCTGAGTAATATTCCATTGTATATATATATACCACCTCTTCTTTATCCAGTTACCTACCAATGGACACTTTGGTCATGAAGCTTAGAAATCTTAAGTATTTTGCTCAAGAGCATGCGCTGACTAAATTGCAGAGCCGGGACCAATAATGTTGTCTGAACTCCCTCTGTGCTAAATATTAACATTTTATAATTTACATTTGGTGATTGGAAGTTAAAGATAATGCTGGAATTACAGATAGGAAGTGGATGATGGTGTCATTTGATGAGAGAAGGAATAAAGGAGAAGAGACAGACTTGTGAGGGAAGATCAGGCATTTGGTTTTAGATGTGTTGATTTTGAGATGTCTCTGAGGCCCATGTGTGGAGGTGCCTGAAGCGGGGAGGGCTGGTGAGGGGCAAAGGGAGAGAAAAAGAGAGACGGAATGAGCAGAGTTGGGGATATAGACTTGGGGGTCATCCGCAGGAAAGTACAAACCATGGGATAGTTCGGGGAAATGGGCAAAATGAATTACACAGGCCAGATTCCTAGGAACGTTGAGATTTAAGGCCTTGGCAAAGTAAGAAGAGCCAAGAATGTGAATAACAAGGAGCTATTAGACAAAGATGCCTGCACGCTTATAGGAAGAAATCAGAGGTAGTGTTGAAAATGTGAGAGAACGCAACAGAACAAATACCTTGCGAGTTCTGAGGAGGATGTTATCCAAAACGTGAACACAGCTGTTAAACCTAAATAGGAAACACCTCGTACATTTTAATAGGAAGTGTACAGAAAGTAGATGGCAGAAGAGCAAGTTTGGAGGTTTGATGGCAAGAAGATGGATTACTTGTGTTTCCTCTGGGAGAAGGGATGCAAAGATGCCTGTCAGGTCAGAGGTTTGAAAGGAATGAAGAGAGTTGGGAATCTGCTGTGCCAAACATGAGTGCTGACTATGGAAGGTCAGCACACATGGAACTCTGGAGGTATAGAACGATGTCTGGGCAGCATCAATATGTCAGAGGAGGGAGATGAACTGAAATGAATGTAATTTTCCCAGTTGAGTGCTTTTCTCCAACAATACTCAGCAGATTGGGCATTGGACCATGATGGGTGCTTTGCAAGGTGGGTACCGTGAATGGACAAGGTAACGGCCTAGAAAGCTAAGAATGTTGGCAAGAGAACGAGCAAAGTAAAAGCCAGAGTGATGGGGGTAACGAATGGGAAAGTGAATGAAAAGAATAACAGAAATCCAGAATCTTGGGTTCTGTCCCAGATCTACCATTAGCTATTTGGGTCACGTTAGGAACATCTCTCCAACGCTGTCGGCTTCCGGTTTCCTTTGTTGTAAAGCAAGGAATTGGACTAAATGATCAATTTCTAAGATTTATTCCAGTTTGGAAAATGTGTGAGTCTGTGACTCTTATAGAGAGTAGTAAAGACAGGAAAGAACAGAGTCGAAAGGTCAAAGTAGGTTGTAATTCATGCAGAAGATGTGATACTCACAACTGAATGCATTTATTCCAACAGAGATGTCTACATAAAACAAAATACCTTCCTAAGTGTCAGCAAAACTCAGTATTTTAACCAGAATTCTACTTGCAAATAAAGAAATCTTGGCAACTCTTTATTCTCATAGTAAGATAATCTTTCTGTACAGGAGTCTACAGTGATTTTTATGAGGACAATGGGATACGGGCACGTCCATGACGGAGGAAGGACATTAAATAGAGGATGGAACTGAAACTGTGAAACCCTCCCTAACTCAGCTGCACCCACACAAGACGTGACACTACCTCGCTGTATGAGCGAATAGTGAATAATTTGGTAGAATGCTAGCAACCCCATATTGGTTATGTAATTTATGATTCATTTTTTTTTTTCAGTTGTTCATATCCTAACGTAAACTGGTTAAAACAAGTGAAAAACATTTGGGATTAAAAACTGAAGGCTTTTAAAAGCTAATTTGGGAGCCTTAGAACTTTTGCTGGGACGACCACCTACCATTATCAAAGGAAGTGAATTCTTCTAAAGAGTGGAGATAGGGACCGAAGTCTGAGGACATACGGCATTTCTTCATCTTGCTTTGTATGGTCTTGTCCTACACGGAAACACTAGCAGTTTGGAGGAGACTCTGAGCCCAGTCTTCGCTCAGCTGGGATCTTTAGCACAAATGGCCCCTTTCCAAGACTGATACATGTGTCAGCGGATGTGGTGGCACATAGGACTATGAAACATACGCCTATGTAACAGAATGCAACTGACATGACCTCATGGTGTTATGACTCACACCAGGAAGGCTCTCTAAAGAAATAAAATGAGAAAGAAACAAAATTCTCAAGTGTGAGGTTAAAGAAAGATTTTTTCCTTGTGAAAGACACATGATGGTATTATTAATAGTGAAGGGTAAAAGCTGAAACATTTGAATGTTCAGCTAAACATCCCAAATTCTCATTTCAGTGTGGATAGAAATAACCGCTCGAGGTATTTCCATAATCTCAGTTTCAACTCCCGTAAGGAATCAGGAGGGAAAAAATAAAACAGCCTTCCTTGAGCAGTTTATAAACTAAAAGTAAAGATGACAAAAAGTCAGATTCAGATTACATTGGAAAAGCTGCTGTTTCAGAGCAGCAGTTTGATCTCCATAAGACAGAAATACAGTGTTTCCCTGAAAAATAAGACCTAGTTGGATAATCAGCTCTAATGCGTCTTTTGGAGCAAAAATTAATATAAGACCTGGTCTTATTTTAATATAACATAAGATCGGGTCTTATACAATATAAGACCCGGTATAATATAATATAATATAATATAATATAATATAATATAATATAATTCCAGGTATAATATAATATAATATAATACTGGGTATAATATAATACTGGGTCTAATATAATATAATACCGGGTCTTATATTGATTTTTGTTACAAAAGATGCATTAGAGCTGTTTGTCCAGCTAGGTCTTATTTTCAGGGATACACAGTATATAGGCTGCAGTAAGGGAAGCGTAAGTACGAACTTCCTGATATACACAGAGAGAAATAACTAGTGCCCAGCATTATTCAGTAACATGACACAGGAGCAATTAAACTTTAGCAATTGACACTGATTATTTGTGAGTCCAAAATGGTCATATTTCCTGATCACTAAGAGCCAAGAATCTAAAGAAAATGATGTTTGCCACTTGTTATACAATCTCTTTTTTTATTTCTTCTTGGGCTTTGGTGAGCTTAGACAGAAAAACATAGCTCTGGTTCTAGGTTCTACTGAGCTGTTCCCAAGGACTATAATCATATTTTATAGTATTTAGCTGAAACAAACCACTTTTCATTTTAAGTATAATGAAGCAACAATAGTGTGAGACCTTTGCATTTTGCACTCAATACTGCTATTTTGTCACATGTTCTAAAACTCCACCTGTATCACAAAAGAACTCCAATAATATTCTCTTCCTGTAATGTTACTTTCAAAAGGGGTTGGTAAAACCCCTTGGTAAAATTACAACCTTAAAAATTATATATTTGTCTTTACTAAGGAAGGCAACATTTTGGACTAGAAAGAACACTGAGTCTTTAGGATCTCTGGCTTTATCTATAACTGCTGTGTGACCTGCTGTGTGACTCAAAACCTCTCTGGTTCCTCATTGGCTTCTATGTAAAATGAAGGATGGATTTAGACTTTCTGTAAAACATCAATGGTAATTTTCTATGATTCCATGATAACATAGGCAGCAATGTAGATATTACCTATTACCTAGATATATTGTACTTTTCCTGTCAAACAGATCTATGAGAAGTGGTAGAAATCAGAATTATTGGCTTCTGCTTTTGATTTGACTTATTAAAAAAAAAATCCCTGACAGAGTTTTGGGTGATTCATTTTAGGAAAGAATTGAGAGAGCAAATGTAGAGAAAATAAATTCACTTCAAATGAATAAAGAAATGAAATAGTCATTGATCAATAAAGAAATGAAAGAGTCATTAAAACAAAGTTTAGATGTGGAGAAAAACATTTGTATTATCTAGACAAACTATGAAATGTTACAAAAGAATTATAAAGGAAGAAAAGATGTAGGGCTTACAAATTTGATGCAAGAAATAAGAAAATTAAAAATACCTAGAAAAATGTTATTTTCTACTTTGGGTGTATATGTATACATGCATCTCTCTCTCTCTCTCTCTCTCTATATATATATATATATATATATATATATATATATATACACACACACACACACATGGACATAAATGTGCATATACATAAATTTATAAACACAGTCTCTTTAACATGTACACATACTGTGAACATGGAAAATAAAGACAGAGATTCAAAAACTCCTTTGTCCCATCACCTGAAGTTGAATTACCCATGGTAGAAAATAAGTGGCTCTTTAGTCTAATCCACAAATGTCCTCAGACATAGGACATGGGGTTGGGTGCTAAAGCATGTTCATGACAACCCTGCTAATTTGCTTTCCACTGTCCTAGATTGAGAAGGTGTGCTATTAACATCTTACATGACAAGGACCAAGTCATACTGGGGAGAGCTCAGTGACTCTGCTGAAAACAGCCTGTTTAGCAGAAGAGAACTGTGAACTGGAAGTCCTTAGGTTAGTCGTGGAGAAGAATTTATGGTGAATTACTATTCGTTCTGAAGCTAAAGAGAAAAGCTATCAGACCATGCAATCAGTGGACCTGGTGACTGCCAGCCACAGCAGAGGCAATAAGATGAGTGCCTTAAATGTGTAGAATACACTTTACAAACTGCAATATAGCTGTATATTAAGCTTCACAATCGCAAGATTAGAAGAACTAGAGACGAATTAGTGATACTGGAAGAACAGTGGTTCTAGATGGCAATATGGTGGGCGAAGGGTGACATGGTTGACCAGACATCCAGGTTAAGACTGACTCAAAACCATGAATGACTGACCAGTTTGATTATAGGAGAGGGCCCAGGGTTTCTGGAAAACTATGATTTATGTTATCTGGATAAGAATTACAGCTTCCATTAGGGACTTTACTGATGATGTTTGTAACAGTGATGCAAAAACATTCTATCCATACATTTATCCATCCATCCATCCATCCATCCAGGTTTAGTACTAGACATGTACTAAGGCACTTGATGGACTAAAAATGTGGTTCCTACTTTTTAGGAGTTTAAAAATTAACAAGGGAGTGAGTATATGTGTAACTGAATAATGTCAATTGGATGAGGGAAAGGCTGATTGTATATACAGAGGGTGCCAAAAAAATGTATACGCATTTTTTTTTTTTTTAAGATTTTTTCATTGGGGAAGGGGAACAGGACTTTATTGGGGAACAGTGTGTACTTCCAGGACTTTCTTCCAAGTTAAGTTGTTGTCCTTTCAGTCTTAGCTGTGGAGGGCGCAGCTCAGCTCCAGGTCCAGTTGCCGTTGCTAGTTGCAGGGGGTGCAGCCCACCATCCCTTGCGGGAGTTGAACCGGAAACCTTGTGGTTGAGAGGACGCCCTCCAACCAACTGAGCCATCCGGGAGCTCAGCGGCAGCTCAGCTCAAGGTGCCGTGTTCAATCTTAGTTGCAGGGGGCAGAGCCCACCATCCCTTGTGGGACTCGAGGAATTGAACTGGCAACCTTGTGGTCGAGAGCCCACTGGCCCTTGTGGGAATCCAACCGGCAGCCTTTGGAGTTAGAGCATGGAGCTCTAACCATGTGAGCCACCGGGCCAACCCTGTATACACATTTTAAGAAAGGAAAAAACTGTATTAAAATTGTAATACTCAATATATACTGATAACAAAAGGTGACTACCAGTCACGTTTGACTTCTGCAATTACAAGAGGTGCTCAAAGTGGTTACCATCAGTGTTCAGACATTTCTTATTACAGCAAACTGCTGCTTGAGCAACACTGACCCAAGTGTCCACTTGTATACATTTTTTTGGCACCCCCGGTATAACATTTTACACATATAATAATACATATAATTAACATACAATTGTATAATATGGATATGCATATGTATTGTAGGTACATATCATGCACACATACACACACATACCCAAAGCGTCCTGAGTGCACTGACTGACAGGACGCTCTCATTACCTGGGGATAAAGACCTTCAGGTGGGTGAGGGCAGGCATGTGTGAGGGCAGCAAGGAAGTCAGTGTGGCCAGAACAGTCTCCAAGCAAGGGAGAAAGCTGTGGAGATAAGGTCAGAGCACTGTCAGCATGAGGGAGCTCTGTAGTCCCTTGTGAGGACCTTGGCTTTTATCCTGAGAAAAAGGTGCAGCCTCTGCAAGAGGACCATGTAAGGTCAGAATGAACCACTTAACAGGCGATTTCTCCAGCAGGGTTTAAAATCACAGATCTTGGGCTCCAAACCACTGGCCTAAACTGAAGGCATTCTATGAGGATAAACTAAGACATTTTTCTCCCATTTATTCCCTTTCTCCCAGGTGCCATCCTGGGAGCCATTCCTTAAAGCGCTCTCTTACGAGAACAAAACGAATCTTAGTCAACTAAGATGAAATTGTTGAAGGAAACAAATTGGTGTTGGGTGAATCGGTTTTCAGTGAAATGGTCATTTGGTGCATCAGTCAATTGGCAAACTGGCTTAAAACAAATGCGTCTTTGGCAATTTGACCTAGAAGCAAATGGTTAATGGATCCTCCGTGTAAGAACCATGACAACTGTTATCCAACCTCAGCTTGAACAACCACTAATGAGAAATACATTGCAATACAAGACAATCCAAAACAATGAAAAGCATTCACTTTTAAATACATGTATTGTATATGTCTCCTCATCTGGCACTAAAATTCGCCTGCTAGTCATTCTCTTGGCCTCAGAAACGACATAGAATTTTTCCGTTCTCTTCTCTGTATGTGAGCCCATTAATAGAGGTTAAATAAGCTATGGTATCTTGCTTAAATTTCCTGCATCCCACACAACTTGAGTTCCCTGAGTTGTCCCTTCTGTGATTTGATTTTTGCATCCCTTTTCCATTTTGGTCCCTCTGTCAGCATCCTTCTTGAGGAAACACCATACAGAATAGAATATAATCCTGGCCCGATAGCTTCAGAAGAACATGATCATGACCTCCTCTATTCTGAAAAGTATTGTCCCTGGTATTTTGAAGAAGCAAACCTAGTGGGATAATCAAAATATGTTTTTGTTTTTTTTAAAATGTCCCAATGTCCTTTAAAAATGTTTCAGTAGCAGAAGTTCTCTCCCCTCTGAATAAGAAATCTGTTAGGTTCCTGAATTTTCTACTCACTCTTAGGTAATACAGAATTCTTTGGCCATTGTAATTCACCAAATACTATCTTAACTTGGTAATTACAATGTCAACGTTTAGATTTTCATTCAAAGTTAAGATTTTCCTTCTCCTCTGAGCTAGAGCTTGACTGTAGGCAAGTGGCCTTTTGGGACTTGGCATTGTTGTCTGTTTGTCTCCAGCTCACCTCTTTCTCCATCGACCCACTAGCTACTGTTTCTGATCCTTTAAGGGTTCTACTGCGGGGGCTGGTGAGGTCGGGAGAAATACAGAGGTAAGAGGGTGGTATAATGCTCCCTTGACGGTTACTCCTATGGAAGGGCTAGATGCTCTCTGAGTCTGCAAGATGGTATAACTTTCTTTTTCCCTCCTGGACACTTTGGTGGATTTTTCAGTGCTCTCCCTTCTGGCCCGTCAGAATACTCATGATTAAAATGATGCAACAATTTTTTTCAGCTGCTGCTTTAGACCACACCCTCAGGCTCTGGTTTACCCAGGGTTCATTCCATACAGACACTCAATGGAGGTCTCTTATCTTCTGAGTGAAGCTCTCTTGGGCAAAATCTCATTGAAAATGCCCCCCAGGAGACACTCACTTAACCTTTATCTTGGCAAAACTCAAATTATGCAGACACGTCTCAATGCAGCAGCATCTCTCTTCTAGCTCTGCCCTCAGACCTCGCACCTATAGATCCCAGGTTCCTCTGGCACCAGTATAGTGTGCTTCCACAGGAAGCTCTCTGCAGGTTCCACTGACATCCTGCTCTCTGGACTTCAGGTTAAGGGAAAAGCACCCCACCTCCTGCTGTGGGGGAGCGGTTTGGAGCTTCATAGTGCTGAAGCATTTCTCTCCAAAATAACTCTTCACATCCCTTATTTATTACTGCTGTACCTTTTGTATCTTTCTTATGGAAAGATACAAATCTGTCCTAAGTCACTAAGTTCCACTCAGTAGTCCAATAGCTCACTTTGGAATCTAACATCTTTCCTGTGGGGTTACCACGGTTGAAACTTTCAGTTTCACCTCTTAACTGTGCTTTTTCATTTTTTAAAAAAATTTTCAGAGTATTTTGTCATTGACAAAATATGTTTTTATTTTGACAAAGAATGTTTTTATTTTTATTTTCTTTCTTTCATTTTAATTTTTTAAAAGTATAGTTGGCATACAATATTATATTAGTTTGATGTGTACAACGTAGTGATTTGACATTTATATACCTTACAAGGAGTTAACCACAATAAGTCAAATAACCATCTGTCATCAGGCAAAGTTATTATGATATTATTGACTATATCCCCTGTACTGTACACTATATCCCTACTGCTTATTTATTTTATAACTGGAAGTTTGTACCTCTTATTCCTCTTCAATTTTTTCACTCATCCCTCTACCTGCCTCTCCTCTGGCGACTATCACTTTGTTCTCTGTATTGAGCCTGTTTGTTCATTTGTTTTGTTTTTATTCAGATTCCACATATAAGTGAAATCATATAGTATTTGTCTTTCTCAGTCTGACTTATGAAATAAGTCAGACTTCATAAGTCTTCATAATATTTCATAAGAAATACTTCATAAGACTTCATAATATTTCATAAGTCAGACTTATTAGCATAATACACTCTAGATCCATCCATGTTGTCACAAATGGCAAGATTTCATTCTTTTTTATTGCTGAGTAATATCCATATATATATGTATATATGTATGAGATGTGATCAAACAATACAGTGAATGTTTAAATAAAAAAAATTATTACAGTAAAAGACACATTGCCATTAATCCCCCCCAAAATACTACCCCCTCACTTTGAACACACTTATCCCCTTGTTCTTGCCACTTTCTGAAGCAGTTCTGGAAGTCCTCTTGTGAGTGTCTTTAGTAGTGCTGTTGTGGCTGCCTCGATGTCCTGAATCATTTTAACTTTGGGGAAGAGCCAGAAGTCACATGGTGCCAGATCTGGTGAATAAGGTGGATGGGGACACACCATAATACTTTTATTTGACAGAAGTTGTCATACCAGAAGCAATGTCTGACACGGAGCCTTTCTATTGTGGTCAGAAAATACGGTGAATGCTGCTGCCAAGTGCCATCCAAGAAAAAGGCAGGCATCTTCAATATGGAAAGTAGCGTGGCATGTCAAACCTTAGTAACAGTGTGTGACAAGTTCCAACTTGTTCAGCACATTCAGTTGGGTGTGAGCTACGGTTGAGGGGAAGTGTGTTTTAAAATGTGCTCTAAATCATATTCCATCAAGACAATGCTCCGTGTCACATTGTTTCTGGTATATGGCAATTTCTGTCAAATAAAAACATTATAGTGTGTCCTTATCCACCTTATTCACTGGATCTGGCACCTTGGGACTTCTGGCTCTTCCTCAAAGTCAAAACGATTCCGAACATTGCAGCAGCCATGACAGTGCAACTAAAGACACTCACAAAAGAGGACTTCCAGAACTGCTACAGAAAGTGGCAAGAACGATGGGATAAGTGCATTTGAAGTGAAAGAGGGTTTTTAGAGGGAGATTAATGGCAATGTGTCTTTTATTGTAATACATTTTCTTATTTAAACATTCAGTGTATTTAGTGACCATACCTCGTGTGTGTGTGCATATGTATATATATATATATACATATGTGTATATATATGTATGTATATCTATCTATCTATCTATCTATCTATCTATCTATCTATCTATCTATCTGTAGCTATATATATCTCACATCTACTTTATCCAATCATCTATCAGTGGACATCTAGATTGTTTCCATATCTTGTCTATTGTAAGTGATGCCACAATGAACAAAGAGGTGCATATATCTTTTCTAATTAGTGTTTTTTTAATCTGTTCTTCTTTTAAATGCAGCTCAAGATCAAATTAAATTTTGTTAGCATCTTCATGACCCTCTATAGTTCCTTGGCCAAATATCTTTACTTTTTAGCCTGTTGTAACTAAGGGTATTCAGAAGAAATGATAATTTAAAAAAAACTGGAAATAATTGTACACAAGCATGTGTTATATATTTATTAACTACATTTTAAAACCTCCTTTGCAGGGCTTGAGGGCTCACATATCATGCACAGTCTTTAAAAATCATAGCTTTTTGCACAGCTTGCCAGCTGGAGGAAGTAGAAGGAAAAAGACAAGAGGGGACTAAAGGTAGAGGGAATGACTACTGCAGCCTGTGCACCAAAAGAATAAACCAGCTGGGAGAGCATTAACTCAAGTCAAGAACACAGTTCCAAGGGCTATGTTTACATCCCTGGGACACCAACTGTTTTCCAAATAAGGTCCCTGCATGGTGAAGGGCTGAGTGGCACTAGTTCTTAGGAAGTTCATTCAAATGGAAAATGAATTCTTGGATTTCATCCCATATAAATTATCTTTTGAATCACCTGAGGGTGTATTCCCATATCCATACATAATCAAAAAATGTTGAACTGAAATGAAACTCATACCCAGAAGAGAACAAATCCCCAGGAGCCATTTTCCATCAACCTGTTTTTATCTCCCAGAATTCATTCTTTACTAAGAGATTCCTTTCCTAAGAGATTCCTGTGAAGAGTATGACTCAGTTCCTCCAGGAGTTCTTGACGAGTATTCCAGAGACAAAATTTGTCTCTGATATTACACATTTTAAAGCTGCTTATTCACACAGCATTTTCTGACATACTTTTTAGTGTTCTGGAAAGTCAGCTGCTTCTTTACACCACTTCCCACTCCTCAGATTCCTTTTCTTTATTTTTAGCCCCTCATTATAAAAGCAATACACATTCATTAAAAAACAAAATGTACACAAGCAAAATAACATAAAATACACTCATGATCCAGCTAGAGATATTCATTATGAATGTTTTTCAGGATATTTTTCTAATATCCTTTTCAAATGTATATGCTATTAATGTTTACATAGGAACCACATTTTAAATGCTATTATCATCAACTATGTTAAACCAATCCAACAGTTTTTGACCATTTGGATTGTGGCAGATTTCCTTACCATAAATATGGAAAAGAAGGAATAATTAGTTTTAACTGAATTACATATAAGTAGCAAATACATATGAAGCAACTTTGAATATTCATTTTGAACATTTTTTTACTTTCACCACATTACTGTGTTTTCTCCCATACTTCTAATTTCTTTCCTAAATTCAGTTTGGTTTGTGTCCTTCCACACTTATGCTCATTCTTACATGTATTTGCACACACATAATTTTTTCCTAAACACACACACACACACACACACACACACACACACAACACCTTGGTAACTTGCTTTTTTCATTTAACAATATCTCTTGGATATACCGTATTTCCCCCAAAATAAGACCTAGCTGGACAATCGGCTCTAATGTGTCTTTTGGAGCAAAAATTAATGTAAGACCGGGTCTTTTACCATATAAGACCCGGTCTTATATTATAGTAAAATAAAACCCGGTATTATATTACATTATATTACGTTATATTATATTATAAAGACCCGGTCTTATATTATAGTAAAATAAGACCCGGTCTTATATTAATTTTTGCTCCAAAAGCCGCATTAGAGCTGATTGTCCAGCTAGGTCTTATTTTCAGGGAAACACGGTAATTTCAGATCAATAAATACGTATATATCTAACTAATCTTTTGAATAAAGGATTGTAAGTTTTGAGTTTATTATGCAAATAATAAAGAATTAATATTTATTTACTAAGCTAGGTCACTAAGACGGATGGATTCATTGATTGTTTATGGTAAATAGTCTCATAGGAATAATAATTTACTTGCCAAGACATTTTAATAATAATTTACTGTGAGACAGTGCAAAGTAAACCACCATGGCTCACAGCTATTCCAAGGCAAGCTGTACAACATCATCTTATACACCAGCATTACTATCTACTTCAAAGTCAAACACGCAAGACCTAAAAATGGTAAATACATTCATAAATTATCTTTTTCTATAAGTTAACTTTCAGAGAGTACATTAACAAGAAATAATTTTTAGAAGACATGTATCATTACATTACATTCTTTTTGGAATTAGACAAGCTACAAAATTAAATATAGTACTTAGAAACTTGAACATTTTTTTAGCTTGGAGTGTTTGTGTGTGTGTGTGTGTGTGTGATTTGTAAGTTTTTTTTTGGCAAAAAAACAAAATTGCTGTAGTAATTTCTCATCATTTTTTACAAATTGAAAAGTGAAAGCAAATAAAACCCTTTAGTATAGTTAGACTTTTTCTTCTTTGGGGCTTCATCCACAAAAGCCATATAATAAAGCTCCCATAATCTATTCAAGCAAGATGGCAGAAGTCTTATAAATTAGCTAGTGGTATAGAGAAAAAAAAGAACACCAAAAAGCTTTTGGGTAACATGGGCCTTTTTTAATAGTCACAACCAGCAACTTGCCTAAATCATCTTAGGGTGATGTTGCCTCTTGGAAAATATTTGATAATGTCTGCAGACATCTAAAAGTACCCTAAGAAGTATGATTTCCCCATTTTACAGATTGACAAACTGAGACTTAACGAAGCTAAGTAACCTGCCTGAGATAATACAGCAGCAGATCTAGCAGACAGTATAGCATGTATATTGTTGCATGTCTCTTTAATTTATAAAATGAAAGTACAATGGTACATTTTTTGTTTATAAATAGGGAAGATAGAAATAAAAAGAATGTACTATAACTGAAAAGTAAACTGTTATCCTCAAGTACTAAAAATCATTATGAGTTTTATAATTATATTTTGTGCTAAGAAGGATTATGATTTGATAATTGAGGACCTTTCATAATTGAGGATATTATGCTAAGTGAAATAATCCAGTCACAGAAAGACAAATAATGCATGATTCCACATATATGAGGCATCTAAAGTCAAATGCATAGAATTAAAGACTGGAAAGATGGTTGCCAGGGGCTGGAGGCAGGGAGAAATGGGGAGTTACTAATCAATGGCCATAAACTTTCAGTTAAACAAGATGAGTAAGTTCTAGAAAGGTGCTGTACAACACTGTACCTATAGTCAACAATACTGTTGTACACTTAACATTTTTGTTAAGAGAATAGATCTCACATCAAGTGTTCCTACTATAACAAAATAAAAAACAAACCGTAATGCATCCATACATAAAACGGAAAAAAAGCCACTGACACATTCGACAACAAGGATATATCACAAATGTATTTTGCTAACTGAAAGAAGTCAGGTCAAAAGGCTACAGATAGTTATTCCATTTACTATATGATATTCTGGAAAAGGCAAAGCTATAGGAATTGAGGAATAGGTCAGGGGTTGCGAGGAGTTCAAAATGGGGGAAAGAATCGACTGCAACGGATGAGCATGAGGAAATTTTTTGAGTTGATGGAATTATTCTGTATCACGATTTTTGTTGTAAACAAATGATTCTGCATTTGTCAAAATTCACAGAATGGTGCACCACAAAGAGTGAATTTTATTGTACTTAATATAGAAATAAATGTAAAAAGAATTTTCAAGTGGCTTGAATTTTGTGAGTGTTTCAGACCCTTACCAGAGTAACCAGTTATTAAATGTTTGTTAAATGGACACTGGGTAGACGGGCAATCTCTCAGGGAACTCAGACAAAGATGAGAGGAGTGAAACCCCGAGGAGCCCGTTCTCATCAGCCTTCCTTCCAGCAAGACGATGAGCAAAACTTCATTTACTTGTCTACACTCCAGGACAGAGTATATACCAGGGGTGCCAAAACAATGTACACATTTTAAGAGATATTACCTATGTATTACTTTTCGAAGTTGAATTGAATTATGGAAGCAATGTGCATGTAGTATGATGTTCCACTCAAAAGATGGCGTTCATCAAGTGAATGCTGGAGTCATTCATTGTATTACAATTTTAATACAATTTTTATCCTTTCTTAAAATGTATATTCACTTTTTGGCACCCTCTGTAGATAAGTTCAGTCACAGCAATGCCATATACAGGGTGAAGCAATTAGGCAAAATTGAAGATGGAGGTTGCACAGGTTTAATTTTACTTTGGCATCACATCCATTTCCTTGTACTTGCATAAATTATTTTTAAACAAAAATATATTGAGGTTAATAGTTCTATATTTGCCGAAGAAAAAAAAATACTACATTGACACCATGCAATCTTATATATTCTTCCATGAGAATGACTGCATTGCATATGGATTATAAAAATACTATAAAAGGTCCTAGCATTCATTGCTTCATGATTAATTTTATCTGTGGCAATTTGATAGGTCTCAACAGATGTATTCCTTTCGTTCGAGATATGATGGGTAACTTCCTCATTTTATGATTGCTAAAACTGAAAGTTAACCTCAACTTTTTACTGCTAAACCCAGAACATACTAGCTTCATCAGAATAAGATAGTGATAGTAAAATTACTGTTTCATTTGTAGATATAGTAAGAAGAACACCATGTTTTATTTGTACACAGGGCATTTCCTGGTATCTATTTTGACCTTCTTAAGTGTGGCTAAAGATACGAGTTACTTGGATTACCTTTAGACAAGGGGTTAATAATTGGCTTTCTTTGGTTGCAGAACACGTTATTTTCCTCACATACTGGTGACCACAGCATAAAAACCTTACATGGCTTATTTTACAGTTCCCACGTGGCTGACATCCCGTGGTAGTCAAAATGTCCTCCAATGTTCAGACTTGAGCTGCTCTGAACACGGGGTATAGTAACTACAATTTCTAATAAGCCAGTTGGGTCATAGAAGGGAATGGGCACTATTGGCTAGTCTTTTGGCATCATCATAAAGTGAAAAAAATATAGGATTGGTTACTGCCTGGAGTTGGCAGAAAGAGAAACAAGAAACATGTCACAGAGGCAGGTGTTTTTAGAAACTGTACTAAACAAAAGGCTTTTTCTTCAGGTAGCTTTTGTGACTCACTTCACTAAATTAGGTGCAAGTAATATTGAACCTTTCCTCTTTATTTCCCCAATTAATTTCTGAGTACTGGCACGGGAGATTTGGGGGAAATTCTCCCACCAGGGCCTGAATTCCCCTGATGCCCTGCAAGTAATGATTTTATTTTTTTTATGGGGGTAGAAAGTATTACAATTAAAACTGTTCCCCAAGCCAAGTAAGCCAAAAATCTTGTTATTTTCTTATAAGATATTTATTTGCACAACCACAATGAGGGGAACATTTTTTTTTTAAGCAATCTTGTTGCCTTTCTTCATTTCTCTCCTTCATCTAGTTTGGGAGGTCTGTGTCTTCGTTTAAAGATTTTCCTGAAACTGTCTCCTCTGCAAGATCTAATGGATTAAGCTTTGTGGATACTTCATCAATAAGCTAAAACATCTGTCCTCTTGCCTTTGAGAGAGTTTGGAAAAAGAAAGAAAGGAACAGGACACTCCTTCCAGCTGCTACAATGAGAGCTCAGAATTCTTGCTCAGGTTTAGCCGTAGGCTGTTGTGGAAGGCAGAATCACAGCTCCATAGGTGTCTACCTTCTAATCCCTGGAAGCTGTGATTATGGTATACAGCAAAAAGGTTTTGCAAATGTAATTAAAGGTCTTAAAATATGAAGATAATCCTGGATTATTCTGCTGGGCCCAATATAATCAGAAGGGTCCTTATAAGCAAAAGAGGGAGATAGAAGAGTGAGAGAAGATGTGAAAATGGAAGGAGAGGTTAGAGTGATGAGACTGGAGGAGGCCACATGGCAAGGAATGCAGGCAGGCCCTCTAGTAGCTGGAAATGGCTGGGAAATGGATTCTCCCTTAGAGACTTCAGAAGGAATGCTGTGTACTGACACCTTGATTTTAGCACATTTGGAACCTGTTGAATTCTTCTGACCTCCAGAACTGTAAGATAATACATTTGCGTTGTTTTAAACCAACAAGTTTGTGGTAATTTGTTATAACAGCAAAGGGAAACGAATACAGCTTCAGGCACGCTCTCTTATCCATCTGCCACGATAAATAAGAAACACTAGTTTGGGAATCAGGACTTCTAGAACACTTAAAGTTTCCCAATTTCAGGCACAGCTTTCAAAGCTGTGTGGGTAATAATAAGTATGGTTGGACACTGCATTAATAAGAGAATAAAATGTGTGTGAAAACATTTAACTGATTTCTGTTTCTTTAGTCTTATAATTTCCATTTATTTGTAATTAGAAGCATTGGTTATAGATGGAAGCCTGTCCTAATACTGGGCAGACAAGCACCCACCCACCTATTCTTAATAACAGAAACACAGTACCTCCTCTTTGATCACTACTCCCTCCAATTGATCAGGACTCTCAGAGGCTAAGTCAGCGCAGGGAAGGTGAGGCAGTCCGTCAGTTGTGTTCTCTTGGTTGGGATGACAAAGAATGGAGAGGTGGGTCAGCTCCCTGTAGCCTTTGCTGCTGACCACCACACGGTGTCCTGCCAAAGACTCATCCACCCATATGAAGTGAGGTTAGCGCCATCTTGGTTATGGCTTTGGTGGTACATGTCCTCTGCACAGGTCAAATGCGTACGCCTCACATGGATGCCAAGGTGGTTGTACATATATTCACTAATTCTATGTTTTCCTGAAAATAAGACCTAGCCGGACAATCAGCTCTAATGTGTCTTTTGGAGCAAAAATTAATATATAAAAATTTATAGTAAAATAAGACCGCGTCTTAGGGTCTTATATAATATCATATGAGACCAGGTATAATATAATATAATATAATATAATATAATATAATATAATATAATATAATATAATATAATACAATACCTGGTCTTATTTAATATAATATCATATAAGACCTGGTCTTATATTAATTTTTGCTCCAAAAGATGCATTAGAGCTGATTGTCCGGCTAGGTCTTATTTTAGGGGAAACACGGTTATTCTTTAAACACAACCCCAATAAACTACAGCTCAAGGGGCTTTCAGCCTCAGCCACACATCATGGTACAGCTAGTTCTTCCCCACAAACATCCTATGTGCTGAGCTTAAAGCAGTAAGCAGTGCTCTCTGTCCTTCTGATGAATTCTTCTTTTGGGGTCAAAGTCACCTTAGTCCTTACCTAGAGATTCCCCTAAATTTAAAACTTGGGACATGCAGGCCAGAATCTGAGTTCCTTCTTTTCCAGAGAACTGTGGGCGTCTTATGCTTGTAGATCCATTTCCTTCCCTGGGGATCCTTTAATGGGTTTTGTTGTGAGGACTGTTAGGGCAATCGGTGATGGATCCCACTCTAACTGCATTTACATATGGGAGACCACTCAAGTCATTCTTTTCAGGAGCAAAATGATATCTTCCACAGTGATTCTTAGTACCTTTAGGTCAGGAAGTCATGATACTACTAAAATGTTTAATCACTGCTTTCCATGGCACTGCATTTAATCTCTGTCTTAACAGGAACCTCTTATATTTATATTGTGTTGAAATCTGAGTCATACCAACTTCTTTCCATTAATTCCTATTTTGCCTTTTAAAGCTCTCAGGATGACAAAAAGAATATGTAATGGATTCTTCTCACACACCCACAGTATGAGTCTTTTCTTCTCTTGTCAGACACAGTGGTCATCTTTCTCTAATCCATGGTATGACAAGAAATTCTTCATCATCATGGTCGATATCTTCTGGGTAAAGTACCAGTGTGCTAATTTAGTCCACATAGGGCTAAAAGTGATCATTTCCTCCCTCTGAACTTGATATTGCTGTTAACACAGCCCAGGGATGAGTTCATTCTCTCAGCAGTAACTTCTCTCTTAATTCCTTGAGCTCAGAGAGTCAAGTAAAATTCTCTTTAAGGTAATTGTGTTGTGTCCTGAGAACTCATTTATCCCTATTCTTCTTATTAGATTCCAATTAGTTCAACAATATAGTACATATGTTTCTGAATTATTTTCAGATTTGATTGTAATATTCTCTCTATTGTCATTTACATTTTTGAAAGTTGAAGAGGCCAAAGTTACTTCATACCCCTCCTCAGTTTGTTATCCCTCCACACCATTTGTGTGTGTGTGTGTGTGTGTGTGTAACAGTGTACATAGATACCCATTATTGACAAAGAATATTAGTTTAAGAATCAGAAAATCCTAGGTCCAAATTCATGTTTTGCTGTTACTAGTTGTGAGATCGTGGACAGATTGCATCACTCCAAACTTCCTCTGTATCATGAGGATGTTTATTATATGTGCATATGCATATGTATGTATGTGCACATGTATATATGATTATACGTATAAATATGTGTTTTGTGTGTACACATGTATTGTATATGTGTATATGTGTGACATGTATAGGTGCATATGTGTATGCATGTGTGTAAGTGTTTATATATATTTGCATATGCATTGTGCATGTGCACATAGTTATGTGGATACATATACATGTGTGTATTATGCATGTGTGTGCATATGTGTATATACATGTATGTGTGTTGTGCAGTGCTTGCATGTGTGTGCGTGTGTGTGTGTGTGTGTGTATTCTGGAACATATTAGATTGCCAATACACAGTAGATATTATTATGATTAACAAGGCAAACCAGTTACAACGACAACCATCACACATAATACTCTACGAGAGTAGAGTCTTCCAGAATACCTGGCATAATGAGTACTCCCCTCAACTGTAACGGTGACACTATATCTTTGATTTTGAGATTTAAACCTCTATTGTACTTCGATTCAACAGGGTAGTTCAGGTTGGGACTTTTTGAGTTTTTCTTTTCTTTGCTTCCCTCCTCTCCAGCCAAATTTTAATAAGTCTGTTTACTATACATTTACTATGCATACCATATCAATGGTTCTCTTTACTATGCATACCAGGTTCCAGGATTCTGGTGATTCTATTTATTTCAGACCTTATGCATACCTGGCTCAATGACTTGAAAAACATTTTTATATCGGCATAAGATCTACCGGATCCCTATTCCCAGCCTCTGGGAAGCGCCCTTTTCCAGGAATTGCCTGACCAACTTCTCCTTTCCTTTGTTCTGCCTCTCCTTATCGGCCTATGAAACCTATTGGCCATGCCTGGGGGGATTGGCTTTTGGAAAGGAGTCCTCCATCCTCCCAGAACGCTGGCATTTTGAATAAACCTGCTTCTCTTTCCACCAACATTCGCTCTTGAGTTTTGTCTTTTGTGCAGCGAGCAGCCAGACCTTTAACATGGTAACAGAACCTCTATGGTAAATGTAGTTTGAAAAGGAGATGATATAATCCCAGAATGGATTCAACTTCGTGAACCTGGACTGGTCCCCAATGATTTCCTCTTTGCTCCCTAAGTATTTACCCATCTTTTATACTCCAACATTTTGCTAGGGATTCATCTAATCTCTTTGGCATATAGTTTAAAGAATTTAACTTCTTTCACCTTTTTGAAAATGGAAAAATTTATTTGCCCTTTTCCCACCTGCCAGCAAGACTTCTGTTCCCATGGTTCTTCAAAGACGACTATTTACAGTTCACTGATGTCATCTGAGCCTTCTTTTGGTTTTATGGAATGGAACCAACATGCTTTGAAAGGTGTATTTTTTCAACCTCCTTATTTAGCTTGGACTTTAATTTTCTCCTACCAGTATTTGCTTTCTCCTTTCTAATCTGACAATTATCTTTCTCAACTAATGTCTTAGTCAAGAATCTCTTGATTATGAATACAAGAAACTCAATTTAAACTCACTTAGGATAAAAAGGAATACCTTGGCTCCCATAGCTGGGGGATTCAGGCGTCAGGCTGGATTCAGGGATTCAGAGGATGTCATCAGGAGCCTACATTTGTTTCTATATCTGAGTTTTGATTCTTTTTGTGGATGGGCTTTCCACATAGTAGAGAGGATAGCTACGGGGTTGGGTTCAAATCCAAAAGGAAGAGAAATGCTCCCTCTCTTTCAGGATCCATATTTCAAATCTCACGGGAGCATCTGACTGTTCCTGTTTGATCACATGTTCATGGCCAAGGTCAAGGCAGACTGGGGCACCGTCGCCCACAGGCTATTACCATCTCATGAGATGTGGGAGCCAGGCAGGGCAGACAAAGAAGCGGAGGTCAGCTACAACAGAAAAACGCTTTATCTTCTGCCTCTCCTCTGAAGATTTCACAATATTTTCTCAAAATCTCCCTGTCACTTTCTATATAACTTTAGAAAATCTATTTTCATCTTCCTTGGCAATTTTCACAAGCTTTACTTTATTCCCTTGGTATTAGTTTTCATTCATTTGTGATTACATGTTGGTTCTTCCACTCTTCATAAATGACACCTTTAAAACGTCTCCGTTTATCTGAGCTGGGTGAGCTGCCAGAATGGTTTCCTTAGCTGCCCCTCCCTCACCTTCATGATTACCTTCTCAGAACTGTGTGTTTAAAAGCCTTCTTTTTCTTCCCCAGTCTCTGGCCATGATATCATGCCTATCTTCTCTCTGAACTGGAAATCTATCTACTTTTCGTTTTAGCCATATATCTAGCTTTACTTAGGGTTCAGAGCTTTGCTATCGCAGACTATTAGATGCTATTACTGGTTCTTCCCTCCTCCATAAGGATGCTATCCTTTTCATTTTGCCATCCAGTGTTTTCCTTGCTTGTCAGAATTACGTCCTCAGCAGTAATTCCCTTCACTGCTTTTTCTGCCTTCTAAAAGATGAAGTTGTCAGTAAGATATATCCAAATGCTCTACTTTTAGCTGACTAACTTCCTGGAGATGTCTAAAGAAACGCAATCTTTCATCACTTCTGTATCTTGTCTCTGTTTCTGTGCCAGATTTGTGATCAATGTCAGGATATGATCATCCATTTTTTCCTTCTGTCTGGAATGGCTGTTTTATCAGCCGTCACCCCCACTTTACCCCTCAAACCGTAATATCATTTTGATGCTTTTTCTTTTTATCTCTACCCAGATGTTCTTTATCATTCTACCATCCCTGATTTGGGGGTTTTCCCAAAGGTATATATCTTCTTGACACAGTGTGCTACTCCCTTTGCACAAAGTGGTGCATTCTGTAAGAGTTGCCATTTGTGGGTCTTATTTTTCCAAGAATACCCTATGAAGGGTATTGGTTTTCTTGAGAGAATGTCAAATAATATTTTTTGTAGATTGGTCTTCAATCAACTAGGAACCTAAATGCTATGTCCTGCTGCCTCCCAGATGATTTTCTCCTGTGAATTACTAGGCACATTCAACACTGGTTTCATACTTAGAGTTTTACCCTCCTATTATTTTCTTCTTCCATTGTTTTTCCAATTTAAAATCCTCTAGAACAGTGTGAGATATCTCAGTGAACACATTCTCCACTTTAGAAAAACTGATCAAATCTTGTAAAAACAAATGCAAAGGAACAATTCTCATTTTTTCCCCTTGTTTTATTATTGGGGAAGTATACTATCAAACAATACTTAAAGCAAGTGGGCCAGTAGATTGGGTTTGCAAAATTCCTTCTTTTATAATGATTCTTGTAACGGAGACCGATCGTATGTTTGAGTTGCAGCCGGTGTTTGGTTTGACTCAACACCCTCAAAGCTAGCCACATCTACAGAATATGCTCCATATGGAGCTTTAACATGTTTCCTATCCCAAGGGCTGCGGCAAGAGAACTGGAGAAGGGAAAACTGGCTCATCAATAATAAGGGCAGATATTTTCTGAAGCATGGCTGGTATCTGCTAGATAGAGAAGCTGCAGAAACCCTGCAGGAGGGCATCTATCTTCACCTTCTTTTGCCTGTCTCTGTAGTGAGCTCCCACATCTACCCTTCCCTACCATTCCTCCAGCCCCAGACATTTCCCTTGCCCTTAACCCATCTATGCCCTTGGTGGTGAATGTGGCCCTACCTTGGTTTATGCCTGCCTTTGGCCCTGCCCCAGACACTTCTCCCTTCCCAGTATCTACCCTCTCCTTGCAGCCAAGGGTCCTGGGAACACTGGCCTTCTGAATTCGATGTAAAAGTTTTAGAGCAGCATGTCTGAGGGCAGTCAGTATTAAGTGTGTGCCAGTTTCATTTGCACTTCCTGGGATGAAGATGGATAAGAGGAATAGCTAGCACCAAACATTTAGAAAATAATTAAGGGGACCTCAACTGCTTTAGTTGAGTATGTCTCCTCAACTCCAGGTAAAGTCCATTTCCAGGATCTGACACACCATAGAGATGAAAGTCCCATGGAAGAGGAACTGGGATTTGCACTGCGTAGGACTCAGCCCATGACAGACAAACTGCCTAACCTTGGACAAGTCACTTAACCATTTCTGAGCTTTTGTTTCCTTATCTGTAAGATGAGGATGGCAATGCCTATTGTGTGGAGTTACGTCTCTGGCAAACAGACTTAGAGGAAGTCAGTGTGCCGGAGTATCAGGGGAGACTCTTGAAATCAACTCCTATGAAAACAAGAGGACACAATCAGAATGGGGCAGAGGGCAAAGTCAGCCTTGGAGTTGGTCCTGCACTGATCTAAAATGCCTGCACTTTATACTTGTCTTAGTCAGTCTGGGCTGCCATCACAACAATACCATACAATGGGTTGCTTAAAAAATAAAGATGCATTTCTTATAGCTCTGAAGGTTGGGAAGTCCACGATCCGTTGTCTGCCAATTTACTGTCTCATGAGGACCCATCTCCTTGTTGAAAGATAGCTGTCTTCTAGCTGTACCCTCACATGACAGAAGGGGGTTAGGTAGCTCTGGGGTTTTCTCTTATAAGGGCACTAATCCCATCATGAGGGCTCCATCCTCATGACCTGAGCACCTCCCAAAGGCCCCACCTCCTAATACAATCACACTGGGCATTAGGAGTTAACGTGAATTTCTGGGGGGACACAAACATTCAGTCTATAGCAATACTTCTGCCTCTGTGTGTCAATGGATGTGAGAAATTCTGGGAAGGGTGTGGCCAGTGTGATCCCTGAGAAGCTGAAAATGTCTACAGATAGCACTGTCAGCCTTGGCGGGAGAAAAGTCATCCCTTGAAGAGAGATCTGGGATTCGACGCATCAGTGCAGTGTTTAACAGGGTTCTGTGAGGCAAATGATTTTGGTAACTGTAAAAGTTTCTACAAGTGTTAATTTTTTAATCAATATGCCAATCACAGAACAGTCATGAAGGGACTGCTCTGTGATAGGTACTTGACATAAATAAAAATATTGAGCCCCGATTTTTTTTCTTTAATGCAAGCATGTTATTTCTTCCACTAAGTTGATCTTCTAGTCCATTGGCGTAGTCCTTCATCAGCCAAGATCAGCCTACAGTTCACACATAAAGATTTACTGGATGCTAACTATGTGCAGAACTTGGGAAAAACGAATCTTTTGTGACTTAAAGTTATTCCTTGGCATTTTAACACTAAACGGCAGAATGTTTATGGAAATCATTAGCATGAAAATTGCTAATACATATTTTTAATATACTATGACATCATTACAATGAAAAAAAATTACATATTTCAGCACTTCTTTAAGAACAAAACTAAAAATGCTTTTAAGTAAAAACACTCCTCCTTGAAGAATACATAAATAGTAGAACAATAACCAAGCCTCAGTTAAAAAATAAAGGGAAATGCCATTTGATATGTTTTATTATCAATTGGGGAGCCCAAAATAAGTCAGACGTAATGGAATTTCATTGTATGGCAGTGGAATTTCCCCCAGAGTTTTATTAAAAGCTTTAACACAGTTTGAACTCCTCAGTGAAGTCCAAGAGCCTATCCAAGGGCTGAGTCAGCATTTTAAGTAAATACGCTAATTTCTGAGTTCAACAAAGAAAATGTTACTTTTAGTGCATTTCCAATTTAAAACATTTTTAAAAATTACTTATAAAGTATTCAATGGAGCCTAACTGAATATTTTGATTTGTTCCACTTAGATTTGTATTTCCCCAACATTCTGAGAGCAGTTTACTTGTTCACTGATCACAGTAAGAAGATTGAATTAGCAGTCTGTGAATTAATAAAAGGTGCAGTAATTGTTGATGCAAAGCTTAGTATAAATCATCATAGTGCTCGTTCCAATTTGCATTGTGTTTTACATTTTCAAAGGATAGACCACATACTCCCTAGTTGCTTTAAAAAAAAAATGTTAGACATATCTATGCATGCAAATAAAAGCAAAGAATTGGAAAATCCAGAAAATCCATTTTCACACTTCCTCTACCTTCATCCTCTCTTTAAAAACCATGCGGGAATAACACAAAATTCTATGATATTACCACTCAGGACATGAAACTTAGACCAATAGAATTGGCATCCCCTGGCTGCTTGTTAGAAATGCAGGATCTCAGGCCCAACCCGAGACTGACTGAATCAAAACCTGCATTTTAACAAGATCTCCAGGTGATGTGTGTGCATATTCAGTTTGAGAAGCATTACTCTACGAATCTCTTGTCCCTAATAAGTTAAAATTATTTTTTTTCTTAAAGCATTCAAATGACTGCTTCCTCCTTTTGGTTGTAGGAATAAGTATGAATATAGAGTATTCTGAGGCATAAAATTAAAAACAGAAGTGTGAGTTGAATTTAATTGTTGTTTTAGGTTCTGAGTAATGAAGGTATAGAGTTAGGAAGCTTCTCTTAGAATAAAAAGTTCACCTTTTTCAATTATAGAATATGATTATTAAGCCTAACTTTATTTTTGCACACCTTTGACTTTTTCCACCTGAATCGTTTCCTAACATGTTAAATGGATGATTCAGGAAGCCAGCAGAGAAAAAAATTCCCATCAAATAACATGATTTGACCACTGCTTCTATTGAACAATCACCGTATGAACTATTTTTCTCATTTCTTTGCATTAGTGAAATTTTGAAACAATGCTTTCCCCACTTACTTGATTTCCAGCAGGTAGCATTAAGAGGATTTGCAATCCTGCTCAGTTTATGATTCTCATATTATTGACTTTACTCTGCAGAGATGAAAGAGGGCCTCAAATGCAGTGGATGATAAGGTTAAAGCCCTTCTTATGTCATTTAGAGATTGTTTTAGATTAAGTATCATTTGACCTTGAGCTACAGTGGTTGGTTGCTTTATTATCTGATCATGGTGCCTCCAATAGGAGGTCCAATGCTTTCAGCACATTACCTAGGACATTCTAAAACCTCAGAAGATCTCTCAGCAGGGTTAGAAAAAGGTAAAGAACTTCAATAAGCAAGCTATATTTATCAGCAAGAAACAGCAGTCCCAGCAAATTAATTTATAAAGTAATGGCTCCATCATGATGATAGAACTGATTTTATATTTAAAATTGTATTTATTAGTATTATTATGAGTGGTAATACTCTACTGCTGATAAAAATAGAGACTTTTATAACAATCTCATTGCAGTTTATAGAAATAGGTCAGAAGAGAATATGGTATTTCTAAACTAAAACAATTTAGCCAGACTAACTCTCCCCACGGTATATTCTGAAGTAGGAAAACCACAGAAAAGAGTGAATAAATACCAAAGGCAGCTTGAATGAGATTATTTAGATGGAGTTTTATATGAGTTGAGACTAACATCAGGCAAGTTTGTGAAACTGCAAGGTCTGAATCAGGTGGGTCAGGTTAAGATCATTTCGGCCCAAAACACTGCAGCTATGTGATCAATCAAGGAGCAAGATTGCTGACCAGTGATAAGAAGGCAACAGATAACGAAATGGATTTGCACTTGGAGAATTCAGATTTCTTGCAGCTGCAGTTATATTAACAGGTAGGAAAATGTTTAGATTACACATTCACAGTGAACCCTAAAATTCAGGTTGCTAAGTAATGAGGCTTTTACTTTTCTTTGTAGGAGTGCTCCCCACAGGCTCTTGCCACCCTGATAAGTAACACACTTAATTATATGTCTGAGGTGATTATTATATATTTGTTAATGAAGATGAACTCTTAAGAATATTTTAGGAAACAATGACCGTGACACAACCTCAGAGATGGGTATATATAATAAGAGATGTAGCAGACCTGTTACTTAAAACAGTACCAGAGCTTTGGCTGTGCCACTTAAGAGTATGTTCACAGATCACAGATTCTCTTTCTCTTTCTGGCTCTCAAACACAACTGAGAAATACTTACAGCTCTGGCAAAAAGACATAAGGCAAATGTACATCAAAGAAATGTCTAGGTATTGTATTTTCTTAGCCATTGGTACGGAATGGGGTATCATAACAGAGAGCAGTTGGCTGTGTTACAGAAATGGAAAACTATTACATATGTATTTTTGGTCACTCTTCCAAGACAATGTTTTTAGATATTTTCCATATCACCATATTTTCTAGCTTCACAACAGTGTATGATAATGGACTTAGACAACAGGATTCAAATTATTATAATAAGATTACACCAGACTCATCTAGGCTATGAAAGTCAGGACGTAAAAATAGACCGATCTTAATATGTGACTCACCCTCAGGAGGGCATGTGCTTTTCCAGGAGCAGCGATGGGTCTTCCGGGTCCATTCCTACTCTCCTGCCCAGCAGCCATCCCTGGTGGTGCGTTCATATTCACTGGGAATTACAACAGGCAGCGTCTCACTTATGGGCAGTACTTGGGGAAGGAAAGAACAGTGATAAGGCCTCTTTGTACAGGTATGGAATGACTGGTGAGATTATTATAATTGAGGAGATTCTTAAATACAGATATTATCTTTATTGAAATGGAGGGAATGTGAGTGACAATTACTAAAACAATAATTCCATAAAGCAATATACAGCTGCTATGGGAGAACTTTGAAAAATAAGTAAATGGCTTGTCTGATAACCATATATTATTGGTTGCAAATTATTAAGGAAGTATAACAACTAGCCCAGGTGACATATGAGTCTGCCATGAAAGAGATAAAAGGAAATAACGTCTTCCACAAACATTGGTGAGAAGGGGAAGCAAAATGCTAAAGGAAAAAAAAAGATGAAATGAAGGGAATAAGATATAAGTGGCGATGGGGAGAAAGAATCTAAAATTGATATTTGTTTACCTTAAAACCAGGTTTATTTGTTACTTAGGAGGCATTTATTTGTTTTAAAAAGTGAAAGTAACTCCGCCATTTATTCAGAGTTTATGAGTTAAAACAAGATGAAACAGAAGCCTGCTCCATGTCTGTCAGACAGGGGTGAGGGTAGAAATCAAGAGTGTTTATCCAGAGTCAACATTAGTTGAGCATAATCATTGCTGTATTAGAACTCTGGGTAGGAAGGAATTTAATGGAAAAAAAAAATGAGAAAAGTTGGTCCCTGCTCTGACAGCCAATTGGGAACTAAAAGCATCAGTAATGTTCTTTCTACATATAGAACAACTATAAGCTAGTGCAAGTAGGTACAATTGGAATTATATTTAGGTTAGACCATTAAGAAGTGAACTGGTGATAAGACTACCACTGATACTTGAAATGAGATTTGTGGCCAAGACGGTTTACTGTCCTTCCAAGATTAGTGCTTCCTTTTTTTTTCTTATGGCATTGTCACGCAGGGACTCTGGTCGCGCTCCCTGCACAAGAATGCAGGATATGGTGAGGCCAAAAAGGAACACCCACGGAGCCATAGATAGGGGAGTCATACCACTATATTCTCGCTGGAGGCTGGGTTGGAGACACAGGAAGCAGGAGCCATACGAGCCACATGATCCACAATCTGCCTTCCGCTTCTCTGCCAACCAACTAACCTGCCCGCATAGCCACGGCACTTATATCAGTGGCTAATGGCTAACCAGTAACAGCTGATGGCCAACTAGTCACAGCTGATGACCATCTACTACCAGAGCCAGTGCCTTTCCATGTGAGGCTGAGAGCCTGGAAACTGCTCTCTGGAACTCTGTCCTGCCAGGTATCGTTGATAGGATGTACCTGCTCAGTAGGGCGCTACATCTAGATGGAGCCTTATGTCCAGTTCTTGCAAATGGAATGTGAGCAGAAGGGATATCTTTTTCTTCTTCACCTCCTCTTTCATCATCTATTGGCTGGAAGTAAAAGATTTCCAGGCCCCAGAGGATGGTGTGGTCATGAGATGACAGGAGCCTGGGGCCCTGAATCACTGCCTGGGACACCACCCCTCTAATATCTGCATTAAACTATTCATAAACAAGGAAATAACTTCTATGGTGTTAAGTCACTGACATGTTCTGGGTTATTTAATTTATCAGCCATTATATCAATAGAGTGTGCCTTCTCTATTTAATTATTTTTCTTTGCATTGAAATCATCAGGAAAAATAAAGATTACTTGGGAATATCGGATTAGGTGATCAATGTTTGGGGGATTTCCATTTGAACAAAAGTGGCATGACATAAATTAGAGCGGAGCCAATTTAGTTCCTGAGAGGTTATCCTGGCTTTTTACATAACATTCTCCTCTCCAGAAATCTTATTTGTTAACATTTTTCTCACCAAACCTAACTTTTATCCTTATTAACTTAATTTATGGATTTCGAAACCTCTGCTATAGACTGGTGGGATTGATTTCGTAGCTAACTTTTATCAGTTCCTCACTTTCAAGTTTTAAGTAAATTCATAAACTTGAGGATGTTTATCTCCTTAAACCAAGCCTTATTGAAAATTTTCAAAATCAAGTCTCCTTGATAGAAGTTATGCCAATAAGCTCCTATTTAATTCCTTTGTCTTAAAGTTTCTAAAGCCTCTTTATCCATTGTCTTCAATTTCCCTCTTCATTAGGGTTTGCTATCCATTTAGTTTCCTTGTTAAACAATTGGAGTATAATCTACACTTTCTTTTTGGGTGGGTGTAGTTATGATTTTTCCCCACGTGAAGAACTTTTAAGCTTCAACTACGGGAAATATTTAGACTATCTGAAATGTTCTGATGTCTCTTCAGTTAAAATTTCCCCTTCTCTTTCTAAAATTTTTAAAGCATACAGGTCATTGCTCTGTAAAAGTCACCTTTGAAATAGAATCGTAAATTAAAATAGGTATATGTAAGGGTTTAAACTGTTTCATGACTCATAATATAAATATGGCGTTCCCTCTGTTTTCATAAACATATCCCCCCAACACATACATCTTTAAGATTTCTTGATTTTGCAAGTGTAGAAGTCAGAATAGAGTCCCTTCTTATCCTCCATTCTGAGGGTTTATCTACTGGAAAACAACACGAGTCACAATGTCATGCAACAGTGGTTTGCACACTTTGCTGTGCGTTATGATCACTTGGGGAATCATTAAAAAACACTGATGCTTGGCTCCCAAGCCCAGATCCTCTAAATTAATTGGGATGGGTGCCACCTTGGCATTGGGGTTTTTAAAAGCCTTTCAGGTGATTTTAATGTGCAGTGAAGTTTGAGAACTACTGTCATGGAACATAGCCATTGGAAGATACCCAGACACCTGAAGCCAACAGGTCAAATGAAGGTCACCGGGCAGATTTCAATGCTTGCTATTCGGAAGAAAACGTATTTCTTCTGGTAATGAAAACACTGCTGATAGTATTCAATACTATTAATCACCTTAATTCTCAAATAAAATAAATCCAACTAGGAAAATAGGATCAACCTAACTTAATACTGTAATACTCTCAAGCATTAGATTCGTAAAAGCATCTTTCCCCAGTGACTGCTGGAGTGTTTGGAAAAAAGCCTTCCCTTTTTGCAAATTGATTTTTGTACTGTTTGCTTGTTTAAGCATTAATGACTTGATTTGGAAAGAAATAGCTTCCTGTATGGCCTAGATTAAGAAGAACCATCTCTACTCCTGCCAGAAATTGTGTACAAATGCTAACAATGTAAACAGTACATCCCATGACGTTTTTTTCACACCCAAACACATAAGGTGACACACATGTCTTAAGGGCTAAAAGAAACGTGAGAGCCATAATGTAGTGTTACAGTCGGAAGTGCGAAATTTCTTCTGGGACCAAGAAGAAAGATTCTGTTCTTTGTAGATTGGCCTATTATTGGAATACATTTGCCTATAGTTAATCCTCAAAGTAATTAAATGGAAGGAAGTGATTAAATCACCAAAAAAAAAGTGACTGATGCATCTGAGGGATTCAGGCATAGTAAAATGTTTCGCTGATGATTAGGCACACACACTCGTTAAGGAGGCATCTTCCAGTTGACATAGGCTACTGAGTGTGAGTGTGAGTGTGTGTGTGTGTGTGTTTGTGTGTGTAAGCAATCTGTGTCAAAATACAAAATAAATCTCTAGTTTGACTATTAAGAATAGGAATTTTTAAAGTCACAGATTGTTTGGTAGAATTGTTAGATATATACTTTGTGCAGTATTCTGTTGGTTTAGTAAAGCAGGATTATATTTTCTCCCCAATTTCTTACATATGAAGTTGAAACAGGTTTAATTGACCTGAGCTGAGAGTGGAACTCGGAGATCCTATAACCTCCTTGGTAAATGTTAGGTTTACAATGCCACTTCCATTTTTAGTGGACTCAGGAAAACGTTATTAATCTTACTCTTTCCTTCTTTTGTAAACTTGGGCAAGTTACTCAACCTTTCTGAATTTCAGTAAAATAAAGGCATTGGGCTGCATGATCTTTAGTTTCCTTCTAGCTCTGACAAGCTACAGGTCTGAGAATAAAATATACAAAAATACAACCTGAAAGCACACGTGAGATGCTTAAAATTTGAGATATCATCAAAATAAATATGAATGGAAAATAAAAGTTCATAACAGAATATTTTACATACATATTTGTAACTTTCACAAATGAAGATTACATGTTCTTCAAAAGTATTGCTACGAAAAAGCAATGTGAACTAAAATCTTCTAAAGATATCGTTTTTCTATGCTTCTCTGCATTTTTCAATGATTTCATGCATTGAAAATGCATTGCATTTTCAGGATTTAATGCATTTAAATGAGGTAGTTCTAAACAGCTACCCAAATTTGTCCTTTTAAAGTAATGGTCTGCATTTATAAATAACTTTAAGTCAGATGCACAAAATTAGATAATGAGTCTTATCTTGGTGGCAAGATGAAAATAAAGTGCCTGTGTTTTGGAGATAGAGTGCACTAGCTCTTTTAGGCCATCTGTGTATTGTTAAAAACGTCTCTATTTTAATGCTCTGAAAAAATTAGACTAGTCCTCTTAGCGTAAAGTGATCTGATTGTCCCACGGCTGCCTTGGTCATTTTGGCTGAGTGAAATATCAAGGTAGATAAGTGCATACTCGACTTGGCCATAATGTTTGGTGAGATGTGTGTGAACAGAATTATTTAATTGGCTAGAATACTGTTAGCTTTGTACAAGCATATTAATTTTAATAACCATTAACTGAGCTCCCACCATGTTCCAGATTACACACCAGGGACACAGAGATATGTAAGTCTAAATCCTCATTCTTTAGTAGCTAATAGTCAAGAGGCAGATTGGGGGACAAAAAGAAATGCATAAACTATATAATACTGTATTATATTCTACTAGGATTAAAAACAAATTGCTCAGGGACAACAGAGGAAGAAGAAACTAATTTCGACTGAAGTTATTGGATGGGATAGAATTGTGAGCAACTTCACAAAAAATATACTTAAAATATACTTAAGAATTTTGAAGGTATGTCAGGAGATTTGATCATCCCTGACGAGCAAAAGCAAACCATGGTGTGAACAAGGCCGCTGTGTCGGGGGTTGGAGAGCAGTGCAGAGGCCTGGGCCACGCACAGGACTGATGAATATGATGAAGAACAGAGCAAACTGAGGTGAACAAGCATACTGGAGCCAGAGTTTGAAGGACGTTGGCTTTGTTGCTACAGAAAGTTGTTGAAAAGGATCAGAATGAGAGTATGCATTGCTACTATTAGCTTCTGTATTACTACATGAAAGAGATGAGATCCGGTGAGAATTAGCTGATTTCCAAGCAGAGATAGAAGGAAATGGAGAAAGGGCAGAGAAGCTCCCTCAGGCAGCTCAATTCACTAGTGGATTGGCTTGTGGTCGGCTTAGCTGTGATGGCTGGGTTAACTAGGTGTCTTGCTGTCTTTCGCTCTCAAGACGAGATTGAGGCTTTTCAGACCATGGTGGTGTCAGGGTTTAGAAGCATGAGAGGAAGATGCAGGGACTCTTGAGACCTTGTTTGAAGTAATGCAACATGATTTTAATGAGAGGAGCTTCTCAGAGATAGGGACTATTTTTTATCTTCCACAAACCTCTAAAAAATGCTTGGAATATAGTAAGTGCTCAACAAACGGTTACTGAATGCATATATGCAAGGAGAGAGTGGGTTTGAGCTATGGAAAACGAAGATAAAATACTGGCACAGCTGCTATTGGGAACGGGAAAGGGAAGCCATCATGGGTAAAAGAATTGCTGAACAACACTGACAGTCCAGCTCAGCTCGAAAATTATACATTTGTTTTAGAGCCAATTTTCTCCAACTGCATTTGGTAGCTTGGGAGCGAGCCCACAGAAACAGATGGTTGGGTGGATCCAGGTTAGGGATTGGCACTCTTCAACCTCGCAGTCTTGGGAGACCAAGGCTGCCCAAGTTGGTTCTGTGCCTCCACAACTCTCTGCTCACTCACGGGCTGGTCACTAGCACTGAACGGATACTCTGCATCCTAACTGTCCTCTCCCAGTCAGTCCACTGTCTGATACCAACCTTCCACATGGAATTCCAAAGTAATTCAAGTGAGGCTGTGACCTGTGTGATTCCAGCCCAGAGTAAAGAACACACACACACACACACACACACACACACACACACACACTGAGGAATTCCATTGGTATTCCTTGGAAGGCACAAATGAGATCCAATGTTTGAATTCTTTTTCCTTTCTTTTGTAATCCTATTGTACACTGTTGGAGCTTCCGATGTCCATCTACTTCTCCCCTCCTGTCACTCCAGCCCTCCAGGGAGCTGTCCTGTTCATATTCCTCCTATTACTTTCCCCCAACTGTTGACTGCGTTGAATAATTTGTTTCCTTCTCTTGGCTTACTAGGCTTTCCGTCTCCTTTTGCACCACCCAAGTCTAAGGGCAGATTTGGCAGAGTCAGGCTTGTTTCCAAAGGTGGAGACGAGGGTGAGAAGTGGAAATGGGAGTGGATGTTCAGCCAATAACTACAGGGTCTTTTTAGACACATATGAGAGTGCTAACGACTGTATACTTGTATATTAACATTTTTCTGGATTTTTACCAGTCAGACTTATTTTACCTCCCTTCGTTGTACTTCATGTTTTGGACCCATCCTTACTTCCTTGTTCTTCCTTGTCCATGATGAGCTACCAATTTATCTTTGTTACGTGACTCACAATCAATTTCTCTTCTGCCCACGGTTCCTAGTCTAGGTCAAAATTCTGCCTCCATCCGAACTCCCTCCTTTCTTCCTAATCATACAAGGTTCAAACAGCCAGAAGGGTGCATGTAAACTGTAGAATCAAGAGTCTGGCACTTGGATACAAGACACTGAGTCAGAAGAGCTCAAGGAATTAGAGAAGTAAGTGATTTTTTTTCGGGTGGCTAGTGGGGTTGCCTAAGATGATGGGTGAAACTACAGGAAGAGAACAACTATACAGTAAGTTCCAACATCATCAAAGGATATAGGAAGGCACACTGGATATTGGTCGATGCTGGATGGGGTGGGTAAGAGAGCAATCTCAATGGATGGAGGGTTTCCAGGGAGCATTAAAGATGATGGAACAAGGCACAGAAACAGCTGTGGGGAAGAAGGAGAGGCCGAGGGAACACAGGGGAGCAGCCCTTCTCATGGAAGCTTCAGAGGGAAGTGATAGAATCTATAAAAAGTTAAACTGACATGCAGATAGTATTCTGGGTGAAAGATTTTTTCCTTATTTTGTAAGTCACTACTGTCATAGCCAACTGCAGCCTCCTCAGGCATTGTGCTACCTCTGAGAGCAGTCCTGGGAATCTGAGTTGGTAATTTTAGGTTGCAGATTTCAGGATAACAGTAAGAGGATCTATTACCCTCAGTTCGAAGAATGTTACCTTATCGGGCATTTTGTGAGTCTACAGGGAATCTTTTCATGTAATTCGTTCATTAACTCTTTTATCATATTATTGATCAGGCGCTGGGGATATATGGAAGAATAAAATAAGATTTCTGCCATTAAGCAACTTGTGGGTCTTATTAAGGTAAAAGACAGACAGACAATAATTAAAAATAAACTGCAAGTCATTTGATAGAGGTAAGCATGGAGCACGATGGGATCATAGAGAAGGAGAATCTAACCAGAGTTGGTACGAGGTGAGGTTAAAGAGGACTGCAAAGGAAGATGGTCACGTCTGAAGGGTGTGTGTGTGTGTGTGTGTGTGTGTGTGTGTGTTAGGGGAGGAGAGAGGAGTGAGACAGGGACAAGAGGGAACTCATTAGTCAAATTAAGTGTATTTCAACCCCACTTCATCATGGGTAGTCACAGACTAAATATTCGAATCAAGTTTAACTGAATCTCCAGTGTGACAAGACTTTCCATTCTTTATTTTCACAAGGGAAGTGGAGCCAAGCCCAAGTTCACATTTTGGCAACTGATCCTGTGTAAACTGTGCTGCTCCCTGAGCTAACCCTCTCCAAGGCCAGGAGGACACTTGTGCTATTGACTCAATTTGATCACAGGACAGCTCCAAGGAAACCAGTATCAACATACCTCTCTTTGGGCACTCAAAAATAGCTTTTCCATTTTCTTTATTTGAATGGGTCCTTGTGTCTTAAATCTCAGGACAGGCCAGTTTGAGAATTACCTGATTATGGTATGAATTATTAAAATGTCTTACAAATACAGAAATGGTTAGTTCACCTCTCTGTTTTAGTGTTAACCACACATGGACAGCCAATAAAAACAGCATTATATAGTCATTTTGGGAGGAAACACAGAGCATTAAAGGAGGGTTGGCTGTCATGACGCTCCGGTCAACCTGGATTGCTAAGAAGATAATTTACGTGACTTTCACTACGTTCCTGAAACTGAAGGACTCTTCTTCCCCTATTCAAACTTCCAGAATGAATTCTGCTGCTTGCAGTGGGTAGCTCTGCTTGTGCTGCTATTTATGTCTTCTGAAAATAGAGAACAGGAGATACTAAATCTTTTATCTTACATTCACTGTAATTTGGACAATTGCAGTGTAGTGTCAGTTTTTGGTCCACAGTATTTGGTAGGACACCAGAGTTGCATGTTTGACATGGCAACTCCTTAAAAAGAATGAAAGAAGGAAAATGGATAAGAATTTGATAAAGAACCAGTCTTTAGTTGTTAGGATTTCCTTTTTAAAGATAAAGAAAGGTATAACATCCAAATTTCCAAAGAAAATATTTTATCTAAGAAGCTTGATTAGGTGGGGAGGAAAGAATTCTAATTGAAATTCACACAGAAAGGCAAGGAATTTTAATGAAAAATCTAGGTACTTTCATCTTAACCAAACATGAGCTGAGACAGTTCTGCTCACTAGAAACTTGCAGTAATCATTTCCTTTGGGACTTGAAAAAAAAAATGGTTATTGACATTAATTGCTGAGTACCTACGAAAGAGTGCCAGCTTCTCAGAAGAACGATAACATTGTTAGCTAAGCAAGAAGGAAGCTGTAATATGATAATTTTGTAGGTTTCCCTAAAATCTGTAGTATTTATTCCATCAACCAATGTATTTTTTGTGAATACCTACTACGTGCTTTTTTTGTCAGGGGCAGAGGATAGAGCTATGAATTAAAAGGATAAAGTTATCCATTCTTGTGGAAATCTGAGTCCAACAGAGAGAGAGAGATAACACTCCCATAATGAATTAATTATGATTATGAATATATTCTAAATGAGAAGTACATAGAGGTAGGATCACGCGCAGTAGGGTAAAGGAAGAGTAAGCGGGTGAGGAGGGTGAGAAATAAGAGCACACAAGTTAAGATGTCTGCACACGCCACCGGCCTGGGATAGGAGGGGATGTGCTCTAGCTCCTTGGAAGCCTGAATGAAGGCTTGTGTGGCTAGAGACAGGAACACAGGGAGGGGAGTGGCACAGGGTAAGCTTGAAGAGATATAGTGAGGGCTGAGTCATGTGGGGCATCGTGGACTTGACAGAGAGGGAAAGGGGGGGTCTTTGAGCAGGGGAGCAACATGAAAATTAGTGCAACTTAATGGAATTTTAATAAAGCATACAGCTGTTGATTATGGAAGTGATTTCCTTCAGGGATTTTTTTTTCTACTGAAGGCATACGTTTTCAATTTAATTTTTTATTCTAATTTGTTTTGCACATAGTAAAGAAGATAATTTGTATGTGATTGAAGAACCACGTTCTCCTTAGCTTAGAGTCATTGTGATGGATCAGCATTTATAAATAGTAAATTTTCTGCTAGATTTAGTTATCTGTCATATTGGGATTTAGAAGTGGCTGGTCTCTGATTAGTTATCAAATACCAGAAATGGAACCAGATAAATTTTTAATTAAAACGGTGGTATGAGCTGTGATGAAACTGAGGTGAACATCAAAATGTGTCTGCAAATGCCTACAAAACCCAAAACCCATATATATCCAGATTTTTTCTGTTCTTAAGGGAAGTAAAATTTCCAAAGGCTGATAATGGCACCTGAACACCTTGTTCAGTACAGATGGGGATTAAAAGCCATTAGACAGGAAGGTCCCCTAGAAAGGAGACCTTTAATCAGTGAAAACTCTAATATAAATGAAGAGCTCACCAAGATTTGCTGTGCCAGCTGGTAGTAACCCCAAAGTTCAGATTTTCTAGGACAGTTTTGTTGTAAATATTGTCTTGCATGCTAGGTACACTGATGCTTTTTACAAAACCATGTGACTCCCTTTTATTTTAAGAAATATGGCCATTATGTCTGGTGGCATTAAGAATTCTCCTTCCTTCCTGGCTGTTACCAACTAGAATTTCTTCTGTTCTTTCATGTCATCCTGAAAACCTGAAATCAAATCCCCGGAACCCCAATTCATGAATTAACTGTCCAATACAACTTGCCTCTGTTTTTTCTTTTCCTCTTTTTGAAGAACACACTTTCCTTAGTCTTTTAGTCTTTCTAAGCCTAGCTATACAAATTCATAAATGGCTAAGATTATGTTTAAGCGATCAGAAATACCCAAAAGATGAAGACCAGCTCCCAGGTTGAAGGCATTTCATTCCTGGTTTTCTTAATATTACCACTGTTAAACATCTTAGGAAACGTTAATCAGTCATAAACCTAATTGGGTTGCAAAAGAAGTGGAGGAGGGCAAGCTATTAATCTGTGTCATTTTGTGTTGGTGCAAGGAAGAAATGTCACTCCTGAGGAACAATAGTCTGGACAATCCCTAAAGCACTAAGAAGAAAATGATGACACTGTAGAAAGTTTATTTTGGACTATCCCTATGCGAAGTGCTGTATAGACATTATCTGATTTAATCTTCCCAACAAGTGTGTAAGGCTACATTAACATTGGAGATGAGGAAACTGAGGCTTAGAGAGGTTAAGGTGACTTTTCTAAAATCATTCCATTAGTAAATGGAAGAAGCAGAATGCTGTGCCTGGCTAGTCTGACTCCAGAGGCTATATTGTGAACTGCTAACAGGAGAACTAATCAATGGCCAAGAAATGTCCCTGGAGGATGCATGAGTGACCTTACTCCGTGGGGCATATTATCTATTTTACTCTATGCTATTTCATCACTCTGTAAAGTGGAGCTTGCTATAGTCAGAAAAGACACCAGGACTTACAATAGTTTCTTCCTCGGGGCTTGTGGCTTCAGAATTACGGTGAGCAGTGTACTCATACGCAAATAAAGCACGGAACATCCTACTGAGACACAAGTTCAAGTAATGCGGCTGTGGAGAGCCAACAAAGCAAAATGGTTACAGGCCCTGGCAGGAAATAGCACTGTGAGGTAGAGAAACCGCTTTTCAACCCAACTCCTGGGCTAACAAGCTGGAGAAGCTCTGGGCTAGGACCCCTGTCTCCCAGTGGTAGTCATCAGTCATCCCTTTGGTAGGATGTGTAAAGGACTCATGTACATCAGATGTTACAGCCAGCAAACTGTGTATTCAACATGAACAACACAGATCTTGTTATTTCTACGAGGACCAGGAGCTTTACTATGGTTTTGCTCTCAAGGTCTATTGTTAAATAAACTGAAGTCTGTGAGCTGCCTCTCAGTGCTTGAACAATCAGGATCTCTATAAGCAAGGGTTACTCTTCCCACCAATTGACAATGGTAAAAGGTAATTTCTTAAGACCAAAAGCTCCTATTTCAAATTAAGACTACAACTGTGTATACGTGCAATAGAATATGAGATAACCAAAACGTTATTATCTTTCCTTTTTCTACAGCTCAGGAAGCCCGACTGTCATGCTGTAAGCAGTAATTCCTGGGTATTGGGAGAGCTTCTGACTGACCTTTTTGTTCAGCTGGCCTCCACCCTTTCCCCTACAACGAGAAAATTTAAACAAAACAACCTGCTTTTGCCTGAGTGACCCAGGTAACAACCTACTTCAGCTTGAACTGCTTAGATATTTCAGCTAAAAATGGCTTATTTCCATGAGTCACCTGGATAATTGCCTTGCTCTGCTGGCCGGCTTAGCCGGCTGGGCCAGCAGGGGTGAAGTGCAACTGTCATAAGGCCGTCACTGTTTTCAGCTCTACAGAGAGCACTGGGAGAGTTTTTCAGTGCCTGCAGAAGTACATCTCAGATTCACCATTAGCCTGGGAATCTCCTTCTTTTAGATGGATTGTCTATGTCATATGACAAAGCAGCCCCCTTCTAACTTGGAAGAACACTTTTCGTGTGTGTGTGTGTGTGTGTGTGTGTGTGTGTGTGTGTGTGTGTGTCTGTGCGTGTGTAGCTTTGTGGTTTTGAAGAAACAATAAATCAGCAAGTACTTCTTAAATATTTATTGGCAGAGCATTGTGGAGGATACAAAGGGAGAGAAACATAAGATTCCTTTCTCAGGATGCGGCTGCTTTGGGAGATTAGTGCATATGAACCATTAGAAAGTGCTTGTACATATGTTTGCTGTTGACCTGTTTGGAAATGTAATCAGAGTCCACGAAGGACAAAATAGTAGGAGAAATCCCTAGGAGGGCTAGCGTTGATTACTGGAGATGTAGGTAGAGTTTTCTCTCTCTCCTTCTTTTCTTTTTTCTTTTTGCAAATGTATTATGTTGCTTGCTTTTACAAAACATAGTCTGTTATCCCAGGATGGCACTACCAAAGAGACAGAACTGTCTGTCTTATTTAGAGGCTAACTAAGAGTTCATGGTTCAACAGAAGAAAGACAGCAGACAGCTTTGTCTATAAAAACACTTGAAGTATTTAGAAAAAAAAATCCACTATATACTTTACTTCTACGACTGAGTTTTTCAGATGCTTTTAAGAACACAAAGTAAATAGAAAACACATATAGGGTAAAAAGAACTGCCTCATATGGAATGGTTAGTATTGAAAAACTAAATTTTACATGATTTTTCTTGAAAATTTCTTTATATGTAAAAAGATATTTAGTGCCATAGCTTCAATTTTAAATTTCAATTATTATGATTTGATTTCATGAAATAACAAAGCAAAACAAAACATTTTCTGGTCACCCCCCTCCCGGATTTAAAAATTAAGTGGGGGGACAAAATTGTTTGTGTGTGTGTGTGTGTGTGTGTGTTAAATAGATATTTGAACTTTGTTGTAAAAGCTTACTATTTCTATGCTTACATAGTTTAAATACTTTGGCATGGGACTTTTAGGCTTGAGATAAATGTCATGAACATGATTTTGAAGGTCAGGCTGGTGAACCACCAAAAATGTCTGACAGCTCCAAGGGGATATTTACATCTGCTCATGGCACCGTGCTCTCTGCTGGGATGAAGGCAGGTTAAATAAGTGGAGCAGCGTGAACTGAACCTCGACAGAAGTTGGCACTTGACCTCAGAGTCCTTGATGCCTCTTTTTATCCTTTATCCCCTCCTGCCTCCCACCATGTGGGAAGAACAACCATGAAAGTCCACTGGCTTTCTGCAGGAACACTTGGCCTGGTTTCTCTGTAATACCTGTTTGTACATGAATCGACCCAAAATTAACTTTGGGGACAGCAGGATGTGCCTGACCTTGTGAATTCAAGTATGAAATGCACTATAATGTAGGCTTAACCGGGCTTCTTGGTAAATGGGTTGTTCTATTTAGTTGGATGTCTGGTTAAGAGTGTATTTTATTTCGATCTTTGTTACTGAACAGGCATTCTAAAATGTACTGCTGAGCTTTCTTGTGACTGGAATTATGTTATAAATGCTACTTGAACTTTCATGATGATTCTGATCTTACAATGTCCTTGGATTATCACTCTAGACCTCAGTAATCTTAAGATATTAGCATAAATGTAGAAGGAAAACAAGACTAGTGGCTGAGGGCTAGGATTGAGACAAATGGGATGGCATGGCATCGCACGGGCAGGGGACAGTTTAGTTTTAGTTCACTGGGATTATACTGCAGGTTAATTTCCTACTGACTGGTCACAAGCTTTCAATAATTACTTTCTTATTGTTTAAGCTAGATTTTAATAGAAAATCCTAAAAAGTTTGTCATAGTTTTGCATGAGATCATGTATTTTAAAAAGTAGAATAAATTCCTTCTGTTACTAAATTCGTTTTGATAAAAGGAAAACACATGCAAACTAGGTATCTGGAAAATGATTATGAAATTTTCTTAATGTTAAATTTGGGACATGTAGAGCATTTAACTAAAAGTAGAAAATGCCATCCGTTTTTAAAGCCTCAGTGTTGGGTACAGGCAGAAAAGACAAAGGGGTCTGCAGTTTGAGTTACCCTTTTGTCACTAACCTTTGGCTTGTAGGTTGAAATAAGCATTAAAATAAACAAAGCTGCTGAACTGTGCTCTTTTAGCAGACGGGAATTCGTAGATTCAAGGAACAGCAAAATGGATGTAGGGCGCTCTTAAGAGATTGCTTGTAAATCCAGATATATGTCAGACTATTAGGATAATTAAACTTTCAGTGAAATCAGGAAGAGAAAAAGGGAAGGCTCTGTCAGGGAGAGAAAAAGGGAAGGGAAGCATCGTGTGTAACTCTACATAGAGTTTTAAATGCCATTCAGCAAGGGACCCCAAAGTGTCTCCCATGAATGAACACTGAGAAGGAATGTCAATTTTTTTTTTTTAATTGATATTCCTATCTGTGTTACCTCTAACACAACCATTCCTTTGGTCTGTTAATTATGGGAAACAGCCCCTACCTCTTCTGAATGGTATGCTTTCTTTAAAGACACTTGAAAAGCACTGGAAGTGAATAAGAAGGCATTCTTTACCTAAACCAAGGGTAGACTGGCAACATGGAGTTCATACAGTGATAAAGAACTAGAGGGACAAAGAGAAGTTCTCTGACAGAGGGGTCAGACCACTGATGTCGGCGACAGCCAGACCTGAGATTGAAAATCAGTTCTGCCACTTCATCACCGTGCAACATGGGCCACTTATGTAGTTTTAGTGAATTTCAGTTTCCTCCCATGTAAGATGGGGTTCATTGTAACGAGTAAATGATATCTATACATTATCTGTATATTTGCAGCTCTAAACCTATAATAAATACCTGGTAAAGGTATTTTTTATATGTGTTCTTTTTAATTGATGTATAATCAACAAATAAAATTGTAAGATATTTAAAGTGTACAATATGATGATTTGGTAACGTATGCGTTGTGAAAACATTCCCGAATTGAGTTACTTAACATTTCCATCACCTCATATATTTCCTTTTTTTTTTTTTTTTGGTGAGAATATTAAAGTTCTACTCACTCAGCAAACATCGATTATACAATAAATACGGTGTCATCAATTATAGTCACCTTATTATATATTAGATCCTTGGACCTTATTCATCTTATAAGTGAAAGTTTGTATCCCTTTACCAACTTCTCCCTATTTCCTCCACCCCCAGTCCCTGGCAATTACTTTTCTACTCTGTTTCTATGAGTTTGATTTTATTTATTTTTTCAGATTGTATGTATAAGTGACACCATGCAGTGTTTGTCTCTCTGTCTTGTTTCACTTAGCATAATGCTTTCCCAGTTCATTCATGTTGGAAATGGCAGGATTTCCTTCCTTTGAAAGGCTAAATAATATTCCACTGTGTACACATGTACCACATTTTCTTTACCCATTCATCTATTGATGGACACTTAGATGGTTTGCACATCTTGGCTACTGTGAATAATGCTGTGATGAGCATGGGAGTACAGATATCTCTTTGAGATGGTTCTGTTTTTTTTGGATTCTTTCTCTTAATTTTAAAATTATAGATTACAACACTTTTGTTATACAGATGAGGAAACCACGTTTCCAAAAGACTATAATCTGTCAAAAGTAAATTAATAAATTGTGACATTAATTCACTCAGTTACTATTTCAACCATCGGTCCATAAATATGGCAGTGCTGAGATCGTAAGAGCATCTAAAACAGATGGAAGCAAGACTTAACCGACATCTTCTTACTCCTAGCTCAATGCCTTTTCACGGTATTCTCAATAGTAAAAATTCTCTAAGGCTGAGGTAAAAAAAGCAGGAGAAATTCAGAATTTTTAAAAGAATTTAATTAGAAAAGAAAGGTGAAGAATTTTCTGATAGCATATTCTGCTAAGATAGAGCCACTCAGAACAGTTATTCGTAAAGGAGGCGGAATCTGGGTAAAAAGCTGTGAGAGTATAAGACATGCAGTCAAAAAAATGTGAATATAGAAACAGGAAACAAGCTGTGGTCACAAAAGTTTAGGAAGCTCTAGCCTTATATAGGTGGTGCTCCAGAAAAGACCCTACAAATTGGGTTTTGGTCGTGGGTTCTTACTGAGTTTGCCCATGTTCTCGCTGCTCAGACCATGAGTTGTGGTGTTGAGGTGCAGGGCAAGGGACCAAGTGGTAGTAAGAAACATGGAAGGAATAGCAGAAGCAGAGCAGATATAGACTGAGTTGGAGGAACATATTCTCTTGCTGGGATAATAAAACATTTACAAAAGTAAATCAAGAACATTTCCAAAGCAACTGGTTAAGCGCAAACTGATAAAGCATAAGATATAAAGTGGGTTGATAATCTGGAAGACAATACACATTAACTCTCACCAGTTCATCGGTCCATTTTGTGCTGGGAAAGTCACTGAGATTTCTGGAGTTCACTCAACCCACTTATAAATGGGTGAGATGTGGCCACGTTTTGTCACTTTTAAGGTCCGAGACACACCTTTCAAGGTACTAGGTCTAAGTTTTACCATGACCACCTGTCTATTTTCTTCCCCTCACCTTCGCGCACACACACACACACACACACACACACAGACACACACACACACCATGCTTGAATATCACCTGATGGGAGAAATGAACAACCATATTAACTAACTGGTGAGTTATTGCAACCTTTATATTGAATCCCAATGGGAATTAGATTCCTCAATTTCCCTCTAATTCTCCCTTCTGCCATCACATTTAAAACAAGCTAAGATCTGCTGATGGAGGAGTTGCCAATATGTAGCAAAACAGAAGGGAAGGAGCAGTGATACAGAATTTTCTAATATTAATTTTGTTAAAGAGCTGGTTTGATTAGAGGCAATAAGTAGACTGAACTCTTGTAGATAAGATACAACATTCAGAGCCATATTTAGCCATTCTTTTAAACATGCAACAAATATAGATTGATATACCCAAATCCCATTTTATATTTTAAGGTGGTAGTTAAGATTAGCAAAACACTTATAGAGAGGTGCCTACTGCAATGGGTGGAGATGTGAATTGCTCAGAACAATTTCCTTTGAGATTGCCAGGTCTACTTTGAGACTAGACTTATTAACACAAACATCCAAGCTGTACCTTGGAGGCCCCTTGAGGTTTACTTGTCTGCGGCTATTTATTAGTTATTTAGTCATGAACTGGTAACGTGTTGGGCGTATAAAAGAAATTGGTTTGCTTTCCTGTTAAGATAGAAAAGCAAACTCTGTTAAATTCAAAGGTATAAATATGAGAGCATTATTTCTCTAGGACTGAGTATTTTCTATAAAATATTCAAGGAACAGGTGGGTCATCGATGTTGAAAACCAACTGTGTGCATGCGTGTGTGTGTGTGTGTGTGTGTGTGTGTGTGTGTGTGGTGTGTATCTAATTAGTTTTCCTGTCATCTTTTTTTTTTTTTCCCCCTCAGATACACTCTTCCACTCTCCCCTATTCCAGTATCACGGCCCCACTTTTCTTGGAACAGAAACATAGGCAGACCCATAAAAACCATTTTTCACCCGCTGCCAACACCTGATCATTTTCATGACTAAGTTGAGTAACCATTGATGTTAGATGCTTTATTAACTAGTTCTATGACTTTGGAACATCATTCAACTTCTTGTTTCTTTGGTTTTCTTGTTTGTTTATTGAAGGAGTTAGATTAGATATTTAAGCAGGTTCAGCACTCAATGCCTGCACAAAATGATGAATTTTTGAATCACTCATTTCAATCTGCCATCAACAGTGTGGGAGTGGAAAGCTACGAGAGTGCCCGTTGAGGTACCATGTCCAGCCCATAACCAGTCCAGCTGATGGGAAGAGAGCAGGGATTCAATTTCTTTTACACATTCCTTTGGTCCTCAGTCCTGGTTATCTAGAAATTTGATCAGCTTAGACTGTCTTAATAGCAGACTGTCTTCAATTTGGAAAATCTGATTGAGTCACCCTTGCGGAGAGGGAGAGGATTATTCTTGCAATGGTTTTAATCTGTGAATCTGGACGTGCAGGCACTCTTATTAAAATTGCCCTAGGATAAAACAAAATCTGTCTTCTAACAATATTGTAATGGGTGACGGTGACTTGAAACTTGTCCAAAATCACACAGATGGTAAGTGTAAGACCCAGTACTGTTCCCCGGGTCTCCGACGTTAACACTTGCTGAGATCTTCTTTGATCTTTTCGTGGAAGTCATCACTTTTTTCTCTGTGCCCCATGGTGTTTTATTCCTACTGCTGGCACGTATGGCATGACTGAGTTTTGCATGCTAAGCCCCTAGGATGATGCCTGATATATAATACCTGCTCCAAAATAGTTTGCCAATTGAATATTTAAATGCATATATGTGTGTCTACCCAAGGGGCTGTGAGCTCCTTAAAGAATGGACCAGATCTTATATATTGTTATCTCTAGGTGTTTGAACAGTGCCTGATATTTGGTTAGTACTCAGCAAATATATCTTAATTTGAACTAAATACTTACCAAATGTAATTCAGGGCAAATTTTATCTCATCACCACTTATCACATCCTTCCTTTTGCTTCTATGTCCTTCCTATGTCTTCTTCCTTTCCTTTCTGTTCTCCTCTATCTTTCCTTTCCTTTTTCAATCCTTTCACTTTAATGGCTTTATATAATTTCTTTCCCATGCTTCTTCTATTTGCTTATTATCCTGAGGGGTTGGTGAAAATGTCTATAGATAAATTTCATGATGACAGCTCATAAAGTTGCTGTGAAGTGAGGTAACCTAAGCTCTATGCCAGACTCACCCATTTTGTGTATATATAGTGTTGTTGAGAAAGCAAAGGGTATAATGGCTAATGGCTTACAAGCTTGGGCTGAAGTGCTGAGGAACATGGCTGACTCCTTAATGCCTTTCGATGTCTAATTCCTGGCTGAGAAAGCAAGTCGCAGGAAACATTCAGAACACCAGATGCTGTTTATTAGTGATTCAATATGAATGTCCATGACTAATCCACAGCGCTCCAAAGTCCTGGCTACCTTTGGACCCATTTTGTATGAATAGGCCTCATGGACAGTTGTGACTATTTTTCAATTTGTAAGATGGTGTTTGATTATGCCTAAAAGCCCAATTATTGTTTTATTGAGATTAAAGGAGCCTGAATTTTTTTTTTTTATGAACAGTTCTGCCCCATCGTAATGCAACTGATTATGGTGCCATGGTATGGCTCTCAAGCTTGCTGTAAATTTGAAAATATGAAAATTGCGTAAGAGCTGCACTCCTCTCAGCTTGTCTGGTCTCTTCTTCGGTTCTTAAAACCAGAATTCTCATTTTTCCTACGTCTTTCCCATGGGCTCAGTTCTACCCTGGAGGCACTAATTTATTGTTTTTCAAATTATAAATTCACATGATTTCTATTTCACTTAGCTATAGTTTATCTGCTCTCTTTTTCTATTCTTTTCTGTTTTTAACTGCTCCACTAAGTATGGAAAACGTTCTTTTAATCTCAGCAGACCCTTTCTTATTACTAGGTGCCAGCTTCTATTTTTCTCGCCTTAAACATCTAACTTTGTTTCATAACAACTTCAATTTAGCAGCTCTATGAAACTCTATGTTAGAGGGATTTTCTGGGAAGAAAAAGAATGTAAGCCTATATTCTTACTATTTCTAAAAATAATAAGCATCATAATTGTACAGAATTTTTACTGCCATGGCTTATATATTATCTACGATCACTAACTGTCATTGACTTCCAGTTTTTCCTGTCTTCTGTAATTCATCATGTAACACTGAATTAATTAGCTGATTCACTTACTGGATTCTAATAGTGGACTTATTATAATATTGGAAGACTTCGGATTTTGATGATCCATTCATATACATCAAGATTCTAACTATTGACAGGATAAGATCTATGTAACTAATGACCAAGTATGTCATAAATTCCTTTTCTCGTCTTCAATTTTTGGGGAAACATTTTAAAAGAAATTTCTTTGTGTATAATTAAAGAATGTTTGATTTGGAAGGGATCTCGGAAATAATGTAGTCTTAGTTGTTCAATTTATTGATAAGAACCTAAATGGATAAATTATATATGTTTTCAAAGTCATCTAGTGGCTTAGTAGTAGAGTGACTCTCAATTTTGGCTATTCATGAGTCATCCGGAAGTGCTCACGTCTGAGTCCTAACCCAGAGAATTTGATGTAATTGCTCCAGGGTGGGCCTGGACATTGGACTTTAAAAATAAAATAAAATAAAATAAAATAAAATAAAATAAAATAAATCTTTGTATGTGATTCTAATGGACAATTCTAATGGGCAGTACCCTAGTAGTTCAGAGCTCAGGATTGGAAGGCAGAAAGATCTAACTTACTTATCCTATCCAAGCCTCATTTTATTTATCTTACAACGGGGTAATAAGCTATCTACCTTACAGTTTTATAGTGATAGTTGAATGACAAAATACATTAAGGGCTGGCAGTGCTATAGTTTATAGTTAAAATTCTCTGTGCCCAGTTCACCTGACACCTGCTACTGTACTTTTGCATTGCTTCCACAATTCTTTCTGATCCTTTCCTTTCTGAGTTGGTGGTCATCTGATTCCTTTCACTGAACTCCCTGGCTTTGTTTCCTGTGGTTTTAGAACTGTGGAGCTCAAAATGTGACAGGACTTTCCATTTGTGCATAGCTTAAGTCCACCTCAGTTTTCTAAAAATTCTGGTCAGAATCTTGTACTCAGAAGTACTTTCTCTAGCTTTGAACCCCCTAAGATGTGTGTGGAGGATTTTGCACAGCTAATTTCACTTCAGCTGGTGATATATTAGAAGTCTTTTTGCATCCCCCTTTGCTCTCATTCTTGGACTAGAGTAGGTACTTATGCTGCACGTTATTGTCCCTCTGGAATACCCTCAATTGCAATCTTTCACGTTGTTGTTGATTTGATTAGCTGTGTCAGTACACTGTATGTGCCCTCAGGAGAGGACCAATGTAGATTCTGCTCACCATTACATTCTTGAAGACTAGTTAGTATATTGCCTATCACATAGGAGACATGCATTACATATTTGAAAAATGTGGGAAAAAGTTGTAAAATGCTAACAATTGTGGTAGCATCTTTCTTTTTGTTTTGTAACAATATTATCTGGAAAAAATGAAAAAAAAAAAGTGGAAGATCTGCTGGTTGCCTTCAGACCCACAGAGAAGTCTCCATTATTGTAGAAATGTTTGACTACAATTCTCCATAGAGATTGGGAACTGGTGTGGAGGAGATAGAGTGACAGACGCCAGTTCTGTTCTTACTATTACAAAAGAGCTGACTCTAGTCTGTGTCACTAAGGAGTCTCCAGTCTACCTTTCTCTGTATTTCTGAGAGAATCTCTTCCTGAGGCAATAGGTAGAAAGTTCTGCTATGCTGAAGGTACTATCTGTCCTTTTGGCCTTATTGCTAGGGAGAATTCCATCAGCTAAAGAATTGTTATTCTTAATCTACTTAAGCAAATGATGTCCTAGTGCTGTGGAGATAAGTCATGCAATTTTTAATGGGCTTTTGAAATTGAGCTTTTGTTTCTAGAGAACAGACACATTTGCCATTTACTAATTTCAAGTTCTAATTCATACCTGACAAGTGAGCAGTTGACATTTTGTTTTACTTTATTAAAACCTAGAGAAGAAAATTGCAGTATTATGAATTTTAAAATAAAATAGACCCAGGAGAAAAACTGAAAAGGGATAAAAATGTTTCAATTAATGACAAGGAAAATTATTAAAGTAATAATCCCTCTGGGATTCTAAGAAAAGTGTTACATGTTATTAATAAGATGTTGTATTATAATGCCATGCTGAATTGTTTGTGGTATAGTCTCATTGGAACTGGAAATCTCTATGTATTTACCTTCTCTGTTTTCAAAAGCATTTGCATTTATTAATCTTAGTTTAATAATATTCTTCAGGTTTCTATTGGTGAGCTAAGAATAAGCTGTATTTTCCATCACTTGGTAGCTAATGAATTTGCTTTTGCCGCAGTGAAGAATGTGCTTGATTTTTGTCTGCAAAACATTATCCTATGAAAATATTCATACAATGGAAGCTAGAGGACAGATGGAGCTCTGAGTTCTGTTCTCACTCTGCAAGAATTTCATTAGGTTTAACTTTCAATTTCCTTGACTGATTTTAAGATATATAAAATTACTTTGAAGACATTCAGTGAAAAGGAGGCTCCTTAAAAGACCTATTTAAAAACAAAAGACAATGATATTCAACAACTTAGTGATCCCAGAAGCATGTTACGGTATGTATTAGTTGGGACGGGCTAGGTTATGCTGCAGTAACAAACACTCCTCAAATCTCGCTGACTTGAAACAAAGATTATTGCTATCCACTGGTTAGGATTTCTGTTCTCACACTGTTGTGTATTTTCTTGGTGATTCAGCCTCTAAATTCCTCTGGAACATTGCCATTGAGTGTGGGAAAGGCAAAGAGCATGGAGTAACATGCAGTGTCTCTTAAAGCTCCTGCTTGGAAATGACATTCATAACACCCATTCAGCGGCCAAAGAAAATCACAGGGCAACAATTGATGTTATCAAGATGAGGCAATGCCATCCTAATAGTATTTGCTTTTAGTAACTGACAGGAGTGTGAAAACAAATATTTTTGAATAGCCCCAAGACTTCAGGTACCCACAAGAGTCTCATTCGCTGTCAGTTCTAAATCAGATGCAATTATTAAAATATGTATATTAGCCTTTCCTCTGTGCTAAACTAGGAGGCCTGGATTTATAAACGTGTACATAAGGCTTGCCTATTCAGCCAGCAGGTGGCACTTGCCGGACCCTATCTATAAACAGGTGGCTAGAGTGCAGCTCCCAACCAGAAAACCCAGGCAAGAAAGGAGCCAGCAGAACTGGTGGATAGATATCTTCAGTCAGCCTTAGCAGTGATGCAGAGATTACGGATGAGATGAATTTCAAGTGGTGGAAGAAAACAGGGCATTTTATAAATAATGACTCAAACTGACTGGATGTAATTTCTAACTGAAAATACACAAAATCTCTGACAGGAAACGAGAAGTCAGATTTATTGAAATACTGTGCTAAATTGGCATTGACTTTTTCTTTTAAAAATTGACATTCCCCCTCGCCATGAGTCCCTCCTCATGCTGCTGTACACCCTTCCTTCTCTCTTTCCAGGAAGTATTTAAAGGTTTTCAGCAGTCTGCAACCAGTAATCCTTCTTCTATTTTTAGGGTTTTAAATCCTGGCTTCAAAGGTACTCAGGCAGTAGACTGAGAAGGCTGTGGGAGTTTGGAGGATTAGCCTGAGGCAGCTGTATGACAAAGCAGTCTATTCACTCCAGATAAGAGTGTAGGAGGTGGAGATGTATAATTCATTTCACGTACATTTCTCTTCTTGACCCCTCTTTAAATGTAAAGGGGAGAAAATTACTTCCCTCCACCACACCCCCACCTCCAATTCCTGCATTCTACCAGTCTCTGATTTCTGCCCTTGGGAGGTAGAGCCAGCCACTATTGAAATGGGGTTAAATTTGGTTCACCCCAAACAATTGAATTACTGAGCTTTTGCTGATGCTGCATCATAACCCATCACAGCCACTGACACATCAGCCATACAGACACTGCTCCCACACCTAGTGGGTGGGAGAATGGCTTCCACACCCATTAGCACCTTGGGAAAAATCCCCAATTCCTCGATGACCCCAGAGTGGAATGACTCAGATGAGACGCTTCCACTTCATCAGCCAGCTTCCTTCAGAGGCCTAACTGGAGTTCTCTGATGTTTGGCTTCAGGTGTCAACACACCAGGCACTGTTCTCCGACTGACTGAAAGGCAAACCCTGTCCCAGATGCAAAATGTGTTGTGTACCTGTCTGAAATTCACCCTAACCCTCTCTGGGGATTTTTTCTCTTCTTGGAGCCTGACGTGGCAAGAAGGACAAGAGGGCTTAGTTCTGTCGTGTTTAAGGGGCTCTGGATCATGCACCTGTACCGAGCAATATTGAATCGTTCTGTATTTCATTTCTTTAAAGGAGCACATTAACCAATATATTCACGTTTTTTGACATTAATACTGCATCAAGGGACTAGAACAGAATACATTTGCATGGCCTCAGGTAATGATAGCAAAAAGATAAATTCATTCATAAACAAAGAGTCTAAAGTGAAAATAATCATGAAAACAAATGGCCAAACTGTTCAATATGGGTAAAATGGCTTATTTCTAATTAAGAAAAACTTTAAACTTAAATACTCCAAAACTGTATATATTTAATCATCACACTTTTCACAGTGTTATACAAATATGTTAGCTCATACTAGATTATAAACTCATGAAAGTATAAATGTTTATTGATTTTTTTAATTCTAATTATTATCCCTGGGCCTTCCTCCATAAACATTTGATGAGGACTCCCCCCAAAAAATACTCCTTTGGGACAAGACACACAATCTTGGAATGCATTGTTAGTCTTTGAAATTTCTGATTTATATCCCATGTGTGAATACATGTTTTAAAGACAATGGATCAGGAATTCTATTCTTGCAGTTACATTACTAAAGTTTGGACATCAAGAGCATAAGCTGTCCCCTACCACTATATAGTTTTTGTTGTTGTTTTTGGAGAAAATCCTAGCCTACATTGAAGGTAAAAATCTTAGATAAAAATATAATAATAAAAACCTACACAAATATTACTAGAAATATTCCTGATATTACTAGAAATATTCCTATGCTCTATACTCTGTATTCTGTACTCTGACAAATGTCCTGCTTATTTAAAATGAGATTTGGTGATAAAAATAGCTAAAACTTATAGAGTGTTTCGTATGAGTCAGGTACTATTCTACATTTTAACTTATTTAATCCTCAGAAACATTCCCATTATGTAGATACTGTAATATCTTTACAAATGAGAAAACGGAAGCATGGAAAGGTTGGTTCATGTGACTAGGGTCTCACAGTTGGTGATGGCAGGGATTAAAATCCAGCAGTGTGAATTCTCATATATGAACTATGTACAACCTTCTCAGTATTACCTTATTCCAGAATAATCAAAGAAACGCAGGCAAATCTTTGATGCTCTTTAAATATCGGTCATCTGACTTCCCTAACTAAGATTTGAATTTAGTTTTTTGAGAGTTAGGATACTGAAATATTAGATTTGGGTGTAAAGTAGGAACATAGATAAAAATGTGTGTTACTGTTTCAACTTTCTGAGGCAAAGCTTTTAGTGACAGAAGACGTTGGGTATTTTTTTGTGGATAGAGAGGCCCTGGAACGTCGTTTCATTGAATTTATCTCCGTTGAATGTCAGCATGTAAGCCAGTCCTGATGTATAAATAGGGACATTGGAAGCTGATGACCTACAATTCAAAATGAACTGCTTGATTGATGCCTTGACTTAACTAGTAACTCCAGTGCAAGGTTACCCAACACGTTGAGCATAAGGGCTCTTTTTTCATGATGGAAATACTGTAGGACACCTCACCTATGATAATAAAGTTTTTAAATTATCTGTGGATTAAAAAATACAAAATCACATACTTTCTATAATTTTTAAGAAAAATTAACTAATAATTTATGGAGATCAAAACGATTTTTTTTAGGAGCTCTGGAGAGAAAACTGGAAAAACTGCCATGTTTTGGTCAGGGGAAGGCGACATCAGTTCAGGGACAGGTTTTGGCTGCTGCCGATTTCCACAGTGACCACTGGAGAATGTGATTGAGGTACAGACAATCACTGACAGGCAGCAGGGATGGATGGATTCAGGTCTTGTGGGACCTGAAGCTTACACCAGTGGGCGGGATCCTCTTTAAAAGACAGAATACAAATTATGAATACAAATGACAAAGGAGCTCCTCTGCCTTGTACAGGGCATATGCAAATAAACAGCAAAGCTAAAGATTTAGCTTTATCAGTTTCAGTGTAAATTCACTCCTGGAAATTAATCGTTTGGAAATGAGTCATCACTGAAGATGCCAGAATCATCTATCATGGTCTAGTCCTTGAAATTGAAAGGCAGCCTGGGAACCACATCCCAAAGCCTTCAGTGAATAAGGGGGAATGAATGTATGGGAGTTCCCTACATGGAAAGAACAAGGAAGAGAGAGAGGAAAATAATAGCTAATATCTACTGTGTTGTTTGTATATGTCAGATATTATTCTAAGTACTCTATTAATTTATTGAATCTTCAAAACAGACAATGACCCAATGTTTTTAGATCAGAAACAAGTATAGAGAGATTTAGTAACTTGCCCAGGGCTATACAGCTAAGAAAATGTCCAGTAGGGCTTCGAGCCCAGTCTTCTGGGCCCTGAGTCCATATGTTTAACAACCATACATAATATAAACATTTAGGACAAACCAAGAAGAAAGAGAATACTGACCATGACCGTAGGGGGCTAAACTCCTGTATATCGCAATGGGGAACAAGAGGAAATTTGTCCAAAATATATCGGAGTGAAAGGAAGAGCAATCTCCTTAATCCATTCTCTGGTTTTTACACTACCTCACAGCGCAGGTTGGAACTGATTTATTTATTTGCTTTGGCATTGCATAGACAAAGTTGCTTTTCACTTGCTTTGCTTTAGTTAGATAAAAGCTGGGGCATCACCTTGGGTGTCTTTAAATGAGTTAATAATTTTTGAGGCACTGGAACACCTTCCCATTTTCCCAAGATAGAAATGCAGGAGGGTGTAAATTTTCCCTGGGATGTAAATACTGTGTCTACAATTAGCAGGAGAAGCCAGCAGACCTATTATAGGGAAAGTGATAAATGATTTCACGCCTTCTGTGTTTTGAGGGGATCCTGAGATGCGGAGATTATCCTGGATCATCAGGGTGCAACCTGAATGCCACCACATGTATCATTCTAAGAAGGAACCAGAGGGAAATTTGACACATACACATAGAGAAGGAGGAAGAGGTGTGACCACAAAGGCAGATATCAAAGTAAAGCCACCATGGCCAAATGCTGACAGCCACCAGAAGATGGAAAGAGAAAGGAATGGATTTTCCCTTAGAGGCTATGGAGAAAGCACTGTTCTGCCCACAGACACCTTGATTTCAGTCCAGTGACACTGATTTCAGACTTCTGGATCCAGAACTGTGAGAGAATAAGGTTCTGTTGTTTTAAGCCACCATGTTTTTGGTAATTTGTTACAGCAGCCACAGGAAACGAATACACTGATCTACCCAAGGGGCAGCTTTGGAGGGAGGAGAGTCATTCTCTCAGGGTACGCATGGTGGCCCGTCTAGGAACCTGGATCTGCAGGCATTTGCCTTAACTATCCAACTGATAGGACTACTCATCAATAGCCTTCCCTGTTCAGTTTACAGGGCTACTTGTTTGTACCATGTGGCAAAGAAAGGCGAACAGAAGTAAATCAATCAGACACCCTGCTCGGATTGCTTGGATACAGAAATTAGACTGATTGTGTGATCTTGGAGAAATGACCTCATCTTTCTATGCTTCCCCGGATCACACAAATGATGAGTGAGAAGAATATGGAACCAGTTTAGTCCCAGAATCTGTGCTCTTTCCTATACTATGCTGGCTCTCTAGTGAGCCTCCTGCTAATACGAAGGAGAAAGCTTAGGTGGGTTAATAAGGAACAAGAAGATATATGGTTTATTTGCACTCCAAGTTTATGGAGACATTCATAAGTGTTCCGTTTGTAATTCTAATTTTGACTCAAGTAGCAAAAACAATTCCCTGGAAAGGGGTATTTATGTGTTATGAGTTGAATGATGCTATGGATTTTTTTGCTTAGTGCCCTGCCCTGTTTTTTATTTTCTATTACAAATGAATTTTCAGAGAAATTGTTTTCTTTCTTAAATTTCTCTGTAAATTTAGTCAAAGAATGTGTTGACAGAGCCTCCTTCGCGAGCAATTAACATCAATTGTGACTCAAAAATAGGCCTTTAATCCCAGACACAGGCACTGGCTTTGTTTTAACTTTGCCTACCTGCCGCTCAATGAATATTCTTTCTGGAGGTCACTTAGCCTCCTTTTATTATTTGTGTTTCCATTAATGTTACAGAATAGAAACTTACTTATCTGTCTGGTGGGCATTTTCGTTTGTGTGAGCTGACGTTTGGGATGAAATATGATGCTGGCTAAAACTCAAGGCAAACATTTTGCTGATGCTTGAAACAACCTTAGGACCAAAAAAGTTTATACTCCCTGTTTTCCCTAGGGAATGGGGGTTAAGAAAAATCGCAGAAAATGGCTATTCTTGGACACCCTGCTGCCAAGCAAATGCCATAGGACGAGGGCCCAGAGGAGACAGCTTCTCATCCCGTGGCTGAGGGCTGCGCTAGTTCTAACTGAAACTGCTTGGTCAGCTTTTAGAATCCTTAAGCCTGGTTGAGGGCGAGGAGGAGGCTGGGCAAAGAAGATGACTGGACTGGCTCCTGGAACTCAATCTCGAATAGCTGCCCAGTTTAGGTCATCTCTCAAATATTGCCGACTTTCTGGAAGCCCTCTCTGCATTTGATACTTGGTTATTCTTCCTGTGTACCATTCTCGACCAGGAAGTATGGAGAACACTTGAAGAATTATATCTGTTATGAAGTTTTTACTTGAAATATACTCTGGTGGTTTGGGATTAAGAGCACTTTTTATATCAATTCACTTAGGATCTGGGATAAAAATGGAAGTGTTATAATTTACTTGATTACACTGAAAGTATTAAGGAAGTATAGTGTGACTCTCAGTCAGTACACGGACACATTTCCTTCAGAGACCAGGGCAATTCAGTGGCCATTTTTCCCTGTCTTTGTCCTGTCTTAGTCTGATGCTACGGAACAAGTTTATGTTCTGATTACAAAAAACTGCAGTTCACTAATGAGATAGTACGTTTGCTATTCAATGAGTCATACTAAAAGCCTCATTTTCTTAAATGCCATGAGGAAAGGCGATCAAGGTAAAAATCATGATCACAGAATGTGCCATTTCTGAAAACATAGAGTGAGACAAAAAGATCAAGTATTTAAGTTCAAACCCCATTTGGAGTGAAACTGCTATTATCAGGGCAGCAGAATGCTTGAGAATGGACATTGATTTTTCGCAGACAGAGGAGTAAGTTGTAGACAGCGGATTGTTGACTATTAAAAAAAACTTCTCCAACATATTAGGTGAAGATGGGTTAGCCTTTAGTATCCAATATACTGTATGATATACATACACACAGCAAATGCACATTATCTTTAACTATTTATCTTTGAATGACCATGTTCCGACTCCAACATCTAATATTTTAGAAATATTTTGATTGCATCATAAAACAATGGCCTCACTCAATATATACCTATTTAAAATTTACCTTTAATGTACTCTATGGGTTTGGAGTTTCCCTTGATTTCCTTCCAAAGTGAGCATGTTTTTCAAAGGCTTTGGTATGGAGTTGCAATGGATGGGTAAATACTGAAGTGTTGTTAGATACTAAGGGACTGGACTGAGGGGTGAAAAAGAGGAAGAGGAGATCATTGATGAAGCTACCCAGCTAGCCAAGGAAGGTAGGAAAATAAGGAGGCAAGGGATGAAAACACAAGTCTGGAGAAAAAGGAAATAAATAAAAAGTTAAAAGCCAAGCTGAGTGGAACTCTTCAGGAAAAGGAGCCAAACTCATGCCTCTGAAAGTCAGTAATCCAAGTGTGAAGACCAGAAATAGTTGGGTGGACTTACTTTAAATAGTAAGGGTATAATTAAATAGTAATGGGGAAATGGATAAGGGTGGAAAAATGAATGAGATAATCTATGTGTCAGTGTGCAACAGGTGGGTGTTGTTGAATATACTTAATGATATGTGATCTTTATGGGATATTATACTAAAAACATGTGCTATTGCAACCAATTGTAAGTAAAAAAGAAAAACAATCATAAGGGAATACTGATTTTTATTCATAACTTTCTTTTTGATAGAGATACTATGATCGGGAAATCTTAAAAAAAAAAAAAAAAGCATCACTAGTAGCTACTTGTTATCCATTCCAGGGAATTCCTAAAAAGACAGGTGGCACCCAATTGCTCAGAAGAAGTGGAAACGTTTCCCGTAATTCAAACAGGAGGAGGAAGAGGAAGTGTGGGATTCATTACTGAATTGAAATCATTGAACACAGAGGATATCCTTAAGGGTGAGAACCTTGGTTGGTAAATTTTTTATAGAGAAAATTCTTAAGTGGTTGCCAGACTTCAGGATGGGCAGTGCTTTGTCTGAAGCATGTATGTGCTGGCAGCAGGGCCTGGGGAAACACTCCTCTCAGTGTCTTAACCCACCCACACCTACCTGATCCCTCATTGCTCTAGGTCAGGGAGGAGTTATTTAGGATCCCTGACTATCCTTAATCCCTAAATCTGGGTCCCAAGAGTTAGAGAAAAAAAAAGAGGCAGGGATTTTGGTCACTTCAAATCTGATGGTTTAATGCACAAAGGGAGATGGATTTGAGGAGGAGTATAAAAAGGGAAGTTGAGCACGGAAGGATACACCCAGAGCGAGGAATATACCTAACCCCTTTGCTGCCTGCACCACATGGCTGCCATTTAAATCACTACTTCACTAAATGGTAGAAAGCAATTACAGGAAGTGCTCAATTGAATCACTTTGCATCCATACACAGACCCATGAGGTTACTCTTACATATTCATCACACAAAGTGTCCACAGTTCTCTGCCTTACAGAAATGTATGTGTCTGCAAGGATTTGTAGGTGCTTTACCGACTCAATTTCAGAGCAGTTAAACTCACTGTTTCACACTTCTGCCTTGTGCTTTTAAAAAAGGGCAAGTCCAGCTCAGGCTTTGCCCACTACAAGAAGTTTGTTTTACCCGTTTGGAAAAATCACGACTTCATCTTTATGGGACGAGAAGTTATGGGGAACTCATTCCTTCCAACTCCCACCCTTGGTGATCTCATTCCAGGGAGTAAAACCTAAGGTCAGTTGGTTAAAAACAAAACGAAACAAAACACGATCCAGGCTTTTATTGCTTTTCTCTTCAGTGCCTTCATTGAGAGAATGTGCTCTCCTCCCATCCCACATCAAGCTAATTTGCAAATTCACACAATTGGCTTGAAGGAGAGAATAACTGATGAATCACTATAAACCCATCACCACTTCTGGAAAATATAATTCATGAATGCATTTCTTATTCAAATTTAGTAGCATTTTATAGGGGGGAGATCAACATATTATCTGAGAAAAGATTCATGCCACATTTTGTTTAAAAATCTGTTTCATTATTTCACAGTCACACTTCAGTAGGCCAGGCTATAATAGCTTCTGCTTGGTCCTTGAAAATGACTCCTTCACTTGCGCTTTATAGAGAATCAGAATGAATTACTCACAGATATCTGTGAGCATTAAGGGAAAAAAAAAATGGCCTAATTCTTGAATAAAGCCAGTGATACTTTCTTAGTCATACCTGCAGGAAGAACATATGCTCATTCCTTTCCCAGGAACACTATTTCCAACCTTCTGTCCTCTCAATTCATTCAGTCAAACCTCCTTGTCCTTGGATTTCAGCTGAGATGTAACTTTATCTGGGAGGATTTCCCTCTCTCCTTCCTATACCCAAGCACTAGTCAGTTGATCCTATTTCATCCAGTAGGGTTCTGTGCTCTGCTGCCCACCACACTTACCATACTGAATTGTAATTATCTGATTACTTGTCCACATTTTTATTTATAAGATACAAAAGAACAGTTCCCTTTTAATCATCGTCCCCCCAGTCTATTGCTTAAAAAATAATAGGTGGTCTAAGGAAATATTGAGCAAACAATAGGTTATCATTGACAACCTCCTATACCTCAGATACTGTTCTAAAAGTTTTACACGTATTAACTCATTTAAATTTTACAGTAACTCCATGAGATATGTACCATTAATGTTCCCATTTTACAGATTTGGAAAACCATGGCACAGTAAGGTTGTATCCAAAGTCTCCTAGCTAGTAAATGGTAAAGCAGTCTGGTCCCAAAAGAAAGGGTACAGGATAGGCAAGAAGTGGCAGATGTGCACTACGTAATCATTAGAACACAACATGAATTATTTAAATTATCCTAATTATTTGGATTGGAGATCTTGAAAGGCATGTTTGTATGAAATTAATACACTAATACATTCTCCTTTACAAACTGGATGTTTGGAGAAATATTTGGAATTTTATGCATTAGCACATTCATATATAAAGTTCTTCGAATTTACTTTTTTTTTTCATGCAAGAGAAGCAAATAAACCATTTCCTCGACAGATCAGGCTCAAATCAGCAGTCATAAACACTTAAATGTTAAATTATGTTATTTTTGAGAACTGATATGACATGTCCTGGATTTCAAAAGTAGATGCTGCAGAGGGCCAAATGAATTTTTGAATAAAAATCCCTATACACGGGACATAAAGATTAAGGAGGAAGGGGGCGGGGCACAGCCATCTGATTAGAATCGAGTCTGGAATAGTGCCACCTAGTGATTTGAGTCAACTGTCTGCCCCCACACACTCACAGAAACACTCATTAGAATAAATGTTTGATACGGCACTTTCCCCCTCAAATATCCTAGTAACAAATTGTTCTTGCAACATTTTAAGGCCACCCACCCATGTTTTAAAAAATAATAGTAATAATAAAAAGGAAGACAGATGGGCAGGATTGGGAAAGAGAGGAGAGTGAAAAAAACAACAACAGAGGAAACATCAATATAAGGCAGACATACCAGAATAGTCATGTAAATGAGATCGAGAGAAGTAAAAAGATCAAAAGCAGTGGAAATTAAAAACGACTGGTAATAAAGGAAAAGGAAAAAAAATGATACAAAGATAAAGAAGAAAAAAAATTTAAGCAAGAAATGGAAGATAATAAAACTCTAAACTATTCGTGAAATTGTGAAATTGCCAAGCATAAAAGAACAGAGGGGAATCACCAATAGACATAAAAGAATGGCAGATGAAAGAAAGTGGATGAACTAAGAGGTTAATCTTGATGTTGGGGGTTTGAGGGTTTTTTTTTTTTTTTAAATAATAAGAGGGCCAAATTATTTTATTCTGGATAATCAAGGGAGTGTAAGGTTGGAATTTTTTTCTATTTAATTTAATTGGGGATATTGAGTAATCCACATGTGCAATACCTTTCCTTTCTATTTCATTTCCTTCTGTGAAATACCTATAGTCTTTTTAGAAAATTCTTTCCTGCTTCATTAGAATAGTTTTAATTACCTTTGCTCCCTTGAAATGCTTTTGAACTTGCCCCTGGCATTATGTGGATGCAGTATGTCCCAAACTGAATGTTTAGTTAGGGAATTGCATTATTACAGCGCGCTTTGTAGCTATGTTGAGAAGCTACACTTTAGGGGTATGTATTTAGGTGATTATTGATATGCAGATATCCTCGTAAAATTCAAACTAGGGTCCCCAAGATATAAAACAATAACAAAAACAGCAGTGACAACAATAATAACTAACATGTATCTCATTTTATACTCATTTTATACATACGTTAGCATAGATGTTCTTTTATTCCCTGAACAATGGTGTTTGGAATACAGGGCTGGTATGATCAACCCATTTGATAGAGGTGACATTTGGGCTCTGAAATGGACATGAACTTCCCCAAAGCACTCAGCTAGTGAGTACCTGGTCATCTGACTCTAACTGGCAAATATCTTTTCACCAATAATTTTCCTATTCTCTGTGAGAGAAGAAAGAGCTACTTTTCTTTGTTCCCAAGTCTAATAATGGCGCAGTGGAGAGTTTGAAGATGGTGTGGATGAAGCTTGAAAGGGATTGTCACTAACTCCTTTCTTAATGGGAATACCTTTGAAAAGGGAATGTTTACTTCCTTCCCCCCTCTCCCTCCCCAAGGACCTCATACATATTCAAGTTTTCTGGCCAGCTCATGAAGGAATGTATTGACAAGTCCTTACATTAAAGGTTTTCCATCTTCTCCTAGGGTTTCTTCTTCCATTTCCAGATTCTCATGGGACTTACAGTTTGGGGGAGTGTGCCATGAATATACTTTTGGATGCTACCCATAAACACCTATGGATAATTCCACCTATTTCTCAGACTTCGCTTTTGTATGTAAGATAAAAGCAGTCCTATAGCAGACCCTTTGATTGGTGTCCATCTCTGCAACTTCTACATTTAAAATCTAGGACATTTGGTTTTCAAAAAGGAGTATAGCTTGACTTCTAACAACTTGTTTTTAACCTGAATTGGGAAAAAAAAAATGACCTAGTTCATCAGATTTACTTAAATAGGACGGAAACAGGAATATAAATTGGTAGGCAAATGTCTGGCCAGTTCAACTTGATTTTCATAGGCTCAGTGGTGTTTAGAGCTACAAGATTTAGTCCAGTATTCAAACTTTGTAGATCATAAAACTGTTGCGTAGATGGAAGGTAAAGGGAGGGGCAAAGAGACAAATTAGGAGACTTTTCAACAAGCCAAGCAAGAGTAATTAATGACTCATCTTAGTTAGCAGCTGTGAAATTTGGGAAAGAAAGATATAGAAATAAGAGAGATCATGGAGATAAAATCTTCAGTAATTGGAATTAGGAGAAACAAAAGAGTTAATGAGACTACTCAAATTTTTGAGCTTGGTACCATTACTGGAAATATAAACCACACATGAGTTGTTTTTTGAGAGGATAGCAGCTACAGTGCTATGGGACCCAACAACTTGAAATTAATGTAAATAAGTCAGCAGGATGTCCTGACTAAATATGAGGAGCGATGGACATTGTGGGGTCAAGGACCCTACTCTCTGCCCCCTCGAGGTGCATGGCAGTGGCTTTTGAGGTTTTGGCTGAAGAGGGAGGAGAGGCTGGTGAAAGTTCACTGGGAGAAGAGAAATGAGGGCAGGATGGAGTCTCTTTTTCAGTCTTGCTGCTGGGACTAAATCAATTATTGACAGAGAGAGGGCAAGCCACACCCATAAATTAAGGGAAACAGGAGGAGGATATAAGAAAAGAGGAAAAATCTTTACTGCAGCTGAAATACTAATTCAGCCCATCTCAGACTGAACCTGGGGACTCGCAGAGGTATCGGGTGGGGCAGAGGGAGCTCTCTTGGGAGCTGGAGATCTTCCATTAGCAATTGGGGACAGAAACTAGAAAGTGTAAATTATTATTGTCATTAATGCGACCTGTTTGGGTGCAGGGGGGAATAAGTTGATGAGGTTTGGGGAAATCAGAGCTGTAGATAACAGGAGTCTCTAAGAGTTAAACTATTAAATCAACACACAATGTATCAGAATAGATAAAAAAAAAAAATGGATGCCCTCACCAATGGGACAGAGGTTTAACTCATATAAATAAATATGTAAATTTAAAAAGAGATTTATCATTCATGGAAGCCTAGAGAGAATGACCAATAACCTCGATTTTTTTTTTGAGTACTTGTTAAATGTAAGGAATTTTGTTAAATATTTATATAATTACCTTATTAATCCTTCCAACAGTCCCCAAAGGTAGTTAATAACATTCCTTTTTGTTTTCTTTTTCGTATAAGGAAAACAGAAGATAACAAAAAAATAAACTTAAGGTTACTCAGAGCTAATTCAACCCAATCTCTTACTATTAAGGACTGTACAAAAGAGAGGAAATATAAGTCAACATATTTCAAGTACGATGGCTCCAGGAGCATGATGGGAGTGGTGAAAATGGATAAAATGAACAATGCCTAATTTATCCCAAGCTCAGACACTCAAACAATCAAAACATTGTGAAAGGAAAACAAAATAGGTGCATTCCTAAGTTTAAAATAACTATAATCTGGGCAGAGAGAAGTAATATATACATGCATACCTATGCTGAATACAGGGCAGTAACATAAGCGCTGAATGTGCATTATAGATAAGAAGCATCATAAGGTTCAAAGGAGACAGCTATTAGTGCTGGGTATTGTTTTCAGGTATGAGGAGGGCAGGTCTGATCGAGGCTCAGGAGGACGACTTGGCATCCCTAATGGAAGGGAAGGGCAGCCATCTTGAGGTCCTCTTTCCCACTGAGCAGTGGCGTGCTTATGAGCAGTCACTTCACATTTTCACCTTCATGATAGTTTTCTCCTGTATAAAGAGAGGGCTTTGTATTGGATTCATTAATTCATGTAGAACAACCATTTTAAGTGGCCACCAGAATGTGCAGAACTAGGAATATCAAATCAATAAAATACCAGGTCTTTGTTCTCAAGGAGTTTGCAGTCTAGGAGGGAAGATCTAAATGCAAATAAATCACAGTCTTCTATAAAGATAATCGTTATGATGTAATTATAAAACAAAGTCTGTGGGAGGCACCTAAGCTGCCTACAGGTAAGGAAACACTCCACCGAGACCATATTTGGATGAATAGGAGTTTCTAGGTAAATCGGGTAGTGCTAAAACCTTCCAGAGAAGGAAGAATTGTGTAGATCTTTGCTAATGTCTTTTGCAGTATTAATATTTTATTTTTTTTGCTTCTGCTTAGTTTGGAGGAGGAGGAAGGGAGTGAACAAATGTCGGGTGGGAGTACTGGTATGAATTAATGAAGAGAAGATGGAAGGAAGTAACTTCCTGGGCTGCTGCTTCTTCAAATCCCTAATATGTAACCAATGTGAATGTCATGAAGAACACATGAGGAAGCAGATAATTAAAACCTTTGCCTCCCTCTCCTGATTTCTGTCATACACATGGTCTTCAAGATGCTACAGACATGATACAGTAGGATCCTTGTCCCTTGCAGACATTTAGGATTGCATCCAGAGGCAGTATGTGTAGTGCTTAAGAACTTGGGCTTTGGACAGAGATTGCCCAAGTGCATTCTCAGTGCCCCTTCTTACTAGTTGCAAAATCCTAAAAAAGTTAAACTCTTTTGGACCTTAGTCTTCTCATCTGTACAATGGAAATACTGATGATAGTTACTTCTTGTTGATGAGAATTAAATGGGTTAAACATATAAAGTGCTTAGAATCAGCCTGGCACATAGAGACATCAAAGCATTAGCTCTTATTTCCTGTTAGTCTATTGAGTGCCCACCACTGAAGATGGGGTGAGGCACTGGTGATATATCTCCTGCGTGGGTACCCGGTGACGCGTCCCTGTCTGCAGCCTTCAATGGGTCTCCAATAGGGAGGCTCAGAATGCATTTATTCAGTCATGATACAAAGTATGTTAAATGAGGTCCTATTCTAGGCACTGAGGATCATAAGAAAATAAAAATAAGACTTGCAGTACAATAATTCTAAAACAAGGCAGTGCATTTTCAATATCAAACGAATGCTTCGGAGTTCAGAGGAGGCAAACGCTACTTCTGCCTGGAACACGTGGGTGGCATTGGAAGTGTACAATGACAGACATCACTTCAGGAGTCAGAATCAAGATTTGCTTCAGCTGGTTTGTGAGGCTTTTGCATTTACAAGCATTTACAAGCCTTTCTTCTTCCCCCGCCGCCCCCCATGCATTTAGACCAAAATCTGAGCCAGCGACTTAGAATGCTGGGGAAAGTACCATGGACTGTGTTAGCAATCAACAGAAGAGGTATTTTTAAACAGAAGTAGTTTTCCAAGCAGACACAAGAAGAAACAAAAGGCTTTTGTCAAATGAATCCCAGTTAGAGACGGTTTTTCTCGTTTGTGACTTTTATGTCATTTGCACAGGTCGGCGCTTAGAAATGGTTGTTTTTCTGTTGCTCTCACTGCATGGATACTCTCCTTAGAATGACGTAACAGCGTTAGGGCTCAAACCCATGCATTACCTACCCTCCAATGGCAGTGACTTTCCAAAACAATAAAGATATCTCTGCTCGGGCCACTCTCTCTTGATTATCCTGCAGGCAAAACCTATGTGGGGAGACAGTCTCCTGGGTCACACTGAAGCCTCCCACAGGTGGAACATGAATGGGAGGGGTTGCCAGCTACTTCCCTGCCAACCTGTTAGTGCTGGGGACATTATCCTCTTGTTTTGCCGGTTTAATAGAGGATCAGTCGTAAAGGCTCAGCAACATGATTATCGTCTATGGTCTCTGAATTAACTGTGAGAATACATCATGGTCTGAATCTGCCTCATTTCACATGCCAAGCTGTGCCCACATTCAGCCCACGGCCGAACCTGAAAACTCCATCTACCCTTAGCATTGCTACTGATGCCATCATGACAGGTGTTAAGTATACATTCGCCCAAGCCAGGAAGCGTAACCCTGGCGGTACTGGTTCTATCTGTAAGGGTTACTTCCTCTGTTCTCCTGACTCTTTCCAACACCAGTGCCCTTGCAGTTCAAAACTATTAAAAACGCAAAAATCTGTGTCACATTTGGTTCTAGTACTCAGTCCAGAAGTGCCAAGCCCCTGCAAGTTTGGAAAACAAACTCCTTAACAGATGGGCCAAATAAAGTTTACAACATGTGCAGTGTGGGAGGCAGTAAGGCTCTGGGCGAGAAACAGAAGACTGGAAATTTGGGAGCTCAGAGTTTTTTAATTTGCTCTTGTTTTCTGCTCACAGGCAGATCACATAAGCTTGTAGGCTCCTTTTATCTCACATGACCTGATAGGTTAACCTTATGAGTGAGTAATAAGAAATAGGGCAACTTTTTTCCTAATGTGACACAGCATCAAAATGCTTATTGCTACTGCTAGGATTACATGCAGCTGGTATAAAATTGTTATTAAAATGTGGCTGCAGGGTCAAGAACAATCCACAGTATAATTTTAGATAAAAAAAATAGTTCTCTTTCATTGAGGACAGGTGTGTATAACTGGTGAGCTTTCGTCACTGTGGGCAGGAATGTTGCCCGCCTGGGATCACTGGCAAATGAGTGGACTGTGGTTTCTAAAGCCGAGTCCGCAACATGCCTTTGAAGTGGCCTCTGAAAACTTAAGAGCGGTTAGAAAAGTTTTAGGACCAAATTATTATGATATGAATTTGGTAATAGTCTAATCAATGTTCTCCACCATGGGTGATCACCAGTTTTATTCAGAGGAACTATTCAAAAATATACATGTCTAACAGCACCATAGGCCTGCTGATTGGGAATTTCTGAAAGTGGAACTAAGAAATCTGTATTTTGAAAGTGTTTCCTAAATGATTCCAATGACCAGTCATACGTGGGATGTGTCACAATTCATAAAGGTATAGGAATCAATAACAACATTTTTGACTAAATCGAGGTTGACTGAAATTCCAAAGCCAAAGAAAGAAGGAGCTGTCATTTAAGAGGACAGAGGATTGGCTTAAGGGAAGATGGAAGAAACAGACATGAATGTGAAGAAGAAGACTCCACGGTTCAGCCACAAGGGTAGTAGAAAGAAAGCCCCTGAGAGTAACTGTCTTGAAGGCGAAGGTACAGTGAGAAATCTAGTAGTAGAAGTAGAGTGAGATCTCTTTAGAGGGTCTAGATGTGTGTGTGCCACTTCTCTTATAAAACGTGTTACATTTTGTTTCCATTTTTGCACATTCTCCCCTTTCTAATCCAATTTCCAATCTGCACTTAGCGCACGCTTTTAAGAATTCAAATTTGAATGATGATCCCGCCCTGTTTAAAGCCCTGCAGGAACACTTCCATTTCTCTCAGGATCAGATACCACGCAGGGTCTTGTAGAAGATCATTTGGGCATACCTCTCCAGCCAAACTTTGTTCCTTTCATCTGATGGCTGATCACATTGTAGGCATACCAATCTTTTGTCATTCCTGGGATGCACCAAATTCCTTCCCAACTTAGGGCCTTCGCACATATTGTTCTTTGCCTACCAAAACCCCCCCCGTGTTTTTCTCCCCTTCTCTCTTACCACCACAATTCAACCAGCAGATTTCTGGTCATTCCCTGACGTCATAAATGACAGATCACTTCATCAGAGATGACTCCTCTGACCATCCAGTCTAAATTATGTCCTCTGATTATACTGCCATGGTACCCTATATTTCCTTGATAGTACTAATTATAATTTATAACTTTATATTTACTTGCTTGACTATTTAAATTCTACAGTAGAGAGCTTCACAATGGCAGTCTGTTTTGTTTATCACTATATTTATATATATATATATATATATTGATATATGTATATTTGGATTGATATATGGTGTCATATATATATATGGTGTCTACCACAGTGCCTAGAACATATTATGTTCTCAAAATAATTGCTGAAGTAATGAATGAGGGAATCATAGATGTTCAGAGACTCAAGAAATTAAGACAGAGGAAGAACGATGATTTCCTGATTTTATACTGTGCCACACAACTATTTACTGGTGATCTTCTAAATGCTATGAGGGCATCAAAATGATTCACATCACTGGCAAAGATAAATATGCAAGCAAAAATGTGTAATAATTGCCAAAATAAAGTGAGTTGTATGAGAGAGGCACAGCATCCAGAAAAAGTACCTAATTTGCTGCATAGATCAGGCAAGAATGGCCCATGGGGGTCCATTTCAACTGGGACTGACTGAACACTGTACAGGATTTCAGTAGTAGAATGCAGTAAACATTGGCGGTTCTGCCTTAGATCAGAGCCTCTTTATGTTAAATCAGTGTCCTCTCTACTCTGTCAGGCGAGACACTTGTTAGGGGAAAATAAAATAGGTTTCTGCTTTAGCCCATCAAGCACAGTTGATTGAATTTGGATTGATATTCTGATCAAAGATGGTCAATCAGTTTCTCTCTTCCTGAGATTTGTAGTTGAGACTTCAAACTTCCTGACTGTTAGTGGGAGGTGCTGAACTTGTTAGGACATGTTAACTTAGAGTTCAAGATGATTGTATTCCTATTTTGCCATGTTCACAGAGAGGGGAGGATGGTCTAGGAAGGTATAAAGAGAAGAGTGAAGAATATGTAAGAGGCAGAGACTGAGAGAAAAGAAAAGGAGAGAGAGAGAGAGAGAGAGAGAGAGAGAGAGAGAGAGAGAGAGAGAGAGAGAGAGAGAGAGAGAGAGACTGCTATGGTTCTTTATGACTTTCCAGATTCCATTTCTAGTGCCTTGTGAGACCCCACTTTATCTCCTTTAATTAAGCTACAGTTAATGTGTTTCCATTATTTGAATTATGGAGAACTTTAACAAACACAGATGAAAAGCTGGGGGAGGAAATTACGAAGGGAGGAAATTACCGAGGGAAACATGATGAGCCAAACCATAGAAGAGAGCACAGGATATGTGGAGACGTGATCTGTATGCTTTCTTATTTCACTGATCCCGTTTTTGAATACTAAGAAGGTGAATCCATTACTGATAAAAATAGTGGTGACTTCAATGACCAAATATGGATAAATAACAAATTGAAATACAAAATAATGTGTGCATTGCATTTCCTAGCAGGAATCAGTGTGACGGGGTGGAGAACACTGGAATTGAAGTCATACATGTCGACTTGGTCGCAGTCTTTGCTTTGCCACTGACTGGTTATGTAAAGCTTCGTAAGTTACTTGATCTCTCCAGGCCTCTGCGGACAAAGGGCAAATGTTATGTGTGATCTGTGGACCCAACTAACTAAGATGAAGTAATGGGCAGCAACCCAAAGCATTGTTAATCTCTGGCAATTTCTAGTTTGTCGGCTTCCTTTTGTACTCTGAAAATGCTTGCTCCAATTTCAGGTCTGGTTTTAGGGGCTGTGACACCAACATGCATAATTTCATGGTTCCTGTCCTTGAAGATATCACCGAAAGAAATAAATGGTATAAGAGAGTCATAGAAATAAATGACGACACAGAAAGCCTTCTTTTACGGTATGAACAACATTCCGAAAAATGGTTTAATTTTGCTTGGGGTCAGGATGTGATGGTGGGAAAGACTTCACAGCGGCGGCACCATTTGAACTGGACCGTAAGAGAGGGACTTTCCAATGCTGAGAAAAGGTATGGGCACGTGCCAGCGATCGAGTTATGCCTCATGGGCTCCATCTCACCCTTCATTGCCTATTCTCCCTTCACTGCCTCCTTGCCCTTCATCACCTGTAACAATGGAGACGGGCTCCTGACTAGTTTTTCTTTGCCAGCTGGAAGGGTGTTAAGCTTTGGCAGTAGTAGGTGCTGGGGAAACACTGCAGATGGAAAAGGATTTTGCTTCCTAGTGCCAGGGTGCTTACTGAACAGGTGCCCTCGTGCTTTCCAGCTTTTGGCTCCTGTAGTACAGGCAGCTTCTCCAGCCCCCAGCTCCTGCAGTGCAGAGGCCGGTAGCACTCAGCAGCCAGCAGCTGTCCCTGGGGTCACTTCACAGCAAAGTGTCTCTGATGAGACATCCCCCCCATAAACAGCTTCCCAGGTAAGTTCCAGACAGTGAATTTACAACTAATTCCTCCAGCATGGCAGCATGGTGACTGCTCTGCCACCTGTGAGACAAGGTGACGTCCTCTCCACTGAGGTCTGGATCTCAGCCTTGAGGACGTGGGTCCTGAATGCTCTCTGCCCTGTAGGGGTGACTGATCCTTACAACTGCTAGTCCTATATTCTTCTGAGTTCCATTTACTTCCTTATGGCCAATCTTCGTCACTCAAATCCCCTTTTATGGTAATAATTCTTTTTTAAGTTAATTTATTTTATATTAGTTTAGTTGTACAAAACAACATAGTTATTACACATTTACATACCTTACAAATAACCCCAATAACTCCATCACCCACCTAGCACTATACATAGTTATTAGAATATTATTGACTGTATTCCCTATGCTGTACTATAAATTCCTGTGAATTTGTTAAAATTATATTTGACATTCAATATTATTTTATATTACAGGTGTACAGCATAGCGGTTAGACATTTATGTGATTTATGAAGTGATCTGCCCAATAAGCCTAGTCCCATATGACACTTTTCACAATGTTATTGACAATATTCCCCATGTTGCACTTAACATCCCTGTGACTCTTCTGTAACTACCAATTTGTACTTCTGAATCTCTTCATTTTTCTCACCCAGCCCCCAATCCCTTCCCATCTAGTAACCATCAGTTTGTTCTCTGTATCTATGGGTCTGTTTCTGTTTTGTTTGTTCGTTTATTTTGTTCTTTAGATTCCACATATGAGTGAGATTGTATGATATTTGTCTTTGTCAGTCTGACTTATTTCACTTACCATAATATTCGCTAAGCCCATCCATACTGTCACAAATGGTAAGATTTCATTCCTGTTCATGGCTGATAAATACTCCGTTGTATAAATGTACCACAATTTCTTCACTTGATCTTAGCCAAAAGGCCGAGAAGCAATGTACCACAATTTCTTTATCCAATCATCTACTGATGGGCCCTTTGGTTGTTTCCATATCTTGGCTATTGTAAAAAGCACTGCAGTGAACACAGGGGTGCATATATCTTTCGAATTAATGTTTTGGATTTCTTTGGACAAATACCCAAGAATAACATTGCTGGATCAAAAGAAAAAAAAAAAAAAGAATTGCTGAATCATAAAGTAGTCCTATTTTCAATTTTTTGAGGAACCACCATACTGTTTTCCATAGTGGCTACACCAATCTGCAATCCCACCAAAGTGCACAAGGGTTTCCTTTTCTTCACATCCTCGGCAACACTTGTTATTTGTTGATTTATTGATGACAGTCATTCTGACAGATGTGAGGTGATATCTCATTGTGGTTTTTATTTGCATTTTTCTGAAGAGTACTAACATTGGGAATCTTTTCATATATCTATTGGCCATCTGTATGTTCTCTTTGGAGAAACGTCTATTCAGGTCCCCTGTCTGTTTGTTAATTGGATTGGTTCTTTGTTTTTTTTTTTTTTTTTTTGGGGTTTTTTTGGTGTTGAGTTGTATGAGTTTTTTATTGATTTTGGATATTCACTCCTTATCAGATGTATCATTGGCAAATATCTTCTTCCATTCAGTAGGATGTCTTTTTATTTTTTTGATGGTTTTCTTTGCCGTGCAAAAACTTTTTAGTTTGATGTAGTCCCATTTGTTTCTTTTTCCTTTTGTTTCCCTTGCCTGAAGAGACAAATTAGTAAAACTATTACTAAGGGTAATAATGTCTGAGAGTTTATTGCCTATATTTTCTTTTAGGAGGTTTATAGTTTTGGATCTTACATTTAAGTCTTTAATATCTTTTGAGTTTATTCTTGTATGTGGTGTAAGTTCTCCCAGTTTCATTTTTTTGCATGTATCTGTCCAGTTTTCCCAGCATCATTTATTGAATAGACTGTCTTTACTCCAGTGTATATTCTTGCTTTGTTTATCATAGATTAAATGACCATATAGGCATGGATTTATTTCTGGAATCTCTATTCTGTTCCATTGATCTATGTGTCTGTTTTTATGCCAATACCATGCTGTTTTGATTACTATGGCCTTGTAGCATAGTTTGATGTCAGGTAGCGTGATACATTCGACTTTGTTCTTTCTCAAGATTGCTGTGGCTGTTCGGGGTCCTTTATGGTTTCATATAAATTTTAGAGTTATTTGTTGTAGTTCTGTGAAAAATGACATTTGTATTTCGATAGGGATTGCAATGAATGTGTTAATATATATCGCTTTGGGTAATATGGACATTTTAACTATATTAGTTCTTCCTATCCATGCATGGTATATGCTTCCATTTATTTGTATCTTCTTTAATTTCTCTCTTCAATGTCTTATAATTATCTGAGTACAGGTCTTTTACTTCCTCAGTTAAATTTATGCCTAGGTATTTTATTTTATATTTTTGATGAAATTGTAAATGGGATTGTTTTCTTAATTTCCTCTTTCGGATAGTTCCTTATTGGTGTATGAAAATGCAACTGATTTCAGAATATTAATTTTGTATCCTGTTACTTTACTAAAATCATTTATCAGTTCTAATAGTTAGTTTTTTTTTTTTTTTTTTTTGGCGGAATCTTTGGGGTTCTCTATACATTGTATCACGTCATTTGCAAATAATCACAGTTTTACTTTTTCCTTTCCAATTTGGATGCCTTTTGTTTATTTTTCTTGTCTGTAGCTAAAACTTCCAGTACTATGTTGAATAAAAGTGGTGGAAGTTTCTTGTTCCTGATCTTAAGGGAAACGCTTTTAGCTTTTCCTCATCAAGTATGATGTTAGCTGTGGATCTGTCATATGTGGCCTTTATTATGCTGAGGTATGTTCCCTCTATTCCCACTATGCCGAGAGTTTTATTATAAATAGATGCTGGATTTTGTTAAATGCTTTGTCTGCAGCTTTTGACTTGATATTGTTTTTATTTTTCATTTTGTTTATGTGGTGTATCACACTGATTTGCATATATTGAACCAACTTTGCATCCTCAGAATAAATCCCACTTAATCATGGGGTATGAACTTTTTAATGTATTGCTGAATTCGTTTACTGATATTTTGATGAGGATTTTTTTTATCTATGTTCATCTGGGTTATCAGCCTATAATTTTGTTTGGGACTTTCTGCAGTACCTGGGCTTATATTTCTATTTCTTTCACCAGGTTAGGGAAGTCTTCGGTCATTGTTTCTTCAAATAGGTTCTTGATCCCTCACTCCTTTTCTCCTTCTGGTACTCCTATGATTTGAATGTTGTTACACTTGATGTTGTCCCAAAGGTCTCTTAAACTATCTGTTTTTTTTTAATTCCTTTTTTGTTTCATTGTTCCAATTAGGTGTTTTCTGCCACTTTGTCTTCTAAATCAATGATTCAATCCTCTGCTTCATCTAATCTGCTGTTGATTCCTTCTAGTATATTCTTCACTTCAGTTATGGTATTATTTTTGACTGGTTCTGTTTTATGGTTTCTATGTCCTTCTTCATGCTTACTGTCTCTTTGTTGAAGTTCTCTCTAAGTTCCTTAAGCATTTTTATAACCAGTGTTTTAAACTCTGTCTCTGGTAGGTTGATTGCCTCCGTTTCATTTAGTTCTTTTTCTGGAGTTTTCTCTTGTTCTTTTCTTTGGGACATATTCCTTTGTTTCTTCATTCTGGTTGCCTCTCTGAGCTGCTTCGTGGGAGCTAACCCCTCAGAGGGCAGTTCACCCAAGCTGGCTCTTGTGTTTGTCAAGACCAACCTTTGAGCGTGCCTCTTGTGGGGCTAATTGGGTAGTGCTCTGGTGTGGTCTGAGGCCATCCTCTGGGTGTGTTGCTTCTGGTGCCTCTTGAGAGGGCTCCCATGCAGGCCAATTTCAGCCTTGCCTGTGACCAGCTAGGGGCTAGCTGGTAGGAGACATAAAGCTATATGCAATTGATTGCTACATGTATTGGACCTGGAGGCGTGTGGTTGGTCTGACTCTGAACCGAGGCTGACTGCTACCAGTATCAGGCTTGAGGCAGCTTAGCAAAAGGACCAGGGGCACCCCTGGGCATGTTGACACCTGCCAGCTGCCCTTAGGCTCAGCCTTGAAAGAGCCTCCTTGGGTGCATAGGCTGGGCTAGTTGACTTAGTGTTGATAACACTCCCAGCAATGCCTTCCAAGTTGGGTGGGACGGAGTCCCAGGGTGTCACAGGGTGTGGCTTGTTGTTTTACAAAGCTAATGATTCAGTTCTTATGCCAGCGCTGAGCCTGTGGCCACTCCACAAAATGCCCAGAGAACACCACGGCCAGCTACTGCTTGCTTTGGGCTTGCAGATCCCTGCAGCCACCAAAAAAAGGCTGCAGACTGAGGTGGGGCTGAATGCTTGCCACCAAGATTTCCTGGCTGTTGCATACCATCTGCTGCTGTACAAAACTTCAGCAGCTTTGGGAGCAGGGCCAGCCACCCAGGAGCTGAGAGTGCCCAAGGCAAAGTAGCATTAGCTGGGCAGGGTAGGGTGCAATGGAGTTACCAAGGTGGTACATGCACACACGAATTTTACCACACCAATGGGGTCTGAGACTTGACCCTTTGGGGGTGCTTTCAACACAGGAAAGATGGCGTCTCCTATAAGTTACACAAGAAGTGGGCTTCAAACAGGGATAATGGCAGCTGTCCCTCTAACCCTAGCACTGAACAGCACAACTCAGACTTTCCCTGTATGTCTCTGGTGCCTCTTGAGTTGCCACCCCCGTGCTGGAGCCCAATGTGAGTGCTTGTATGTGAGTGAGTTTGTGTGGGCCCTTTAAGAGGACGTCTGGGTTTCCAGATTCCTTCCATCTCACTGGGATGGACGGACAGAATCCTTGCTGATTTTTACTGCTAGATGTTATGGGAACTCCACTTCCTGGCATAGGAGCACTGGGCTGGGCAGTATGGTGTGGGGCTGGGATCCCCTCACTCTTCTTGGGGGACTCCCACCTCTGAGGTGTCCCTCCCGGTGCTCAAATACTACCTGTGGGTTTGGGGTCAGTCCATTTCACATCTCTGCCCCTCCTACAAGTCTCGATGTGGCCTTTTCTTTATGAATTTAGCTGTAGGGGTTCTGTTCAGCTAGTCTTTGGGTATTTCTCAAGGTTGACTGTTCCATAATTTAATTGTAATTCTAATGTGATCCTGGGACACAGCAGACATAGCATTTACCTGTTCCACCATTTGATCTGTATTTAATAATTCTTTAAACTTCCCCTGATCAAATATTCCTTTCTTGATGGGACCTTTCCTGATATGAGACAAAAGCATAGAGGTTTCAAAACATCTAGCACATTCAGGAAAGAGTGAATAGAGCAGACTTAGTGACTTGCAGCGGGTGGGTGGAAAAGCAGGACATGCTACTGAGTAGGTAGCCTGGGGCTGGAGAATGAAGAGATGTGAATGCCATGGTAAGAATTTCAAACTGGGAGTGATGGCTTTGCTTCTGTGTTGTAAAAGAAAGAGAAACTGGAAGCAGTGTGGAGGATGCATTATTAGTGTAGAGAGCAGAGACTGGAGGCAGTGATAACTTTTTGTTTGGGTAGGGGTATTATTGCAATCCAGCACACATGAAAAGAGTCTGAATTAAAACTTTGACAGTGACAGATGGAGCGAGAGGGAAGAACCCAAAGGGGGTAGAACTGACAAAGCTTGATGCTCACTGTGATCTGGGGGAGGGAGATAACTTTTTCCTGCTGACACTCTAGGTTTGCGATTTCTAGTTTGGATGACTGAAGGACTGGAGATTCCATAACTGAGATTAGAAGTTAGTAAGACCAGCAGGTTTGGGGGAACACGGAAGAAATACTTTTTTGTTTGTTTGTTTTGGGGTATTTTGATTTTAAAGAGACCGCTATATTTGAGATGAGAAAGAAAAATAATGGGCATTACCCTGTCTGCTTCAAAGATACTGAACAATAAATTCTGTGTTCTGCTAAGCCGAGTAGTTATTCATTCAATTTCTGAAAGTTTGAAAGATTTAAGTGAGGTCTTTTCCCCTGAAGTGTGTTCCTTGAACATATTTCCCCTATGAATTCTCTGCTTTGGATTGCTTCATGGGGTGTTTGGAATTTCTTCTAAATTCCTTTTCAGCTATATACTCAGCCTTTGGATTTGGCCTCCATCACTTTAGTCAGCAGTTCTCTGGAGTGTATTAATTCTGCTAGATAGCTACAATTCCAGAAGGCTGTGTGCATTCTGTTCATTCTGAGTACTTCGTCTGGTAATGATTGGGACCATGGTACCCTTCGAGGGATCAAAGACCCAGAGCAAAGTATTCAGGAAGAACATTCAGGAAGTGTGTATGTACAGACTGTGGTATCACTGGAGCTCACAAATCCACGTGTGATCCCAGAGTGCCGGACGTTGCTGGTTCCCTGGGTGGGCAGCTGACAGGCAAGCGAAGAAGCCGTATAAACTGGATTAGAGTATTAACATCAGGCAATAATGGAATTGCATCTGCCTGTGGAACATACCAACATGGGGTGCGTGGAACTGCATTAGAATAACATTTTCTGTGATGCGTCAGGAATTTATAAGCATGTGGCTTGTGGTGCATTTATGCGATTTAACTTCAGAAAAATAACCAGTAATAAGTTTCATGAGAATGGCTTAACAATGATTTCCTGCTTTTCTCTCTATTATTTATTTAGCTGCTTAATTGCTTAGACCTTTAATTCTTATAAAAAGCACACATGTGCATGGACACATACACGCATCAAACTGGAAAACAAAACCCAAACTTTAAAGTGGTAATTATCAAAGACAGGGAAAGATTCACTCTCCCGTAATAGGAAGAGCACAATCCTGATGCATGCTACTTTCTTGCTGCAAAGTAGAATAAACAAACACTTTATAATATGCTTGAGTGCACTAAATGGGAATGGTGTGTCACCATTTTGAAACACACAGAGTACAGGAAATATTTTAAGAAAGAAAATGTTTTATGATCGAGCATTAAAAATATACTGAGTTTTCTATTCCTCCTTCCACTAGGGCATTTTATTTTTGGTTAATTTCAAAGTAAATAAGCTGACATCAGTATACTTGCCATCAAACACTTCAGCATATATATTATTACCTAGTATAGTTATTTTTCTTTTGTGGTAAAATTTTGTACAACAAAATGCACGTCTCACATGTAATTTTGCTGAGTTTTGAGTAATGTATGCACCTGTATAGCTCAAACCCCTATTAAGATATTGGGTATTATCCTTACTGTAATCATTTCTTTGTGTTCTTCCCTACTCATTCTCCACCCCCACTCACTGAGAGACAAATTCTCTAATTTTTCCCTACCATATATAACTTACATTTATTAATATGTATATTACAGTATTATATATATTATTTATATCTTCAATTTGCTTTGGAGATTTGACGTCTTTTATATTTGTATTGTACAATCAATTCATCAATTTCTGCAGAACATCCTGCTGGGGCTTCACCAAAGAAGATAAACTAATGGTCAATAAGCACATGAAAAAGTGTTCTATATTTTTATTCATCAGGGAAAAAGAAACTAAAACTATAATAAGAAACCTTTAAATATCTATGAAAATGGACAAAATTAAAAAGTCTGACAACTTCAAAGGTAGGTGAGATTTTGGAGCATGTAGAAATCTCCCACACTTCTGCTGTAAAATGGTACAACAGATTTTGAAAAAAGCTTTCATATAAAACTAAACATACATTTAACCTATGACCCAGCAAGTCTACTCACAAAAGAAATGAAATGAAAATGTATATTTAGGGTGGCTGGTTTGCTCAGTGGTTAGAGCACAAGTGCTCATACCACCAGTGTCGCCATTTGATTCCCACATGGGCCAGTGAGGTGCGCCCTCCACAACTAGATGGAAAAAAACAGCTAGATCCAATGACTTGACTTGGAGCTGATGGGTCATGGAAAATCACACTGTTCCTTAATATTCCCCAATAAAAAAAAAGTAAAAAAAAAAAAGGAAAATGTATATTTATAAAAAGAGGTGTCCAGCAATGCTCACATGAACTTTATTCATGACAGCCAAAAATTTGGAAATAGCTAATGTGTCCATTAATAGGATAACACATAAACAAGTTGCAGGCTTACTCCTCAGCAATAAAAAGGAATAATTATTACCGATACATAATTCAACATGAATCAATCTCAAAACATTATGCCAAGTCACAGATATCTTACATTAAAGAGTACATACTGTATGGTTCTATTTTTATGAAAAAAAATATGGTGTCATTACAAATTTTTCTAACATTTATGACTTTGAACTCTATTTCCTTATTGCAATTATTGAAGACTACCAGCACAATGCTGGATATCAGTGACGAGGGCAGGCATTTTTGTATTACTAAGAAACTTAGGGAGAAAGCATTCAGTCTGTTACCATTAAGTATAGTTTATTTTTGATAAATAATAAACCATATTTTAATCAATTTGAGGAAAACCCCTTCTATGCCTTGGTTGCTGAAACTTTTTTAAAATAATGAATGTATGTTAAATTTTGTCTAATACTTTTTCTGCATTATTGAGATAATCATGTTTTTTCTCCTTTTAGTCCAGTGACATGGTAGATTAAATTGGTGAATGTTAACAATGAACCTTGTATTTCTATAATAAACTCTACTTGGTCATGTTGTATTATCCTTTTATATGTTGCTAGATTCAATTTGCTTCTATTTTGCTAAGTATTTTGCAGCTATTCATGAAGAATATTGATTTAGAACTTTCTTTTTAATAATGTCATTGTTGAGAAGTGTAACCTTTTCTATTTTTCATAGCATAAAATATTGCATACCGCATGATCCAGCAAACCCTTTCCTGGGTATATACCCAAAAATCCTGAAAATATTTATCTATAAAGATTCATGCGCTCCAATGTCCATTGCAGCTTTATTTTCAGTGGCCAAGACATGGAAACAACCAAAGTGTCCTTTGATGGATGATTGGATAAAGAAGATGTGCTATATATACATAATGAAATAGTACTCTGTCATAAGATGAAATAGTTCCATTTGCGACAAAATGGAGGATCTTGAAATTATGATGCTAAGCGAAATAAGTCACGTGGAAAAAGTTGAGAATTATATGATTTCCTGATATGCAGGATATAAAACTGAAAGCAACAAAGGAACAAGGCAAATAAATAAAGAAACAAAAACTCATAGACACAGACAATAGTTTAGTGGTTACCAGAGGGTAAAGGTGGAGGGGAGTGGTAGATAAAGGTAAATGGGGTCAAACACATGATGGAAGGAGAATGGACGCTGGGTGGTGAACACACAATGTGATATATAAATGATGTATTACAGAATTGTACACCTGAAGTCTACATAATTTTACTAACCACTGTCACCCCAATAAATTTTAATTAAAAAGTATTGCATAAAATTGGCAACATTTCTTTCTTAAATGTTTAATAGATTCCAACATTGAAAGTACCTAAGGCTGGAATTTTCTTTGTTGGAGAATTTTTGATAAAAATTCAGTGTCTTTAATAGATCTGTTTTATAATTTGTCAATTTTGGTCTAAGTTGTATTTTTCAGAGAATTTGCCTGTTTTATCCAAGTTGTCACAGAGATGTTCATACTACTCTTATTTTTCTTTTAATTTTTGTAGGATCTGTAGTGTAATTTCCTATTTCATTCTTTACATAGTAATGTATTTTCTGTGTTTTTGTCTTGATTAGTCTAGCCAGGGTTATATTAATTTTCTTGACTTTTTCAAATAATCAGGTTTTAGATTTGTTAATTTTTTCTATTGTTCACTGATTTTTTTCTCTTATCCTTGTTATTTCCTTTTACTTACTTTGATTTACATTGCTCTTTTTTCTAGTTTCTTAAAGTGAAACCTTAGATTATTGATTTTAGACCTTTTTTTTTTTACTAATAAAAGCATTTATGATATCCCTCAGCTATAAGATCCTCTAATTACTGTTTTACCTGCATCTCTCCATTTTTGATAAATTGTATTATTGTTGTTACCCTTATGTTCAAAATGTTTTATAATTTTCCTTTTTATTACTTCTTTGACCAATGAATTATTTGGAATTGTGTTCATTTACATTTTTTTAGCAGCTTAAAACAACCCATTTACTTTTTCATTGTTTCTGTTTTTTATAATCTACTTAGAGTTAACATTGTAACACTTCAGAAGAAACGTAAAATACTTGCAGTTGTAAAGGTCCATTTTCTCCCACACTGGTTTATGTTATAGTTGTCATACATACATTCTGAACACACACACAAAAATTGTATGATTTTCTTCCAGAATTTGCCCAATTCACAATCCTCTCTAGTGCTTTCAGGTTATATTTTAAAAACTATTTTGTCTAGTACTTGAAGTGTAACCTTCAATAGGGTCAACTAACATAGGAGCTTATTTAGCCATTACAGGATATCACTTCGTATACACTTCAACTGAGATATTGAGCAAGACTTTTGACAATATTCTGATCTCATACTATATAATTCAACAGAAGACTGATATTCTCACGAAATGAGAAGGTCTACAAAAATTGGGTCATCCACTGCTTTTTTTTGTTGTTTGTTTTTTAAGTTTGGGATTCAATTTTTCACAATTTTTCTCCTTTTTACTACCGTGAAGAACAGAAAAGCTGTCACCAATTCAATCACCCTTTGGATGCTCCACAGCCTGAAATAACTGAGACAATTTGGCCTGTGTTTGAAAATAAAGAACATCATGTACAACGTCCTAAAAAGAGTCCCCTTTGAATGGCATATGTGAGATTAAATTTTAAATTTTGTGGCAACTAAGATAATTAATTTTTTTCTCTTACTGATTCCAGCTATATACAAATTATGGACTTTTGTGCCATCAGATAAAATAACTCAGGAAAAGTTAAGGATATTTAAATTAACAAAGCTTGATTTTATTGGCAAGTATATGTTCTTTTTCTAGGTTCTACATTAACTTTCCCAGAGAGAAGCTTCTTCAATTATTAACTCCTACCCACTAAATCTACCTACTGCAGTAATCTGTTAGTTATACTCTTAGAAAAAAAGACAAAAGAAATACTTCCCACAAACTTTCTTTGTTCTTAATGAAATATATTCTTGATTAAATTTTATTCAAAATCTGAAATAATAATAGTTTATTCAACTTCATAGTGTTCCATAATAATAAACAAACAAAACCCCCAAGCTCTGCTATTAGCAGTACTATTGTCAAAACTGTTCTATAATACCAGCAAGTTTTAGGGGAAAATTTATTCCCAGTAGTGGGCTAGTATTTTCCACAGGAAACCGTGGTTCAAGACTCATACTAATTTTGTCCATGGGAATTTAAAACAAGACACATTTTCGTGGTTTAGGTTACACATGGTCATTTTGGGAGCCAAAAACACTACTTTAATATCCCCAAAAGAATGGTGATTTAAAAGTGTCTTTTTCTCAGGGCAGATACAGTTGTGAAAGAAAAAAAATATATTACTTTTTTTTGAAGAAGTGAAAATTCTAATTAAAATGAGCACCAACACACTGAGTTCCTTTAGAATGGTTCTAAAGGGATATAGTCTAATGAATCTTTCGTATAAATTCTTTTACTGCTGCTCTTTCATTCAGCCGAGCATTTATGTAATTTGGAATAATAAATACCCATGATAAATGAGTCAGTATACATTATTTTCTTAAGAAGTTGAATGTCTTTGAATCGCACATTTTAAAAATGTAGGCTTCTAAAACAATTCCAAGCTTTTATGTTTTTGGAATCCTGTCCATAATTTTCTTGACAATTGTAATAAAAATATCATTAATATTTCACTTTAATGATATAGTGCTCTGGAGCAAAATTACAATAGAACACAATTTCATCAGAAGAGCTGTACTGCATTCCATAAACATGCTAAATGAATTCATTATGATAGTTTTATGAACGTCAGACATGAAATTAGAGTTTGGGTCATTCTAGAAAAGAAAAGCATTTTTTTCCTTTAAAATATTACCTTTTCATTTCTGCTCTTGTTATTACTTCTAGGTTCACTTGGAAAATTCTGGGTTGTTATCATAGTGATGGTATTAACATGTTTTCTAGTTCCTTCACAGGGAAGGTATTAGAATAAGGAAGTCTGGGAATTAATCTTGTAAATATTTTGTAATTAATCTTGTAATTTACAAGTAATCTTGTAATTAATTTCTAAGAGTCTTTTGTCACTTGCTATTCTAAAGAAACTACAAAATTCAGATGAATATTATCTCCATTTTCTTTCCCACATTATGCAGTTACTTCTCTTGATCCGTTCTACTATAGTGCATACCAGGAGATTCAGAATGAAAGGAAGAATTCCTTGGAGAAGTTAAGATTCAGTTTACAGGTCTGAAACTTTTTTGCCGGCATTAGGCAATAATCTGGCTGAGTGGAGACCAACAACCACCACCCACGCCATTCCTACCCAACAGACAAGGAATTTCCTGGATAATTTCAGAAGCTGAGGGAAAGGTAACATGGTAGTAATAAGGACAGCAGAAGGAATAGAAATACAGATAAAGAAATCAAAAGAAGACTGGTTGACAGCATCATGACAAAATCCTGCATTGGATATACACCTCTGGCAGTTGTCTAAATTTTCACACCCACCTGCTGGCCCTGGTAGAAGAGAACATTTATTTATTTATTGGTTTCCTGTTTTTAATCATTTTATGCCAAATTGGCTTTTTACCCCATTGGGTTTGAGTTTATTTACAGGGTTGTCTAAAATATATTCAAAGTTTCCACCACCTCTCTAGTGACTTAAAAACCCTGATGGAGTGCCTACTGTTGCCAGGCATAGTGCTAACAGCGAGGAGAAAGGAACCAAACATACATTTGGGTACTTAGCTGACAGGCGTTATTCGAAGGGCCTCCTAAAGATACCTTCCGATTAGGTGTTGTGATTATTAGCCTCCCTCGTTAACAGATGAGAAAACCGAGCCACAGCGGACCTCAAACCACCTGGTGTTAAGTAACTGCTTAGGTACAGCCACATACTCTCCCAGTAAAGTCGGTGGGCTAAATAAACCCACCGACTATGGACATACTGCAGAAGAACCCAACGATAAGATGAATCCTGCTGCTAAGGACCACATCTATCTGAATCAAGTGGACAGCACGCTTCTCTCAGGGATGTGAGTCACGAATGCTAAATGTTTGTCTCTGGGTTAGGGCCTCTGCCTGCACGACCCTACAGAACCTGCACCTCACTTACCCCATCTGTATTCCCCACTGGACGGGCCCCTCTGGAGGGGCCGCTCTGGAGGGCATGAGTTCTGTCTTACTCACTATTTTGCCTGTAGTATCTACACGAGGAATAAGTATTTCAATATTTATCAAAATTAGAGAGACCTGGAGCCCAATCACTTTTCCTAGCTGAGTGACTTTTAACATGCTATACAACCTTTTCTTTTTAATTTTCTCTCCTGAAAATGGGGATAATGCAAACCTATTTCATTGGTTTGTTGTGAGCAGTAAATAAGATATGTAGAATGCCACGTTCCATATGCAATATTCAACAATAAATAGCTCTTGGCTGCCTCATGAGGATAAATGTATTCAACAAATACTTACGTATTGAATAATACCCAGCATTATTTATTTTTTGTGTGTAGTCTCCAGAGATAACTGTGGGTGAGTAATGACATTTTCTTTCTGCTTTCTTTTTGCCTTCCCTAGAGGGTGGAGTGAGTCTCAACAATAATTAATAAAAAAAAAAAAAAAATTCAGAACCGCAACTTTGGTGACTTCCTGACACGTATGAAGAGGTAATAACACGGAGGAAGTCTCTGTGCATCACACTGACATCATAATGCCGAGGGAAACGCCCGGCTGCCCGACAGTCCATGCTTCCTTGACTTTGCACAACCCTACCACTGCCTGATTGGTGGAGAGCCTTTTCTTTACTTTCTTGTTTTGTTCCGACTCCTAGTCTTTGGAGACCTGGACCTTGGCAAAGTTTTCTGTTTTACCACTTCACCACAGGTAGTTTGTCTTCTGTGTCACACAAAAATTCATAGGAGACCACAGCCCTGAAAATAATAGCTACCATTTACTGAGAAACTTATTATGTGGTAGGTTCTATGCAAAACATTTAAAATATACTATCTCATTCAATCCTTACCATATACATGAGGTCAGTATTAATATTATTTCTGTTTTAGAGACGGAGGAAACTAAGTTGTAGCGCTTGCTCAAGGTTCGAAAGCTACTAAGTACTGTGTTTCCCTGAAAATAAGACCTAGCTGAACCATTAGCTCTAATGCGTCTTTTGGAGCAAAAATTAATATAAGACCCGATATTATATTATATTATATTATATTATATTATATTATATTATATTATATTATACCCGGTCTTATATTAAAATAAGACCAGGTCTTATATTAATTTTTGCTCCAAAAGACTCATTAGAACTGATGGTCCGGCTAGGTCTTATTTTCGGGGAAACACAGTAGGGGAGCTTCTGTTTTCCCTGCCTGCCATATATATCCATTATCATCACTGCTGAAGGTGAGGACATTATCTTCCTCCTACAGGTGCTTAGATGACGGAAAATGGGCCAACTGAGAAGATGCATTTTGAAGATAGAGAAAGGAAGCATAATGAAACCTTAATAAAGCACGAAGATGTTTGCTTGTGCTCATGTAAATCAATGTACAAAAGGAAGAATGAGAAACTTCAGGTATAAATAATTAACCAAAAATGATCTTAAGTGTTCTCCTTTCAATTCCAAATGAAGCTTCTTCTTTCAGCTCTAAAAGAAACCTGTCCTCATATTTATAGATAACCTGACCTTAAATAACCTCCTTCATCTGCTCAGGAAAAAAGGGGAGATCTTTATATATCTTTATAAGAAATGAGTGTGTTGAATTTATTTAAAAAAAACAATAAAGAAGGTTTTGAAAAGTTATGGCAAAGAGCATTATTTCTGGAATAAAGTAAAATATATAACCATTGTCATATTATATTACTTATTTTCGATAACTTTTCAAAACAGTTTCAATGTACAGAATTATTACAAGGCTAGTACAGAGAATTCCTATATACTCCTCAAATAGTTTCCTTGTCATTAACATTTTATATCAGTATAGGACATTTGTCACAATTAATGAACAAATATTAATAAATATTATTAACTAAAGTCCACCCTTTATTCATATGTCCTCAGTTTCCCCCTAATGTCCTTTTCTGTAATCCCATCCTGGATGCACATCCCATTTAGTTGTCGTGTCTCCTTAGGTTCCTCTTGATTGTGACTAGTTTCGGAGGTTTTCCTTATTTTTGATTCTCTTCTCTTGATAGTTTTGAGGAGTAAATACCAGTTAGGCATTTTAGGTATTTTTTTAAAATGGCTCTCAATTAGGATTTGTCTTTTTTTTATGATTAGACAGAGATATTGATTATTTTAGAATATGCATACATAAATAGTCAGCATTAACAGAGTCTGTGGTATCTAAAATCACTAAATGTCTAGGAAATGAAATGGGTTCTTGGTTAAAGGGAAAAGGATTTGACCTTCTTTAGAACTTTATTCCCCAAAGCTATCAGGTTAATAAAGTGGACTGAGAAGTGTTGCTTGGACTCTTGGACTAAAATGCTTGGACTCACAGTTAGGTCACAGGTAGGGCACCGAGAGAAAGAGAATGGTGGGGAAGCTTACAGGAAAAATAGGACTGTACAAAGAGATTGATTTGGGGTTGGAGAGTACAAAGTAACTAGAGTATCCAGACAGTGAATAGATACATGCAATCAGGGACAGCATTGTGCTTTCACAGCTTTTGAAACAGGGCTTCCCACAAAGTTGGGGATATTCTTCTGTAGAATCTACCCTGACAAGGAGGTCAGGGGCCAGAGTTTTTTCTGCTGTCTAGAGTTTGCAGCAAGACTTCTACCCCAGTAGAAGAAGAAAAGTAATTGGGAAATCAAGGCAGAGAACTTATCATAGAGCCTACACAAACATGGCAGGGATGAGGAATGAGCCTGAAACTCCATAGATACACTGGTGGAAGTTTGACTCAGGAGAGCCAGGCTCTCAGCTCATGACACGTTACCTACCTACTTTATATCCTGCCAGCCTAGGTTAGGATTTGGTGGTTTCCTAGATGGAGAGCACATGCTAGTCTTTAAGCTCTCCAGTGATTTCAGATGTGTCCTGGCCAAGAGATGATAATGTCCAATTTATAAGGAGATGCCTGCAGGATGGCTCTGGGGATTTAGGAGTATTATCTACCCTTTACCTGTATATTCTTATTTTCTGTATCCCTTTCTAAGAGGTGGATTTGATTTGGTGAAACACCTTCACTTTTCTTTTAAATATCAATGGGTCTTCACTGATCTTCATCTAGACTCATCAAAGCCTGAGTAATGTTTGGATGCAAGCTGGTCCCCTTGGAGCACAGTATTATTCATTGGAAACATGGATGTACTTATCTACATTCATATAAAATGTTTACTTTATTAATGTAAACATATCTATGAAAGTAAAATCTACACGAGTTGAGTAGGAAGGACATTTCTATTTCCCCAACAGTTAAAATATATGATAAAACACCTAGTTATTGTGATCATGGTTGGATAAGTACTAAATATACAATTTACATACTATTTTATTATAGTAAATTGAACTAAGCATTGAATACACACAATGAAAATGATTGTCAAAAATAACTTTTCACCTTGTAGTTTAGCTCCCTTAGCTTTCTCAGTAGACAGAGGAGACTGATTTTAATGCTGGGAGGAAAGATTTACTGGTGCTTTTGCAAGAAATTTAGAAGGAACTTTTGTAGGAGATAGAGCAGGTGGTTTGATGCTGATTCAAGAGTATTTATTAATTCTTCTGTAAATCTCTCCTGACACAGAGAATCAGTGATATGCTGTATTTCTGTTAAATTTCTACGAACCTGTGAATTCTTTCTTTTTACTTTGTATAATGGGTATGTTTTAATGTTAATATCTGTAAATTTAGAGAGCTCTGCATTTTTTCCCATTGTGACCCTTTAATTTCTGGAGGACATCTGTTTTTCTTCCTTTATGACAGCTCTTGTTTTAGCCACTATTTTTGATGTGTATATTCAGCATTTCAAATATGTTTTTAAATTTTTCATTTACAGTTAGTACAAAGTGAACTAATACAGCATAATGAGTGGCTGATTAATGCTAAAAGTTAGTGAGTTGACATGCTTAATCATTTTAATCTTTGACTAATTGCATTATCATTAATATCAGTAGTTTTATTTTCTCACTATAAATATAAAAATTTTAAAAAATGTATTCAAATAAGTAGTTAAAAAGTATGGGACTGATAAAGCTGGTGGAATTTACACACACATACAATTTCACTGAATGGGTAACTTTCCTTTGAGACCACATAGCATTATAAGCTTACATTTTTTGCAATTTTTGTTACATATTATTAAAATTATTTACTTTCCTGATTAGCGTTATTCATAGACTGAGTACAGTAGTACCTCAGTTTTTGAACGTCTCTGTTGACAAACATTTCGGTTTACGAACGCCACAAACCCAGAAGTAAATGCTTCGGTTTTTGAACATGCCTTGGAAACCGGACATGTCATGTGGCTTCCACTGAGTGCAAGATCCTGAGGCCGAGCTGTAGCTGTTTTCAAACGTTTCAGAACTCGAACGGTCTTCTGGAACGGATTACCACTGTACTTCTTGAGTACTGGGATATTTATTTTGTCTGCAGATCATTACTAAATACTACTAACTGGTAATGAACTTCATCAATAAATGTTTGTTTAAAGTAACACTAATGAAAGTATCATTTATAAGATACTTAGTATGTACCAGGCATTGTGTTGGATAAATACATATACATATATTCACGTGCTTTATAAATCAATTCTAGCTAACCCTCACAAAACTTGACAGTGTCAGAGTTCTATGTTTCAGATAGAAATTCAAAGCTGACTCCACTCTGCCATGCTGCACAATGAAAGACAGCTGAAATGGGTAGTGTAGAACATGCTGGCCACCTCAACTATTTTAGATCCTAGCTCTTAACCTTTCTCTTCTTAATTTAAGAATTTTATATATACTGTCTAGAACGAAATCTATACTTTCTGCATTTAATAGAAACTTTTTATTCCAAACTGGTTTTGTTTTCCTAGGTAGTTAAAGTCTTTGTTTCATCTCACTGGCTAATTCCTCAGTTTGACATAAAGTATATATATATATATATATATATATATATACACACACACACACACACACACACACACACACACACACACGGAATTATACATACGTGTATATAAATTGTATACATACAGTAGCTAGATCAGCAGTCTCTATTTCCTCATTCCTTTGAAAACAGAATCATTCAATTATAACAGACACGTGGCCACCCACCTGCAGACATTTCCCAGTCTGCTTTGCAGCTAGATGAGGCTCGTGATGGCATTGAGTGTGTCCATTATAGTGATGCCTACAACTTCCAACGAATCTTCTTAAAGAGGTGGTGTTTTTCTCCTGGGCTTCTCTTTTCCTACTATCTCACCTCTGGATTACCACGTGTGGGAAAAATTAATATCTGTTATATTTAAGCCACTGTGTTTTGGGGTATCTTACATTACAGAAGTTTAATATAGACAGATATACTGGGGGTACCAAAAAATGTATATATATAACTTGTATTCATCTTTTAATATCGGTATATATTGAGTATTACAATTTTAATACAGCTTTTTTCCTTTCTTAAAATGTATATACATTTTTTGGCACCCTTTGTATATCTGTAACTACATAATACATATATGTAAACATATAACATATATGTAACAAATTTACATTTACTATATATTTAATACAATACATATACAATTTCCAATCATTAAAAAAGTTTTATTTATTGGCTGCCTGAAATGGAATGCAGCTTTTTTTTACATTTTTATTTCAAAACAAACGGTTGTATTATTCTTGCTAAGGAAGAAATTGAGAATTTCCTGTTTGATTTATATTTGCAGTACAGGGTCTAGACCCTCTATCTTAACTCCTATTTATTTTCCACAGCTCCTGTATAATATTACTATAATAAATTTCAACTCTGGTCTACTAAAACAGAATTTGTAAGTTTGGCTTACTGTTCATGATAATAAAGTATTTGATAACATAGAAATCTACTTTATGTGTAAAGGGAAAATTCTCCTGGAGATTTTTTGTAACAACTGAAGATAGGAGAATAAATTTTAATTTAGGCAGTAAATAAAGATTTGGTAATTATATTTTACTGTGAACCATGCTTCTTTCCATTTATTTCTTTTCTATTCCCCAAGTTACCTTTTAATAATTCATATTTGTAGTTTGTAATGCATCAACATTACAGTAACTACTGCAGAAAATTACAAAGTCTACCCTGAATGCACCAGAAGTCATAAATTCATTTCAGTTCTAAAACATTAAAATATCAAAAAAGTATTGTCTGACATTTAATTTAGAATCAGCTAATCAAAGAGTTTTTGATTGCTGAAAACTTATGGGAAAAATGTCATTTAAATGTCCATCACCAGCTACAAAACATTTTGAGCTGTTGAAGAATATTTGCATGTTTCTTGAAATTTTCTAAAATATTCTTAATTATGTCTATTGTCCCCCCAATTTTAAACCATGGAAATGGTTACATTATAATCTAAAAAGAAAACAAAGATTCTGTCACATTGGTTATAGTTATAAAATTGTAAACATTTAGAATTTTTATCTTTTTAAGTACACTGGATACAAATATATGCTATGCAGCAAATTATTTTTTAGATATTGTTCTGGCTTTTGTTTAATTTTCAACTGCAGTTGAATTCCTCCCACTATTATGTAAGAAATAAAAAATGTATTTTATGAGAATCCAAATGACCTATTTTTGTATTTTCACTAAACAAATCTAGAAGCAATGGATTAAAGATGTTAGCAATTGACTAGTTGAGAATTATAGAGTTCGTAACTTTAGGGTAAATACTAAAAAATAAAAATATGAGCTTACTGACATTTGATTTTATTCATTTACTTTTAATCATAGGCTTGTAATCACTGAGACAAAATGATCAGCTTTTCCTAAAATATACTCAGTGATAAATGAAATTTAAATGCATATTATGGTGTGTGTGTGTGTGTGTGTGTGTGTGTGTGTGTGTGTGTGCAGGTCTGTAGGAAAGAACTCAAGAAATTACATTCATTATTCACTTACTTTGTTCCAGTAATTTGTTTTCTTATGTATTGTTCATAAAGACTCTGTTTTCAAAGTGTGGTCTAAAATATTTTTGTTGAGATGTTAAAGAGGGACTTCTAAATAGCCATTGATGAGTATTTTTAAATTTTGTGCTTCCATATTGATATTAAAAATAGAAGCATATATATATATATCTTATATTCAAATACTTTGTGTTTATACCAAGGCCATTGTTTGCTTTATTTCAATTGTTCTGGGTTAATGAGTAAAGAACCAAGGTCAATGTACAACACAGATTATGTATTGATAGGTGTTCTATAACTTAGTTATAATCTTGATGTGATTGTGTGAGGAGGCTAGTGAAGTCCAAATCACTTCACAGACAGCTGTACAGATAAGTTAACTTCAGTTCAGAAAGAAAATGTGCTAGTAGAACTGGGTCCTCACGTAAAACAATACAGGACTGATTTTCACAAAAGAATCAAATAAATATATACTGTAGTTTGCATGTATAATGCGCTCCTGTGTATAATGTGCACCTACGCAGTTTTTGGCCCAAATTTTAGGGAAATGGAATTAGTACTACCCATATATAATGTGCATCCTTATTTTTCCCTCATAAATTTGGGCAAAAAAGTGCGCATTATACATGGCAAACTATGGTAATACATAATACCAAGTCAAGTCAATAGTGGTGATTGCTATGAAGGAAAAATGTAGCAGTAAGGCAAAAAATGATAGTAATAATTTTTTTATAGAGGATAGTCAGAAGCTTTTTGGAGACGTGGCATTTAGACAGAGCCCAAATGAGTTATGGGAATACATGTGCAAAGAGATTTCCTGAGCAAAGGGAGCAGCAAATATACAGACCCTAAAGTTGGAGCATACTCGGAATTTTTAAGCAAAAACAGAAAGGTAAATGTAGGTATAGTGAGTAGCCAAGGGAGAAAGGAAGAAGAAGATGGTGGGAAGTTTTACATCTGTGCCATGCAAATGGGCATTAGTTCTACAGGCACACGGGTGGTGAAATCCACTCCATGTGCCACTAATGAAGCCATATTCATTAAGGAAGCCATATGTCTTGGAGAGGGGCTGGGTAAGCTAGGAGAACAGGGTACCTTTCCCCTTGCACAGTCATTTTCTGCTCCTAGGGCTAGGCTGCCCAGCGGAGGCATCTGTTTCTAATTGGTCCACCTACAGGGTGCTCCTTTCACTCACACAAAGGTGGGGACTTCTGGTCAAGATGGAAGAGTAGGTAAACACTAGCCTCCTCACACAATCACATCAAGATTATAACTAAGTTATAGAACACCTATCAACGAAAAACACCTGACCACTAGCTGAACAGAATTCCCATAATTAAAGATATAAAGAAGAAGCCACATCTACTGGTAGGAGGAGAGGAGATACAGAATGGGCAAATCCCACACCTATGGTGTGACGATTACGAATTGGGAGAGATATCTTGGCTGCGGAGCTTCCTCTGAGGTGTGAGGGGTCTTAGCCCTCCAACTGGTACCCCAGACCTGGGCACCAGTGCCAGGAAGCAGTCCCCATAACATCTATCTGTAAAAACTAGTGGGGATTACGTCCTAGTGAGATGGAGGGCTGACTGAGGCACTATCTTAAGGGGCCCATGCACTAACAAACTCAATTGCTTCAAGTTCTAGCACAGCGGAAGCAGCTTGAAAAGTGCCAGGGACATATGGGGAGGAGCTAAACTGACTAATTTCAGGGCAAGGGCTGGGAGAAAAGGGTCGGGGAAAATTTCTCCTGGGATGGAAGCAATGGCAGGTGCCATTACTACTTTGTTAAGCCCTCTCCCCACCCAGTTGGCCCAGCACAGGTGAGTGCCAAATATGTGCTCTCCACTAACCTGGCTAACACATTTTTTCCTGTCCTGGTGATTCCCTGAGTGATTCAACTTGGTTGCCTAACTTGAACCTATTCCAGCAGCATTCCACAAAAGTGGCCTGCCTTGGCTTGTGCTGTAGACTTTCCCAAAATCTCTTAAAGATCCACAAACCCCAAACAAGCAGCAGCTGGCCTCAATGTGCCCTGTAACTCTTGCTAAGTAGCCCCAAGCCTGGCACAAGCAGCAACCAGTCTTAACTTGCACTGTAACTCCCATCTGATGGCCACAAGCCTGGCGTAAGTCATGGCCAGTCTTGATTTGGAATATAGCTTCAACTAAGCAACCTAAAGCCCAACACGAGTGGTGACTGGCTTCAGTCCACATTGTGGTGTGCACCAAAAGGTCCCAAGACCTCCACAAGTTAGATTCACAGCATGGACTCTCCCAAGTACTTCCAAGCCCAGCACAAGCGGCAATTAACCACAGTTAACTACAGATAACTTTGTATCTCCTACTAGGTGGGGTCAAGCCAGGTACAAGTGGCAACTGATCTTGGACTGCACTGGAGCACCTCCGAAGAGAATCCCAAACCAATACTCCCAGTTGCTGGGTTCAGACTAAACCAGAGGTCTACACAAACAGCTCCACAAACAACACATCCAAAAGCAGACTTGGCTGTCACCACAGCCCTGCTAAAGCAACTCCTACTCTGTGGGGTCAGTCCCCACACAACAGCATGTCTACTGTAGTCATGGACAGCCCTCACAGTCATTCAGCCTGATGGTCATTCCCATTTGCTGAAGTGCCAACAGCAATTAAGGCTCAAATACAACTAGAGGGTATGTACAACTTACACAAGGGACACCCATGGAGCACCCAGCTCAGGTGACCAGGGAGACCATGCAACCAAGTTGACCATGCAACTTGGCTCAACATGACACCTACTACATAAGGCCACTCTGCTAAGACTGGGAGATGTAACAGATATACCTCATACATAGAAACAAACACAGGGAGGCAGCCAAAATAAGGAGACAACGAAACATGTCACAAATGAAAGAATGGGACAAACCTCCAGAAAAAGAACTAAATAAAATGAAGACAAGCTATCTACCAGACACAGAATTGAAAACACTAGTTATGAGGATGTTCAGTGAACTTAGGGAAGAATAGATGAAATCAGTGAGAACTTACACAAAGAGATAGAAACCTTAAAAAAGGACCAGTCAGGAAGGAAGAATACATTTGATGGAACCATTAGCAGATCAAACAAAGCAGAAGATCAAATCAGTGATTTGGAAGACAAGGTAGTGAAAAATACTCATTTGGAATAGCCAATAGAAAACAGGAATTAAAAAAAAAAAATGAGGATAGTTTAAGGGACCACTGGGACACTATCAGGCATAACAACATACACCTTATAGGAGGGCCAGAGGAAGAAAAGAGAGAGAGCAGGGAATTAAAAATCTATTTGAAAAAGTAATAACTGATAACTTCCTTCCTAACCTGGCAAAGGAAATAGACATACAAGCCCAAAAAGCACAGAGAGTCCCAAACAAGATGAACCCAAAGAGGCCAACACCAAGACACATCATAATTAAAAAGACAAAGAAATAATCTTAAAAATAGCAAGAGAAAAGCAGTTAGTTAGCTACAAGGGAGTTCCCATAAGACTGTCAATTGATTTCTCAACAGAAACTTTGCAAGTCAGAAGAGATTGGCACAAAATATTCACAGTGATGAAAAGCAAGGATCTGCAACCAAGATTACTCTACCAGCAAGGTTATCATTTAGAATGGAAGGACAGATAAAGAGCTTCCCAGACAAGAAAAAGCTAAAGGAGTTCATCACTGTTAAACCAGTATTACAAGAAATGTTAAAGGGACTACTTTAAGTGCAAAAGATCAAAAATATGAATTAAAAAACATAGGAAATAAAAAAAATTCTCACTGACAAAGTCAAATACTTAGGAAAAGGAGTTAGTCACGCAACTATAATGTTAGTACAATGGTTCAAATGCAAAAATTGGAAGATCATGTGTAATTACAAAAATAAATTAAGGGATATACACGAACACACACACGCACACAAGAAGTAAACTATAATGACAAAAACAAATGTGGAGTGGGTGGGTAAAAATTGTAGTAATTTTAGAATGTGTTTGAACTTAAGCGACCATTAACTTAAAATAGACTGTTATAAATATAGCTTGGTATATATGAAGCACATGGTAACCACAAACCCAAAACTTATAAGACGTGTACAAGAAATAAAGAGAAAGGAATCCCAATATGACTCTGTAGAAATTCAACAACATACAAGAGAAGAGAGCAAGAGAATAAGAAACAGAGAAGAACTACAAAAACAATCAGAAAACAATTATAAAATAGCAATAACTACATACCTATCAATAATTGCTTTAAATGTAAAGGAACTAAATGCTCCAATCAAAAGACATAGGGAGGCAGAATGGATAAAAGAAACAAGACCTGTATATACACTGCCTACAAGAGACCCATTTCAGATCGAAAGACACACACACTACAGTAAAATGATGGAAAAGATATTTCAAGTAAATGGAAATGGAAAAAAGTTCTGTGGTAGCAATACTTATATCAGACAAAATAGACATTAAAACAGGGGCTGTAACAAGAGACAAAAAAAGGCATTTCATAATGATAAAAGGGTCAATTCTATGAGAGGATATAACTCTTGTAAACATCTATGCACCCAACATAGGAGTACCTAAATATATAAACCAAGTATTGAGAAACATAAAGGGAGAGACTAACAGTGACACAATTGTATGAGACTTTAACATTCTATTGACATCAATGGATAGATTATCCAGACCAAAAAAAAAAAAAAAAGAAAAGAAATCAATAAGGAAACAGTGGCCTTATACGATACATTAGACCAGATAGAGTTAATTGATATTTTTAGAACAGTTCACTGCAAAACATCAAAATATACATTCTTTTCAAGTGTACATGGAACATTTTCCAGGATAGATTACATGTTAGGACACAAAACAAGTTTCAATAAATTTAAGACGACTGAAATCACATCAAGCATCTTTTCCAATCACAATGATATAAACTAAAAATCAACTAGAAGAAAAAAAGCACTAAAATACATGGAGGCTAATTAACAAGCTACTAAACAATGAATGGATTAACAATGACATCAAGGAAGAAATTAAAAAGATAACTTGAGAGAAATGAAAGTGAAAACACAATGACTGAAGATCTATGGGACCCAGCCAAACAGTTCCAAGAGGAAAATTTATAGCAATACAGGCCTATGTCGATAAACAAGAAAAATCTCAAGCAAACAAATTAACCTTTCAACCAAAGGGACTAGAAAAAGATGAACAAACATGGTCCAAAATGAGTAGAAGGAAGAAAGTAATCAAGATCAGAGTGGAAATAAATGACGTAAGAGTTTGAAAACAACCCCGAAACCAGAAGAGATCAATGAAACCAAGAGCTAGTTCTTTGAAAAGATAACCAATATGGAAAAACCTTTAGCCAGCCTAAGCAAGGAAAAAAGAGAGTGGGCCCAAATAAATAAAATCAGAAATGAAACAGGACAAGTGACAAATGACATCACAGAAAGACAAAGAATTATAAGGAAGTACTATGAACAATTATATGCCAACCAATTGGACAGCCTGGAAGAAATAGTTAAATTCCTAGAAACATACAATGTTCCAAGGTTGAATCAAGAAGAAACAAAATCTGAACAGACCGATAACTACTAACAAAATTGAATCAGTAATCAATAAAATCTCCCAACAAACAAAAGTCCTGGACCAGATGTTTTCAGAGGTGAATTTTACCAAACATTCAAAGAAGAATGAATATTTATTCTTCTAAACTATTCCATAAATTGAAGAGGAGGAAAGGCTCCCAAACACATTTTTACAAGGCCAACATTACCTAATACCAAAACCAGACAAAAGATGCTATATATTTATTTATGAAAATCTCCCTGATGAGTAATGATACAATAATCCTCAACAAAATATTACCAAACTATATTCAGCAATACATAAAAATGTTCACACACCGTGTTCAAATAGGATTTATTTCCAGGATACAAGTTTGGTTCAATGTCCACAAATCAATTAATGCGACACACCACATAAACAAAATGAAGGATAAAAATCATATGATCATATCAATAGATGAAGAAAAAGCATTTGACAAAATCCAACATTTATTTGTGATTAAAAACTCTCAGCAAAGTGGAAACAGAAAGAACATAGCACAACATAATAAAGGCCATATGACAAATCCACAGCTAGCATCATCCTCAATGGTGAAAAGCTGAAAGATTTTTCTTTAAGATCAGGAATAAGACAAGGATGTCCATTTTCACCAGTTTTATTAAATACAGTATTGGAAATCCTAGACTCAACAATCAGACAAGAAAAAGAATAAAAGTCAACTGAATTGGAAAGGGAGAAGTAAATCTGCCGTTATTTGCTGATGACATGATACTGTATAGAGAGAACCCTGAAGATTCCACCAAAACAAACAAACAAACAAACAAAAAAACTATTAGAATTAATAAATGAATTCAGTAAAGTATAAGATACAAAATTAATATTCAGAAATGAACAGCATTGTTATATAACAATAATCAACTATCGGAAATAAAAATTCAGAAAACATTCCCATTTGTAATTTCATCAAAAAGAATAAAATACGTAGGAATAAATTTAACCAAGGAGGTAAAAGACCTGCACTCGAAAAATTGTAAGACACTGGAGAAAGAAACTAAAAAAGATACAAATAAATGGAAGGATGTACTCTGTTCATGGACAGGAATAATTAATATCATCAAAATATCCATAATACCCAAAGCAATTTACAGGTTCGATGCAATCCCTATCAAAATACCAATGGCATTTTTTCATGGAACTAGAGCAAATAATTCTAAAATGTATATGAAATCATAAAAAATCCTGAATAGCCAAAGCAATCTTGAGAGACAACAATAAACTTGGAAATATTATGCTACCTGATACCAAACTACGCTACAAGTCTAGAGTAATCAAACCAACATGATACTGGCATAAAGAGACACATACATCAATGGAACAGAATAGAGAGCTCAGAAATAAATCCACGCCTATATGGTCGCTTCATCTATGACAAAAGAGGCAAGGATATATGCTGCTGGAAAACTGGACTCATACATGCAAAAGATGAAACTGGATCATATTCTTATACCATATAAAAAAACAAAGTCAAGGATTAAAGATTTAAATGTAAGACCCAAAACCGTACAAATTTTAGAAGAAACATAGGCAGTAATTTCTTTGACATCAGTCTTAATTACACACACACCACACACACACACACACACACACACACAGGAAGGTATGACAATTAAGTTCGCAAACTTGTTGCAATGATGTTAACCTTTTCGGATATCAGAGCGATTATTCATTATGAATTTGTACCAACTGGACAAAAAGTTAACCAAGTTTACTATTTGGAAGAGCTGAAAAGGCTGCGTGAAAAAGTTAGATGACCTGAACTTTTTGCCAACAATTCATGGCTCTTGCATCACGACAATGCACCAGCACCCACAGCACTATGTGCGAAGGAGTTTTTAGTCAGTAAACAAATAACTATATTGGAACACCCTCCCTGCTCACCTCATCTGGCCCCCAATGACTTCTTTCTTTACCCGAAGATAAAGGAAACACTGAAAGGAAGACATTTTGATGTCTTTCAGGACATCAAGGGTAATACGACGACAGCTCTGATGGCCATTCCAGAAAAAGAGTTCCAAAATTGCTCTGAAGGGTTGACTAGGCGCTGGTGTCGGTGCATAGCTTCCCAAGGGGAGTACTTTGAAGTTGACCGTCGTGATATTCAGTAATGAGGTAGGTGGCACTTCTTCTAGGATGAGTTCAAGGACTTAATTGTCTGACCTTTGTGTGCATATACACACATGTACACACACACACACACACACACACACACACACACACACAGAAGGTGCCAAAAATATGTATACACATTTTGAGAAAGGAAAAATCTGTGTTAAAATTACACTGATGGTAACCACTTTGAACACCTCTTGTAATTGCAGAAGTCAAACATGACTTGCATTCATCTTTTGCTTTGGTATATACTGAGTATTACAATTTTAATAGTTTTTTCCTTTCTTAAAATGTGTATACATTTTTTGGCACCCTCTGTGTGTGTGTGTGTGTGTGTGTGTGTACACTTATATTTGTGCTTTTATTATAGGCTGTTTAAACATATAATTAAAGAATTGAATAAGTAGGACTGTTAAAAGGTGGTGCTTTTCCCTAAGTGTTATTCCATGGCTCTCAATTTTCTGTCTCTCTCTCTATATCTATGTATCTATATATCTATGTATACATATATATATATGTATATCTATGTATATCTATGTATATCTATGTATATACATATATATATGTATATATATATCTATATATATGTACATATACATATCTATATATAGATATATAGATATAGATATATCTTTCCTTGGGCAAGGGATAAAAACACAAAATAAACAAATAGGACTACATGAAACTAAGGTTTTTCTCATCAAAGGAAACCCAACAAAACAAAAAGACATCCTACTGAATAGGAGAAGATATTCACCAATGATACATAGAATAAGGTGTTAATATCCAAAATTTATAAAGAACGCATACAACTTAACACCCAAAAAAGAAATAATCTGATTAAAAAATGGAAAGGGAACATGAATAGATGTTTCTCCAAAGAGGACATACGGATGGCCCATAGACAGATAAAAAGATGCTCAACATCACTAGCCATCAGAGAAATGCAAATTAAAACCACAATGAGATAGCACCTCACATCTAGCAGAATGACTATCATTAATAAACCAACAAACAGAAAGCGCTGGTGAGGATGTGGAGAAAAGGGAAACTTGATGCACTTTTAGTGGGATTGCAAATTGGTGCAGCCACTATAGAAAACAGTATGGAGATTCCTCAAGAAATTAAAAATAGATCTATCTTATGACCCAACAGTTCCATTCCTGGGTATCCAAAGAAACACAAAACAGTAATTCAAAAAGATATATGCATCTCTATGTTCACTGCAGAATTATTTTCAATAGCAAAGATATGGAAGCAACCTAAGTGTCCATCAATAGACAAATGGGTATAGAAGTTATAATACCTATAGAAAATGGAATATCACTCAGCTGTAAAAAAAAAAAAAAGAAGAAGAATGAAATCTTGCCATTTGTGACAATATGGATGGATCTAGAGGGTATTATGCTAAGTGAAATAAGTCAGACAGAGAAAGACAAATAACATATGATTTCACTTATATGTAGAATCTAAAAAAAATAAACAAAACAGAAACAAACTCATATATACAGATAACAAACTGACAGTCACCAGGTGGGAGGTAGTTGGGGAAAAGGGTGCAAAAAAATGAAGGGATTAAGAAGTACAAATTGATAGTTACAAAATAGTCATGGGGATGTAAAGTACAGCATAGGGAATATACTCAATAATATTGTAATAACTATGCACAGTGTCGTATCGGTACTAGACTTAGCAGGATGATCATGTCATAAGTTACATGTTATTGTGTGTCAACTATAATTGAAAAAGAAATTTAAAATTCACTCAGAGGTGCCATATGGACTAGTGAAAATAGTGAGGGAAGGGGAAGTGTGTAGGGAGCATATCACTGAGACTTGTAGGTAGGAGACAGCCTCAAGGAAACATGGAAACGGCTGAATTTGTACATGTTTATTATAGAATTCAGCTACAAGAGTGCCCAAGGCAAGTGGTGAGAGCCAGCCAGAACTAGGCAGAGACCCCACCTTGGTCTTGGATAAGTTGGAGTGACCTTGGGCAAGTAAATCCAGGTCGCTTTGGCTGTGTTTCCTTATCTATACCATTGAATATTGATACCCAGTTCACAGGCCGGTAAGGAGTGAGATGTTTACAAAAGCCTTCACCCAGTGCTTTGCCTATAGCAAGACCTTAATAAGTGTGAGCTATCCCTGTTAGAAATATCAAGGGATTAAATTTGGTCCTGGGGAAATATAAAGAATGAAACAGACCAAAATATAATAATAATGATGGGATCAGGTTGACAATTTTCAACAAATATCTCTTAAGAGACTTCTCAGGATCAGGCATTATTTTATGTTCTAAGGATGTAACAGTGAACTAAACAAACACGATTTTATCCTTTCAGACCTTTCATTTTAGAGGGAAGAGAAAGACCAATGGATTAACAAACCTATGCTTGAGCTGTGTAGTAAATGCCCATATGAAGAAAAATAAAGCAGGTGAAGCAATAAAGAATGATAGAATTGGGCATAAAAAGTGGTGTGACTATTTTATATAGAATTATCAAGCACGTATTATGTATAGAAGTGACATTTACATAGAGCTCTGAATTTAGGGAGTATTCCAAGAGTCTTAAAAGCAGGTGCAAAGGCCCTGAGGCAGGAGCCCACTAGGTGTGTTTGGAAGGAGAAGAAGCTACTGTGTCTGGCACCAATTAATTCCTGTTGGGAAGGGGAGCAAGGGTGGGAGTCAGATCAGAGAGGTGTGATAATCTTTAATTGTTAACAATCTACTCCAGAAATCTAGGATGTTTATCAAATTTTTGATTAATCTTTTGCTGATTCTACTGTTGACTTTGCTTCTAATATTAGTTCTAATAATAGTTCTCTTTCCAATCAGCCATCTAATGGTGGGTTTTAATCCCTGAAGCACTTGTCCCTGGCAGGCCTGATTAAATAATCACCAATCATATTGCTACCTGAAATAAATCACTTCTTCTTCAATGCAGAAGAGGACTAAGTGGATATAAATATATGAGTTTCTACTTGCATATGTCTAAACATTCTTAAGAATCATCATCCAGGTAAATGTGATACCATCACAATATACACATTTTAAAATTTAATTCCTAGAATTAAAAGTAGGCTCTGCTAAGCTTTGTCTTATTTTTGTGCTTTATTATAGGTTGTTAGAACATATCATTAAAAAATTGAATAAGTAGAAATGTTAAAAGGCAGTGCTTCTACCTAGGTGTTATTCCATGTCTCTCAGTTTTCTTTTCGGATCTTCTCTGTCTGCTTTGATTGCTTTTATGGAAGCATATTAACCTTTGTAAATCACAATATGTCTGAACTTCAGAAACTATTGCCTTAAATTGTTACATAAAATAACAAAATTAAAGGCAATTCGTCATCCATTCTCCAAAAAAAGTGTGCTCCATTACCTCCTAATAAATTTGGGAATGAACATTCCTTTCTGCTTCGAGTAGCTTTTAATCTTTGTCATCACTTTTTAATATTTCCTTTTGGTTTTATACAGATCATTCAGAGGATATTGGTCTCATCCGAGTCTTTCCCACAGAAACATAAACACAGTATCCTTCTACCTTGAAGTCATGTAGAAAATCTAAGGGAAGCGTTGCAATTTCCATTTTATAAGATAATTAGGGTTACTTTGGATCATTATAGCAATAGAAAAACAGTTAAAATAACATACCCAGATCAACAGAATTCCCCAATTATATCTGAGAACAATCCCCCAGTCACATTGCTCCTTGTGCCAGCTCTCTAGGTGTTTCCTTTGACACTGTGGGGAACTTTCCTTTCACATCCAGCCCACGTACATCCTACCCTCCCTGTCATGCAGCCTCTCTCCAACCTGGCTACTAATGCTGATGATCCTGGGAGTACCACCTGGGAGTTATTAAACCATTAAACTACTGCCTCTCAGCTTTAAATCACCCTACAAGGGTGAGGACTTTGCAAGCTGCATTTCTGCTATCTGCCAGTAGGAGGCACTAGGGCAGATTGGAAAGCTGGAGGAGGGGAAGAGACTTTCTTCTTTCTGTCCAATTCCTTTGCCTGTTTGCTTCATGATGCTGTTTACTTCCTATTTTCTTCTTCTTCCCAGGGTCTCCCAGCAATGCACCTTCACTTGGCAGTGGTGGTTCCTTCCAGTGGCAGCAATGTGCAGTTACTCTAACATTTTCAGTGTGGCAGGAAGAATTATAAGTGGGTCTCTAAATGCCCAGCCATTGATATACACACTTTCTCTCAGTTACTCAAGCAAACACTAGCCTAGGTGCTGCTGTGAAGGGCTTTTGCAAACGTAATTAAGATCCCAAATTAGTTGCCCTTACGACAGGGAGATTATCCTTGGTGGGCCTAGCTTAATCAGGTGAACCTTAAGAAAAAAGCACTGTGGTCTTTCCTAGCAAGAGAAATTAGAAGTTTAAGAAGGATTCAGTGTGAGAGTGATTCTCTGTTGATGCTTTTGAAGATGAAAGGGGTCAAATGGCAAAGAAGAAAGGCAGTCCCTAGGACCTGTGAATGGTTCCCATTTGATAGCCAGCCAGGAAACAGACACCTCCGGTCCTATGACTGCAAGAAACTAAAGTCTGCCAGCAAACAATAAACTTGAAAGGCAACCCTGAGCCTCAGATTAGACGGCAGCTCTGGCCAACAACCTCAATCACAGCCTTCTGAGCAGATACTTCCGACCTACAGAACTGGAAGCTAAAATAAATGGCTGCTGGTTTAATCAGCTACATTTGTGATAATTTGTTACACAGCAACAGAAACTAATACATTAGACTACATAAGCCCCTTTGGGGTTCTGGCACCAAGTGGCTGTTGCCCTCCTCTCAGAAGTCTGGAACACTTCTTTGATTTCAAGACTCCAGCAGTAACCAAGCAAGGCCCCTTGTGCAGGAAAGTGTTAACTCTGCTCCTTGGGCCTGTAGCAACCCCTCACCAATGGGGGCCCTGTCCTTTGAGTCATTCTTCTGTTTTCTTGAAGGATATCACATGTTTGCAGCTGAGTAGAATTATCAGACCATTTCCCTGGTAGAATTCCAGACATCTGATAGCCTTTCTTCATTTCATATCATCTCTGTCCCCTTCATTTCAAACATAAAGTGGGTTTGGTGTAAAAAACCTGTGGTTCTCCCAGGTTGTGTCGGGGGACCCACACCATTAGACAGGAGGCTCCTCTACAGATCTTTCCTGGATAGCCCCATCTCTATTCCTGGCTTCTGCTGTTGGTTGACTGGATCCCTGATGCACATGCCTCATCTCTTTAGCAGAAGTGTATCCAGCTACACTCTTGGTCCTATCTCCAGAAGATGTTAGCATCTTTGGCAATCTAGACAGGCTGAGCACTTCCCAAATCATCAAGTGTTGGTTCCTTTTTGCTTAGCAGATTCTTCCTCAACTTATCTTTTTCCAGGGGGCGGGGGGTGGTAGATGAGGGTAAAGGGTATCAAATATATGGTGATGGAAGGAGAACTGACTCTGGGTGGTGAACACACAACGGGATTTATAGATGATGTATTACAGAATTGTACACCTGAAATCTATGTAACTTTACTAACAATTGTCACCCCAATAAACTTTAATTAAAAAAAAATTGTCTTCTTCCTCTGAATGTTAGTATAAGCAACAAGGAGAAATCAGGCTGTGTCTTCAACACCTAGCTTGGAAATTTACTTAATTAAATATCCAAGTTCATCGCTTATTATTTCTGCTTTCCACCCAAAGCAGAACACAATTCAGCTACATTTTTTGCCACTGTGTAACAAGGGTCACCTTTCTTCCAGTTTCCACACCATGTTCCTCACTTCCTTCTGAGATCTCACTGGAAACATCTTTAATGTTCATATATTCTAGCAACATTATGTTCATGACCACATGTTTTCTTATATGCGCCTCGCCTCGCTTCTTTCTGAGCTCTCACCAGAGTCACCTTTAATATACATACTTCCACCCACTTTCTTTTCAAAGCAATGTAGGCTTTTTAAATCATGCACCTCAGAATTCTTCCAGCCTTTACCCATTACTGTATTCAAAAGCCACTTCCACTTTCTTAGGTATTTGTTACGGCAGCACCCCACTTGGGCGTGCCAAAATTTGTATTAGTTTCCTGAAGCTGTTGAAAAAAATTATCACAAACTGGGTGGCTTAGAACAACAGAAATTGATTCTTATAATTCTGGAGGCCAGATTCTGAAATCAAGGTTCTGGCAAGGCCCTGCTACTTCCAAAGGCTCTAGGGGAGAATCCTTCCTCACCTATTCCAGCTTTTCACGGCATTGCTTGGCTGGTGATAGCCTCCAATCTCTGCTTCTGTCTTTACCTGGCCTTCTTTCCTTTGTTTCTGCGTCTCCTCCTCCTTTTATAATAACACTGGTCATTGGATTTAGGGTCTATTCCTAAATCCGATATGATATTATCTGGGGACCCTCAATTATATCTGCAAAGACCCTACTTTTAAATAAGGTCACATTTACAAGTACCAAGGGTTAGGAGTAGGACATATTTTTTTAGGGGGTATTATTCAACCCACTAAATACCCCAATAAAAACTCAATAACCAATAACCCAATAACCCCAAAACCCCGAGGCTGAGTTGAGCGTCTCTGGTTGGCAACACTGCACAGATGTTGTCACATATTGATGGAAGAATTAAGTGCGTCTGTGTGCGTCCACTGAGAGAGGACATCTGGAAACTCGTGCCTGGTTTCTCAGAGGTTTCCCCACATGCAGCTTTGCCCTTAACCGGTTTTCAACCAATATCCATTGCTTTAACAAACCATCACTTAGAGTATAACAGCTTTTCTGAGTCCCGTGAGTCCTCTAGTGAATCATCAAGGTAAAGATAGTCTTGGGGACACCCAACACACCCCTCCTTTCTCAGGTCTGGTAAGCAGTGCCTCAGGACCCCTTCTCATGCTTCCGAGTTTTAATGATCACCACTTCCTCTATTCTCCCAGCCCTACGGCTAGTAGCTACTTTGTGCTGTGGCCACCTCTATATTACCAGATTACTGTAGTGAGTGTTCCATTTTGACATTTTTAGCCCTTTAATTCTAATGGAAGAATCTTTGTATTAACTTCTTGTTGTAAACAAACAAGCACACAACTGGTGTGGTTTCTGTCTTCCGAGTGGATCATCCCTATTTATTTCCTTCTCATTCTTTCTGCTTTCCTTGGGCTCTGTTATTCTGTGTGATGCAGACACTCTGGCACAGGCCACTCATTTGGCCTCTATCTGAACATCCAACTACACTGGGCATTTCTTCTTGGCTTTTCCATGAAAACCTGCATTCACTTTATTGTCTCAATCACAAATCAAATGTGTGTTGCAATCACACAAATCAAGTTCAGTGTGAAAAGAGAACAAGAGTTGAGGTGAGGTGGATACGGGTTCTAATGCTGACTCTCTTATTTTATGGCAAAAAGATAGTAATACTCTTCTCACAGGGTTATTTTGTGGAATAAAACGTGAATGGGTACGAAGTCCCTAGATCAGTAGTATTGATTACACATTAGCTACTCAAATAATTTTATTCTCCCCACCCTTGCCATCTGTCTTTGTCTGCGCTGGCTGCTGCAAAACATATCGTAGACTGGGTGTCTTGTGTAACAGAATTTTATTTCTCACTGTTATGGAGGCTGGGAAGTCCAAGATCCAGGTGCTGGCTGATTTGGTTCCTGGTGAGAACTCTCTTCCTGGCTTGCATATATCCTCACATGGCAGAAAGAGAGAGAGGGAGGGAGGGAGGGGGAGAGAGAGAGAGAGAGAGAGAGAGAGAGAGAGAGAGAGAGAGAGATCATCTCTCTCATGTCTCTTCTTATAAGGACACTAATCCCACTGAAGGCTCTCGCCTCATGACTTATTACCTCTCCAAAGCCCCACGTCCATATATCTTCACAAGGGATATTAGGCCTCCAACATATGAAGTTTGGGAGAACACAGTCCATAGTAGCATTATTCCCCTTGACTGGATTATCATAATTATCTCCCAGATGCTGTCACTTTCTCTTGCTGACTGTCCATTCTACTGGCAAAGACCCTTTTCCAAGAGGCTAGCTTATTATGTTATTCTTTGGCTTAAATTCCTTCAATTGCTTCCTATAGACTGCAGAATAAAATCCAAACATATGAATATAACAACCAGGCTTTGCTGGCCTGGACCAGGCCTCTCCGCCTTCCCATCTTTTGTTCTCCTCTCTGCACTCTATTTAATTGTACCACAGTTTTACCGATGCTATTTGCTCTGCTCGCAAATGCTCTCCTTATGCTGCCTGTTCTAGCTACCTCCCACCCCCACCTCCTACCCCTTGCTTAGAAAATCTTACTTATCATTTAAGACTCAGATCAAGCTGTTTTTGACAATAGAGTTTTGAGTGGTTTTGGTCCCTGAATCCAAACACCCACTCGTCCTCCTCCTTAAAGGCCCTATTAGAAAGCGAGGAAACAAGGAATTAGACCCAAATAGGGAAATGCGATGACTGATTGCTGTGTAAGTATTCTCTATCGTTCCACTGTCCATCATCTCTGGTGGGCCGCTATATAGCATATGGTTTAGGTCTGGGATAAAAGGGGCTTCCTACTCTGTTTCTGGAATCTAGAATATCTGAAACATCAGAGTGATTGTTTGGATGAAAATGGCTATCTTCCCATGCTTACCTCATAGGAGCAGGGAGCAAAAGGAAGGAAATGAAGGAGTAGGCTTATGCCTTTTACAGCTCAGTAACTACCTCACTAGAAATCATCAAGTTCCAGCGAATATTCTGGGATTTGACTAAGAAAGTTAACAGCTCCTTCCTTAGAAAGTTGCCAATGGCTAAAGACAGAAGCTTAGGCATAAATCTGCCTCCTGCCTATGAGCAGACGGAAAAATATGAAGGGCCCCAAATCCCCCTCCCATAAAAATGGCTAACTAAGATCTCTTCCTAAAACTAGTTTTTGGTCTCTAGCACCTCAAAGGTACCTTCTCCAATGTTTATACTTGCCCTGTTGGGCAGTTTGCTCCTAGCTTTGATCCTGCACCTGTCTGCTATGATTGTTTGCAGTTCTATGGCTTAGATTGAAAGCTCATAATACATATATAGGAGGAATAATTTTCCATTTTTTTCTAATTTTTCTAATTTCAATTTTATTAAAGTAATTGCTCAAGAAATACTATTTGCTGAATGCATAAATGGATTGTGAAGCTTTAGGGAGGGCTACCTGAAATGACTCGTGTGTGTGTGTCTGTGTGTGTGTGTGTGTGTGTGTTGTTTTTCCTTTCTCCTTGGCAAGAGTAAAATAAACATTAACACCTCCCATTTTGGGGCTAAGTATAAACGTTTTACATGTTCTTATATGTGTTGCAGGACCTCAGAATGTTCAATCTGAAATTATCTGAAGACTTGGCTACACTTAACTCAAATACCAAGAATAAGGCCTAATACTTTAGAAGGTAGATAATTTATATTCCATAATCCAGGTGTTTTCCAGATAAAATTTTATTATATTTAATTTTAAAAACCTTTACAGGATCAATATTTCTGCATTCAGAAGCTCATTCTTCTAAGAGGAGGTTCTTAGAAATTTAGAGAGTGGATATTTTATCACAACTGCTACGTCTGGGAAGATGTTGCCACTTTCTTTATACAAATTATGGTTGAAGGGTTCAAGAATTATGGTTGAAGGGACTTACTACAAGGTTTGAGGCAGTCTACTTTTCTGAGCTGAGGGATATAGCATAGCTGATTGATTTCTCTATGTGGACAAATATTCACTGCTTCAAAGCAAGCTTGTCTGAGGAGGAGCGGACTCAAGAGAAAGCCTTGTAGCTGAGAAAATATTTATATATACTGCCGGGGAGAAGAAAAGGGAATTCAGATGAGGGACAGTCTGAATGACTAAGCTTACATGTATTTGGGAATATATTTGCGAGCTGGTATGGAATCTGATATGGGTAGTTTTGTTGAGAAAAGGGTAAGGTTGCTGAATTCTATGTCAAAGAGGTACTTAGTTGACAGATTCTATAGTAAGGGCCTATTTTTTATGTTCTTTTTTATTGTTGTCATAAATATCCTTCTTTGCCATTCTCTACTTATTGAAATCCTAATAATTTCTAAGGCCCACTCTCATAACTACCTCTACTCCCCTGAAACTTTCCCATGAGCTAAATGACAAATGCCATTTTTGTGCATTCTGGTTAAAATTCTCGTCTCTGTTGAGAGATAAAGCCAATCACGAGAACTGGGTGGGATCCTTCAGTGCAAGAGTTTTGTTCTTTGTTCCTGATGCTTGCGTTCTAATTTGTATTTTACTAAGTCTTATTTTTTGTCTTTGACTAATTCCTCCTATGTATTTTCTGAAAGTCTTCTCAAGTTCTTTGTGGAATAAAGCTGCACAGGAAGTAAGAGAGTAAAATAGCTGGCCTTACTAAATGACCTTATAGTAATTGCAAAAGAATAATAAAAATAGTAAACAAAACTTAAGAAATAGGTTGTGCCAGGCACTCTTTTAAGTGCTTTATTTAATTCTTATAGAAGTCTTCCGAGTTAAGGACTGTTACCCTCTCTTATACATGAGAAACCTGAAACATGGAAAGTTGAGTAACTCCCAAGTCACACAGCTAGACAATTGTAGACTCAGTATTTAAATCTCAGTAATTTAACTTCAAAGGATATTCCCTTACTATACTATGTATAAGTTTCAGATTGCTGCCGTAGCAAATCACCATAAACTTTATAGCTTAAAAAAACACAAATTTCTTATTTTATAGTTTGGAGCTCAGAAGTCCACTATGGGTCTCACCTGGCTAAAATCAAGGTGTTGGCAGGAATGTGTTTCTTTCTGAAGTTTCTAGGGGAGAATTTGTTCTCTCACCTCTTGTAGTTTCTAGAGACTGCCCAAAGTCTCTGTCTCCTGGTCCTCTTCCTTCTTCACAGCAAGCAATGGCATCATCTTTCTCAGGGTGCTCTCTCTCTGATTCTGATGATTCCGCCTCCCTCACATGTATTTAAGGACCTTTGCAATTACATTGGGCCCACCCAGATCATCCAGGACAATCTCTCCATTGTAGGGTCACCCTTTACCATGTGATCGAATATATTCAAAGGTTCCCCAAAATAGGACATATATATCTTCGGTGGGTGGGTGGACATTATGCTATGTAGCACAAGTAACTTGAGCGCAATTCAGCTTTAAAAAAAAAAAATAATAACACTTTTTGAGCATTAATGAGATACCAGGTACTATGCTATATTCTGGGGTACAGACAAGAATCAGACACAAGTCTTCTTTCCCTGCGAAGATCAGTCCAGTGTTTTAAGTGAAAATATTTAATCCCTACCAGAAGTTGTGTTCTTTGTTTTTCTGGACATATATAAAATGAGTGCCCAGTGAAACACACACTACCTGTTGTATTTAATAACATTTATTTTCGTGATTATGTCTAAAGTCAGATCTTCAACTGAACCACTGTCTTATGCCATATACAAGAATAAACTCAAAATGGATTAAAAACTTAAATGTAAGACCCAAAACCATAGAACTCCTAGAAGAAAATATAGGGAATAAATTTGTAGACATTACCCTTAGTGATGTTTTCACTGATATATCTTCTCGGGCAAGAGTAACCAAAGATAAAATAAACAAATGGGTCTATATCAAACTAAAAAGTTTTTTTCACAGCAAAGGAAACCAACAACAAAACAAAAAGACACTGTACTGAATGGGAGAAGATACTTGCCAATGACACATCAGACAAGGAGTTAATATGCAAAATTTATTAAAAAAAAAAAAACTCATATAACTCAACACCAAAAACACAATCAAATCAAAAATTGGGCAGAGGACATGAATAAACATTTCTCCAAAGAGGACATACAAATGGCCAATAGACATATGGAAAGATGCTCAACATCACTAATCATCAGAGAAATGCAAATAAAAACCACAATGAGATACCACCTCACCCCTGTCAGAATGGTTATCATCAATAAATCAACAAATAAGAAGTGCTGGCGAGGACGTGGAGAAAAGGGGACCCTCGTACACTGTTGGCAGGTTCGCAAATTGGTGCAACCACTATGGAAAACAGTATGGAGTTTCCTCAAAAAATTAAAAATAGAACTGTTTTATGACCTAGCAATTCCACTCTTGGGTATTTATCCAAAGAAATCTAAAACACTAATTTGAAAAACTATATGCACCTCTATTTTTACTGCAGCACTATATACAATAGCCAAGATACAGAAACAACCAAAATGACCATCAACAGATGCCTGGATAAAGAAATTGTGGTACATTAATACAATGGAGTATTACTCTGCCATAAAAAAGAATGAAATCTTACCATTTGCAACAACATGGATGGACCTAGAGGATATTATGCTAAGTGAAATAAGTCAGACAGAGAAAGACAAATACCATAGGATCTTACTTATATGTGGAATTGAGAGAACAGAATAAATGAGCAAACAAAACAGAAATAGACTCATAGATACAGAGAAAAAAAATGATGGGGGCTAGTTGGGAGAAGTTGGAGGATGGGTGGGAAGGTGAAGGGATTAGAAAGTACAAATTGGTAGTAGTTACAAAATAGTCATGTGGATGTGAAATACAGTGTGGGGGAATATAACCAATAATGTTGTAAAGACTATGTAGGGTGTCAGATGGGTACTGGACTTCTCAAGGGGATCACTTCAGAGACTCTGTAGATGCCTGACCACTATGCTGTGCACCTGAAGCTGAAGTAGAATAATACTGAATGTTCTCTATAAATATATATATATATATATATATATATATATATATATATATATATATTCACAGGATGTAAAGTACAGCATAGGGAGTATAATCAATAATAGTATAGTAACAGCTATATACGATGTCAGAGGGGTAGTAGACTTGGGGGGGTTATCACTTTGTGAGGGGTGTAAATGTCTAATCATTATGTTGTTTTGCACACTTGAAACTAGCAACAAAATTAAATTTAAAACAATAAAATCAGTTTCGGTGCTAAACTTCCTGGAAATCTGGCACATGCCTAGTATGTTACCTTCATTACTTTACGAGTTAGTGAAAGACTGAACAGAACTCAGTATCTTCGAGGAATTACAATGTACCTTTAGCATTTTATTTCATGTTATATTTATTTATAGTGTCAACAAAGAGGTAAGGCAAATAATACTCTGTCTGAAGAGAACAGAATGAGCACGGAAAACAGCATCTCCTAGAACATGTAATTCTATCACAAAACCGCGTATATTCATGCATCAAGAGTAAGACATACAGACCATTATATGAATTATCCAGGTCCCAAAATATACTTGTCTTAGTTATTCACAATGTGGGAAGACACTGCTGTTTTAAGCTACATTTAAGCTACATTTATTGCCATTGCTTTCGTGAGTAGCAGGCAAACACTGACTTTGCTTTGGAGGCATCCTGCGCAGTGAGGCCCTCTCCCCAATAAGACCGTGTGCTCCTTTAGCTTCACATTCGTCACTTCACTGATGGTGTGCTATGCTCACAGAATGCGCGTGATAGTTGTTCATTCAATGTTATCATAATTGCTATAAGTTCTTCAGACCTCTCCCAAATCTACACCCCCAATTCTGCCATTCCAGAACCTAAAAGCCAGATTCCAATCTTACTGAAAGGAAGGACCGAAGAAAGATGGTTAGGTGGGGAGCAGTGTGGCAAATGAGATGTCTTCACTTCCGGGCCTTGTGAAGATACTCAGAGGCATGCTAGAGATAAAAGTCTAAACCGGGCAAACCAGGAAGAAGGGCCAGAGGCAGATAATAAATACTGGAGAGCATCACCAAGGTATAGAGGTTCAAACATGAAGTCGTGGATCCAGAAATTCAACTTGAGGTTAGCCCTCATGCAACGCACACAATATATGCAACTGCTGGGTTTCAGGTACTCAGTACCGCTGCGTGTGGAAATACTGGCTACACTGAAAGGTCAGAGTCACAGCGGACAGGGAGCAATTATGAGATAATGGATAGTGTTAGAAATTAAAACTTGAGGGTTGAGTAACTAAGACTCCCTAGCTGGATGGCCTGAGAATATTTGTCAAGTTTTGTACCATTCTTGGTAGAACTAGCCAAGGCAAACAGGACCGAATTCACTCTGCTATTCATTCTCCCCTCCAAGAATTTTTAGCCATCTTCCCAAATACTTTCTCACTTCTTTCTAGGACAGCATCTCATAATCCTGCAAAATATTCAAAAAGTTTACCTCCTTTTTAGTGCAACAGTTTGTATCACGTCTGACATTTTCAAAAGTTTGATGTGTCTGTAGTTTCCCACTTCTGTCTAACTTATATCTGTGGGCCCTCCGGAGAGCCACTACAGCTTTAGCTTAAGTTGGGCTAGGAGAACGCTCAGTGCTCAGCAGGTTAGAAGAGCAAGCCCACTGAGCTCTTTGGGATAAAAATACGGCCTTTGAACAAGAAATGTCTGTCACTTTCTCTAGCCAAATAATTTTATAGCACTTGATCCATTGTCTCCTGCTAGAAATATTTCTGTTTCATTTAGGATATGCAGAATGGGGAAGGAATAAAATCAGTATCAAGATTTACGATCTACTTTCTGGTGAGCTGTGGTTTCTTTTATATGCAGCCAGGATGTGATGGAACTGCTGTCTAGCTCTCTCCCTCAATGAGAAAAACTAAAAACTGGCCTCTGCAATTGACAATTTTTGTGAAAAATGAAAGTTACAAAATGAACCATGATTCATAACTTCTGAGTTTGCAAACTCTTAGTTGTTTCCTAACAATCTCTTCTCTCTTTCTTTGGGCACATGGCTGTCCTGTAAGACTATTTAACAGCCTCCTAAGAAATCGCGTAGCCGCGTGCATGAATTTTCATCAGTAAAAAGTGAATGTAAGTGATGTACCAATTCCATATGTATTTTTGAAATGCATTTTTGCATAAGCTATACAAGTGCAGTCCTAAAAACCTAATATTTGCTATGTGTCATTGTTTATGAAGATGAGGTTGGTGCAGGGTGTGGGTTAGTGAAAAGTATGCCAGGAAATACACAAAGTCATTGCTTCTTGGGTTCTTATTTGCCATTCATTTGTACACAGTTTGAAAGTGATCACATAGATCTAAGAAATCTTACATGAAAAACCAATATGACTTTAAACAAACTCAGTTTATTTTCCTTGGTGGTGTGATCTGCCACTTGTGCTTACATTTTTTCTGATTATATTACACATTTTTGAGGTCAGGATATAAAGTATCACATCCTAAATATTTCTAACAGTTGCAGTCACTTCCTCCCTTAAAAAAATGCTCTAAACATCTAATTTCTTATAAATCATTGGACAAATAAATTAGGTAAATGTTTAGCAATATTTCATGTTCTAAATATTAAAATACACATCTTTGGGAAGAATAACTTCTTAAAAATGGTCTAATATAAAAGCATTAAGGTGATGTTCTTACTGTACTGCCTGCTTCCTGAAATAAGTTCTTAATAGAGTTTATTATGAAATTGCAAGTTCAAATTGACAACCTAAGTTCAGTTTTTTTAAGATGTGGATTTCTTTGTATGTGTAGGTGCTGTAAAGTCTTCTGGGAGCTTCTTTGCTAAAAATAAGCCGCCTGTGTCAATAATGGGTGCTCAATATACAATGTAATATCATTTGCACCTGCCAGGTTCAAGAAGGTAATGTTAGGTGAAATGAAAAATCTTTTTATGTAACTGAATGACATATCTTACAAAATCACATTTAATAAGCCAACTAGGTTCTTCTTAATGAGTTGCTCTCCTTCAAATCATAGCTTCTTTATATAACAGGGACATTGGCAGGCAGGATGCAGAAGTGAGACGAGCGAGACAACAGGAATTCAATTATGACTGTATCTCCCTCAACCTACATGTTCTACAGGATTCCTCCTGGCTATAGATTAAATACCTGTAATATTTTGGTGCTTGTGCAGTGGCCTTGGAACCCAGGGTGTTTCCATTATCCTAACTACATGCAAATGACCTTTCTGTGCCACTTCCTGCCAGTCTTGCTGGCCAGGGATTCGATTAGTCACAGTTCTCCTAGTTCTATTAGATTCCCACCACCCCTCAATAAAATGACTGCATTTTGGTCTTAAGCCATCAAGTTCATCTGAGAAAATTATATTCTGATCATCTGAGAAAAACCTACCAACATGTCATCTGGGAAGTATAGGCCAAGAAAAAGGAAAACTTGCAAGATGATGCTCGGGAAGGTTGTATCTCCATGCCCAAGAAACACATTTTCCCCACCCCTTTAAATGAAATGCACTGGTAGACAGAAAGAAAGAGTGAGGGGGGGGGGGGAAGAGAGAGAGAGAGAGAGAGAGAGAGAGAGAGAGAGAGAGAGAGAATATCAGTGATTAACCTTATTTGAAGTACAATTACAAAATATATTTTGGGACCATTGCTTCCTATAGTAAAAGTCATGTTAGAATGTATCATGATACGTCAGTAAGATATTTAAAAGACTTACTACATTTTTACATAGTCTTAACTGGTTTTTGTTACCTCTACCAAAAAAAAAAAAAAGAGATACAATAATTTCTAAAACTTGCAGATGATTTAGGTTGCCCATGTCATGCACTAAATTATTTTGGCCATCAGCTATAAATGAGGATTGATCGATTTTATGCAAAGTTGAGAACCTCTACTCTGGCTTATATTCTTTCAATATGTCATCATATGAAAAAGAAAGCAGATGTCGCAGGAAGGGGTCAGACATACCACAGAAACACAAATGCGTGACTTGACTAAGCTTTTGAAAGGAGCCATTACTGTCTCTAGAGGAAACCATACACTCAAGTCTTTATCTTCTGTTCTGGTACATGATGATCACTAATCAGAGTGCGTTACAAAGGCAATAAAACCACACTGATTTATGGGACAGTTTTACAAAGATGATCGTATGGCCTTAAAACGCCCCCCATACGCCCCCCTCTAGCTCACGTCTATGAGACGGCTGATTTGAGAGCAGTATGGCCCAGTCATGAACTGTGGGCCTCCTTTTTCTCTGTTAAGTTAAGAACTCACTGAGAGAATCAATATGAAAACCATTCCCTAATCAATTGATATCCCTAGAGGTGTACAACAGGACAACTGTGTGAGTTGAAGATACAACAAATGTGCTGGGGAAAATGCACAAAACTGAAAATATGACATATTTTCTTCAGTTCTCCTTCTTGTCTTTGTGCATCATGTCTGCTCTATGTAGGTCTAAATGAAGCCACTCATGAGAGCAATATGTTGTAAGCAATCTTTCCAGTCTCTGCTCCCAAAGTCACTTTGACTTCTTACCTCAACCAGATTGGATGAGAGGGAACAACCTTGCTTGAGAAATAGTCTCTTCTCTAATAGAGAATCATGCTTCTACTGGTTTGGGAACCGCTGTGTTTTTATAAGGTGGCTCCATGACTTAGCTAGGCTAAAGCCGTGCCCACTATTTCAGGCACACTGTGCTTGGCCAGCATCTTGGTCATCTGGGGCACTGGTCCCGATGCCAGCTCCCCCTCCCCATGACGTCAAGGAGTTATATTAATGATAAGAGCCTTGATTGCAACAATAAGAGCTAGCACATATTCAGCACTGTTCTAACTGAAATAAATTATCTTTTCTACAGAAGAGGAAGGTAACCCTTAGAAACATTATGTAAGCTGTCCATTATCACAGAATTAAATAAGTGGTGGAGCTATCCAGCTATTCTGCTCTTTTCTCTCCTGTTTCAATTGGGACCTCATTTTAGCCTTAAGAGAATCTCTCTTCGTGTGCGTGTTAGTTTCCTAAGAATGCCACAACCTGGGTGGCTTAATACAGCGAAACTTGATTCTCTCACAATTATGGAGGCTCGAGATATGTATGTAAACAAGATTTTTGGCAAGATTGGTTCCTTCTGGAGGCTCTAAGGGAGAATGTGTTTCGTGACTTGTAGCTTCTCCTGGTGGTTGCTGGCAATTCTTGGTGTCCCTTTACTTGCAAGTGTATTACTAAAATCTCTGCCTCCTTTTCCATATGGTGTTCTCCCTGTGTCTTCACATGTCCTTCTTATTAATACACCAGTCTGAATTTAAGGCCCTTCCTAATCCGATATAACCTCATCTTAACTTGATTACTGCAAAGGTCCTATTATCAAATTAGGTCACATTCACAGGTACTGGGGGTTAGGACTTCAACATGGCAACAGATATTTCTGGGGGGCACAGTCCAACCACAACACTTTTATTCCCTGTTGATCTTTACATTGCTCACTAGTAATTTTTCCAGAAATTCAGCTGTAGGAAAACAGAGGTGTCCGGAGGCAACTCCAGATATTGGCCTGGTTATATGAAGCTCCCGCAAAGCAAGGGTGTGCACAGGGGCCTGGGCTACTCTCTCAAATAAGTAGGAAAGCAAAACACAAATCAGTAGCCCCAGTGGATAACTCTGCCCCTCCGATGGGACTGGGTCTCACGTGATTGCTGTGTACCACCTTCCCTGTACTGAGAGAAGCGTTGCTGACCTTTCAAGGTGTACAACACCGACAACACAGAAGCTTATGTCCGATGTTTCTTTTTCTGCCTATTGACAGAACCAAATTATTTATGAGCATGTCATGTTTCCTTCGAGAATGGATGCTGTTCAAACCCCCCATCTATAAATTTGCTCACATATGATGAATAAGAGAGAGAGTAGAATTTCTTAGAATCAAGTGTTCTAACAGATTAGAGCAGAGAGGGCTATGAATCACAGGGTTAGGGGGATTAATCCAGAGCAAGAGAATAGGAACACTAAGGTTATCAGCGGGGTAACAAGAAGGAGAGAACTGTTACTTCTAATTGTTACCTAGGCAGTAAAACATAATCACCGATTAGGAAATCCAAGTAAGCAGTCTCTTTCGGGTCCAGATGGTGAGAGTTAAGACTATTGTGTGTATTGAAACACCATCTGTGTTTTTGAGAACACTGACACCATATTCCAATATCCAACGGGAACCTGCGTGGATTTCTGCTGCTTCCAACTGCTGCAGTACCTGAAACCTGCTCACAGCCTCTCCATCTGCAGCACATTCCTGGTGCTGGCCATGCACCATTTGACAATCTGCAGTGTTGTGCTCTTTCTGTGACCCCATCTTTCCCACTGCATCATTTAGCTCAAATATGTTCAGCCGCAGCGGCTTTCCAAATCATTCACTTAATGACCAAGGGCAGCATTACCTGCCACCCACGAGGGAATGAGTCATCATATCATGAAGGCTGAGGAAAAAAGACATTTGTCAACAGATTCTGTGTGTTGTACAAGATGAGTTCAAATGTAGGACACCACGCAGATTTAGTGGTGCATAACAGATTAGTCAATTTTTGACAAGACATGTCAGGCCTCTTCAGAATCTTAAACAATAAGCAAACGGAAAGCTAAATGTCTGTTGTCAAATAGCCACCATGGGATCACCAGAGGAAAGGCCCTTTCCTCTGCCAGTGTTACTCTCAGAAAAATTAGAAAGGAGACAAGGCTCTCAAGTTATGGGGGCACATTCTGGGCTTGTCCTAACACCTAATTTTGTGTGTATGCCAGACACCGTGAGTCTGTTACTCTCTTTTGTTTGGGATAAGGATGGGGATAAAATAGAGGAAAATATAAGATCTCTCGGCTCTCAGAGTGCTTTTCTGAAAAGAAAGGGGTTCTTGTGTCTTCATGAACTTTCTTAACATAGTACATAACGATGATAGAATAATAATTAACCACCATTTGTTAAATGCCTACATGTTCTAAACTCTTTACATGGGTTAGACATGTAATGTCTAACCTAGCCAAACCATTGGTCCATTTGTTACATGTAAACGCTGAGGTCCAGAGACTTAGAAATTTTGGTCTATAACCAAGTCTGCCAGACACTGGAGGGTGTGCTCCTTTACTACACGGCACTGCTTGTCATGGAAGTGTTTTAAATTCTGAGGAACTCGGTATATTTTGGACTTTCATGTTTTTGTTCTTTTAATACTACTATATGAATTATAATACAGTTATTGTATTAGACAGTTTTTACTGCAATACTGCTACAAAACAAACAACCAATCCCTAAGTCTCAGTGGCATACCATCACAAACGTTTTTGTCTTGCTCCTATGTCTGTGGATCAGCTGAAGTTTGACTGGTCTTGGCTGAGCTGGACTGGGCTCGACTAGTGTGGGTACAGAGCCAGGAGTACAGTTTCCAGGCTCTCGGCCTCACGTGAAAAGGTGTTGGGTCAGGTAGTGAATGGCCATCAATTGTGATTGAATGGCCATCAGCTGTGGCTAGTTGGCCATCAACTGTAACCAGTGAGCCATTGGCCACTAATATAACTGCTGTAGCTACGTGTGGAGACAGAGTCCCAGAGAGCAGTTTCCAGGCTCTCGGCCTCATGTGGAGAGGTGCTGTCTCGGGTAGTAGATGGCCATCAGCTGTGGCTAGTTGACCATAAGCTGGAACCAGTTAGCCAATTAGCCACTGATATAACTGCCACTCCTGCGTTGGTTGGTCAGTCAGTTGGTTAGCAGGCAGAGAAGCGGACAGCAGGTTGCAGGTCGTGTGGATCCATCCTCCAGTGAGACTATAGTGCCTCCAGTGAGACAATAGTGGTATGACTCCCCTATCTATGGCTCCGTGGGTGTTCCTTTTTGGCCTACCCATATCCTGCATTCTTATGTGGGGAGCGGGAGCAGAGACCCCGCAGGCCGCCTCGCACGACAAATGGTGCAGCGAGCAGGGTCTCCCGCACGACATTACGCTGGCAGAAAATGGGGCTAGCAGGAAGATGGTGGCTGAGCTAGCAAGAGCGGATTGCAGTTAGCATGGCGGATTGCAGCCAGCAAGTGGGGTTGGTTGGTTGGCAGAGAAGCGGAAAGCGGGTTTTGGATAGTGTGGCTCCTGCTTCCTGTGTCTCCAACCCAGCCGCCAGCAAGAATATTGTGGTATGACTCCCTTATCTACGGCTCACTGGGTATTCCTTTTCAGTCTCACCATGTCCTGCATTCTTCTGTGGGGAGCTGGACCAGAGACCCCGCATGACGCCCTGCATGACAAACTAGATTAATCTGCAGGTCAGGATTGGGTTTCTCCCACGTAGCCCACTGTGGAACAAACAGCTACTCAGAGCATGCTCTTCTCACTGCGATGGCAGGAGCACAAGGATCCAAGCCAAATTACACAACTGTATTTAAAGTCTTTGCTCACTTCACATTGGCTACTATCGCATTGGAAAAAGCAAGTCCCATGGCCAAGCTCAACAGCAACAGGAAGAAAAAATATGTTCTTCCTCCTTTGGAGAGAGGTCTGCTTAAGTATGTTGGTGAAGAGCATGGATGTGCATTTCTATAATAGAGATGGAGAGAACGAAAACAATAATGTAAGCTATCACCAAGATTTCTCAGTTATCCATAAAATATTGCAGGTTTTTCAAATATGTTCAGTAGGACCTCTGGAAAATCTATGTGCATGGATTTTCATCTCCACCTGAACCAAAGAATTCTTGCTTTTATCAGTTTTATGTATCGAGCTTCTGTACAAAAATTTACTTTGAACAAAGGGAAAATAAAATAATGCATAGAAACCACTGGTTTAGGTAATTACAGCTAGCAAAAAAAATTTGCTATATAATTTTGGGAAGATCTATTTTGTAATTAATTAATCATCATCTTTTGCTTTAAATGGATGAGATCAACCTGTGCTCCATAAAGAGATTCGGTATGGCAGAATAGTAAAAATCTGGTTTTGGCACTGTCTAGTTGTATGCCCTTGAGCAAGTTACTTCTTTCTATACTTTTCAACAGTAAAATGGGAATAATAAAGACCCCTAAATCACAGATTATTGTGCATAATAATAGAATGAAGACATATAAAGTGATTAGGATAATACCTGGTGTATAGGAAAATACCCAATGAGTGATGCTTACAGGAGACCCACCATTAAGTAGAATGGTAAGGCAAAACAGATCAGATCTGATGATAATAAAATTATCACCAAATTTTATTTAAGCACAAAAAATATACAAAATGTATATGAAATTAGGGTAGAAAATATTAAAATGCACACCTATCGGTCACCATTGAACCTAAAAACCTGAATGTTACCGATACCTTTGCATCAACCTGTGTGTTCCTCCTCATCCTATCTCCGTGCTTTACACATATTCTCCAGTTATCATTTCTATGTAGCACAGCGTAATGGTTAAGAAGCAGACTCTGGGCAGATTAATTGCATTGGACAAGTTATGTAACCACTTTTTGCCTAAGTTTCCAAATTATTTTGAGGATAATTATAATATCTACCTTGTATGAGAATTATATAATACATTTGTAGTACACAGAAAGAGACCTTGCAAATGGTAAGCACTGTGCAAGCTTTGTTAATTATTATCATGATTGTTATTAGTCATGCACGTATCACTAAATATTCTGTTTAGCTTTGCTTGGTTTTGAACTTCACAAGAATGAAATTATAATGCCTATGTCCTCCTTTGTGGCTGACTTTTAAACTTAGCATTATACTTGTAAATGTCATGTGCATATTGTTGCATAATTTTCCATTGGATGAATATGATTTATTTATTTTCTTGTTGATGGATATTTGTGTTGTTCCCATTTACATATTTCTTTCTATTATCAGTGATGTTGTTATGATCATTCTTGTACACCCTGATTGGTGCACACATGAAAGAATTTTCCCAAATTGGCACCTTGAAGAAAATTGCTGGATTGAAGGGACTTTTAAGATGGTCAACTATCTAAGACAGGACAAAATTGTTTCCAATGTCCTTGTCTCAACTTATATTTCAAATAGCTTATTCTTGGCCTTGGCAGACTTCTGAATTTATGGCCAAATTAGTAGGTAGAAAATGATAATTCACTGCAATCTTAATTTGCATTTCTGTGATCATAAGATTGAATATAATGTTATTCAATATAATTGAATAATTATATTATTATTATAACGTATTGAATATAATTTATTCATTATAACTTATTGAATATAATATGTGGATTGGCTCTTCATGCTTTCTCTTACTTTTTTGCCATTTTCCCTGGATTATTTTATTTTTCTTATTAAGTTATAGGTGTTAATTATTTTTGAATAATATTGCATTATGGTTATTTATGTTACAAATACTATCTACAGTGTTGGATTGATTTTCACTTTCTTCATGGTGCCTTTTTATAAATAGAATTTCTTAATTTTAATATAGTTAAACTTATCAATCTTACCTCTTATGTTTAATATTTTAAGTCATTTCCTAAGCCAAATTCAGTAACTGTTCTCATATAATTTCTACCAAAATTTTAAAGTCTACATTTAGGGACATAGTCATCTGGCATATATTTTTATGTGGTGTGTGGTAAAGATTCAATTTAATTTTATCCACATGGATAAATGCATCACTACTAAATTGTTCCTTCTTTTCCTCACAGTCTATAAAGGCTATTTCTGTCATTCCCTGAGTTTGCATATTGATGTGGCTTTATTTGGGGGTCCTCTCTTTCTCTCTGCCCCTTTCCTCTCCCCATCTTCTATAGGTCACTTTGTGCCTGCACTATTACAACACTGTCTTAATTAAAGTAGCATTATAATGAAACTTGATATCTGGTACAACAAGTAGCCCCTTTTTATTGTTCACCTTGAGTAACATCTTGGCTACTTTTAGGCCTTTTATCTTCCATATAAGTTTTAAGATGAGTTTGGTATTCTCAGGTCTCACTACAATGGATCTAGGTGTGAATTTCTTTGTTATTTATTTTACTTGGGATTAATTTTTGTCTCTTGCATTTTTAGATTGGTATTTCTCATCGGATCTGGAAAAATCACGGTCATTATCTCTTCAAATATATAACTTATCCTTCATACTATCTATTCTCTCTTTCTGGGACTCTGGTAAAGAATGTGTTAAACTATCTCCTTCTGTTTTCTCCATTGTTCTAGCCATTCTTTCATATTTTTCATCTTTTTTTCTCTTTATGCAGGACTCTGTGTTTTCTTTTCATCTATCTTCCAATTTACTACTTCTCTCTTCAGCAGTACCTAATCTGCTTTTTAATTATTTCACTGATTCTCTGATTTCAACAATTTTATTTTTCATTTTGCAACACTTATTTCATTATTTAAGTAACATGACTTATTTTTTTAGTATGTCATTTTGCTTGTTTTTAAAATACTTTCCAATTTTTTAATATTTAATACATAGTTTATAAACCTTTTCTGCTAATTTCAATATTAAAATGCTATGGGAGCACAACTCTGTTCCTTGCTATTTTTGAAGACTGTTATTTTATTCTGTTCTGTGTTTCTCTGCATTTGTTATAATAAAGCCGATTTTCATGATCTTATTATTTGAGAGTTCTGGAAGTCTAAATTGAGAATGTTATCATCCAGAGATGATTTTGAAATATAAATTGGCATAAACACTTTGGAAACAATGATACTCTTTATGTAGTTAAACATCTGAAAGACTTGCTTACCTCCTTTCTTGTTTCTTGCAAGAAATCAGGTAGTATTATGGACAATGGTGATTCTATTATGTCCCTTTGAGGTGTTGCCTAAATGAAAGAATCTCAAGTTCTACCCTCTTTCATTCCATTGTCCTGAGAATCTTGATCAGTATCAATCTAACAGTGCACAAACTTTAAGATGGCCAACAGTATCCCCACCTCCAGGTATACATGCCCTTGTATAATTCCCTCTCCTTGAGTGTGGGCAGGACCTGTAACTTGCTTTCAACCAATAGGCTATGACACAGGTAACTGATGCCATTCCTATCATTGTGTTACATTGTATAAGACTCCATAATCCTAGCCAACTGGCTCTAAAATCTTGTCCTCCTTGTTGTTGTTGAAGAAAGAAGCTGCCATGAGTCTTAAAACTTCAAGGAAAATGAACTCTCCCAACAACATTAGAGAATCTGGAAATAAACCCTCTCTAGTCAACCTTCCAGATGAGAACCTGGGCCTTGTTGATAGCTTGATTGCAGCCTTGCAGAGAACCCAGCTAAATAAAGATGCCTGATCCACAGAAATTGTAGGATACTAATGTATTTTGCTTTATGTTACTAAGTTTGTGGTAATTTGTTAAGCAGCATAGAAAATAAACAGCCTGATAGTACCATTTTCCTTCAGTGAAAGACCCTCTACTGATATCTTACTTTTCACTGCTTCCTGCCCTGTTTCAGCTGTCTTCTCTCTCTCTCTCTCTCTCTCTCTCTCTCTCTCTCTCTCTCTCTCTCTCTCTCTCTCTCTCTCTCTCAGTGTGGTAGGGGCTGGTAGGGTTTAAGACGGAGAATATCAGAGGTGCTTAGAAATATTCTTTAAAAAGAATAAAAAATTTATTATATACCTCAAAGTGCATTAAAGATTTTGTTTTATCAAGGATCTAGTTGTCTAATAGAAGGATGGTCTTTCAGAATATGTAGTCTGCCCCACTTTTTAAAGTAAAGGTCCTCAAATAATTCTTATTGTTGAAATGAGAATAAAAAATATATTTTATGGCTGATATAGAGAGTTAAAAGAAGATGAGTTTTATGGTTGATATAAAGAGCATATTACTTTCTGTTCAAAGACAAGACTTCAGTTGGAAGGATGCAGTTGTCAGATGAGAGATAGGTAGGTGGTAAATTATACTGATTTTATGTTGTTAATATATTTACTTTATATTGATTGATTCAAGAGTCAATGAAAGAAATTGAAAAAAAGGACATGAATTAAAATTTTAGCTTTGTATAAATAACACTGAATTAAACACTAACTGAAAAGAACTAAAACAATCTGTGCAGAGTGACTGCCAAAATAATTCAGACACTCTTCATGGATTCTCTGCATTCCTTTTTTGCACGAATCCAATGAACAGAGGGTGAAAAAAACAAAAAAGGATCATTTTCTTTTTTGTCTTTGTCTCTCCAGAAGCAAATGCTCACCTACTCTAGTAAGAAGAAGCTGTCATGACCAAGTCAAATGATTTCTTTGTAAGTTTTTCTATGTGGATTTATTAAGCAACCACCAACCACCAACTTTGAAATCCATCCATGTATGTCAACTTAATTCATTATTTTTTTCTCCTTTGTATTTGGTATTCTCTATGAAAGTAATACTAATTGATTATTACTAAAATTATCTTTTTCTTTTCAGTTATATGAATCACATTCAGTGGTTACGTAGTATGTACCAGAAACTGTGTTAATTGATTTACATAAATTGCCCCTTTTAGTCTCATTACATATGGTATTATTAAAACATTATTAAAATATGAGTTATACTAACATGTTTTACAAGTCAAATAGTACGAAAAGATATAGTGATAAGTAGCAGACCCCTTCACCCTTATCTCCTACATTCCACATTCCAGAGGCAAACTTCTTAATTCTTTTGATCAATTTTATTAATATCTGATATCTAACTCTATATTTTAAAATAACTTGCTTAGCAGTCAGCTTATTGCCTTTAAAATTTTTACACATTATATTCTGACTTCCTTCTACAAGAAAATTTGCTTTCACCTTAAGATCAAGAACAAGGCAAGGATTCCCATCTTACCACATCTATTCAGCACTGTATTAAAATGCAATAACACAAGAAAAGTAAATAAAATGTATAAATATTTGGAAGGCAGAAATAAAACTGTATTTGTTTGATGATGACATGAATATATATGTAGAAAATCCCAGAGTTGACAAAAAAAAAAAATTCCTGGAACTAATAAGCCATTATAGCAAGATTGTAGGATATAAGGTTAATATAGAAAAGTTAACTGATTTTCCTATATACCAGCAACAAACAATTGAAAACTGAAATTTAAAACACAATACCATTTACATTAACACAAAAAAACAAAATATCTAGGCATAAATCTAACAAAACCTGCACAGGATCTATATGAGGAAAATTACAAAACTCTGATGAAAGAAATCAAAATAAATGGAGAGATACTGTATGTTCATGGATAAGCAACCTCAATGTATTTAAGATGTCAGTTGATCTGTAGATTCAGTGCAATCCCGATCAAAAGTCTACCATGTCATTTTGAGTATATCAACAGATTGATTGTATAATTTATATGTAAATACACAAGACTAAGGATAATCAACACAATACTAAAGAAGAACAAACTTAGGGGAATAACACCACTGAATTTGAAAACCTACCATGAAGCTACAGTGATCAAGACAGCATTGGAGAAGGAATGAACATATCAATAAACAGAGAAGAACAAAGAGCCTGGAAATATTAGGTTGGTTGGTGCAAAAGTAATTGTGGTTTTTGCAATTATTTTTGACCTTTTAGACCACAATTACTTTTGTACCAACCTAATAGACCCACACAAATATAGGCAACTGTCTTTGACAAAGGAACAAAGAAAATGGAGAATGGGTAATCTTTTCAACAAATGGTACTAAAACTACTGGACATCCACATGAAAGAAATAAAAATCTAGACACAGACTTTACGTTTCACAAAAATTAACTCAAAATGGATCATAGATTTAAATGGAAAACACAAATTATAAATCTTCTAGAATACAACAAGAGAAAATCTAGGTGGCCTTGGGTTTTTGGATACAACAGATATGCATAATCCATGAGAGAAAAATCGGTAAGTTGGACTTTATTAAAATTGAAAACTTTGGCTCCATAAAAGATACCGTTAAGAAAATAAAATACAAGCAACAGATGAGATAAAATATTTGAAAAATACATATCTAATAAAGGACTTGAATCTAAAATACACAAAGAAATCTTGCAAGTTAACAATAAGAAAACAAACAATCCAATTTAAAATGGGGAAAACATCTGAAGAGATAACTCACCTAAGATATACAGATAGCAACTAAGCATAAGGAAAGATGTTTAACATCGCATATCATAAGGGAATTGCAAATTAAAACAGCAATTAGATATCACTACACATACATTAGAATGGTTAAAATCCAAAATATGACAATAATAAATGCTGGTAAGGATACACAGCAATAGGCATCTCATTGCTGGGAGGAATGCAAATGGTGCAGACATTTTGGAATATAGTTTGGCAGTTTCAAAGCTAAACATAATATTACCACATGATACAGAAATCATTCTCTTAGGTATTTATCGAATGAATTGGAAGTTTATATCCACATAAGAATTTGCACATAAATGTTAATAGCATCTTTATTCATAATTACCCCAAACTTGAAGCAACCAAGATGTCATTCAATAGATAAATGAATGAACAAACCATGGTACATGCATGCAATAAACTATTATTCAGTGATAAAAAATGAGCTATTGAGCAATGAAATGACATGACGGAACTTCCAGTGCATATTAAAGTGAATGAAGTCAGTCTGAAAAGGCTACCTACTGTATGATTCAAACTGTCTGACATTCTAAAAATGTCTAAAATGAGACAGTACAAAGAGAAGTGGTTGTCAGAGGTTTGGAGACTGGGGGAAGGGACCAATAAGCAAAATAAGTATAAGGGAATTTTAGGACAGTGAAACAATTCGGCATGTATGATTGTGATGTCAAGTATATAACATGCTTTTAGTTTCTTCATTCACCCTTAGAACTGTACAACACAAGGTATAAATCTTAATGTGAACTGTGGAATTTAGTTAACAATGATAGATCAGTATTGATCCATTAATTATAATATACTATACTAATGCAAAATATGAATAATAGAGGAAACTGTACATGTGCGAGGGGTTACTTGAGAATTTTGTATGATAGCTCAATTTTTCTGACAATATAAAATTGTTGTAAAAAATAAAATTTACTAAATTAAAAAAACAAAACAACCCATACATTATATTCTCAATTCCTACTATAAATAAGGTTTTAGTTTTCGCATACTGCTTTTCCTCCTCTGTCCACCTACAGGTGCGATCAAATAATACAGTGAATGTTTAAATAAAAGAAAAATGTATTACAGTAAAAGACACATTGCCATTAATCCCCCTCAAAATACTCCCCCTCGCTTTGAACACACTTATCCCTTCATTCTTATCACTTTCTGAAGCAGTTCTGGAAGTCCTCTTTCGTGAGTGTCTTTAGTAGTGCTGTTGTGGCTTTCTTGATGTCCTGAATCATTTTGACTTTGGGGAAGAGCAGGATGTCACATAGTGACAGATCTGGTGAATAAGGTGGATGAGGACACACCGTATGTTTTTATTTGACAGAAATTGTTGTACCACTAGCAATGTGTGACATGGAGCTTTTCTGTTGTGATCACAAAACACAGTGAACGCTGCTGCCAAGTACCATTCAATGGAAAGGCAGAGATCTTCAATACAGGAAGGGCTGCGTCAAATCTTAGTAACAGTGTGTGACAAGTTTCAACTTGTTCGATGCAGTCAGTCGGGTGTGAGCTACGGTTGAGGGAAGGTGTGTTTTAAAGTGTGACATAAATAATCCTCCATCATGACAATGCTCCGTGTCACACATCGCTTCTGGTATATGGCAATTTCTATCAAATAAAAGCATTACAGTGTGCCCTCATCCACTTTATTCACTGGATCTGGCACTGTGCAACTTCTGGCTCTTCCCCAAAGTCAAAACGATTCAGGACATTGAGGCAGCCCTGATAGCACAACTAAAGTCAGTCACGAAAGAGGACTTCCAGAACTGCTTCAGAAAGTGGCAAGAATGATGGGATAACTGTGTTCAAAGTGAGAGGGAGTATTTTGGGGGGGTTAATGGCAATGTGTCTTTTACTGTAATAAAGTTTTTATGTAAACACTCATCATACTGTCTGATCACGCCTATTTCTTCTCAATTTTTGTTGAATCACTGCTCAATATAGAGATGATTATAATGATGTAAATATTGTTAACAATTGAGCAATGTAGAGTATTATGATTACACTTTGTTTCTTGTACATCTACCTATTAATTTTTTCTATAGTTTCAATTGCTCTCCAAGAACTGAAAAACACATCTTATTATAATAAAGCGCCTCAGTTAGTTTATCAGTTCACATTTTTCCTGAATCCAAATTTCTTAGAGCCTTCTGTCCTCTTGCTCTAATCTGGATTGATTTCTTTGTAGGCCTTTGTTCAGTTGTTTTTTTCCTTGAACATCTTGTCATTTACATCCTTAGTGCTCTTAACTCACTCCTTTCTTAAGTCCTTTATTTTCTGAATCCCAAATCTTTCTGTGTGTGGCTTTGTATTGTTTCAACTCAGAGAAACTGGAATTATATTTCCCAGAATGCCCCTCCTGATATGCTTCTAGGTTAGCATGGGCTGCCCGAGTCATTTTGTTGAAGGTCTGGAGGATGCAAGTAAAGCAGGAACCGTATTACTCTTAGAAGGCTGATGTGGGACATCATGCGTGCTGAGTTGGAGAAGGGATCTAGTAATCTAATTGCCCCTTAAAAAGACTTTTACCTTCTGTTTTTTTTTTTTTTTTTTAGCACCTTTAAACTTTTAGAGCTGCAGAGCTACATTATGACCTTAATTTATTTTCAGCCTCTCAGTGGTTTTGCGACACAAATTAACTTTCTTCTTATTGGCTTCTTCTATTTAAGTTCTATGAGGGTACCATTTTTACCTTTTTGCTGCTCCATTGCTGCTCTCTAGAATAGGACCTGGCACATAATAGGTGCTCAGTAAATATTCTGTAAATGATAAGTTCAAGTACTTAGTTGCAGCTTATGTCACTCTGGTAAGTCAGTTACTATATCCATCTTCTAAATTTTTATTGCCATCTTTCTCCTCTGTTTTCTCCTCTTCCATTCTTTTTGATTATGTAGGCAGTTGCCCACCTTTTAACAACATTTTATTTATATTTACCTATACCCTTATATTAGTGGAATTTTAACACAGTAGAATAAATGTGTTTTTATTTTACCATGCTTGCCTGAATATCAAGCATTATTTTTCAACTATTTTAACATTTTTAAAGACATTTTTGTTTTGTCTCTTTTTTTGAATTTTTCCAGTATAAGTGTGAGGCCTAAAGATGAGAACATTTGTATTTTGAGAATCTTGTGGCTTCTTCAACTTCTACTCTCATCCATTATGCTGTTTAGTATTATTTTTTAAATTTAATAGCAGCAGTTATCTGACCATTTACAATTTTTCCATGAGGTAAGTACACTAGACTTTAGGAACTCTGGGGCTTTCTCCTTTCCCTGAACTCTAAATAAATTATGACACATTTATTTTACAGCTGAATTAGGTGCCAGGAAAGATAAGAAAATCTATCTTCCATTTCTCGGATAAAGGCTGATCCTCCCAGCAGTATTTGTGTAATGACTCACTCATTATTGATCAAGGGACTAGAAAGTGTGGGGGATTTTGCATTTTGAGAATTTGGGAATAACTTATGATAATAAGCAATAATAAGAAGACAGTATTTCTGTATGTTTGCTGCTAAATTCAGCTGTCAAACCCAGATGCCATATATGTGTAACCTAAATGTATAAATGTGAAGAATTTTGTCATAACACCTAGTGTTTTCTAAAGTAAAATAACCCAGTTGCATAGCACTGTGTAGCTTAATGGTCCTTTGGCTTATTTTCTCTTGGCTCCTCACTGAAGAATAACTTCTGTTATAAATTATAAATGCGAAAATTATAAAATCTTCTATATTCAAGACAATGCACTGTATCTGTTATTAGCACTGAAGATAGATGTCTTTCATCTTCTCCGATTCAGTTTTCAATTTGTTAAGCATTTTACCAGTGCTATGAGGCTACTACTCACCTGTCAAAAACAAAATTTTATATATTGATATCTTTCGATGAGCTTTCTCTGATGACAGAGGTTTTCTAAATTTCTTGAACTGCCCTGACTCTTTCCTGAATAAGTAATAATGGCATTATTGTTTTAAGGAGAGGTAAATGCTGAGTTACTTCAGTTTGAAATCTAAGTATTCTGTTGAATTCAATAACATATTTATTAAGCAAAGACACAGCCTGGTTGGCACAAAGCCCCTGCCTGTAGAGTCATACACAGAAATGGAAAAAAAAAAAAAATTAGCATTTAGATGTCACAAATCATACAATCAGAAAGGAAATGGCTAACATACTGCTGTCCCCCTGCTGTACCAGGAATTACCTATTAGTTTCTAGCTTGTGAGAAAGTCCTCTGGGACCTAAGGGAAGGGCCAGGGGAATATGGCGGACTCATGGCAACAGCTATTTACCAACCATCACAGAACTATTTCAATATTTTGACAACTAGTATCTATGTACTAGTGCCTTCTGGCTGAATATCAACCTGAGTCATACTGAATTTGAATCTCTCGTGACAATTTCTTATAATGTGACCCACGGATCATTCCTTAACCTCTCTGAGCTTAATTTTTTCATCTGGTTTAACTTGCTACCTTGACTGGGCTATAGCTCCCCTGTGTCATTTTGCAATTCCTGTCCAGATTGTCTAGGTGTATCTTGGGTGGACAAAGACTCCCTAAACCTGTGTTCTCTGGGAAGGAAGACTCTATGGTAGAAATCACAGACCACAGAACTGGACCACTAAAGGAGCTACAACTGTGCCATGTGCAGGATACTGCTTGCGGAATTAAGAAGCCACTTGTACGAAGCCACAGCCTCACTGCCACTGCTGTGTTCTGGAAGATTCCAGTGCCAAACTTGACAGCCACTGGTAGCATTATAATCTGTACCTCAAAAATGGATGCCTTACCTTTTTACCCAAATAACTCAGTTCTCAATTCAATTCAAATCTTGCACTCGTGGATCTGAATGTCCAATCTAAATCTCATTTGGAAACCTGACTACAAGGGAATTAGGAAACTTTTTAGCTTCCTAGTCTCTGTAGTACAAGAAGGCAACCGAAAAGCATCAGTGAATTTTGAAAAACCCAGTCCACCTTATCTGCCATACACACCCTGGTCTTTTGACCCCAGAGGCAAAACTCGTATTTAATATATCACCTTAAATGCCACTTCTGCCTTAAAGATTCTGTAGCTGATTGCAAGGTATCTGAATTCAAATTTGCACAATAATATTGGCCAGAGTTTTCACAAACACATGCAAAACAGTACTATTATGCTTATGCTGACAATTTACAATTATAAAATACTTTGACAGGTGAAAAATACAAAATCAAAGGATTAAAAGAAAAGTTGCCCCAAAACATACAGCTAAGATTTATACCTAGGTCTCTGAAGCCAAATTATTGATTGTTCAGATTATACCACATAAAAATATCTGAAATTATTTTGCCAAAGCCATAGCCTTAACCTTGCCATCATTTCAATAATGGGGTGATTTGATATTAACTTTGGTTAGTGAGTAGATTTTCTTTCAAGTAATTTTGTCTCTGATAGCTTTGAAATAAACTGGTGGGCTGTGTACCTTTGTAAATGTGCTGTATGGACAGCCTTGAAAGAATGTTTTTGTTTTTTTTCATATTTATTAACCATTGAATTCATCTCCCTGTGAATGAAAGGGCAAAAGTTATGCTCCAAAAAGGAAACAAATCACTTTTTCATTTGTTTATCCAGGATTACATTAACTATGTAAAAATTGAGCCTCTCTTACTATAGATATAAATTGCCAAGATTTTCTGCTAAATGAATTTCATTCTTTACTGACATAATATAAGCTATATCAATGGGAGCCATATGTCAGCTGAACTGCAGGGACTTTGCAATATCAGCTACAGTTAGTAATGTATTCAATTTACAGGCTTTGGTTGAATTTATAACATAAAACTGTCATATTTTAAACATATTACTATCTAATCATCTTACTGCTTTTAAAATAGAGCATTAGAAAGTCCAGGTTGTTTAGGAAAGACTACAGAAAAAGGGAATAGGAAATGTGATAACTCTGTTATCTAGAAATATTTTTATAAATCAAGAAATGGTTTGGCGTCATTTGAATACAGTCCATACTGGAACTGCCGACATGTTCTTAAAGGAATAGCATTGAACTTGAAAATTTCTTGAGAATTAGGAGAGGGAGATATTAAGCAATCACAGTTTTCAGATCCAGGATATCCTTCAGAAGCAAAATAGAAATGGGCAACATAGGGGTTCTGGGGGTGAAATGGAAGGACTGTGTTACCGAGAGGAGTAGTGGATAGTCTGGGTGAGTTTTTATAGGTTGTGTGTATGTAGGTGGGTGTGAGAGTGTGAAAAATAATCATACTCAAAAAAATCATTGAAAGAAAAAGTATTCCTTAGGATCTTTCACATGTTTTTTTCTCCCCCCATCTCTCTTTGCCAGTGTTTTATATTATGTTCTGCTTTTTCTATTATCCCAAGCATGGCACATATGATTTAAAAACAACCCCAGTACTGGCCTTACCCATGCCTGGTGCTTCACAAATTCTTTTATACCTAGTCCAACACACATCATTTGCAGAGACTTTAAAACAAATGGCTTATTTACAAGAGCAAGGTAAATTATAAACCAATTTAGAAGTTAGATATAATTTATGGAATCATGTATGACAATATAAATTAGAGGATTCATAGGCATGAAATTATGAAAATGAAAATAATTGTCCTTTTACTTTCTTCATCACTGAGGAACATGAGTGATGAGGCTGAGAGCTCAAATAAGAGGTTAACTTATCTCTCCATGAATTATGCCCCCCTGTGTGCTTCTAGGTTATAAATTAGTAGAATGAACACAAAAATGAAATAATAGTTGATTCCCAGGCAATTCAAACAAAAAGAAAAAGCTAATCTTAGACAAATTGAAAAAGCTTTCCCCCTGTCAACAGCATTCACAGAAAACAAAAACAAACAAAAAATAAAAACAACCTTTTTTTTTTTTTTAATTAATTCTGGGGGGCTGATAAGTGGTAACAATGGAAGGCATTTTCTTTAGTGAACCGGATCGGCTGTTAGATTATTTTTATACCGTTGTCTTCCTGTTTTGATGTCTTCCTGTTCATGAAAGCCCAGTTTTCTTTAGGTTGTTGATAATTATTTCTTAATAAGAGTTCGTACAGGTTCTCACCCGGCTCTTTCATGAAGAATACATAGTCTTCTCCTGATCTCCATCAAAGTGCCAAATTCCTTTAGCAAACTTACAACAGTTTTTCTTAAGACTGAGAACAGTAGAGGAATTTATTTTATTTTATTTATTTTTTTATGGTTTAAGATCACAGCCCTGGAAGCAGATTAGCAAAGTATTGTCATGTTTTGCAAGAAGTTAAAAAGGGCTTCTCTGAATAATTTTCCCCCTCCTCTGAGCCAGACCCTTTAGAACCATTGACCCCAACATATATATATACACATTAAATCTTTTTATTCTCAGTACAATATTAGCTTTTTGGTTTTTATAAAGTGCACTGAAAAAAATAAAACAAAAACTACCCCAAAATTCTAACTATACCTGCTTTGAAATTATTTGATTAATTAAACATGATTGTTGAAATCCTATGTTTTTCAATTTTTATGTAGATAATAGCCCAGAGTACCAAGGCATGGAGTATGGTTAATGAGAACCTGAGTTAAGGGTCAGAGAGTTTACATTGTTCCATGTACTCATATTACAAAGCAGTAAATGTTAGGACCACACAGGACTCAGTAATAATGAGATATAAATGGAAATCCAATCATGTTTTCTGAGTCTCATTGTTATTTTGTTTCCCCTAGAAGAGCGGGTTTGGAATTGCTAAATGCAAGTACTTTCAAATGTGGCCAGCTTTTCACATGATACTTCTAAAATTCACTTAGATTTTTACTGCTGTTCTTTTATATAACCAAGAACTTATAAAGATCCCATGAGTTTGCTATGTTTGTGCAGTTGGGTCAAAGGTATTACAATTGCCTATAGGAGAAACAGCAGTAGAAAAAAATTAATTCAAATCATGTTACTCTGTGAAATAATGCATATTTCTTATCGCATCTCAACTAAGTATTTGAAAACTAGAACTACACAGATGAGCCAATTTTTATCTTAGTCTGTCTTATAAGGAAAGTCTAAATCTTCGCTATCACCTCATTCCTGGATTTTATTTTATATCCCACTTCTAACACTTTCTAAATCTAATTCAAGACACAGAACAGAATATATATATAATTTTTTTTTTAATCACACATTGTTGGATATACTCCAAGAAAATAGAAAGTTAATCTGTTTGAGGAATCATTTTTTTCTCTTGCAGGATTCTTCTACAAGCAGAGATACATTATATACAATTTTCAAACTGAAGAACAACTGACCCCATATTATTGAGTCAGACTTTGAAATAAATCACTTTTCTGCAGCAGATCTCAGAGTGACCACTGTGGACCTTGTTCCTCTTCATTTTCTCCTGATGGAGAGATTCCATATCACCTTTTGAGTATATTTCAAGATTATGAGTTAAATTTAGTGTTGGATCCAATCCCATAATTGATTACCTCTTCATGACTCAAAAAAACAAAAGGAATGTTTCAGAGATTCATTTTGGGATATTCTTTTTCTTTATAAAATAGAAAATATACCAGATAGCTGATGTGTGAGGAAATATTTGTATTTAATACAAGATTCTTGTGTTAAAAGTTTCACCTCTGTTTAAATTACATTAGTTGTGGTTGCAATAGTAGTCTGGTCTCTTTACACCACCAGTCTTGAGTTGCCTCAGCTGAGTCAGATGTGATGCTGTGATGATATGTATTTGATTGGGATTCACAGTAGCAGGAGATGAATGGTGAGGACCCAAAACTAGCAGCTGGGTGTGAGGCAGAGAGGCCCATTTGCAATAGAAAATGGTATTGGATGGGTTTGTTGACGATGTAAGTCAAGGTGTTGTTAGGAAAAAGCTTTCTGAAAATATAGCAAGAACTGTAGGTAGAGTGTGAGAGCAGGAGAAAGTAACTGGAACTCCCAAGTGTCTGAGGAGAAGCTGATTAGCAGTTGTAAGTCCATTGCCACCTCCTGGAGAACAGGGTGCCAGGCAGATTCCTCCCACACAGGCTGATGAACCAGGGGAAAGGAAGAAATACAGTTCATTCATGAAGTGTGAGGCAGGGAATGTGATCGTGGGAAGAAAGTAGAAATCCACTTACATAGATGGGACCCAGAAGTATGGTCAGGCCAAACTTGCTGATCGTTTCCCACGGGGTGAACCTATTGAGTCCTCCTGCCTTACACTGCCCAGATAAAACCTAATGTAGGTTTGAACTTAAAAACAAGAGTGACGAGATTCCAGCAGAGGAGAAAGAAGAAAATCAGAGGGTGGGAATTAGTAGGATCCCAAAATGCAAGGCAACAACAGTATGTACACATTTAACTTCCAGAATTCAATTGCTTTGTTCACCCAAAACATGGTGTGGGAAATCCAAAGGTCACAAAAGAGAAACAAAGGGCTACTGAAGGCCTTTTTCAAAGTCAGTTTTGACTACATGTGATTTTTGTTTCACATTCTCTTGAACTCCATGTGATATATGACTTCACTCTAGTCTACTAATATAAAAGGAGAGCCAGGAAGAGTGTTTCTTGCATTGCTGGAGGATTCAGCTATAGGAAAACAAGAGGAACAAAGAGCTCTTAGTAGATGTTCTTGGAACCAATAAATAACTATTTGTCTTTTCAGCACATACTTACTGAAGCCCAAATATGTGCCACAGGCACTGGGAGCACAAAGAAGAATGACAGAGGCTGCCTTGCTTGAGAAAAGACTAGCGCAATGAAAAGCTGTATAACTAGATGATTGCAATACAAAATCATAAAAACTGCAATACAGGCGCTAACAAAAGACAGAGGGAGTTACAGAAGGTGGTGGCTGCTGCTGTCTGTAGTCCACAAGCCATCAGGCTAGTTGTTGCTTGGAGTTCATTAGAATAAGGAAGAGACAGGCATTCTCAACAATAAAAGCACCTTTTGTTTGCATAGCAAATTAGAATTCTAAGGTATTTTCAATATAACGTCTTATGGGCTACACAGAGTCCATGAACACAGGTATGGTCCCTATTTGACAGACGAGGAAACGGGCTCTCAGAAGAACAGTGACTTACCCAAGCCACCCAAGAAGAAAGTAAGTGGGAGGGCTGGATCTCACAATCACATTAGAGAGTTTTCTGGGACACAGTGCATGGTTGCCTTTACAATCATGTGAGCTAAGTTCAACATATTCCAATTCTTATTATAATTTGGCAAAGCAGCATCAATATGGTGACAAAGACTTTCTTTTTGACCAAATTTGAGACAGTCTCTTCCGAGCCCTCTTTTCAATCAGGCCTCATCCTTGGACCTTGTATTTGGCAGCCTAGTCCAGTTGTAGCAAGATTCCTGCTTAAATCAGTTTATTGAGAATCTCTCCACCCTTGATATCTGATCAAATTCCTTATCCCCCACCCTTGATGTCTGATAATCCTGGCCTGCCTTCAGTAAGAATTCTACCTCTGGGCGCAAGAATCCCCCTACCGTGATGTCTCTTACTAGTGATTTTCCATACACTAACCCCCTCTCGCTGCTAATTAGCTCTAAAGTCTCAGCTGTTTTATATTTAGAGTTAGGCCTGATTTTTCTCCCCTTTTGCCACAGTCTTGACATCTATTGCAATAGTCTTGAATAAAGCCTCCCTTACCATTTTAGCAAGTGTCAGAATAATTTTTTAACAACAGTATCGCTAAAAGATAAACTGGGGCATATTAAAATTTTTAAGAGTTTATTTGAGCAAAAATCAATTTGAATTGGGCATCATCTGATCTAGTAAGTAGAAAGGAGCTCCGAGGAGCTGTACAAAAATGAAAGACTTTTATAGGCAGAAGGGAGCCAGGCAAAAAATGCGTTGATTATTGTAAGGTTACTTTCCTTTAGAGCAGGGGTGTCCAAACTGCGGCCCGCGGGCCAACTGCGGTCCGCAATCCATTGTTAATTGGCCTGCAGCAAATGCCAAAAATATATTTAGTTTACTTAAATAAACCAGGTGAGGCAACACATACTTCACCTCGAGTGAGTGGCCCGGCTGTTTGTGTATTTTACCGCATATGGCGCTTGGTGAAAACCGTTGAAAAAAGTTTGGACACCCCTGCTTTAGAGGATGGCAGGAGTCTATCAATCAGGCAGATGATGTAACTAATGCTGATCAGGTGATTTTGTTCCTGATTGACTGGTTTAAGATTCTGTTTCTGGGAAACACCAAACTGTAATTAAGTCTCGGTTTGGTGACATGTTGCTTGGCACAAATAACTCCATTTTATGCCTATTATCTGTTTTTAATAATCCCCCTTCTTCTCCCCTTCATTAGATTCTGAGCCTGAGAGATGTAATCAAAATTTAAAGTATTAGTGCTACTTCCAGCTATTGCTCTGGAGTTCTCGCTTTTTTTTTTTTGTTGTTTTTTTTTTTTTTGTTCTGAATCTCTGTGTGGTATTCACAGGTCATGATGTTGGATTCAAATTCTTTAAGTTGGTCATTCTCTTTGTTCCTTTTCCGACATTCTAGTCTTAGGGAGATGCTTAGTGGTTAGTAGCTATGAACATGAATTTAAAGCTTTTGAGAGAATACAGTGCACCTGGAAGACGACTGTGATTATAAGCAGGATAATCCCCAAAGTCAGAAGTGCACTTTGTTGCCATGGTCCCCAAGACCTAAACCAATCAGAATCAAATAAGTCAAAGAAAGACTCCATTGATGAAGCCAACTAGCTTGCTTAGTCATCTTATGTAGCTGAGTCTCAACTTCCCCAGAAGTGTCAATCCCAGTTCAGCAAGTGGTATTGGCTACAGCACAAACTAAATGATAATGAAGGACTATCTTATTATCAAGAACAACTTCAGCCAGAGAGTCTAGGGTTTTTGTTTGGGCAGCTATTGCTTTAGCAGCAGATTCTGGAATACCTTCAAGAGTTAAGGAGAGGCTCCTGATCACAGCCTCATTTGCACTTACTGCTAGCCAGGGCAGTAGAGATCTGCCAAAGGAAACTAATTTTGAATCATGAATGCCTCCTGGTAATTCCCATTTGAATCTGTGTCTTGGGACTGGAAAATGTTATAGTCATGGAGACCAATAAAATTTACAGGTCCATAGACCAAACAGTGTTTTTATTCTGGTTACCCTTGTTTTGTGTCCTTTTGTACAGAGCTTGGATGCAAGGTTCTCCTGGTTTGGACATTTAACCAGACAGGGAAATGGACCCTCAGGGTTAGGGAGTCTGACACAATAGAAGGGGGGTTGAGTTTGTTTTAGGGAAACTGAAACACTGAAAATCAGGGAGAAGTTTGTGATGGGAAAAACTACAGGATCACCAGTGTGGTGGCAAACCCAAGGGTCTTTTTGGAGACTGGATTACCCCTCCCTTGTAATGGTCTGAGATATGGCATTATCTTTGCAGGCCAGAGCAAGACAAAAGGTGAATAAAGAATCATAAGGAGCTTCATGGTGTATGAGTTAGAAAAAGGATGGTTCAAGAGGGAAGGAGAAATGGGAAGAAGTGTCCTGGAACAAAGTAATCTCCCTCAACACTAGCTACTTCTCTTCCTAGAAAATTTGATGCAGAGATCTCTAGCAATTTCACAAGGCCAGATGTTAAGTGGAGGCTTCTTCAGCTGTAGAATATGCACCCAAGTTTTGACACCTTATAGTTTGGTACCAGTGTGGTTTGTCAAAAGTACTTGGTAGGATCCTTTCCATGAATCTCACTTTTGCAAAAGCATCAGAGTAAAACAGTAACTGTAAATTACAAAAGACTTAAAAATGCTCATGTTTAAAGATCTGATGAGAGGTCATTATAATGAAATTAATGAGGAAATGTGATTATTTCTATGACATAACAATTTAAGATGATAATTTGAATTGTGAGTGATAACATTATACCAGGACATATCATATTTTTAGGAATTTCATACATTTACAGAACATATTGATAGCATGCATTCATACAAATATAAATACAAATATGTAAGAAAGTTTATCATCACTTATTTGACAATGCTTTCCATGTTAGTTAACATACCAAATAAACATAATTTTAACACCTCTCTTTTACTAGGTGAAAGAAAAATCCTTTGAGATTTTCCATGGGGCCCTCTGGAAAATCTCAGAGTTATTATGAGGTCAGAAATACTTCATTTAAAATTTGATTTGGGAAAGTTGTCAAAATGTTAAAAGATTTGAACATTTGAGGAAGTAGAATCACAAATTATTATGAGATAATAATTAATTTACTCTTTAACCAAAGTAACAATAGAAGATTTTAAAGGCGAATACAGAAGGTTCATAGTAAGACATAAAATCTCTGCTTTCCAGGTTATTACCCAAAATATTAGAAAAAAACAAAAACAAAAACAACCTTTCATAATCTCTTATAAAGAGCAGATCAATAGCCCAAGAAACTTTGTCCTTTTCACAGAGATAAAACCAAATTCTAATTTTACAAAAACCAGTTGTACTTTTAATATTAAAACTCATTTTTCTAAACTTAAATAAATCCATTCTAATCTTAGCTTGACCAAACATAAAATTCCTTTCCCAAGATTTCTTTACCATAAATCCTGTCCATTTTTGTGTTTGCCACTTCCTCATTCTGAAACAATCAGTTATTATACTTTCCTTACCTACTTTTCATACAGTTGTTTCTTTTCACCCTTATTTCTAAGTAGCTTTAATTACATATGTTGATTAGGTTTATTTAAGCTTTAGAATACTTAATTGCTAGTAAACAGTAAGCAATTGTGAACTGTCCAGTACACTAGCATTCTGTGAACTGAAAAATTTATAAATAACATTTTATAATTTCTAGAAGCATATTCGTCCTCATAGTAAATTTTCCAATGTAGCAACAAACATGTTTACTAAAAGACCCAAATATCTTTGATTCCTCTATATGTAAAAGGAAGCCAAAAGTGGATAAACCTATAATCAGTAGTTAGTGTTTCAGTATTTTATCTTATTTATCTTACTATTTTACAGTAGACTATACCATAAAGCATAATTATTGTTGAAATGTTCATTTATAAGCTCTTATCTTACATCTATTTAACTTACTTGTTCTTAACAATTATGTTTAGATTACTCATGAATATTTCATGAGGCTCACCGTCACCATAAGTTGTCTTTTTTGATGACAAATTTTGCAACAGAGATAACTAGAGCTTATTTGAATTTCGGTAAAGATAGGTAGAATAAAAGTATTATATTTAATGCTTCTAACTTTAAAGACATTCCTGTTTTAATTAAACTGACAAATTTAAACTAGCTTTTATTTGCTGAAGATTATCCTAGATCACATGGACCTGAAAAACATTTGGGTTATTTCCTATGTTGCTGAGAGTATATTTGATGTACAACATATGTGTAAACACGGCAAGTGCTTATCATGGACCAGGGTATTTCATTTAAACCTCACAACAATTACTCAAGGTAGAGATCATACTCCATTTTGCAGGTGATAAAACTGATTCTTAAAGAGTAACTTGCCCACACTCAGCTAGAAATCGAACCCCCTGATTTATTCCCAAGTTTCTTTCCTGTATGTTACACTAAGTAAAAGTGGGATTTTGTCCCTTGTACAATCATGTAGTATACTGATAGATAACTATAAGTTTTAATTGGTATAGTATTAAAGTTTGGTGGTGGGGTATTAGACAGTCAGGTATTGAGAATACTGATGAATTTTTATTCCTGTCTTAGCTCTGACTAGCCACTCCATTATGGGAATAAGTCCAAAAACAATGACTTGGGACTTTGGCTTGTCTCTCCCATCACCATCCAAGGGTGGGTCAAACCAGTTATATTGACTCAGCTCTATAAGCAGTCAAAATAAATTGATATCAATATGTTTTCTCTTTAAAAAATTATTTCAAATATCTTGTCAGTTACCAGCAGGGACAAACAGTAAATATTCCTGGCAGTACTGAACAACGCGTGGATGCAAGAGGCATCCCAAAATATGTACAAAAGATACTACCCTCCCAAGATTTAGAGATGCTCCAAAAGATAACCTGAGAGCTGGAAATAGTAGCATCCTAGCTTCAAATGAAGTACAACTCACATTTCTGTCTGGCCATATTTTGGGGGCCTACAACCTGGAGGTTGCCAAATCAAGTACTCGGAACAAACAAGAAGGCAACAGGTGTCCCTGTGAGAGAAAGGATCGACACCAATAGGTATCCCAAAGCAAATTAACAAGTCACAATACAAAGATTTAATTCTTACAAATGTTTTTTTGCCTGCCAATCTGAAAGGAAAGGACAACACAAAATTTTATGTTCCTCTCTACCAGGAACCACCAGATAGATATTTGGGAGAGCTGATTGAATTCTTATCTTTTGCCATCTTCTGCCTGTTTTCCCAAGGATCCAAGCTCTGGAATGAATAAGGTGTCTGAGTAGGTCTCATCCTAGACACCAGAAACTATAGAGAAGGAAAAATATTTTCCTTGTACCCTTTATAGTGAGTGCTTAGCTGAGACCCTTTTTTCTCTACGGCACCTCATACATGGATAAGTTTATCTAGGTTAACATTTCACAGCTGTGGCCACTGTAATTCAAGATTCTCTTTGGTAAAGTTAACCTGCTTGTTCAGCCTTAAAACAAAATTTTATTCACCTGAGGCCTCACACTGGGCCCAGTCCAGCTTAAGTCAAAACGAATCTGAACCCAATCCACTCCAGTCTGACCCTGACCCGGCCTGGTTTCTAAGTCGGACCTAGTCTGACCCCAGAACTAGCCCAACCCTAGACCGGTCCAGGTCAAACCAGGTTCCATTCCAGCAGTTTCCAGAGACAGTCCTGAAAAAGTAAAGCTCTAGTAAAGTCTAGAGCAGGGGTCTCAAAACCGGGGCCCACGGGCCAACTGCGGTCCGCAATCCATTGTTAATTGGCCTGCAGGAAATTCCAAAAATCTATTTAGTTTACTTAAATAAACCAGGTGAGGCAATACGTACTTCACCTCGAGTGAGTGGCCCGGCTGTTTGTGTATTTTACCGCATATGGCCCTGGGTGAAAAACGTTGAAAAAAGTTTTAACACTCCTGGTCTAGAGGTTCCTAAGGCAAAAGCTGCGAAGCTAGGATTGGAGAAGTTCTCACCCACCACCTCCTGAAGCAGTGAGAAAACGGTGAATTGGAGGGGCTCAACAGGTATCTATTTTGGTTGTTCATTGCTTTGGGGGACAGTTGGTGTGTCCGTGGGACACACCTGGTCTGTCCCCTGGTCTGTCCCTGGGACAGAGCCCCAGAAAGCAGTTTCCAGGCTCTCAGCCTCACGTGGGGGGGGGTGATGACTCGGGTAGTAGATGGCCATCGGTTGTGGTTAGTTGCCCGTCAGCTGTAGCCAGTTAGCCATTGGCCACTAATATAACTGCCGTGGCTACATTGGGTTGTGGAGTCGGGAGCAGAGTCGAGGGAAGTCAGAGAGTCGGTGGGTTGGCAGAAAAGAGGACAGCAGATCGCACGTCGTGTGAATCCAGCCTCCAGTGAGACGATAGTGGTATGACTCCCCTACCTATAGCTCCGTGGCTGTTCCTTTTTGGCCTCACCGTTTCCTGTGTTCTTGTGTGGGGAGTGGGAGATGAGACCACGCAGGCCGCCCCGTGTGACAAATGGCGCAGCGAGCAGGGTCTCCCGCACGACAGTTGGTGTTGTTGGTGGTGGTGGGGTTTCCTTTGGTTTCATTATTTTACACCAGAACTGATAAACTGATGTTACTGGAGAGGGGGCCCTCCTCGGCTCAGTGTCCAGGTTCTTAGTGTCTCGAGCAAAGAATTGAATGAGATACAGAAACAACGTGGTGAAAGAGTAGTTTATTAGAAGAGATAGTACACTCCAAAGAAATAGGAGTGGACCCAAGCGGTAGAGAATGGCTCAAGGGCCCTGACTAATGAGGCCTTGGGTGTTTTTTTCCCTTTTTTTCTAGAATGGGCTGTTTCTTTCCAGGCATGGGACCACTTGATTGACAACTGTGATTGACAAGAGGCTATTGCCTCAATTTTTAAGACGGTGCATGTTCCTTCCCAGAATTTAGTCTGTTATAGTGATATTAATGAACTTCTGGGCATATGGATGATATTATAATGATGGTATAATGAGGACCAGGTGAAATGAAGGTCGTTGTGGCTTTTTCTGCACAGGTGTTAGTGATCGGTTTAATCTAGTTGGGAATTTTGTACCCGTTTGTTTCTTCATAGGGATAGATAATTACAGTGAAAAGGGGAAGTTTTAGGTGGAGAGGGGAGGTCTTTTGCGTGGTCATGTTCTATGGGTTGTGTTGGATGTGCAGGAATGCAACGACCTGATGCCTGTCTCTAACTGCCTGCCTTGGTTTCCCTTTGAGAGACATGATCCCCATAAAATCTCTATGGAAAGTTGAGGGACAGGGGGTATTTTCTTTCGTATTTTCTTCCTGCTGGGCAGGGGCATAGAGCTGTCCCTACCTCTTGGGGATTCACGGAACTCTTACACTATCTGACCTTAGGTGGGAGGAAGGGATCTTGAAATCCACCTGGAAGACCATGTTGGCTTTTTTGGTTGGGACTGGTAATCTTGCTGGGGTATCATCTGTATCCCCAAGACTCCTGAATGAAGAAAAAATAGATTTCTGTTAAACAGAGTTAAAAGTGTTGGCCCAAGAAGCAGGACCCAAAGCCATCGGCGTAAGGTGGCTGTGTGACAGAAATTCTGTTTAGCTTCGTGGAGCCTGTGGCTTTTTCTTCTGGTTAATCCAGTCATTCAGGTGGCAGCGTTCACCCAGGAGCTGGGCCTGGAATGGCCTCGAGTGGCAGGGGACTTCCTATGATTCAAGCTAGGAACAATCTTCTGTTTAAGATTAAAAAGCTGATTTGAAAGGTGGTTAAGATTAGGAACTAGGGAGCTAAGAAACTCATTTGGCCCCTATCACTGAGGCATATTAAAATCTTTGAGTTTATTTGACCCAAAATAAATTCCATGTTTCCCCAAAAATAAGACCTAGCCGGACAATCAGCTCTAATGTGTCTTTGGGAGCAAAAATTAACATAAGACCTGGTTTTATTTTACTATAATATAAGACCGGGTCTTATACAACATAACACAACATAACACAACATAACACAACATAACACAACATAACACAACACAACACAACACAACACAACACAACACAACACAACATAACACAACATAACACAACATAACACAAAACACAACATAACACAACATAGCATAACACAACATAACACCAGGTCTTATTTTACTATAATATAAAACCGGGTCTTATCTACGACCCGATCTTATTTTACTATAAGACTGGGTGTAATATAATATATAATAAATACCCGGTCTTATAGTAAAATGAGTATATGATATAGATCTAGCGCCTGCCCTAGAGGAACTTAAAATCCACTTAAAAGTAGAAAGGGAGTAAACAAAAATGAAAGATATTTAGAAGCAAAACCAATTTACACTTTCCTATTTTTAGAGGCTCCAGGGAGAGCAGAAATTTTTATTGTATGTTGCACTCATAAATTTTGGAGAAAAATAAAAATCAATGCCTTTTTATATGTTGTCTGCCAGGTGAATTCTGTGATGTGAGCAATAAAGAATGAATGTATGAGGTGGATAACAAAGAACTCATAAACTTAGAGATTTTCAGTTAAGATTTGCCAAAGGAAAAGAAAAGAGGTAGACAAACATTGCATTGGTACATTTTTGAAAACCAGGAAATGTACAAGTATGGTTCCCCTGGTAACCTTTGTATAGTGTGTGCGAGTTAGCACAGCAATTTCTCCTGTTCTCATATGGCAATCAAGAACTCCATTGTTTTGTTAATGTGATTATTTTGCATTTGTTCTCTTTTTTCCTTTCCCTTGTGCTCATTTTACATCAAGGTCTAAAATCTGGTTGTTCTTAATTTTTCAGAAGTACAAATTATTGGAAGCAAACTAATAACTGAAGAGAGATGAAAATAAAGTTTTAAAGATTAAATTCTTGAAGGTAAAAAGTGTATTTGTAAAATCAGATTTTCAAAAGGAGCCCAAAAGGGGGTTTCTGGATAATAACAAGAACATTATCCAAATCCTGTTATCTAAAAAGGTAGTTTAAGTTACAGGCAACCTAACTATTGACACATAAACTATACTACAAATCGGCAGAGCCATGTCTGCTGATAAATTTATAAAACATAATCACTATGCCTTTTGCTATCAGTAATGTTGCACCATTAGTCTAATCGATGTTTCTTCCAAGTGGCCCGAAAGTGAAAGGTTGGTTACCTGTTAGCCTTGGCTTTACTTGTCTCCTTTCAGACGTTTTCCTAGGTCCTAGTCATGACCTTTTTTTCTTAGCGCCTTTGTATCCCATGATTCTTTAACTTCCCATCATCCCCAGTTTAGTTAAACCCTATCACTTGTGTTTTGTTTTGCTTTGCTTTGTCTTGTTTTAACAACTCTCTGGATCTTGTTCTGCTGAGTGTGGCTGGTGAACTTCAGAGGAGCTTGCCAATTGAATTCTGTGTAATTAGGCCCTCCACGCTGTTCTACTATTATTTTATTGACCATTAACTAACTTCCTAAAGCATTTTCTTCAGCAGTTGTTCTAATCCTTTTTCAATTTCCTCCAGCCTCCAACCACACTATTTTCTTCTTTAGTCTAAGTAAAGACTTTCCTTCTTACTTGATTAATTAAGACAGGCCTTAGGGAGTTACTTTCCCAAACCGTCTGCTTTTTATCTAAAAATTCTCCTTGAACTTTTAGCAGGTGGTCCCACCAAGGCAAAAACAAAAATGTCATACTCAAATCAGGATACTTCCAGGGGAAACGTTAGTAAAGGGACTCTTTACAAATGTAGGATCGGTATAGCCACCTAGGGCTAGTAACTTCCAAGTAACCTCTAGGCCAAATAGCAAGTGGATAGAGCGATTACTGGGTTTCAGGAGAAGGTCACAAGGAGCAATGACCTTCAGTTGAGAGATACACCTCAAGTGGACTGAGATGCGAAGGCCGTCCTTGACCTTCATCCTCCCGTCCTCTGATCTCTTGCCTGTTCCTCTCCATCACCTGCTGATAAGGTCCATAGATGAACTTTCCAGTGCAGGTGGCAGGATGAAATTTGGAGGGACAAATAGAAATTATTTAGCATAGGCCTTAACAAATATTTTTGTTGTGTCTATTTTAGAAAAAAATAGCATTTTGGAATTTCATAAAGGATAAAGAATTGATCCTTTCCCCCAAATTTAAGAAGCTCAGAGCTTAGAAGTGAAGATACACTATATATCTATAAGTATGTAAGCCATGTGTATAAGGCATGTAAACAAACATAAAAATATAATTCAAGATAAAAAAAAGTGTTACAAGGTAGTTACATATAAAATGCTGTGACAATTGAGGCAGAAGAGAAATGACTACTAGATGGGAAAAATCACAGCACATTTTCACGTGATTGGGGCCTATAAGAGTGAGGAACATTTATAGGTATTGAGATAGAGATGTTAGGAAAGGTATTCTAGTCAAAGAGAGCAGTGTGGGCTAAGGAAGTGAGATGTGAAAACAAAGTACTGTGTTTCCCCGAAAATAAGACCTAGCCGGACAATCAGCTCTACTGCATGTTTCGGAGAAAAAAGTAATATAAGATCCGGTCTTATATTAATTTTTGCTCTAAAAGACACATTAGAGCTGATTGTCCAGCTGGATCTTATTTTCAGGGAAACTCGGTATATATGGCATATCTAATGGCCAAGAAAGTAGTGAAGTTGGACAGGCTGCACAGGCAGTTTGGGTGTGGATGAGAACTGATGCTAATAAAAGCTAACCCTCCGGTGCTTACTATGCGGCAACACTATACTAAGTGATTAACATTTGTTAATACTTCCCATGCAGCAGATGCATGAAGCAGATACTGAGATCTCCATTTTACAGATGAAGAAACTGACTCTTGGGTTAAATAATTTCACCCAAGTCACAAAACTGAAAAGTAGCTTTCTGTGAAGACTCATGACATACAATGTATGTTAAAGGCAGACATGCCAACATGTAGCAGATGTATATATAGTCAAGAATTACATAACATTTCAGTCAACGAAGGGCTGTGTATGTGACAGTGGTCCCATAAGATTATAATGGAGGTGAAAACGTCCTATCACCTAGTGACGTCCTGGCCATCATAATGTCGTAGTGCAACGAATTACTTGTTTGTGGTGATGCTGGTGCCAGTTGTATAAAAGTATAGCATGTATAGTTATGTATGGCATATAATAATACTTGATAGTGATAATAACTGTTACTAGTTTATGTATTTACTATATGTTGGGACAGGGCCAGGAAAGCTTGGAGCCAGGCTCTTAGCTTCACTTGGAAAGGTACTGGCTCGGTTGTGTAGCCTGCATATGCGCAGGACACATTCCTATGTAAGCACATATATGTAACCAGTTGGCCATCAGCCACTACTGTTCTGTATGCTATATAACTGTTGCTACATTAAAAAGTGTGGATGGTATGGATCCTGGGGATCCTACTTCCTGTGTCTCGCCTGGCCGCCAGCGAGACTGTGGTACAGGAAGACCCTTGGTTGGGATGCTGGAGGATGTTTCCTTCTTGTGTCTCCACAGGCCGCCTCAAGAATATAACTGTGGTATGAACACTTTATCTACTGCTCTGTTCTTTTTTCGGCCTCACCGAGTCCAAGAACCTGCCAGGAGGTTCTTGCAAACTCCTGCAATACACTATACTATACTTTTTATCATTATTTTAGAGTGTATTCTTTCTACTTATAAAAATACAAGTTTGCTGTAAAACAGTCGCTGTGTTACAATGGCAACAGCCTCATGCATCTTGTGTTTACCGAGCCTCTTGATTGCATCTTTTCTCTTGTGCTTGATTTAATCTTCTGTTGTGTTGCACAGTAACATGCTGTACAGGCTTGTAGCCTAGGAACAGTAGCCTATACCACATAGCCTAGGTGTGTAGTCGGCTGTCCCATCTAGGCTTGTGTAAGTGCACTCTATGGTATTTTCACAATGAGGAAATCGCCTAACAACACATTTCTCAGAACATATACTCGTTGTTAAGCAGCACATGACTATATGAGTATGTTATCATTAGCCACCTGAATCGTCTTGACTTTTTACAGCAGTGCTGGGTGAATTAAAGGAAGAGCAGTTCTGAGAGGGAGAAAATAGGGGCGTTAATGGAGATAGTGATGGAAGGAATAGGAAAATAGAGCGAGTTTGGGAAATAACTGCAATCAGGTTCACGTAACTTGGCCAACAGATATGAAAGTGGGGAGCTAGAAAACAAGGGTAAAAGATAGAGTTCCCCAATAAACTATTTTTGTTTTCTTCTGTTCTCTTTCTGTAGAAACGGCTTTCTAATCTCCCTAATCATCCACACTCGGCCTTTCCTCTCATCATTTTTTCTTGTTCCCACATGGTAAATTAAGATAATTATAAATTGTTTTTCCATTACGTTATCTGAAACATCTCTTATAGTTAGTCTCAATTCAAGCTCTCATAATTAGAGTTTACTCAGACTATTGTAATTATTTTCTCAGTGTTTTCTTTATCTCCTATTATCATGTTAACTTTTTTCAGATTTTTAAAAATTTATAATTATTTCCTTTTCCCACTGAAATGTTTCAATGATTCTCAGTTAGCTCAAGAATAGGTCACGTATATACCATACAATAAAATGTTACACTACTGTTAAAAAAGATGAGCTAGATAGGTCCCTTTGTATTTTCATGAAAAGATGTCTGTGTTAAAAAGCAAGTTGTAGAATTACATGTGTATTGGTGTGGGGACAGAGCCCAGAAAGCAGTTTCCAGGCTCTCGGCCTCACGTGGAAAGGTGCTGGCTCAGGTAGTAAATGGCCATCAACTGTGACTGGATGGCCATCAGCTGTGTCTAGTTGGCTGTCAGCTGTAACCAGTGAGCCATTGGCCACTAATATAACTGCTGTGGCTATGCTAACAGAAAATGGGGGCTAGCAAGAAGATGGTGGCTGAGCTAGCAAGCGGCGGAGTGTGGCGGAGTGTGGATTGTGGATTCTGTGGCTCCTGCTTCCTGTGTCTCCAATGCAGCCACCAGTGAGACTATAGTGGTATGACTCCTCTACCTATGGCTCCGTGGGTGTTCCTTTTTGGCCTTGCCATATCCTGCGTTCTTATGTGGGGAGCAGGACCAGAGGCCCCGCCTGACACCCCTCATGACTCCCTGCATGACAATTGGGAACCTATTTTTAAATTGAAACAATTTATATGCAATACATATTTTATATCCGTTTGTATATGTATGTATAAAAGTTGGAAGAATGTATACTGATTTATTTTTTTCTGTAGAGTGGTAGTGGAAAAGAGGTTTTCAATTTTCTATACATTTGTTTGTTTTTTAAAAAAATCTTTTCTGGCAAGCATTGTTATTACTTTTGTAATTAAAGTTCAAAAAGAGAATAAAACACAAACACCTTGGCTTGGAATTTAAGGCCCTTCAAATTCTGAGCCTGAGTTATTTTAACTGTCTATCCTAACCTCTCACCATACCTCAGATGTCTTATTCCCTAATTAGCAAATATATGGACCATTATACCCTTCCTCACAGTAGCTATGTCTAATTGCTTGTGGCAGTTTTTCCTATTGAGCCTGGATATAGCCACATAATTTATAATTTCAGACATCTACTATAAATTGGTTATGGGAGGTGGAAATTTTGCTAACCCAGACATAATCTGATCAAATTGAACTCTTAAGTATTTCCTGAGTGCATTCTGGTCTTTCTTAAGTCCAGGCCTTTGCTTGTGTGATTTCTTCCAGCCCCATTCACACTAGCTCTCTACTGGACCTGCCATTGAAATCTGCTCCTCTCTGAGGCCTTTTCATTCTCCACGTTGGACATAAGCTCTTCTTTGTCAGAGTTTTTAAAAATAATTTTATTAATGCCTTCACATTTTTGCTTTATTTGCTATACATCTCAAGAAGCAATCATTCTTGGTAATGATTCTATCTCTGATGGTGCTTTGAATTACAATGAATGACCAGTCAACACTTGTCAAATTAAAATATATTTGGCTTTGTGTGTAGAAATGCCAAGAAACAAGTCAACATCTAGATCCTTAAATCAAGCATGTCTGTCGTCAGTATTTAAAACAAAGCTTATGTGATCTAGGTTTTATAATCAACATCTAGGTTTATTAAATTGCTGCGATATTGAGCTCTCCGGCAGTTCTATTACCAACATTTATATCTGGAGAAGTGGGATACTACCCATAAAGCTTCTTCACAAAATTGTTTTGAAACTTTCCATAGTTACCTTTTGCTGAAGAAACAACATATTTTTTTTTTAATTAAAGAGCAGTGGATTTTATAAAATCTATAGATTCTTAAAACATATCAGAGCTTCGCACAAATTACTTTAAAAAGTTATGTAAAGCAGAAGGAATTGACATGGTCCAGGAAAAGGACTAAGATGAATATATTTTTCTTTCTAAAAGCACACATGGGATTATAATTACATTTTGGTGCCATTGAGGTGGTGACTGTGTGAACACTATAAATCTAAGTATTATCCCCAAATTATGTGCATTAAAATAATATGGCCAAAACGTTTTTATGAGAAATTTTATTGTCTCACATGTCATCCCCTCTGGAAAGTATTTTCCAATTCCCTCTGGGCAGACAAAGTTGTTCTTTGGGATGTCTGTGATACGTTGTTCAATTATGTATATAAAAGTTATTGTCCTATATTTTACAATTTCAGTTACTTTATTTATGGACCAGTTTCCCAAATCACAAGAGCTTAGGAACTGTTTTTTTCCCCTTTATATCCTGTGTATGTGCCACAGTGTTTAGCACCTTAAAGGTGCTTAATAAATATTTGCTGAGTCAAAGAACAGAGACTCACTATTACTGACCCTGCTAAGGTCCATTCTGCCTTCCAGGTTCAGCTCATGTATTTCTCTGTGAAATCTACACTGTGTCTTTTTCTTTCTCCATTCCATGAAGAATTGATTTTTCCCTCTTTTGTGCTACCTCTCTACCTGGACACACTTCTATTGTATGTAACCCACTAAATTCTAGTTACTTTACACATCTATCATTCATGCTATTATAATCCCTGTGGGGATTCAAACTTATTTATATACCCCCAGATTCTACCATAATAGTTGGTAACTAATAAGTATTTGAATGAATGAATAGATAAATGAGTAAAATAATTAAAGTGTCTTTGATTTTATATATTTATCACCCAAAATTATCTCTCTCAAATAATGTTCTTATATTATTATTATTTTTTTAAAAAAATTATTTATTTAAGTGTGTTTTTCCTGAGCCCATCAGCTCCAAGTCAAATAGTTGTTTCAATCTAGTAGTGGAGGGCACCATGTGGGGACCAAACCGGCAACTTTGTTGTTAAGAGCACCGTTCTCTAACAAACTGAGCCAACCGGCCACCACCCCCCGCCCCGGTTCTTTTATTATTACTGTCTATCTTTTCCTACCTCTGTCTAATTATTTACCTATCATCTGTCTCTCTCTATGCTTTTATCTGTCCTCTCTTTTGTTCCTTAAAAGTAGGGAGGGGCTGTCTAAAGTATGAGGTATGCTTTGGGTGGCTCAGTTTCGTGTAGGAATCTAGGGAGCAGCTGCTGCCCCAAAGGCCACATGAGGATACTAAGCACAGAAGAGAGATCATTCAATAGATTAGGGCAGAAGACAAACTTCCCACATCACCAGATTCGCCCATTTATACAATTGAAAATAGTTTACTTGTATGTTGAAGCTGGCACATTTATGGAATTACAGTGGAATTACAAATGCAGGAACACTGAAAGGTAATGATATATTTGGTGCTTATGATAACATTATGAAATACAGTGGTCTTGAGCCCCTTGCTCAGAGGTACATAGCTAGCCAGATTAATAGTCAAAGACTGCAATTGAGGATTCCTTCTTGTCCTTTTCTTTAATAATGAGATCACCTTGTGTCAAATATACAATGTCTGTGTCCGCATAATTAAAGACAACTAGAAGAAACTTGTTGTGATTTTAGAGTATGTCTCATCCCCCAGGTTCATGGATAGTTCAGAGCCTGCAAAGGTACAAGTATGGATATCTTATATCTTATCATAATAAAATATGACTTGTTTACATGTGCTCCCACTTGGTTCTTACATATCCTTGGTCCTTTGCATTTCACTTGTAAACATGATCCTTGCCCCTATTGGATAAGAAACATCTAATTGTTAATTTAAAATGACAGCCGTTCTATCCCTGTTCATTTCTGAGTCTCAGAGTGCCCCTTCCCTTGGAGAGAACACAAAGGCTTGTCTAGTTATGACAGTGACACTTCCTTGTCTTACTGTCCATAAGTCAGTTTGTTTTTCCTGGAAGTTCAAAAAGTTGTTGTCAAAAAAGAAGATTTCCTGTCATCAACACATAAAAAGACTTTCTTCTCCCCATGGATACTTTGCACAAAATATTGTTCTTTTACAGTCCTTGGGTTTGAGTAGCCTTTTGGTATTTGGAATCCAAAGGATACATTGACCAGACACATAATCCAGAATCCAAATGGGTTTCTAGAAATATTAGCAAAAGAGAGAGGCTAGAGAGAAGGATGTTTCAGTCTGATAGGGAGAAATGTCCCCATGAGCAAATAATCAGTGCTCTGGTGATGATACTTAATCTGAAGATTGAGCTGTAGGAGACAGTGGCTGAGGACATAATTTACACAAACAGAAATAAAAATAAGAACACATTGATGTAATTGAGTAAATAGGTAATTTTCTATGAAGAATTATATGTATTAATCACCCAAAATTTACCTGATCTATTAGGTAAACTCTAAGGTGTGTTTCAACACTGACTCTATAATTTTATTACACATATTGACTTTATAAAAAGGAAGACTTGAAAAGAGCCAATACCTGTGATCCTTTTAAAAATCGATTTTATGATCTTTTAACTATTGTAACTAGTTAAAAAGATGATATTTATAAAAATCGGTGTAAGGGATGAAGAATAGCAAACACACAAAGTATGCACTACTCAGTTTAAGAAGTAGAATAGTATTATTAGTTTCTAAGTCCCCTATATCAATTTTCCAATTTATCATACTCACACTCTTTTCAGAGATAATGACCATTTGCGTTTGTTATCTTTATTTATAATTTTACCACATCTTTGAATACCAATATATCATTTAGTTTTGCTGTATAACAACAACCACAACAAAACACCCCAAAGGTAGTGGCTTAAAATAATAAATATTCACCATTTCTAGTGATTCTCTGGGTTATCTAGGGAGTTCTTTGGAAAGCCTCCATCTTTCTCTGCTGGGTCATCTCACCTGTAGTCATAAGGTGTCTTGGCTGGGGCAGTATTGTCCAGGATGGCCTCACCCATCTGTCTGATGGTATATCAGCTGGGATCCTTAATCACATGTGTCTTATCAACCACCATGCTAATCCAGGTTTGTTCACATGGTGGTGGCATGTTCCAAGAGCAATAAAGGGAACAAATACCATTGCACAAGAAAATTTTCAAGCCTCTGATTGTGTCATGCTCGCTAATGTCCCATGGACCAAAGTAAGTCACATGGCCACGTCACAGTCCAAGGAGTGGAGAAAGAGACTCTGCCTCTTGAAGAGAGCAGCTGCAAAGGCACATGGCAAAAGGGTATGCAAATAGAGATGGGAAGAATTCGTGGCCTTCACTGCAATCAGCCACTCTGAAAAATAACTCAGTTTCACATGTTCTTAAATTGTATATAAATAGAATAATACTGAATAATTCTACATGACTTGCTTTTTCTATCCAGTATTTTTTGTCCAAATATTCATGTCGTTTTATATATTTTGAATTCAGTACATTCATCACTATTGTTAGTTTTTTTAATGCTGTCTTCTAAATTGTTTTTTTTTAAAAACTTCTATATATTGTATTAAGTTCATAATTTATCACTCATTTTTTGATTTGCCTTTCTTTGTATAATATCAACTTTGAATAGTGATAGCTTTGTTTCCTTATTTCTAATTATTTTTCTTTTAATTAACTTTTGATGCCTTATTGTGCTGGTTAGCACTTCTAGTACAGTGTTCAATAGAAACAGCCATGGGGAGCAGCCTTTTCTTGAAATGATCATAAAGGAAATGAACTTAATTGTTTTTTTTGGGGGGTATGGGGTTCCAGTAATGGAATGCCATTAATCAGGCTAAATAATTTCCCCTCTAGTTCTCATTTTCTGAGTCTATTTTTCTTGTAAGTACGAAGGGATGTTGAATTTTATCAGCTGTAGAGAACGTATGTTTTAATCCTTAAATTAATGTGATAAATTAATTTATTTTCTAATATTAAAAGGTTTTGCAGTCAGGCTACTCCAACTGTAGTCATTCTGTATTTTTTTTTTAAATACACATTGATGAATTTTATTCTGTACTATTGTAGTTAGGACTTTTGAGTCTATGTTTATAAACGATATTTTCCTATAATTTATTTCTAATAATATTTTTGTCATATTTTAGTTTCAAGATTTTTCTAGGTTCATAACTTGGGTTGAAGAACATTCCTTTTCTCTCTCATTTGTTTAAAATTATAATAATTTGCTCCTTGCATATTTTAAAGAAGCTGCCGGTAATCTATATAGACTTTTTTTATGTGAAGATTCATTTAATGGAGAGAAGAAATCAGGTTTCTATTTTTTTCTTAATTCAGTTCTGGTATGTAATATTTTTCTGAGGAATTGCCTATTACATATAATTTTTCAAACATTGCTCTCCTATTATTTATATTATTAAAGTCTCTTTTGTTATTATTTTTCTTTATTACTTTCACTAGAGTATTATTAATTTTATTAGCCTTAATATTTTGGCTTTATTGTTCCTCTATTTAATTTTTGTTTTCTATTTTATTATTTTTGGCTATTATATGTATTACTTCAAATTCTCTTTGGGTATATTTTATATTTATGCCACTCCTTAAATTGGAAACTTAGGTAATTAATTTTTTTCTTCTCTTCTAATATGGTCATTTTATAGCTGTATAATTTCCTCTAAGAACTGCTTTAGTTACAGTTTACAATTTTGATATTTAGTATTTTCATTATCATTCAATTCTGTGGGTTTTCTATTTTCATTGAGTCCTTTTTTGACCCATGATTTATTTAAAGTTTCTTAATTTCCAAACATATGGAATTTTTCCAGTCAGCTTTTGAGTATTGATATCTAACATAATTGTATTGCAGACAAAGAGAGTGATTTCTTTGATTCCATTCTTTTGACACTTACTGATATGTTTTACGGGCCAATATTTTGGCAATATTTAGAAATGTTCCAAGTTTGCAAGAAAAGATTGTATATTCTATGGATGTTTGCAGTTGTGTTCTTTATAATGGCTTCACATCAGGCTGTTTATTTTTATGCTTTTAAATATTCTATATTCTTGCTTTTTTGTTGTTATTGTTAGGTGTGTTGCTCAGAGAGGTATATTGAAATCTACTATGGAGGTAAATTTCTCTTTATAGTCCTATCAAAATGCATATATAGCTATTTTGTTAAGTTATAAGATTAGATTGCTTATAGCTTTCCGGTAAAAATCTTTTATCTTCTGCCATTAGAATATAAGGTGTATAGGTCAGGGTATATATATAAATTTATTTTCTATATTATTTATTCATATATCCTATTGTGCTTGAATTACGCCACTGGTACTGTCACGTACTACATCATCAGAAATGGCCAGACCCATAGAAGGATAATACCTCTTGAAAGTTCCACTGAGGTTCTCAGAAGTACCAGTGAAGACGGGATGCTAGGCTGTGGTGTACAGCACAAGCCAGATCAATGACAGTTGTGTGATGACACGTTGCTAACATGTGCTGAGTGTTTGGGAAACTGGACGGAATTGTGAATGGCCCCATGTACCATCATTCTCAATGGCCCACTTGGGGAAATTTGTGCTTCCCATCCCACAGTTCTGGTCTTTGCATGTGTAAAGTACTGGTTCCCAAAGCAAGCTGGCTTTCCCTAGGGGAAGCAGCAAGATTTCTATTGACTTTAAAACTATGCCTCCTGCCCTGGCACTTTGAACTCCTTGGTTAGGGAGATCAGAGGATGAAAAGTTGTCCCCTGGTGGGGAAAACTGACCCTAATAATCAGGAAAAAGTAGGTGGAATTCCCTCTTCCCCTTACCTTGCTGGGCAAAAACTTAGTTATCTGCCATCCTAGATGCAAGGAAATGTAGTCTTTATTCTGAATGTTTTCAGATAAAGATGTGCAAAGGAAAGAATGGACATTGGGAACAAACAGCATTTTTTAACATAGTAAATACCCTTCAAGGCAATATATCTGTATTAGTTTCCTATTGCTGCTGTAACAAATTACCACAAACTTAGTGGCTTAAATCAACACAAATTTATTCTTACAATTCTGGAGGTCAGAGATCCAAAATGGGTTTCACTGGGCTGAAATCAGGGTGTTAGCAGGGCCACATTTTGTCCAGAGGCTTCAGAAAAGAATGTGTTTCTTTGTCTTTTTCAACTTTCTAGAGGCTAACCACATTCCTTGGCTCATAGCATCCTTCTGACAAGCAACCATCACACCCTGAACTCTGCTTCTGTCATCACATCTCCTTAGCTTCCTCGGCTTTTGTCACCACCTTGCTTTCTCTCTGTCTCTGACTCTCTTGCTTCTCTCTTATAACAACCTTTGTGATTACATGGGGCCCACAAAGATAATCCAGTATTCTTAATTTTAATCACTTCTGAAAAATAACTTTTGCCATTTAAAACAACAACATCGTCACAGTTTCTGGGGATTAGGACTTGGACATCTGTGGGAGCCATCATTCAACCTACCAGAATATAAAAATTCAGAGAAATGTCAAAGGATATTAATACTATAAAATATTTTATAATTTAGGTAATATTTTCAAATTTCCTTTTAAAAACTTGTGAGTTAAGCAGGACATGCATATGCTCTTCCTTTAAGAATCTATTTGAGCTGTGGAGAGGTTAAATGAGTTTTTCCATTACGTAGTTACTAGTGAAGGTAGCACTGTGGTCTAGATCTTACTATCTCAGTGCTCCCTCCCCTCATGCTTACAGCAGTGGGGATATAGAAATAAATAGATAGGTATTTCCCTAATTTTTTTAGGGTAGTCAAAGAGAGCCAAGATTTCTTGCTGAGTACAACATTCTACTTTTTTAGCATTCATAGCTGAACACTGAAAGGGCCCTCTTTTACATTTTTATTTTTTAATTATTCTTTCCTGGGAGGCAGATAGAATCTGATAAGAAAAGGTACTTTCCTGCTTCCACCTCCACTATGGAAGAAATGCCCTGCTTTTGCCAGGAAAATGGGGAGTCAAAAGAAGATAGAAGACTGGTGCATGCTAGGTCAGGAAATTCCTGAAATGCCAGGCCATTCCCAGTAACAGTAGGTCATTGCTTGTATCATCCTGTATTGCTGAAATACAATAAGCACTAATTACACCACAAGTACTAAATGCTAAGCAATGCTTATAAATCTTGGTGGGAATGTGGCCTGCAGGACTAAGGTCTCCGATTCTTTTTTTCCCTCCCTTTGCCTTGGCACTGAGTAAAAGATTTTTGAATTAAGGTCTTCTTCCGCCCCTAAGATGTCCTCTTAATTCTGTACTTGTAGGATTCCCGACGACCCCCAGTAACCATTTCTGTGCCACTGCCTTACACGTTCTGTTTATTTCTCCAATTATTTCTGCGTTCATCCTCACAATTTCATTTTTTAAATAAGAACATAACAGTGTCCTCTGAGTAGCTCTGTTCCTTTAGTAATTTATCTCATAACCTCCTTCATTTGTATTAGGCTTGTGCTCTTTTAATGAGTTAAATATTTATGATTCCTATAAGAAATAAAACAGATGCTCAGAGAAATTAGCTTTTTAATCAAATGACCCCAAACAAAGGAAGACTCTCCTAGGAAAAGTTGGGTACAATTTTGAAAGGATTTCTACATGAGATTTTCAAATCAATTTTTTTCACTGTCATTTTGCTCTTTAATCTTTACTCAGTGACTCAGACTATTTTCAACATACATAATTACCATGTTATCTGTGGCAATTTGAAGTGAAAATCAGCAAATTTTTCTTGCTCCCCAAATGGGATCATTGAGTAGCTTTTCATACTGTGTCTTACAAAGAAAGCTCCTAAATTTTTTTCCATATTCCTTGAAATTTTCATTTAAGACTCTTCTGGGCCGTGGAACTCAGCGTTTCCATTACAGATCCTTAAAGGCAGCTCAGTAATCTTCCCCTGCCCCCAGTACAGGAAGCAGGCAGTTGAGCAGTTTGTGACTAAGACTATGAACCATTGACTTACTTAATTAAGCATGGCATGGAAAAATAAGAGTTGGGCACTAGCTTCATCCTTGCAGCAGACTTTCATAAGTTATTGCCTTTGCTTTTAGAAAATTTAAAGCAGAGGCATCTAAATGCCCTTTTGGTTAAATTAATAACCCAGCAGATCTGGTGAGGTACTTAGTTTAGGTAAGAAGGAAGAAGTTAGAAAAAAACCAAACCATCTTGTTGAACAAATTTTCCTCTTCTTATGAGTAAAACCAGATGACGAACTGACTTCTTAATTCAAATATTAAACTTTAACCCTTGCTTTCAAGAAATACTCTTGCTTCTCCATGATAGGAACTTTAGTTTACCTTTGTGGATATCTATAGAGAAATATTCCCAAAGGGGACTGTATTATTATTGACTATTAACCAGTAAAGATTTAGAAACAGCTTCTGTCAAACCAACAAGATTTAGTTAAAATGATTGGCCTGGGAGAAAAAGTGTTAAAAGATCATTCATAAAAACGGCTACCATGGCTGGCCCCGTGGCTCAGGTGGTTGGAGCTCCGTGCTCCTAACTCTGAAGGCTGCCGGTTCGATTCCCACATGGGCCAGTGGGCTCTCAGCCACAAGGTTGCCAGTTCAATTCCTCGAGTCCTGCAAGGGATGGTGGGCTGTGCCCCCTGCAACTAGCAACGGCAACTGGTCCTGGAGCTGAACTGTGCCCTCACAACTAAGATTGAAAGGACAACAACTTGAAGCTGAACGACGCCCTGCACAACTAAGATTGAAAGAACAACTTGACTTGGAAAAAAGTCCTGGAAGTACACACTGTTCCCCAATAGAGTCCTGTTCCCCTTCCCCAATAAAAATCTTAACAAAAAATAAAACAGCTACTATTTCCATGCTCAGGCTGAGGCTTGACTCCATTTTGGTAGGAATTTGCAGTCCACAAGGAAGCATATTTCTAACAAGAAAATTCAGGTAAACCATGAAAAGTAGACTAAATTTTTAACTTTTTAATTACGGTTATTTTATTACAAAGTATTCCATACTTAGGATAAAAACTCCACACTGCACATACATAGAGTTGGAAGGAAAAGTTCTATATTTCTTCACTCTTTTATCACTTCCCAGAAGTAACCCCTACTACAGTTGCTTGTCTATTTTTCTGTAAGTTTTCTCTGCACATAAGCATAATATTTATGTATTAACCTCAAAGGTATTATATAATATGATGTAGTATTCCATAAGTTATACTTTTTATTAGGAATATATTTTGAATATCCATGTAAATACATACAGATATTTCATTTTTTCCTCAAAGCCTTCCTTAATGAGATAAAATTGTCCATTTTATCTCATTAAATGAGTAATCCCATTAACAATAGCATTAGCAATGATTTTAGTTTGCTCATAGTTTTTACAAGAGATCTAGGATGCGTTTGAGAAGGAAAGAAAATACTGAAGGCAGAGAAACACAAGAGAACTTGTAATAAAAACTGAAGAACAGGTATACTTGGGCAGGTTCATCCTAACAAGGGAATTTTAAGAACGCCTTAGAAAGTCATAATTTGAGACACATTTTGAAGAATGAGTAAGATATTGACATTAAGAAATAGGGGGAAATCATCACAGCCATGAGCAAAAGCATCGGGGTAAATGATGAAGGGCATGTTTGGTGTAACTTTTGATAAAGGGTATGTGCAGATGGCATAGGAATGGAGGTTGATGAGTGAACAAAGTTGTGGAAGATAATGTTAGAAATACAGATTTTAGAGCCTAAGATTAGACACATAGGCTGGATTCAGATATTGCAAAACTCTACCGTTGTGTTTAGGAGTTTGAAACTTAAGTTGTAGTCTAGTGGTTTTCAATGGGGGAAGACTTTACCCCCAGAGGATATTTGGCCATATCTGAAAACATTTTGCATTGCAACTATAAGGGCTGTGTGGCTGGTACCTAGTGGTTAAAGCCAGGGACGCTGCTGAACATCCTACTAGGCAAAGGAAAGCCCCCCCCCCCCACAACAAAGACTTATTGGGCCCCAAAATATTAACAGTGTCAAGGTTGAGAAACCCAAATGAGACCCAAACTTATTAAATTGTGTACCTCATCAGTAAACAAAATGTTGAGCATGCGATTGTGTATATGCATATATCACTACATAAATATTAAATTTTTAATATTTTTATGTATTTCATTTTCTTTGTTAGTCATATATGACCTATATTTTCTCTCCCCTAAATATTAATATTCTGTTACATCATTAAATATTAGCTATATTATTTAGTGTGGGAACGATATGAGTGAATCTGCTTCATTGCTTTTAATCTCAGTTGAACTCTTATGTCATAGCAGCCGAAAAGTCAGGTTCTCTATTAAACTTGCATTTATTTGGTTTTAACCACTACCGAAGCGGGAAATAACACAACACAAAGTGATGCAGATACAAATGGCAAAAACATACTGTTTTCTATGCTTATTAAACAATGATATTTTGAACTTCTATCCATCAGTTTTTGTGGAGATTTTTCTTGAACTATGTAGGAAATTTCTGTCTTAATGCTAACCACTTATTCTTCCCAGTTTATTAGAGGGTGTTGTATTCCTGTTCTATTAACAAGTAGTTCTAGGCCTAATAATTTTTGGAATTTAGAAGGTATATTAACACAGTAGAAAACCCTTTTATCAGTTTTCAAAGTTTGCAAATAGGAGTGTTTTTTTCAGCAATAAAACTACGTATGGACAGATATATTTCCAAATATTCACTTTCTGAATGCCTTCTACATAGCATGAATTCTTTTGAACACCAGTTGTTTTCTCACTCATTTATTCATAATCTTTACCTTTTGGGTATAGATTAATTATTTTATTCCTTCAGCATCTGCTGGGCAACATACTTCTGAAAACTACCCGTCATTACAGAAAAAAGTAGTATATATGGAAACTAGTCTTCTTTATAAAAGAAAACTGCGTATGCCTTCCTTAAATTTTATATCTGTTTCAAATGCTCTGCCATGAAACAGCCAGCAAGCCTTTGTATTGTGTATGTGATTTGCACAACCCCTTCAATCTCATTAAAAATTGTTTTAAAGACTGTTGGTCATTTAAAAATGAATGAGCACCTGCTACATAAACCCATGTAGTCTGCAATGTGCTGAGGTTAATGAAAGTGTGAGGAATGTTTAATATTTCTATATGTATTTAGACTGAAATAGGCATTATGGCGGTTTCTTTCTGAACTCCAATAAATTGTCTTGTGTACCCTCTTCTATGGGAGGCCCCCTCAAATAGAAGACTGAGCTAGGGAGTGATATGAATAGACTGGTGCTTTAAGGAGTTAACACAAGTGGCAGTCTGTTAGTCAAAGTATTTTTCAAGGCTGCATTTTAGGGAAGAAAGAATAGGGCAAGAAACTGGTTAGGAGGCTTATAAAATAGCATAGCATAGTCTAGAGAGACTGAGAAACAAAACCAAGGTAAGGGTTTTAATTTGACAGGTGTTTTGGAGATTGAATCAATAATTACATGCCAATGGAAGTAAAATGAGTAGGGAGGACTGGAAAGAGAGATGGAGATGAAACAAGAGAGAGAATGGAATATGCTGGGGAAAATAATACCATTGATGGAAATAGGAAAGGTAGAATAAGGGCTAGGCAGGGGTGTCCAAACTTTTTTCAATGTTTTTCACCAAGGGCCATATGCGGTAAAACACACAAACAGCCGGGCCACTCACTCGAGGTGAAGTACGTATTGCCTCACCTGGTTTATTTAAGTAAACTAAATATATTTTTGGAATTTGCTGCGGGCCAATTAAAAATGGATTGCGGGCTGCAGTTGGCCCGCGGGCCGCAGTTTGGACACCCCTGGGCTAGAGTTTTGTTTGGTAAACCGGGGACAGGAAGAGATTACGAGTATTAACTTTTGGTAGATTTGTCACTACCAGGTCATCTTTTAGTACCGCTGCAGTGCTCTTTGCCTAGGTATATAAAGAGTTCAGAAACTGAGTGTGCACCAGTGCATTCTACATTGTCCTTTATTAGTCATTATTGTGCAACATTACCAATGATAACATCAATTAATTTTGCGGAAATTTGCAAAAGTCTTTCAAGGGAAAAGAACAAGTTTTTTATCCTAATAATACTGATGTCTTACATCTACGCATATATCCTTCTTTATAATTAAAAGGGTAAATAGTAACTCTAATCTCCATCAGCATTATTGTGTCTCTTATTAGATGATGAGCACTGTAAACCTATCTCTATCTCACACAAAGAGAGTGAACACTAGCATTCCTTTAAAACTCAGCTTCAAGGATACTTTGTGGGAAATTATCGTCCCTGAGATCTCCCCGCAAACCATGCTATAATATCTTCTTTAAAAATACTGCCTTGACCCAGTTTTGAGGCCCTGGCTAGAGGCCAGTCAGTTCCCCTTCTTGAGCAGCTCATGAAATTTACAACTCCAACTATGTGCCTTTTTGAGATGTCATACTCTGACCCTGTCTGCACCCACCCTGATTTCCCCAGGATCTGGTATCAGACAACCAGGGACAACTCAATGCCCCAGCACCCCCTGAAGTTACTCCAGTTAGCCAGTCCTAAACCAGCTGGCTTGCCTTGTGTCTCCCTTTCCTTCGCTCCTTCCTTCTGCCTTGTGACCAACCCAGCGCCTTCCCCTTCCCCTGAGTGGCTGTGTGTGGAGTGCAGTGGTCTGTAAAACTCTTCTCTGTTTCTCTGGGTCTGTATGTGATCTCACAGCATGGTTATATGGTTGACATACAGGGCTCATGCGGTTTGGATAGCCTTATGACTGCAGCACATTATGCCTCTAACAAAGCACTTGCCACATTGGCTTGCAATTATCTGTTCACTTGTATTATGTTTCACTAGCCAGTGAGCTTCAGGAAACAAAACTATCTTTCATCTCTCTAACTCCCACTTCTAGCACCATTCCTGACACACAGTAAATGCTCAATAAGTACCAGGAATCTTTGAAATACAATATTGGTGAAATGAATGCACAATGCTTTAAGTATAAAATAACACAAAACCACTCTCCACTACGTAAATGGTTACGTTGCTGAAGACATTGAGCATTCTTTTAGACAAAAGCCCTAAGAAATATCAACTTATTATGTTACATTTTAAGTCAATAGTGGACACTGACTTGAGAACTATAGTATTACACTGCCTCCCTCATTAGAGTAAAGATTTGGTGGGGAATGTGCCATTTATAAAATGAAACAAATGATCGCCTCTTTTACTTGGTCCTCCTCTTTCACTGTAACGGAAGGTGTAGGTGGTATAGAACCCTGCATAGATCCCCTTTCAGTGGTGAGGCATTCATTCTCTCAGTAGCCTGGAGTGTTGGTTACTGACAGTTCACAGCTGAGATGCTCTCTGGGAACTGTCTCCTACATGAGATGATGTCTATATCCAGGAGTAGTCTGCTTTCAGTGAGTGTTCAGTGTGGAAAGGGTGACTGCACAGTCCCACTGCCCTTGTCTCCATGTAAAACATCTCTGAAGGGTCATCACTGATCCTGAGCACTCAGGGAGATTGGCTGAGGTCTCTGTGGCAAGTGTACGGCAATCAGCTTCTCCCTCTGTCTAATCCTGCTCCCTTTACTCCCTTGCAGGGGTTATTCCTGGGTCCTCCCCAGTGATCTCCTACATTCACATGGTTTTCTCAGAGCCTCACCGTCTGTTTCCCCGGGAAGCCAGCCTAAGCTATTCTTTATGAACTAAAGAGATGCACAATTAATTTTAAATGTGAAATGAACACTTAAGAACGGCTTGAGCAGTGTCTTGACTGACTTCACACTTTCTAGTGAAAGACTAGATTTTACAATGTGTATTGATAAATAATAGACATTCTTGGGGATTACAAGGAGATTTATGTTTTATTCCCCTTTCCCACATTTCCCCCAATTTTCTTGCTCTTTTATTAAAAAAATATTTAAAATAATCATTAATAATTTCTCAAGAGAAAAACTACTTTACGCTAGTTACTTTTCATAGTTAAATAGACTTTTAAAGAGTTGCCGAACCTTCTTTGGTAAAAAAAAAACAAAAAAAAAAAACACAAAAAACAAAAACCCAGAAACATTATTTAATCTATATGAAATATTCAAAGTAATTGACAGTGTACGTGACCCATTTAAAATAAATTAAATAGATAAATAACCACTAACCCACTTTATTTATAAAGGGTTTGGAATCTAAGGATATTCAAGGAAAAAGAAAATTTCCCAGAAATATTTTTAGCTCTCAACAAGAGCTACATATTACTATGTAGTTATTTTAATAGTATTATCTAATGCTGTGCCAGTTTCCTTGTGACTATTTCAATCATTCTTAACTATGCATAATTTCCTATGGCAAATCACGTACACTTAGGAATTCTTTGTTCCTGTGTTCCAGATAAGCTCCTCCTTACTTCTAAGGCTTACAAAGTTAGTGAGGGTGATCAGCTATAACAAGTCTGAAAAAAAAAGAAACACCAAGAATTTAGAGATTGATTTTCGGTAAACTGTGAGTTCATCAGCACCAAAGGGACTTTTCTCTCGTCTACCTCTGTTCTTATTTAAGATGACAACAAAATTATTGAGAAATGACCCAAACAAGACGGTGGTGAGAGAGGGAAAAAGTACTTGTTTTTTCTTTCTAATAAGAGATAGTTAATTTGGGAAAGAACAGTGCAGAGTATGAAATAAGCTTGTGGAAAGGAAACAAGAGAAGTCAAATGGCATCAATCTGTTTTGAGTACTGAAACAGTTCAAATTCAGTACTCTTTGCTAAACATGTTTTTATTTGCTTGGAGTAAAGCAGCTGAGCTAGTGTTTTTTTCATTCTGGCAGAGAACAGACTACTGAGGGTCACGCTAGTTTGATGTCAGATCTCTTTATTTGATTAGAAAACATCTTATAAAAAATAGACGAAAGAACTCAGAGATGAAACACAGAACAGAATCAAGTGCTGTCACTCACCTGGCTGAAATGCGTTTCAGATCTTTTTTTATTTCTGCCTTCTAGCTTGGTTATGCTTTGGTGCTTACAAAACAGGTGACATTTTGAACTTGCTGGTTTTAAATCTAGAGAAAGCCAGATTTCTGACCTTTGACCCAAAGGCAGGTATAATTGTTAACTACTGTAATCAAAATGATCGTACAATGATTTTCCTGAAAATCCCCACTTCCTTGTGATAGGGCCTCTTTACTAATGCCATCTATTACGTTGTGAATAATAATAGATGGCTCAGTATGGACAGGTGTGCATTCATTCCTTCGTTCTACCTGAAGCTTCAGCTACTTTTATTCTATAGCACAGTGGTTAATAGATATGGTCCCAGAGTTGGATCTGTATTTAAAGCCCAACTCTGTCACTGCCATCTTGGGCAAATGTGTTAACTCATCTAAACTTGAGTTTTCGCCTCTCCAAAATGTGAGGAATCATTTTCATCTCTCGTATAGTGCTAGCATGAGGAATGTGCATAACACACTCGGCTCAGTGTCTGGCACAGGGTTCTCAACCTGCTTTGAACCCGGCCAGGAAAAAGGGTTATTATTTAGCAGCGGACCTAGCAACTTCACATTTGGTGTCCTGGCTGAGAAAATCAAGTAAATAAAAAAGGAATAAAGATAGAAGTCAAAATAGCACCTATGTTAATTATAGAGGCCAGACTGGAAGGCATATGTGAAAACCAAACTCCAGAACGAGGCGTATTTATCCATCCAGCCTCAGACAGCTTGGCTGCAGTCACATACTCTCAAAAGAGCAGTCCTGTGCCCTCCGCCTGCAGCTCATACTCCAGGGAAAGAGGGGAGCTGGATATGTCAGTTCCTCCTCCCCCAGATTTACAGTCTCAAATGTGACTCCGCCTTGTCAGGGATAAAATGGGAAAGACATACAGATCCAAAGTTGCATCCATTCGGCTACCTTCACAGCAATGACTCATCAGACATAGGAAGGAACATGTGGACTGAAGTGCTCCCTGAATGATGCTTGTTACCACTATGAACTGACACGGATGTTTGTATTTCTTTATTTGGCGCCAAACATGAGAAATACGTGGGAATTATTTGATCTCCTGTCTTTGTTTTTCTAAGGTGAAAATAATAATTAAAAAAATAAAAGTCAAAACTAAAATTTTGAACAATATGGACAAAGAAAAGAAGAACTGCATGAAATTAAACTGGGGGTAGGAAATAAATCTACCCCAGCATACCTACAATACATGTAATATAGGATTCAGAAGTCTTTGCAGTACTACTACTAGAATAATAAATTGTAGACTTATGAAGAAAGGACAGTACAATTAAAGAGAACATATTTTTAACCTCTAATGAAATATCTAGACAGAAATTATAGTGTGATCTGAACCATAGATCTTGAAATGGACTATATTTTCATTTGCAGTATGTAAATTTCACTTATAAATATGATATTGCTTGATTTGAATATATTTGATTCCCAGCATATGGCCTAGAAGATGAACTGCATATATATTATAATAGTTTGTGACGTTTTTGTATATTCTCTTCTCACTACTCTGCTTCTTATATATCATGCAAATACTTCTATTCCTTACTGTCTCTAAGGAATAAATAGTAATGGGAATGATATTTTAAGGTATGTAAAATTTTTGTTTCTATAGCACAGACAGTGGTCTCTATAAGAGCCAAGAAAACATCTGAGGTAGAAAATTGATCTAATACCAGCTGAAGGGTAGGTATTGACATTCTTAAATGAAAGGTTATTCAAATTTAACTAATTAGAAATTCATGGGATGCAAGAAGAGCATATATAAACATTTAATTTGGAGAAGTATATTACATGCAATTATGATTTATTTCATCAAAATTTTAAAAATATTGATAAACAGTATGGCACCGTATTGTATTTCGTTGTGTAATGAGTCTCTCTGATAGATGGGCCATCTCAAGGATGAGAGACTCTTTCATTCGTTTGCATTCCCAATGTCTTGCAGAATGCTCATCACAGGACAGTTTCCCAAGTATTTGTTGGATGAAAATTTGCTAGAGATACGAGGCATTGGTTAAATAAATAACCTCAAGTTAAGAATATCAGTGTCAGCAGGGAGGCTTTTTTTATTTACTAAATGTTACTTATTCACTAGATATTCATATACAATAGCATATATGTTTGGAAACGTATCCTGCAAGCAGTCTGCCTTTCAAAACTATTTTTTATGCCTACGAGATTCCTATGCTTATAACACATCAGGTTCGATAACCTCAGAAAAGCACATTCATATATTTTTTTCCACCAACTTTCAAAATAGTCCTCTGCCTTTCACTCAAATTCAGATAATTTGGAGGAAGGAAGATCTGAAAAACCTGTCAAACATAATTATAGAGTGCAGCAGTCCGCCCAGTGATGGGATTGGTTCAGTGGTTATTTTTGAAACACGCCTGCACGAATATACAGTGCTTGAGTTCTTCAAGTACTTCAAGATATTTTCTTTTTATGAACATGGGTGAAATTTTCCCCTTCATGTTTTATATTAGATGAACACACAGTTACTGACTGAAAGCCAGAAAGATGATTATTATTCAAAGACACTCCACAAGCATTTAAATGAATGCTGTAACCCTTTCTCTACTGCTTACTCCAGGTTTTCCACGATCCCCCTATTTCCAACGGCAGGAAAGAGTGCTGCTCTTGGAGCCATATTTTGCCAACTCCTTTGCAAAATGAGAGAAAAATTCATTTGCAAATCATGATTATTTCATGATGTGTTCACTAACATTTTAGTGTCGTATAATGATGATTTCATAATATTATAGCATAATTTCCCAGTTTCAAGTTCAGTGTTTATTATCAGACACTTAAAGCCAGGACATACCATAATATTAATGGGTTTTGCAATAATAACGTGCAAAGTAGTCCACATTGGAGTCTACATATTTGGAACATGGCTTTACATCTTTTTTCCTGTCTAAAATTTCTGTTTTCCCCTTCTTCCTCCTTTGTTTTTATGTTATGTTTGCACACTTTAGTTATAAGTTTCAAAAACAGCTTGCGTCCTATAGGATCACACCTAATTCATTTAAGGAAGAAACCTGCTGATGCAATTTTTAAATACATTAAAGATCCTCAGGATAGAGTCCACCATTATGTTTTCCGATCATGAAAGGATCACAGTGACAATATTATTTCACATGCCTTTCTTTTCACTTCCATATGGCCTGGAAAATTTGGTGCATTGCTAGACTTTCTAGCTAGTCTGAACATGCCTTGCTATTAGAATGCTACCTTTTTTTCTATATGGGGCTTATAGTTTTTAAGTATTGAAACAGCTTCATTGGTACAAATGGCATGTTACTAGAGTTCAGGGAGCATTAGGAGGAAGTGTTATATGACTAGAAACAAATGATGAGGGTCCTCTTTAGTACTGTGATTGAGTTGTTAAATACATGGAGAAAAGGAAGAAAGATGAATTCTAAAATCAGCAATTGCAAGGAAATTTTGGTCATTTGTCTCAAAGATTAGCTCATGGTTTGCATAGGTGGGGTGGGTCAACTATGTTTGAAGGGTGGCGAAACATATCCAGCTGAGATTTAGCTCCGCCATTTATCCTGATATGGGAATTTCTCACTTTACTCAACCCTTGGGATTCAGGCCCTGATGGTTTCTGATAAAACACATGAATTAGAGAAGGAATACATATCAGGTAATTACAGGTCATTAATACCACTGTCTTTTGTTTATTAGATTAGCTAGTCAGTCTGCAGAGAAAGAGCAAAACAAAGAAGGAATTTTCCTTGAGGTAGAAAGAATTCACAACATAACTAAGCAGTCAGTTCTAAAGCTCTTCCCATTGTCATACACTTAATGGATAACATCCAAAGGCAGAACACGGTCCTGTGTGCACAGCCGCAGTTGTGTGCAGCTGCTTCCTGCCACCGTGTACTAATTCATTCCGTCCCTTACTTGCAAAGGTGGCGGAATGTAGTGTTTCTGATGCAGGCTCTGGAATTGGATGGCTTATGCTCAAACCCCAGCTCTGCCCCTTTTTAGCTGTGAGTCTTTGGGTAAATCACTTACACTCGAGGTTGCCGATTCCTTGTTGGTTACATAGGTATAGGAATTGCATCTTCCCCATGCATTTATCAAGAGGAATACATGAGTTAATCCATGTAACACAGCACATTCAGTAAGCCCTCAACAGTAGTCTTTATTATTATTTCATATTCCATGGAAGAATGGAAATTGGAATGTAGGTCAGAGAGATTAATGTATGCTCACACCATATCAGTTCAATATAGTGTCAGCATAAAAGGCACTTGCTTTATGAGTAGTACATGTGGTGCCAGAATTTAGCAGAAGTCAAGTCTGTTGTACAGTCACTTTCACTGTCCTAAGCATCACTGAGATTTGTGTTGGAATTTCTGAATGAGTATTTTTCACTTCTAAAATTATCTTGCTTTTTAAATGTTGGTGTTGGGTATAATATGTTTATGTTTATGATATGAAGTCTCTTGTAAGAAAAAAAAATGATAAAGCAAAAGAATATCGTCTTCCCTCTTTGCCCTCCCCTGACTAGTCTGTCTCTTCAGCTCAGGAGCAAATTTGATACAGGGTTTGAGGAAAGCGCTGTTTTTTGTTTTGTTTTTTGTATGTGCCCAGTTTGAAGTAGTCCCTATGAGAAAGAGTGATAGGAGACCCTTAGCCTGGATTGCTGCTAATCCTTCCACCTTTACATCCATTAAGTGTTACTCCAAATTTTTCCAACATAATAACATTAAAAAAGGAAGACAGTTCAAACACTGAATTATCTGTGAGACTCAGCCAAGTCACACCAGCTGCACTGGCTTGGTTTCTATATCTGGGCTCCAAGGCGGGTAACGAAAAAAAATCTCCATGAACAGTATTTTAAGAATTTTGGCAACACACAGGACAGGGGAATTAAACAGAATTCTTTGCTGAAATGAGAATTGGTAGAAAACAGTTGTTCACCAAGTAATCCAAGTAATCTAATGTATCTAATGGCCAGCCATTAGGATACAGACAAGTACGCCCAGAGCACTGTCCAAAGCCACCATGTCCCCCTCGTAAAGACCAATGGGCTCAATGCCTGAGTCCCAGGAAGGAGAAGCAGCAGTGGACTTAATAAGAACATGGAGAGTAAAATGGATTACTCACAGTACTGCTTTTTAGCCTCATGGGCAACATCTCCCAACAGCCAGTGTGACGTAAGATGTGTGTATGCCTGCAGAGAAGCTTTAACTTGTTTTAGCTCTGATTTTCTTGTTCTGTCCTTTAAATCATTACATGTGGCTGATTAGTTTCTTAACTTGGTTCTCTGTGAAGTTTTCTTATTATATTGCTACATCCATTTTGTAGAAAAAGGAAGAGGAAGAGTTTAACAGAGCTGTACTCTATCTTATATAAAAAAAGACTGTCATTAGAAGCAGACTAAGAGTCTATGACTTGTAACTAATTGGTGAAGTTTAAATATTGAAGAGAAGTTATAAAACAGTATAAGGAAGGCCTCGATATAGTGAGTTCTTATTATTTTTTACTTAGAACAGATAAGCATTATTATCTCTATGTAATTATTAAATTCTCATTTTAATATGGTGCTGTTGTCACCAGGGGTTCACGGGTGTCCAAAAGAGGACTCCACCAAGAGTACCTGTGACTGGGTTCTTGTCTCTGAGCAAGAAAGAATTCAAGAGCAAGACGGAGGAAAGCAAAAGGGATTTATTGAAAACAAAAGTACACACTTGAGAGGAAACTGTGGCCTGAACACAGAGAACAAGTTGCACCGAGGAAGTCACGATCAGTGGTTTTTATCCCTCCCTGGCGGATTCCTGGTGACTGGAATTGGTGACATCCCATTGACATAGTTCATTCATCTCCGCCCCCTGGGTGGGACTCTCTGTTTCCCAATGTTTCTTACTTATTTGGTTCCTCTGGAACTGTCATGGCATCAGATGCATGATTGGAGTGGTAGTAACAGCAATGCAAATGAGATTATAATTACATTAAAATTAGCTAAAGATCAGGTCCCAACCATAGGGATTAGCCTTGTTGGATGAAACTGGTTCTTGTTTTTCTCCAGCTGCAGGTGCTGAATCCCCTTACTTGTTACCTGCGTAACCAGTGAGGCACCTGTTGTACCCTGGAGTGTGTTGTCAATTTCCTAGACTATCTCCTAGACTATCTGTCCAGCTTCACTTTATTGCTCTATTTAAAGAACAAATTCAACAGATCTTGACCTTGGCATAAGAAGTTTATAATAAAGCATATCAAATAAAAAAATAAACAAAGCAAAATACCACATTAAGATGTTGTTCAGTGTATTCAAGACATTTAGAAAACTTGGAAAAATAAAATTTAGATGTAAGGGTGCAAGTCATCTAATACAACTATTTGAATTCCATGTAAATGGAAAAGGCTTATAGGAGAATGTGAGGAGGAGATAGGTCTTTCTGGTTCAGAAGAACACTTGGGATGAATGGCCCATGTGTGGTGGTGTTACTTCCCAGGACATAAAAGGGCTGGAGCCTATTTTAGGATGAGCATGGCGGCTATCTGATAAAGTTGGGATGAGTTGTGGACAGGGTGGCTTCACAGAAGCCTCTATCTAGTCAGCCCAATGGTGCAATGAGGAGGGAAGTAAGTAAAGCTCAGAAGCAGCCGTTTTACAAGACGTTTTCTAAGTGTTATGCAATTGGGTTATATAACTGAGGCAAACAAGAAATCATAGATCTGGAATCCAGTCTTGGTTCCAGGTGACATAGCTTACGTGAAATTTTATGATGATAATATTGAAGATGGTCGAATGTTACTATTTCCCCCACTTACTGTTCTTCAGATTAAAGGGGAATGAAATGCAGCGAAACCACAGTTCTGGACTTCTGTGACATAGCACACTGCTTACTATGTGAAGGTTCTTTAGGTTAGTGCCCTTTCAAGTGTACCACCAGGAGGAGAACGGGAAGCAAAACAAACTAACTTCTACGTATCCTGTTTCCTGGAGCAACAAACACCTTTTGTGCTTCTTGTTTGTGCTCATAGTAGTAGCAGGAGACCAAGAACTAGTCTAGAACAGAGAGGAATGCTTTTAATGCTATCCATAGGCAGGGATAGCATCTCACTCTGGAGGAATAGTTCATTTATTCATTCATTTTCATCTCACCCATGCATGCCAGTCCTCAAACCTGGACTTGGCCTTTGAGTTCTGGCCTCTTTTAAAATATTACAGGGTCTTCTGGTCAGGTTTGGAATTTGTTTTCTCAATCAAAAATAATAGGGATCATTCAAGCAGCTCTTCTAATCCTGTTTTTTCCGCGTACATTTTTTAGGCCAATTAGAAAGTATCTTTTGCTGTTTTGCTATTTGAACCTCTTTCTTTTCTGGCAGAACAAATGCACGATTGTCTGTTCTATTATTCATTGCTGTGCAGCAAACCAACCTAATCATAATAGCATTGAACAACAATTAGTATTGTCACTCATAATTCCAGGGGCTGACTAGGCTCAAGCTGGTGGTTCTCACTCAGAGTCTCCCATATAGCTGTAGTCAGATGGTAGATGGGTTTGAACTCATTTGAAGGCTTCCTCTTTCACATGTCTGGCACCTGGGCTGGGAACAGTTGGGATATCTTGGGCATATCTCTCTCTCTAGGTTGTTCTCCTTGTGATCTCCCCTTCATGGCAGGTGTAGGGTAGCCATGGCAAGTCAGTACTCATAGGTGTGAGACCTGAGTGAAAGAGCCAGACAGCAGCTGTATTAACTTCTGTGACCTAATCTTGGAAATTAAGCAGTAATACTTCCTCAGCCATCTATTTGTCAGAAACAAATAACTAAGATCAACCCATGTTCAGAAGGAGGGGAATTAGACTCCATCTCTTGATGGAGTGACCTCCACAGTCTTCATTCGTTGGCTCTCCTGCCTATTCTTCATAGAGACACTAATTCGTTGTCTAAATCACTACCACAGCCACCATATTTCTTCATTTCCATTACAAATAATTTATTAAGCATCTCATTGCATATGTAAATGTTCCAGGAATGCGTTAGACAGAGTTCAGGTAGAAATGCATAGGTGCTATTTTTGCCTTTTAGAGATGCACCATCTGTGGCAGACCACACAAAATAAAGCACTGACCAAGGCCAACAGCCAACATTCAACACTCATTGAAGATTTGTTATGTGTCAGACACTGTCCTAAGCTCTAGGAATACAGAGAGGAATAAGACTTACATTCTTCATGCCGTACGCTCATGGTGCAATCTGTATGACGACCAAATTGAAGCAGTTTAATTTGGAGGTATGCACCATTCCACTGGGAATGCTTTCCTCAAGATCTCTAACAACTTCCATCCTGTCGAACCCAGGAATAACCAATGGCCAAATCTGTGCCCATCTTAGTTCTTTTTACAGCAATCAGTATTCGACACAGTTAGCCTTCTTGATAACACTTTGTTCAACTGATATCTTGCACACCACTTTCTTGATTATCTTCTCTCCAACCTTCTCTTTTTTTTTAGTCTCCTTACTGCTTCCTTTTTCTCTTAATGTTGGAATGTCCCAGGGCTCAGTTCTGGATTCTCCTCCCCCTATACTCCCTACTTGCCATCTCATGGCTTTTTACTGTTATCTACACAGACAAGTGACTCCCAAATTTATCTTTATAACCTTGGCTATCCAATAGGCTCTTTAGTGGCCTCTCCAACTGACTTCTGCCTTCAGCCGCCTGTGGGCAAACATAAGAGTCCAAGTTTAACGGTTTGAAAGCAGAGCATTTGATATCCCCAAACACTCAAACCCACCCCTTCTGGTATTCTCCATCTGAATTAACGATACTTTCATCTGCCCCTCCTGCAAAGTGCCTGTAAGTGATTCTTGATGGCTCTCTTTTCTCCTGATCATCATATAAAATCCATTAGGAAGTCCTTTGGCACTACAGTCAGGATAGATCATGATCAGTACACTGTTTCTTTCTAATTCTATTGTTTCAGCCATCATGTCCCTACGTGCAGGACCTGGAACACAGTAGATGTGCAATACATATATGTGCAAAGTACAAGAGTAACCTGAGGCTAGTGTTTGTTCCTGTCATATATGGACATGGCATTATGAAGTAGGGAAGGTTACAGAATGTAAATTCCAAGTAAAGCAGGATTAGGGAAGCGGTCTAGTCTTCTTTGGTCAATGAGACCTTGTGAGGAATACTGGGCCGAATCCCAAAGGAATCGCTTTTACTCTAACCTCTCAACTGAGAAAAGTAGTAAAGAGACAGTCTGCTGTGAAACACGTCTTTTCAAAAAGTTACAGGAAAGCCAGGAAAGTTGATGTTGATGGTTAAAGTTGTTTATTCCTCTTTGACAAATTTAAAATGATTGGAAGTTTTAAACTCTTGCCCTGTCTCTCCTCATTGTGAATCTCATTCTGTCTGTTAAGGTAAAAGTTATTTTTCTTCCTTCTTGGGTGTTTTGGAGGAACATTATTTTTACTCTCGCTTGCAGAGAAAAAAAATTTTCCCCCCCAAAAAAGTAAATATGGTTTTTAGCTTTAAAATATCTTCTTAGAAAAGTTCTCTGGAAACTAAGCTAAGTACACTGATACCCCCCAAAAAACAAGTATCTTTATGTGTCTTGTCACTTTTATAGGAAATAATAAAAGTCCCCCATTTCTTAGAAGTATGTGACTTGGTGTCTAAGATCAAAAATTTTATTTTGAAGGAAATTGTATCCAGGTTATTTTTATTTCCCTACAATCAGTTTTCAAGCTGTACGTTTAAAAACTTGTTTTTTTCTCCTTTTTAAACTTGTATGTTAAAGCACATTATGTTATGCTTTTTGGTATGAGGCATTTTAGTTGCGTTTATCTTTGCTTTGATTACCTGGTTGGAGCTTTCAAGAGCACTTTACAAAGACATTAGGAGTAGCTGGAGAGGAAGGTTTGACTTAGTTAGAAAGTTTCTTTTAATTTGCCTCCCCCAAGTGACCTACTCAAATTGCTTTAAGAAAAAAAGTTCTGGGCATGCCTGGCAACGATCTGACCGGGAACAGTTCCCCGTGGAGAGTGCGTGTCAGGAAGGTTAGTCCTAGGGTAGGTTGCTCAACCTTTTTCTGTTCCAAATGGTTCCTGTGCTTCTTACCTGAAGCAAATTCTTACCAAATTAGGGAAGGTTAAATGAAGTGAAGGGAGGTGGTTTAGAGATGGCGAAAGAAACAGGACATCTTTAAAGCCTCCCCGCAAAGTCAGCATTTGATCCCTCTTTCCTCTTCTATAGATGTCATAACAAAAGTAATAATAGCACCAGCCACTCAAAATCACTCTGCTAAGGAGTTACTACTTATATACATTCTGCAACTGAAGAACCCAAGGCTCCTACTGGGATGTAATTTAATGAAAGGTAAACAACCAGTACACACTAGAACTGAACTGTCAGTGTTAGTCTGATTCTCCAGGGGCACAGGTAGGGCCCCTCTTTCTTCTTCCCCCTCTTCTCCTCCTCATCCCTTTACCTCGGCAGAGCCAACACCAGACCCCAGTGTTTATCTTTTGGAAGTCTGTAGGGGCCGAGGGTAGAGTCATTTTGCTTTCTAATGGGCTTAGGTAATCCATCTAAATACAGAATGTGCTAAGGACAGACCTGGCTACCCAATTATAGTCTCCTTTTAGCTTTGGCTAGAGAGAAATCCCCAGAGCAAGTGTTAAACTTGGTCACCCACGCTACTTCCTTTCTTGGCTGAGAGTCAGACAGTGAATTATGGATCCGGCATAAAGTCTTATTCAGGAAATAATAACTACCACAACCCAAGCACTCAGTGTTTCAGCTTTGAAAGTGAGTTCATGATCATTGCCCAATTTTATTGGCTTTGATAGGGTGTGGGCCTGGCTTCAAAATAAACATACTGGGTTTTCCTCTGTATTGGTAAATTATGGCATGCTGCCTTTTTAAATTATAATAGCAACTTTATAAATTAGTAGCTCTTACATGGCAATAGTTTTCAAGTCAACCTCCTCCCCCAAATATTTAACAAATCTATATTGAAGAAACATCATTTATGGAATAATGGTTCTGCCATCAACCATATCTACCTATGTTTTAAAAGAGTGATATTCTCCTCTGGAAAACTTTTAAAAGTAGTTCCCTTGGAAACAGTTTGGTTCAATTAACTGTTTTTATCCCCTAGTCTATTTTGTTGTTGTTGTCATTTGTGGTATATTGTTAAGAGGTGTGATGTTAATTTCTTTATCTTTTGATATTCCCCCCAAGTCTACCACCCCTCTGACATTGTACATAACTGTTGCAATAGTGATGTTAATTTCTTGAAGAATAAATTTTGATTCTCGATGTTTCTTAAACAAGCAAAGTACAATACTTTGTGATATATTGAATAATCACAAAAATGAAGATGGCACAAAATGTGAATATGTATTTTGAAAAGCAACAAATAAAAGCAAATAAAATTTCAAAATTGAAAGACTCAATATGCCAGTTATTAGAAAACAAGCTATCTTGAGAAGTACATCATTCAATATGGTTTACATATTAACTCTAAGCACAAGTAGATGCCATTTTATACACATAATTATGCCTTGAAGTATAGGAGGAATTAATATCCAGCACTAGTTCTGCATTCCCATGACACGTCCATGAAGTAAATTTTGTTTCTTCCCAGTTGGCCTCAGTGACCTCTCTCATTTCTAAAATCATAATTCTCCTGCTTGTTTTATGCCTGCATTCCTTCTTCATTTCCTTATCCCTAAGAATAAATCAAATCTCTGTTACTACTTTTACTTCATAATGAACTTACATTTCACAATTATACATATACCTATAATGATATATTTTTAGTTTGATTGTGTGATAATGATCTTGCGCTGTGAGCTGCAGGTGATCAGTAATCACGTGCATTTTATTCACTGATCTATCTGCATCTCTAAGAACGGTGTTGACATAGTAGTTGCTCAGGAAACACTTGTTAAATAAATTAATTAACCAATGAAGGAAACAATGTAACTATGATTTATTTATTTTTTATTGTCTCCCACTTGACTTTGAATACAGTGAATTTCCAAAATTAATTCAACAAATATTTAGTGGCCACCTGCTATGTTTCAGACGCTGTTTTAGGCTCTAATAATAAAGTAATGAATGCAATCATATGTAGCCCCTGTTCTCTTGTAGTTCATAAGTATGGGGCTGGGGTGGAGACACAGATATTAAAGGATCCTATAAATACTATACAGACAGTGACTGTAAATGGAAAGGAAAAAAACAGGTTACTATGAGAATATAGTGGGAGTCCACTTTAGATTCTAGGGGCAGAATGCCTAAAATTCGGCACATTTCATACAAGTTAATATTTTGTGATATTTTATGCATAATCTTGTATATCTAACCCATATAAACACAAGGGATAACATTGTACACCACTTTGCCTTTTCTGGAGCTTGAAATTCAGTGCTGAATATATGAAAATCACTCATTATAGTCTTAGTAATTGGTTGGAAATATGTTCTGTTCAGATTCTTAAAAACTTAAGGCATAAGTAAGAGGTGAGAGAATTTTCTGCTTGTAGACTTTGCTAATAACTGAGCTTGGTCAATAATCCAAGTCACAGAAGGTTATTTTGAAACTAAATCTCTTGGGACCTAAGGATAGCTTCACTGGATTTATTTCAAGTCAGCACATTACAGGTTGTCTGTCTAAGTGAACTCTTGTTATTTCCTGTTATTGATGTCCAAAAACTCTTAAAAGCAGTAACTTTTCTCCTAAGTTAATTTAAAGTGACTATTAAAAATAGAATCTTTTAGAGTTTTCTTTATGAGAGCTGTATTTTAGGGCAGGATTGATATAAGGAACTGAAAATAATTGTTATATTTTCTTTCCTTCTATCCTGTGTCATGTATTCAGCTGAAATTCACTACTAGACCAGGATTGGCTAAGACCAATACTAGTCTGAGAGAAATGAAATCATAAGAAAAAGAATTGATTGGAAGATGAGAGATTCTGGAGGGGGAGATAAGGGACAGGTTTTCCTGTACAGAAATTGAATTCAAACTTTTTCCTGCCCCTTGGGCGATGGGTAAGGGAGTGGGGACACACACACACACACACACACACACACAGACAGACACACACACATAGACACACACACACACACACACACACACTTCACCACCACTACAATCATATCCTAGATTCTATTGCTATAGTGCAAATATCTTTAGTTAGCAGGAATAAAGTATCTTTCAGTTCTTTATTTTCCTTTTGTCGTTTGAGTGCCAGGAAATCAAGAAACTTGCATCTCATTAGCTGGTAAACAAAGACTGAAGTCCACATAGATTTTGCCCATTCTTGAAATTAGCTTTATTAGACATTTTTCTCTGGAAGTTTTCAGTTGGATAGCAATTTGTAATATTATTGCTTACGAATACAGTGGAAATATGTGCATAAATTATTATTAATGTATTATCTATTAACTGTAATTTCTCCACTAAAAGGATTAGAGTGAAAATATTTCTCTAGGTAATTTCAATGATGTAAGCTGGGGGGAAATTTCTATCCTCAAAGTTGGGAATAGATGTCAACAAGTCCAGATAGTCTTCCAAATCCAGATGACCTAGTTAATTTTATTTCAGGGCAACGAGCAGATGGTGAGTGTTCTCTGTCTCTCTGGCATTAGCGTGCACTCTGTCACCATCAGACGTAACGTTGGCAGATGGCAGTTGCGTTAGCAAACATTCAGTTCTCTCCCCACCGTTCTTCCCTTAGGACTGAGCAAGGCCCGGCCATGGCTTACAGCTGAGTCACACTGTGGCCACCTCTCCAGAGAATTTCAATCCACCGGAAGCCCTCAGTAATGTGGGCTTTCCGGTTCCCCCATGGCCAGAGGCACAGCTGGGCATCTTCAAAGGCTTGTGGTAGATATTGTGGTCTCAGTGTTAAATCAGTCAGGGGTTCAGTGCCACTCCAGGTCCGAGTTGGCATGTCTATGGGATGGGTGGGATATCCTCACCCTCGTGTGGAAGTGCCTGAATATATTATATAAGGGCAGCCTTTCTTGGTCTCTGGTGGACTTTTCTGGATAGAAAAGCAACCAGCCATAGTCAGCAGAGTTTTGTCCAGCAGTGTGAATCATTTAACTTCCTTGTTGATCTTTAGAGCATGAAAGGCATCACTGTGAATAAAAAAAAATTAAGTAGAATCTCCCTTATCGTGAATCCAGGTGAGAATGTGTCACAGATGCACTCATGTATTTGTATTTCTACAAAGACCTTTGTGACATCCTAATTGTTGTACATCTAGGATAAAACGAGTGCTTACTTTATTAACCAACTCTCCCTGAAATCATAGATGCTGTCCTGGGAGATGAAGGAAGTTTCAGAAAACCTAAAAGGTACCCTTTGTCTTATAGGAATTTATGGGTCAAGGAAATAATGCAAGTGAAAGAATATGGGTAAGGGACTTATTAAATCATTTGTCCCTGTTATATGTGCACGTGCTTTTTAGCATGCAAGATGACAAATGCTTAACTTTTTAAACATTCCCTTTCAAATTTTTTAAAAGACATTTTTTTTAGAGTAGTTTCAGGTTCACAGCAAAATTGAGAGGGAAGTGCAGAGATTTCTCATATGCCTCCTGCCCCCACACATGCATATCCTCTCTCATTGTCAACATCCCCCACCAGAGCGGGACATTTGTCACAACAGGTGAACCTACACATCATGAACCCTGTAGTTTACATTAGGGTTCACTCTTGGTGTTGTACATTTTATGGGTTTGGACAAATCTGTAATTACCACATATCGATCGTTATGTCATAAAAATCCTCTCTGCTCTGCCTGTCTATCCCTCCCTCACTCCAGACCCTGTGGTCTCCATAGTTTTGCCTTTTTCAGAATATCATATACTTGGCATCATACAGTATGTAGCCTTTTCAGGTTGGCGTCTTTCACCCTTTCAACTTTGATCATTCTTATTCCTGAATTGATCATACATATGCAAATTCCAATCAAGCAAGTGTGATTGATAATACGAGTATTAATTGCACGTTTCCAAATGCAAGTTTGCTATCATCAGAGCTGTAAACCATGACAGAAAATATCTTTTATAATTTGTCTCTGAGTTAGGAATCGGAGATAACAAGCAATGTTGGTGGCTTATTATTTATTGCCACCTGAAATATGTATTTGTGATAAAATTCCTTTGACATTATTCATGGTGACTATTCACCAGCTGATATGAAATGCTCAATAGTAAGTCAAAATCTGTTTTAGGCTCTAATAATAAAGCCTAAAACCCTGATTGGGTTCACGCCATGTGTTGCTGATGAGTGATACACAACCACTTTAATAGTTCAGAGAGCAGTGGCCTCACCGGTTACACTGCTTGCAGTACATTATAATCTGCATATTAGCTTTCTAGAACAAGCAAATAATTGCTTTAAATGTGTTGACAGTATATCAAGATAATTTTGAATATAATGATGAGCTAAAAAAGAAAGGGGGAACTTTGGATACATACATTAGGGCAGGCAGTCTTTTAAGGTTTAAGGTCATAAATATATTGATTAGAGCACAATACATTTAAAGGAATGATAGAATAGAGTAATCTGATGGATGATGTCTTTTTTCTAGTGATTCTTAAATATTTTTTTAAATTTGGCTAGGAAACTATCAAGTGCATCTGGGTTGCTTTTACACATATTTGACTTGACGTTGGCCTAGAACATTCCTTTAAGCAGGATTATGGTATGGGATCTCTGAAAAAATCCCAATTTAAAGGAAAATGCAACTTTGATTATTTGTTAAGTATAAATACAGAATGCACTATGGTTCTAGTGATTTCTGAATAGAACTATAACTTAAGTGCATTCGGATACTTTTGGAACTGCAAGATCTTCTTTTGTTTTATTTTATTTTTGTTTCTGAATTATTTATATAGTCACCTCAATATTCTGCTTTGGTTTCCTATAGGGGCCTAATTTTATTTATGTTAATCTTGTAAGCATGGTACCAAATGTATTTTTTCTGTTGTCTTTGGACGTGCTCCTGGAATTTATAAATATTTAAATATGTGTAATCATTGAATTTTAGAGTAGGTATAGACTCTGAACTCTTTCTAATGTGGTAAATCTCGAGTTTGGGGCCTAACCAAGGTCACAAAGGAAGAATTGGGCTGCACTAAAATCTGCATCTTTAATCATCAAGGAATAAAGCTGTTTGGGATATTGATACAACTGAACACCGAAATGAGCTGTCCAGAGAATTCTAGAGAGTAAAAGCTGACAAGTGGAGGCTTGTCAAGATTTGCAAAATCCCCAATATCAATAAAAAGTACAATCGCAGAAAACTCCCACCATAGTCTTGGCATTTCCTTTCATCAAAAAACTCTATTAGAAAATAGATACTAATACTTTATTTAAGCCTCTGTTTGATCTTATATCATATATACGATATACCTTATATCATTGAGTAATCCCTTTACTGCATAAGAGAAAAAGCTTCTTGTGTGGATCCTGGAAAGCGTCTTTGGGATAGGAAGAACCAAGAGACCCTAACTCTCAAAAGACAAGATACTGAAAGGCAAACTTCAAATTTCATAGCTTTCCCCAGCTCCTAGATGGCATCGATGGTGGGTTAGTAACTGAGTAAAATAAAATTACTTATGAAGTACATAATATTGCAGGTACTCTGCTAAATGCTTTTTGTCACATTATTTCATTTGCTTCTTATAAAAACCCCCTGAGGTAGGGATTATCACTCCCATGTTATAGATGGGATGACAGAGGCAGAGGGAAATTCAGAACTTTACTTAAGAACATGTGGCTGATTTACAAAGCCGATATCTGAGTCCAAGTCCATCTGAAGCCAAAGGTTCTGCTCGTAACCACAGCTGTACAGTGGTGGTTTTACAGGCAGAGCGCACAGAATGTAGGAGGGCATGCCATGTAAGAGCTTGATGAGTTTCAGAAGGTGGTATTTGTGCTGTAGCTGTGTTGAAGCCAGCTGGAACTGGCTCTCAAGAGCTGATTGTTAAATATTCAGCAATTCTGCAAGGTGGTTGTGAAACTATTGATAGCGTGAAATCAGTTACGGTGGACATGTTTACACCACAGAAATCAGCAAATGCCACAAATCCGGGCTTTGTTTCCACAGAGTTGGTTTTCCAGCATAACATTAGCTACTAGAGTTTTGGAGTTAGACCATAGGATGTATGAAGGAGAAATAGGGGGAGAGGAAACCAGAGACGCATATTAAGGTCAGTTTATAAAGAGCTTAGGTAAATGTGAGCATTGCCATGTTTTGAAATGCAAATCAGATTATGTCATCCCTCTTGTTACAACCCTCCATTGACTGCCAGATGAAATCAGATCTAAACTCTATACTCTGGATAGTGACTTGTGATTTCCTCTTCATCTCATCTCTGCAGTTTTCTCCCCTCTCATTCTCTCACTCTCCCATCAACCTACAGCCACACTGGTCAACTCAATTCAGGTTCTTCATCAGCCAAGCTCTTTCCAAATCTGGTCCTTCACGCCCTCACGTTAGTTGTTCCCGTTGCCTACTACTGTAGTTTTAGCCTGGTGGTATCCTTCAGGTCTTGTTTTAAATGTCACTTCCTGAAAAGGCTCTTTGTCTGAATGCAAAGTAGCTGTCCCGTCCCTCTGTCACATCAGCCTGTTTTACACTCTGTTTAGTACGTAATGGTGTGACACAGCCTCCTAAGCCAGACTGCTGAGGCCCATTACACTTCATCACTGACTAGCTGTGGGACTTCATACAAGTTGCTTATCTCCGTGGCTCAATTTCCTGTTTGAGAAATGGGATGTGATTATTTCATTTTCATGAGGTTTCTGTGGGAAGTAATACGTGCAAAAGAACACAAACTGTGTAAGAGAAAGAACAGTGACTGGCCCATAATAGCATTCAAAATATTTTAGGTCCTCTTATCACTGATACTTATGATTTGCTGTCCAATTTTCTCAACTAGAATATAAGTTCCGTAGGAGTAGACATGTCGATTTTTCTGTTTGCTTTTGAATCTTCCCATCACAGATTTCGACAACAGTATCTGGCCCATGGTAGGAAATGGGGCCGGGGGAGGAAAGGTAACAATAGGTTCATCATTCTTGTTTGCCTTGCTGAGTTCTCAGCATTCTGTGCCATTGCTGTATCTAAATCCACAACAGCAGAAACAAACAGAGGTGTGTTAAACAGCCCTTGTAGGGATGAAATGAAGTTTCGAGGCTCTGCCCTCTGTCCATAAGAAGCACCATTCACCTCCAGCCCGTGGTGACTATTCAGGAATGTGGGCTCAGTATTGTCAAATCTTTCATTTATCCAGAAAAGGTAGAAATGTGGATAATTTTTAGTGTGAAATCTCCCAAGTTTAAATGTTTATAAATGACCTTTGACCAAACAAGTCCTGTCTGTAGGCTGGACGTGGCCAGGGAGCCACCTGTTCACAACCCGTGACTCTTGGTTTTTGATTGTGAGGTCAGCGTCCTCTGCTCATTGTCTGACACCTTGCATGCGAACTACCTGAGAAGCACATTCTGCAGTGACACTTTCCTGAACCTCCATACCTGGTCTCCCCCACTCACTAAACACACTCTCCCAGAGAGGGTACCCTTTGGTTTCAAATCCTGTTCCTTAGGTTTAACCGACTATTCACTGGAGAGTTATATGGCTCACACCAAGGTGCGGGGCCAGGGAGGGGGCATGTCATGGAGGTGAAGATAGGCAAGCTGGGTCTTCTGTTTAAAGGTTTATTATTGTAGAAAGATGTCACCTAAGGAAAGGGACTTTCATTTCCCGTTCTCCCCTCCCTAATTTTTCTTTTCCTCTTGCTACAATGACGTTAGTCTGATGACTAGCCTAAGTCAAAAGTTTGCTCAGAGTGAATATTAGTTACGATGACAGTAATGCATTCTCGGTGCACCTTATTTTCTTGTGAACATTTGGCTGGGGAAGGGGAGTAATCTAGAACAGTGATCGCCAACATTTTTTTGTTTGTACGTACCCCATAAATTAAAAAAAAAATTGTGTTATGGTACGAATGTGTGTGTCACCCCCAAATTCACATGTTGACATCCTAACTTCCAAGGTGATGGTATTAGGAGGTGGGACATTTGAGACGTGATTAGGTCATTAGGGCAGAGCTCTCATGAATGGGATCAGTGCCCTCATAAAAGAGGCCCAAGAAAGCTTCCTTGCTCTTTCCACCATGTGAGATTATAACAAAAAGATGACAGTCTCAGAAACTGGCCCTCCCCAGACACTGAAATTGCCATTGCCTTGATCTTGGACTTCCCAGCCTCCAGGACTGTGAGAAATAAATGTTTGTTGTTTATAAGCAACCTAGTTTATGGTATTTTGATACAGCAGCTCAGACAGGCATGCATCTCCATGAATGTATATTTATTTATTATTTTATATTTAATCTAGAGTTCTAGTGTATTAGGAGGTGTGACCATTAAGTTCACGAACTCATCCTAGAAAAAGTGCTGCATACCTCATTGCTGGATATCACTACAGTCACCTTCAAAGTACTCCCCTTGGGAAGCTATACACTGACACCAGTGCATAGTCTACCCTTCAAAGCAATTTTGGAACTCTTTTTCTGGAATGGCCATCCGAACGGTTGTCGTATTCCCCTTGATGTCCTGAATATCATTCTTTCAATATTTCCTTTATCTTCAGGTAAAGAAAGAAGTCATTGGGGGCCAGATCTGGTGAGTAGGGAGGGTGTTCCAATACACTTATTTGTTTACTGGCTAAAAACTCCCTCACAGACAGTGCCCTGTAAGCTGGTGAATTATGGTGATGCAAGAGCTATGAATTGTTGGCAAAAAGTTCAGGTCGTTTTCATCTAACTTTTTCATGCAGCCTTTTCAGCACTTCCAAATAGTAAGCTTGGTTAACTGTTTGTACAGTTGGTACAAATTCATAACAAATGATCCCTCTGATATCAAAAAAGTTTAGCCACAGCATTGCAACAAGTTCACAAACTTAATTGCCTGACCTCGTATATACATTTTAAAATGTACATAAGATATCAATTTAAAATACTGAGGTTAAATAAAAAAAAGAGATAATTTCCATTATTTTCTTATACTCCGTGGGGGTTTACCAAGTATATTTCATGGGGTGGACATACCCTTGGTCTCAAGACACAACAGCCTTGGGTGCTTTACCAGACCTGGTGAGTGAGTGGCTGTCCTGATCAGCTCTTTCTGTCAGTTCTGAATTGGAATGCTTTTCAGGATGGCAGTGCCCTGGCATGGGCGCAGCCTGGGGCTTCATCCCGCAGCACAGCTGCTGGAAATCATAGCAGGTCCCTTGGGTCAAACAGCTGCTTGTTGAACTTTGCCCCCCAAATCAGGAGCGTATGTCTCTCTTCACTTTGAATTCCTTTCTTCATTGTATCAGGGTTGTGCAGATCACCAAATAGGTGATACAACGAAGGCTGCTGTGGACAAGTCTCACTCAGGGCTGCAAAGGTGCTTACCAATCCCCAAACACCAAATCTGCTGTCCTCAGACAATCCGAAGACTTAACACGCTCACTATGAATGTGTGCGTCTAACCAGAGGACCCGTCTCCTGGCTCTCGTGCCCCTTAGGGGAAGAATGGCGTTCCATTGGGGTCTCCCAGCATTATCAGGGTCTTGGTTGCGTTCTGGGGATGACTTACTTTATGATCTCTAACCTAAACCATATGCTAGGAGTGACATCAGAAGCTACAGTGTCTGAGGCCTCATCTTCCTTCCCAAAGCTCAAGGGCAGATTTATTTTAACAGCTGCTCACTACCTGATCGGAATTACAGAACTTGAGAAAAGGTCAAGGAGAAAGAGCTAAATAGCACGTCTGTTCCATCACAGGACCATATTTCTAGGAAACTGGAAAAACAAAACATTCTATTGTAGACAATCCCAACAATAATTTTAAGCATGATTTAACTGTAATTGTACAAGAAGGTATCTGCCTTCTTCCTTCTTAACATTCCTTTTCCTAGGAATGCAGTTATATAGTGAAGCCATTGTGTCTGTTAGATAATTTTTTTGAACCCTGGCAAAAAGCTGACCTGATTTTTTTTTTTTTTTTTTTTTACAAACATGTTTTTCTACCATCTAATTCTGTGTTAATCATTGAAAACTTTTTCTGTTATGTGCTGTTTGATTGAAAAGCAATGACCAACAATCCCGAGTGCTTTCCTGTCTTGTCAATCAAAATGCCGTCCACATTTCTTTATCCTCATCTCTTTCCAAATTACATTTCATTAACTGAAATCTTGTTTCTAAAATAGGAAGCATCCTGACTTGGACAAAGCTAAACTATGCATTCTTTCTAGTGACCTGTCCAACCTAATCCGTAACGTCCCTGCTGTTACAGCCTTAATTCCTCAACAACTGTGCATGCACGTGCTATGAGAAGAGACAGCTGGTTGAAGTGTCACATTTTGACAAATATTCTCAATGGTTCAGTGTCGGCCTGAGGAGACACAACACATGGCATTCCATTGAGGTTACTTGTTGGGCTGGTTAACATTTCGGTCAATGACTTGGATACTGGAACAGAAAATATGCTTAGTATGTCTGGGATAGACACTAATGTTCATGGTGGGACTGGGCCGTTCCTGAGCTTCTGTCTATACCTTGTAATCTTTCTGTTATTTGGAGAAGTTGTGGATGAGTGTATATGAAGAAATGGAAATCGGAATAACAATTGGCTTTGCCACCTGAATTGAATAGTTTTAGGCAGGGCAAGGCCTCCTAGCACTCTGCCTACATGCAAGACTGACCTGTTTGCATTCTCTTTGCTTTCATGGGACTAAAGCATCTTGATTGTTTACTCTCATTCCTGGTTGCCACTGTCTGCCACGCACCCGGCGTTTTCAACACCTCCATAGCCATTCCTTCTGAAACAGAGAAACTTATTTGGGGTTTTTAAGGATTTAACTACAAACATACAAGGAAATAGAAAGTATTTTTTAAATGGCAAATAATAGGGATGACTAAAAGCTGGAAATGCCCTTCAAAGTAATACTAATATAGGTTTTCTGGTCTACATTAAAATGCAAATGGATATAAGTCAAAGAATCCCCAGCCTGGCTCATTCACTTTCTCTCCATCTGAAAGCGAGACCTGCTAAGTAAGGGCAGAGTCTAGATTGAGCTCTTCAGAATCCAAACGCAGTGGATTCCCACTGGCCCAAAGGGATCGCTTGCTTTCCTCGGTAGGCTTCCTGGTCTTCTCTCAATCCCAAGCCTATTCTCCCTCCATCAGAATTACTCTCCTCCCGCCTCCCTGTCCTTTCCTTCTTCCTGTTAACTTAAAAGAGAATGACTATCAAGGGTCCCTTTTCTAAACTTCAGAAGTTGTATACTAACCTAAAAATTATCCATTTTTGCCTTTTGGAATTCCGCCCTTTCCCCCCTCCCAATATTTATTTTCTTTTACTTGTTTACTAGATAGTTACTGAGACTCATTGTTTCAGCTTCTTATGGTGGGTGCTCTGAACATGTGTGTCGATTTAATGCCCTATTGAACATGAGGTCTCAACAGTGTTGGTCCATCTAGATGTTAGCCTCTCTGTTTTGTTTCTCATCTCATCGGTCTGCACAAAGCAAAATTCCATCCTACTTTGTTTTTTAAAAAAATTCTATGAATAGGCCCAAGCAATAATTTTAATTTAATTTTAATTTAATTTTAATTTAATTTTATTTTTGTATTTGAGGGAAACCTCAAATGTGCAAACACTGCACCTTTATGGAATATCTGAAATACCCTAATTTCAAATTATAGTTGACCCTTGAACAAAGCATGGGTTAGGGTCACCTATCTTCAAGCAGTCAAAAATCTGTGTATAAGTTTTGACTCCCTAAAAACTACTAATAGCTTACTTTTGATCAAAAACCTTATTGTTAATTAAGTCAGTTAGCAAATATTTTGTATGTTTTATATATCACATACTGTATTCTTACAATAAAGTAAGCTAGAGAAAATAGTAAGAAAACCATAGGAAGAGAAAATACAGTTCCAGTATTTTTTGAAAAACATCTGCATAGAAGTGTATCTGCGCAGTTCATACCCGTGTTGTTTAAGGGTAAACTGTATTCAGATCCTTCCATTGTTCTTTCTTGATTATGTCTATATCCCCAGTATTTTTTGTTATTAGTATATCAGTCTCTTTTCTCCAGAAAGTGATTCACCAGAATCTTATGATTATTTAAAAATATCGAATATGGTAAATATTACTAGCACTCACAAATACCCGATTCTCCTTTCCATTTCTATTTAGGGGACATTATGCTTCCCAGCCTCCTTTGCATAGGTGGCACAGTAGACAGGCTCTGGCCAATGAAATGTGTGTGGTTGTTCTGTGCGAACTGCCAGATGAGCCAATGAAAAGACTGAGTTTCTCTAATCTGTCTTTTCTCCTATGGAAACTACCAGCTATGTTCACAATGGAGGATCCTGTTAGCCTCTTCCTATGTGATATGATTATATGAAACAGGACAGCTGTTCTTTTGACTCATATTGCACATGCATTGTGAGGGAGAAATAAACTTTTGCTGTGTTAAGGAACGGGCACTTCAGGGTTAATTTATTACTGAGGAATAATTTAGTATATCCCGATTAATAAAGCCCCCACATCATGAACAGGCTCTAATAATAGTAGGAATTATTTCCACTGGCAGAAGAGGGGCAGGAGTCACCAGAATGTAACAAAATGATAAATCTATTTCAGTGCTCATAAACTGTGGCGGTTATTTTTTTAGGCAAGATAACATTTTGATTTATTAAACTTGGACTAATGTAGAGGCTTTATTTTTAGCATCTAAGGTGCACATTTTTTTGTGTGCTCTGTGAAAATTAGGTTTCTTTTTATACGTAGTACTGTTTTCTGTGAGACTATTGTTTTATTCCTACCTTGCAATTCTAAAACTTTAACTCTAAGAAGGCAATTGAGTAGGTAGAGATTTAAGAACAGCTGAGCTTCATAGTTCCAGCCCCTTCCATGAACTCAACTGTGGTGCCTAAGAAGGAGCCCAGCACCATGGATTCCCACTATGTCCAGGATCTGTGGTTGGCCTCCGAAACATACCTTGACTGCCTTGCTTGTTCTTCACTCCAGAGGCTTTTCTTGAGGTCTGTTCTCTGGACTCCACCCTCCATTCACACATACTCCTAATGTTTGGACTGGCTTCCCACACCCTCATCAGGGACCTGGGCATCTATCCCCCTTTGTTCTTCAGCCAACAGTTTATTTCCCCTCCCCCATTCCCACGGTTAATCTCAGCTCCTGGATCTGCAGTCTCTGTGGAGCCCAGGCTCTCCACATTCCTAGGAAGAGAGGTCAGCAGTAGGCGGTCATACAAAAAGCATGAAGCTCCTGTGGGCAGTAATAGAAATTATTTCTGCATGTGATTTCAGGAAATCAGTCTCATTGCTTCAGACTTTTTTCATGATCTTTATTATTGAGAGGCTCACTGGTTGTAGTTTACTTATTAATGGCATTCATTGTACCCCATCCCTGGGTAAATGTGTTGATATCCCGAAGATGAGATAGAAAAGATGAGATAGAGAAGGGTTAGGCTGGAAAGTATTTTATAAAGAAGGGCCATCTTTGGATTTTCCAGACAGGTTAGAGAGGCACAGCTGGAAAGAGAATCTGAATTTTTATCCAAATCCTGTGCTTGCATTTGTCTTGGCGACTGAAGATTGTGAATTATTGAGAGGATGCAGCATTCTGGCCTGAGCTGTGTAAGGTGGCGCTTCGGAAATAGAGCTGTGGACAACTTACACACACCTTAAGCACTATCTAGTTTATTTAAATCATTCTGTAATTCCTACGCACAAAAGGGGGTGCTACCCACAAAATGTAGTTCAACATTTCTTACATATCTACTTCAGTCAGTATAATTTTGCTAAGCTGAACTGAATTCTCTCATTTTCAGAGCTCACCGGGTTATAGCTGCCAGTGTTACCATCAGAAGAAAAAAATTAATTTCTCAAAGTAATTTCTCTGAATGTGTAATTGTTTGTTTTCTCCCCTGTCCCAAATATTTCCCAAGTATTGGGGAAAAAAATCAAGATTTGTTATTTATTTTTCATTTGTTAATAGTATTATTATTAATCACAAATTCTTGATCCTTTGCAATTTTCCCTCCCCTCTGGTTATGTAAAATCAACAGTGACTTCTAGCAAAGGTTCTTGATGTTTTCAAGAATGTTAATCAGTTTTGTAGCTTAATTTGCATTTATTTTACATTCAGAAGTTTCTTCAATTAGGGCATAATTCTTATGCAAAGTACAATAGGTTTCCTGTGATCAAGATCACACATCCAGATCTCCATGCAGAGGGGAAAATTGTTAAGGTTGGAAAGGGGGAGTCTTCTCTTGATAGCTGTCCAGCTTCTTCCCTGTTCTCTTTCTATTTTTGTCTTTTCCAGCTCCCTCTTCTTGTTTTCCTTTGTGTTACTTGGTAGGCATAGCTGTTGACTCTGGGAAGGCAGTGTTATCTTCTTGTTATTTGTTTGAAACCATAATGCACCTCAAACCTCTATTTCAACATAGGGTGTTAAGTTGGGATTGCATCACCTATGAAATTGTTTGGTACCAGACTGAAAATACAGAGGGTGCCAAAAAACATGTATACACATTGTAAGAAAGAAAAAAACTGTATTAAAATTATAATACTCAATATATACCTATAACAAAAGATGAATACAAGTCACCTTTGATTTCTGCAATTACAAGAGGTGCTCAAAGTGGTTACCATCAGTGTCCAGACACTTCTGATGACAGCGAACTACTGCTTGAGCGACGCTGACCAAAGTGTCCACTTGTATACATTTTTTTGGCAGCCCCGGTATTAAACCTTAAAACTCAATCTTAAAAGGAAGGGAACAATGTAAAACCAGCTTTCAATAATACTGTCAATAACTTAGCTATCTTCATTTATTTTCTCTTGGAGTTTTCCGTCTTGGAGTATGCAATCAAAAACGTTTGGAGATTACTGCTTTATATTGCTTTACCTGATTATGGTAGATAGCTCTCCTGTAGTTAAAGAAAGAAAAAAAAAAAAAGCATTTTCTCATCAATTAATTTTGGTAAATGAAGCAACATGTATTTATCATTGGATAGTTATAATGTGCATTAGCATGCTAAGAGTGAAATGTACTGCGGTAAACACATTTTTCATTTTAACTGGGTTTATAAAGGATTTCTCAAACTTATTTAATCAACAGTCTTTTGTTTTTGTTCTTCTGTTTTCTTTTCTTTCCCCTTTGATAAGTTCTGATGGCATCACTCTTAACATGTTATGACTCAGGGTTCCACAGACTACTAAACAGATGCTAATATGGGAAATGCTGATTGCTGATTCAAATCTTGCATTTGGAATAATATCTATGATGCATTGCTCAGCGAGAAAGAAGATTCTAAGACAATATGAATAGCATAATTTTATTTAAAAAATGTTATGTACATAGAAAGATCTGAGCTGAGGTCCACACTAAGATGTAAAACAAAACAAAACAAAACAAAACAAAACAAAACAAAACACAAAACCTGATGATGGATTTACTGATGATTCTGGTTTTGTTTTGATTCACATAGCAGTCTTTTGATCCTGTCTCTTAGACTCTATCTGTGTGCCTTTGGGCAAAATATTTAAACTCTGTATGCTTTAGTTTTCTCAATTATAAACTGCACGTTTTAAATATTTTACTTTGAGTAAGCTATTTGTACTAATGTTTTCTTATACTCCGCAAGTATTTAGTGGTACCTACTTGAGCTAAGCATAATGAAAGTGGCTTGGTTATATATGATTCAAAACATTTAAAAAACCCTCACAGTTCATGTCTGTTACAGTTGAAATAAAACTGATCACACCATTGAAACCCATGGTCCCTTCAGTCTGGCAGTGCCTCTGGCCTGGCACCAGTGTGTCAGCAACAGCAGTGTGAACATGCTAATCATAGGCCTTGATGTAGGTACCAAACGTCAGGATCATGGCCTGAATATCTACTTTTCCTTAATAACCCATCACGCATAATCAGAATCCACCTTTTTTTCTTTTTCTTTTTTTTCTTTTTTTTTTAATCTACTCTCTAATTGTGGCAAATCTTATTTGAAGATACTCATATTTTTACTTTCTCTTAGGGGTTTAGAACTTCCATGGGTTTCTTAACATGATAAATTAGAAAATAATTATTTTTATTTATTTAACTGTGTCTTACTCAAGTTTTATGGTTGGAGCACCCAGTAGCACTAGCGATCAGGCGTTTTGTTGCTGTATTTGTTAGGTGACACATTGTTTGAAGGGCCTGAGAGCTTCCTGGGGGTACAATCCAAGAATGAGTCAGTCTCAGGAGAATTTTTGTTGGAGGGATTTTGCGTCGGATTTGTCTAGGATTTGCTTCTGGAATGATCTGCACTCCAGAGTACCCGAAGGACTATTTTGCCTTTTAAGCCTGTGTCCTGTGGGAGGGTACCTAATAACATGGAGGAAAACGAGAACAAAAGCTGTAATGCAGCCTCTAATTTGCTTTAAGTGTTTATATGCTTTCTATATTGCTAAACATATGCTGTCATTATCATGAACACTAAATTCAATATCTGTTGCCCTTAAAGTGAAAACAAAATACATCATTAGTTTAGTAACATGATTTGTAGTTCCATTTCTTACTCTGGAGGTGACAGCATTGAAGGGAGTGGACACTGCCGAAGCACTGATGTTTGGTTTGTGCTTTAAATGAGGGTTTTTCTAAGCTCCGTACTATTGCTAGTTGGCCCTGGATAATTCTGTGTTGTGCAGAGCTGTCCTGTTCATTGTTGGCAACTTAGCACCTTCCCTGGCCTTGATCCACTAGATGCCAGTAGCAAGCCCTCTCTGCCCCAACTGTGACAATGAAAAATGTCTACAGATATTGTTATACATCCCCTAGTGGGGCAGAGACATCCCCGGTTGAGAAGTACTGCTTTAAATATTGACATATTTTCTTCCTATGGATACATTTGGGAATAGAACAGATTAAACATTTGATATCTAGGAGGGGTCTCAACGAAGCACATATTTTCCTGTGTTTGCATTACTTTAGAAAGAACTTTAACACAATTTTCTTGTAATATGTAAATCTAATTTTAGAGACGTGCGGAAAAGGTCTAGGTGTAGGTCAAGTGTTTATTTACCTGACTTCATATCAGATGTGAATACAAGTATCACAAGCCATATTTTTGAATGCCTCCCTAACTAGTGTAATGATTGGCCCCGTCATTCTATGCATGAGGATATTATTGATTGGCCTCCATCATGTTGTGCCTGGGACCAGGTGCTTTCCTGAACTGTTATTATGCATACTTCTTTTCCATGTTTTATAGATGTCTTAGTCACTTTGGGCTTATTTCAAAACAAATAATTACACTGGGTGGCCTAAAAAACAGAAATTTGTCACAGCTCTGGAGGCTGGGGATTTCAAAAGCAAAATGCCAGCAGATTTGTTTCCTGGCTAAAGCCTTCTTCTTAGTGATATCCTCATTATATATCCTCACATGGGGGAGTAGTGTGGGGAACACTCGCCTATTTCTTCTGACTCTCCTTATAAGGGCACTAATCCTATCGTGAGGGCTTCACCCTCATGGCCTTATTACCTCCCAATGGCTCCATCTCCAAATATCATCCCATTAGGGATTAGGGTTTCCCCGTATGAATTTTAGAGGGCGCAAACATTCAGTCCGTAGCAGTACAGGGATTTTATTATATGAAAAAGTTCAAATACTGACATTTGCTGTCCAAACCCTTGTAAAAAGTAAGAATAAAAAGTAAAAATGTTACAAGTATGAATAAAATTCAAGTGTCACTGGGAAAATATAAGTAAATGAAATTAACTAGATAATCAGGTTTCATTAGAATCTCCTCACTTTACCTTGATAGAGTTGAAGTATACATAAAAAATTATCCTTTTCAGCAGCATTCAAAACCTTCAAATTGTTTTAAATGCCACTCTTGCCAGGTAAATAAAATTGCAAAGAATTTTAGTGCTAGTTTCTATCTAAGAAAAATCTTTCCAGTTAGTTGTATCAGCAATATATGAGAGGAATATGAAATAGAAAAGTGACATCCTGATTTTTAACAATAGGAATTTTAGTGGTTCATTGGTGACTTCATGGAAAGCTCCATCTCTAAAAGCCCTACAGGACACTAATCCCCTTATCTAAATTCAAAATCACAGAGTGAAAACATGTCAATTCACCTTCTCTAAAAATCATGTAAAAGTTAAGCCTTAATCAGTCTCATTTGTTTCTCCTAGACAGGGTTTTTCAGGCTCATCACTGTTGATACTTAAGTTGAATAAACCTTTGTTGTGGGGACTGCCCTGTGCAATGTAGGGTGTTTAACAGCACCTCTAGTCTCTATCCACTAGCCAGTAGCAACCCTTGCACAGTTTTGACAATCAAAAATGCCTCCAAACAGTGCCATATGTCTCCTGGGGAGCAAAATTGCTCCAGTTAAGAACCATTGCTATAGAAGCATAAAGCTAGACTATATCTATGAATCTTCATAAAAAGCAGGGGAAAAAAATAGTAGGAATGAAAGAAGGAGAAAGAAAGAAACAAGAACCTTGGAGCCTCCTGGTGTTTTACTGGACATCTTTTAGTATTACTGGGGAAACACATTTAGAGATAATAGGGATTTAACACAGCAGCAGACAAAAGTGAATCATTTCAGTGTAATTGAAGAGAAACTGAACCCTTGCAATACTGTAACAGTTGAAAAGTGTATCTTTAGCAACTTATGTGCTTTTGAATGAAGGACAAAAAGCACTCAACATTCTCACTGCTACTTGTATGACTTCTGCACAGTTCAAGAGTCTATTTTTGGCAATGATAGATTTGATTTAAATGCAAATTATATTATGAGCCAAATGTATACATTAGGGCCTCACTGATCCATTTCTATTTGATGCTCTAAAAGGAATAGCTAGAGCACAACTAAAATAACCCCATCACTCCAGTACAATAAAAGCCAAATGACTCCAACTGTTTCCTTTGTTGTTCAACTATAGCAACTCCAAATAAAGTTGCAGCTTGTGTGCACCGCTGCTGTTTGCTAGTTCCACTCTTTTTATCTTTTTCCGAGTTCCTGTGATGTCAAGCTTCCCACTCAGACCCCTGTGAATATTAACAGATATCATTATTTTATCTCTGCTAAAGCTGCATCAGGTCAGTGGCTCTTAGACAAAAGGCAGGAACAAAGGAAGCAACTGACAACAAACCTGTAGGGGGCTCTGCTAACAGTGAGAGTCCTCGGGATGGCAACCATTGAAGGCCTAGGCTCCTGATTGCTTTACCAGGATGGAGACGGGTCTAACCTAAGTAGGACAGAACCTCTGTGTTTGATTCCAGGAAACCTCCACAGGAGTGTTTTTTCCTGTGCATTCAAGTGTTCCAGCAGAAGGCATCCTTATCTAGTTATGAATATCTGGTAATTATGAAGTCAAGAGAAAAATGTTTCCTTTAAAAATGTTAACTTTTCCCAGAGTACCTGCCCTCACTCAGGTAGAGCCAATTAAGAAGATATTGGCTGGGTCTTTCTAGATGGCTGACTCTGTCCAGAGCAACTGCGCCTGGACTGACTCTTTAAGGGAGACATGGCATTTTCAGTGTTTGGACTATAAGCAATGGCTAATCTGTGGGAAGCAATAGTCTTTCACAGGACCACAGGCTATTTGTACATTTTGTCACTTGTGCTGTATATCCCAAATTATAGCTTATCGTTGTAGCACACTGTAAACTTCTTAAATGTACCATCCTTTTTAATTGTTATTTGTGAGTACAGGTATTGTTAATCAGTACACTGTAAGTATTGCATATTTGTGGCATTGCTTGTTCCAGTGTACCCCGGCATTCTTGGATCCATGCATAATGAGGCACTATTACTGAAGGCGGAAAATGCACTATATCATTAAATGGAAACAAGCAACGTCATTGTAAACCAGGAAGTGATCCTAAATAAAATATAAGGAATAACTAAAAAGCCAGTGACAATCCACTCGTAATATTGTTAGAACTAGTAAGAGTTTGGTAAATGACCATGCATATAAAATATACAATGAATTAATATAGTTTTATATACTAGTACAAATATATTAGAAAAAAGAGAAGTAATATCTTATAACTTTTACCTTTAAAAAGGCGTGTGTGACCTGATTGTAAAACCAAAACAATACCAAAGAACCACAACAAAAAAAATTAGACATACGCAAAAAAAAATACATAATGTAGAAATATGCCACATTCCAGATGAGGAACAACAATTAATGCACATATCTAATCAAATCCCAGTGAAAATAATAGTGACATTTTCCTTTTAAATCTTGACAATATAATTGCAAAATTTATCTACGTGAAAAAATGTGGAAAGTATTTAAGAACACTGCTGAGCTAGATTAACTCTCGCAAATACTAAAACATATTCTGAAACTATAATTATTAAATCTGTACAGAAACTGTGCACAATTAGTCTAACTAATAAAGGAGAAATATTAATCAGTGAGACAAAGATGAATTATTCAGTAGAAAGAGATGGGACAATTGGTAAGGCGTTTGGGGAAAAAAGTTAGATCTCAAATAACACAAAAAAACTGATTATTTAAAGATTCTGATATATAAATTCAGACTAGAGAGACAGAAGAAACTGCTTTGTCAAGAAGTGTGAAAGGTATCTATTAAAATAGATGTTTACAAATAAAAAATAGTTTTAATAACATGGAAAATGATTTTAATAGCATTAAGAAAACAACAGTAAAGTTTTACATGTAAAATATAATTTCAGTTTTGTGTAGCATTATATGTAGAAACAAATCAAAACATTAAATCTTACACAGCTAATATCATATTCCTAAGTGTCTATTTCTGTACTTTTTGACAGAAAAATTACAGACTTGCGTATTAACCATATTTAAATACTTAAGGTTTAAAAGAGCTTCTTGAAGCCACTTCGGAGCCCTTACTCCTTCCTCATATGGCTTCTTTTCTTCCCTCCAGCAGTCAGGCTCTCCTTCCTTGGTCCTTCCTGAAATGGTGCCTGGAGATAGGGAAGGATCTAAATATGTTTTGGAATCTGAGAGATGGAACTTTGATCTACCTATTGTCTTATAGTCCTGCTGATCTCAGCTGCAGTCCAGCCGATTTGTCTTAATCCATCATGTGCATACTTGTGCTTTCAGCCTCTGAGAATTTAGCTAATTTAAGACTGCTGTAACGGCAAACATTCCTGAGAAATGTCTGACTTGCCATGGTCTCTGATCTCAAGGTCATCACACTGTGAGAGACTTCTTTGTCCCGAGGCCAGCCTTTTTCTGGCACACCAGCTGTCTCAGCTCTTCTGTACTAGGCATCTAGAAACGTAGGGATGTCCCCCTTGTTCTACTAATTATAGAGAACTAGGAGTCCTCTCTCAGACCCACATGATGTCTTCTTAGCCAATTTCATTTAGTGTTGGGGTTTTTCCTCATTGCTACAAGGCCAGATTAACCATAGAGCTTACAGTTTTCCTGAGATATCTTGCATGTTCCTATGCAAGGAATAGCTACATAGACATAACAACGCCTATCTTGGTGTTTCTTTATCTGGTCACATATTCTGGTCACAAGGGAGAGAGCCCAGATACTCACAGCCTATAGTCCTATAATTCTCTATTCCTCTTACTTCTTATATGAGGGCACTGTTCCTGCCAGGAGGGATCTTTCTTTATGTCATATTATTTCTACTCTATAAACAATAGTTAAAAGAAAAAAAACAACACTCTAGTTGGAGCCCCAAATTTTGTTTTGCATAACTTAGGAAAGATTTTTTATTATTTATTAGTTTATTTTCTTTTAAAACAATGCATAAATATGGAGCCTGTCATCTCACTTAGACCCTTGAGAAAGCTAGAATTGAGACATGTAGATCAGTAGTTCTTTTCTAATATTCTAGATGATGTTTTCTCTCCCTCCTGAAGTAATAAATGTCTTGGTTCAATGTATAGAAAGAATCAGAACAGTATGATTAAGAGAAAGCGTGAAAAATACAGTGTTTAATCATTTGAAAAATCTTAACCCCAATGCAGTATGTGTAAAATATGAATAGCAGAACTTGTAGTTTTAAAATCTTGGGATAGACAGCTCTACCTCTTTCTCTGCTTGGGAACTACCCTCAAACAATAGAGAGAAATAAAAACAGAAATGCAATCTCCATTTTTGAGAAAATTGCACATCATATTAACACAAACCACGATGTGAGAGGATGGTTTTCCAAATACCACAAACATTATACAGAAGTGCCACTTCAGGAAAGGCTGGCAGAGCACTATAGTGTAAAGTAGCTGACACGTCCTAGAAGGGAAAAACAGCTAGCCCTTAATTTGAACGATGGAAACAGGATGCGTCTGCAAGCTCTCCCTGGACTTGGTTCAAAAAGGAAGGAAGCAGCTGCCCAGTGTAGACGTACAAGATACACCTATGTTTAGAAAACAAAGTGGAGGTGAGTGAAACAGGTGAGCAGTGCTACAGGTGCCAATCACTTTTGACCAGGAACAAATTAATTCACTTACTCACAAAACCTTGTGCTATAAGGAGCTTTACATGAACCAGAAAAAGTTCTTTTGTGCTTGGAACAGGGCTCAGTTTTTCTCTGACTCCTCATTCAAAGCTGAAGAATAATTGTAAAAATAAATAGATTTTATAGAACAATATTATAAAAAGAATTAAGGGACGACGAAAACCCTCCTTGGAGAAAAATCAACAGATAAATACTGATTTAAACAGATAAAATTGGTTATCAGATACATCACCAGGAATTATATAATAAGATAATGAAGTAATATCCTTACAAACAAGACCTCAAAGCAAAAATCAAGATGTCAGGACAAAAAGTGAAATACAGTATGAGGAGATAAAATAGGAACATGGCAAGAAAGGGAGGGAAAAAATCAGTCCTTCAGCTGAAGTTTATCTTGATGCTAAATAAACTTTAAACCTACTTGCAATATATTCTGGAGTTCTGTGTCTTTTAGGACCTCTAGGAAACAGATATTGAAACAAAGTTAAGGGTGAAAACTATATACTGGAGTGTAGCTCCAGTGGAAGATAAAATGATTATAAAGGAAATGGGGATGCCTTCAGATCTGATAATAAGATCTGGAATGCTTTCAAATCTGTGAAAAGAAAGGAGGAAGTAGAAGGGGCAAGAAGAGCCTCAGACCATGACACAAAGGGGAATAAGTCTTAGCCAAACCACTGGGAGCTTTAGAACAAGGAAGGGTTTTAGAGGAATCCTGTGTTGGGCAGAAATGACCAGACCTAGTATTCCTTCCATGGTCAGTCTTTGTTAAGAGTTGCTCAGGTAAAACAAAGCCTCTGCCTGAAAGCTGAGGCAGATGCTGAAGACACTGAGGATGGAAGCTGTCCTCCTAACTGCATTTCTTGCAACAGAACAGAAAATTCTTTTCTTTATGATCTGACAGAGGCAATCAGATCTGACAAAGGGGGAGGCGTTAGTGGGATGGACTAGAGCTTTACTGACGCAGCTGTATTCAGGAATACCACTGGCACCTGTTTCCTACCCTCACTATTTATTCTAAATTCCTTCTGTGCTCTGCTAGAACCTCTGCCAGTCTTGGTGGCTTACCTGATGGTGCGGTGTGAGCCCTCTTTCCCAAGTCTAAGTTCTGGTAACCATACTGTTCTCAGGTGGGATTGTGCATTTGTGTGGTACCAGTTACACATGATCAAGGGACTATCAAGCATCCAGGCTCTTCACTTGGCTCCGCATAAATATCTCTAAACCCTCCCTTGTCTTTCTGATTAGGGTCAGTTAGCAGTGCAAATACCGTGACAACTCCTCTGGCCTCTGTACAGAAGGACTGCTAAGTGCTTCAGGTGGCAGCCATAGCTTATAGTTCCAGCAGGATCATTATTTGGTCTCCTGGAGAGCCTGATTCCTTAGGGACCAGGACATTCACTCCTTCAGGAACAGGAAGTACAAAGTCCTTTGGTATGCCACAGGGAATAATGGTAAGTGGTGTCACCCTTTTGGCCCAACCTTTGTACCTAGTCTGATATATCCTTCCCATCAAAGAAATAGGGTTACGTGGAGGTCTCTGATTCAGTGCGCATACAGAATGCTGGAAGGTAGTACGCCATCTTTGTAGAGTATTGCCTCTTCAGGTGTCCACATCAGGTGTATCTTCACTGCAGTGTCACTTCAGGTGTACCTTCAACAGTTTGTCCTAATGCTCTATCAGAATGGCAACTTCCGGATGGTGGAATATGAAATACAGACAGCATATTCCCATTATCATAGTACCACTCCTCCTTTATCTCCTTTGTTGAGGAGCGGGCCCCCTGTTCAGATCACATTCCATTTCTGTGGGAATAGGTACTCTGTAAGTCCCCAGGGGAGTAGTGCTGGCTGAGGAGATGTGGGCAGGAAAAGCAATCACATACTCAGAATAAGTCACTGACTTTCTCAAGTAGAAAGAGTCCAGTATAATTCACCTACTACCAAATAATTCCCTGGGGGAATAATACCGTATGAGGGGCTCAGCATGGGTCTCTGTTGTTGAAATGGCAGCCATCACTGTACTGGGCGTAGTAAGTGGGAGACCACGCATAACTTCCATCTTAGCCTCTGTGGCCTGTTGTGTCAGACCTCGAGTGGTCAATGAGAAAGCTGCGAATGTCAGTTGACCAAGTTACTTTGCCTGATTGTTTCAATACCTTTTCCTAATGAACGTTTATTGTGCCTCCTTCCAAGTATAGTCACATTCTGAGGTACTGGAGATAAGGACTTCAACATAGGAATTGGTGGGGAGAGGGACACAATTCAGCCCATAACTCCATGCATCTGAGGTCATATGATTCTGCTGTAATAAAAATACCATGTCTTGCGTGGCATCTGTGATCAGGGCTACTACTTAGTTCAGCTTGCTGTGATCTAAAATCATTCTCCAGGGCCTTTCCAATTTCTGTAAGAAATATGATAGGGTCGATATCTGCCATCTTTTGACGTGTAATCAGTTTTGATTTACTCTCGTGGCTGGAGTAAGGATGTAGTGTCAGAGGCTTCCATGGGGCCCCTCTACTTGTTACATTTTATCCCACCTGCCAACGTGAGCTAAATCTAATGTGAAGGTTAATTCAACTTCCAAGTACGGTGATGCCAATTTTACATTCAGGAACTGTAGTAGTGAGTACTAGGTGTATCTGTGACGAGTCTCAGTGTAAATCAGACTTGGACCAGGACTCCGTTACCACCCCTCATATTCCCCCACTCTAATGATGGAACCCTGATGATGCTTCAGTTCTCCAGATATCAATGTCAACTCCAACCCTGGGACCAAGATTCCTTGAACTGTCTGGAATTCCCTTTTCCCCAACACACAGTCAACCAAGTAAATGGTCATAGTGACTAAGGTGTCTTAAAATTAATGAAGATTCAGGGAACATAATGCATCTTGAGCCATATAAATAAATTTAAAAAATTGCGTATCAAGGCCTACTAAAGTGAAACTGCAAAAGACTAAGAATAAATAAAATATTTTAATAGTAACTAGAGAAAAAAGATTATTTGCAAATGAACAAAAGTTGACAACAGAATTCTCAACAAGAGCAATGTTATGTGGAGGAGTCAAAGTCCTGTGGTAAAATATAACTATAAACTTAATTTTTGTATCAAACTGGACTGCCAAGGATGAGGGTGAAATGCATAGATCAATAATTGGAGAAAAATAACCATTAATAGATCTGAAATAACAAGGAAGTGGCACTTCAATGAAAGGGAAGGGAGCCAGAAAAAAAAAAAAAAGGATTCAGAAAGGACTAATTGATCAAAGAAATTAGTAAAAGTGTAGATACATCTAAGCAAAACTTTGCTATGTTAGGTAAAATACATCATGTCTAATATGTGAACTAAAAATGAACAAGATACAATAGTAGATACCATTAAAATTGGGATGTGGTGATAAGAATCGAAACAATCTAAATAGGTTGTATATAAGGTATCTTTCTCAGTCTTTTCCAGGTTATATAAACAAAAGATTTTTTAAAATGGAATTTAAGTCATATCATGCAGTGAGTTAATGTATTTAATGTTTTGTACTGTGCAGAGAATGTACTCTCATTTTAAGCATACATAGAACATAAAAAATTTTATCATATTCTTAGCCAAAAATACATTTCCCATATTATCTTCATATCATAAATAATACAAGAAACATTATCAACTATTGAAATCAAATTAGTAGCAAAGTTTTTTTAACATAAAAATTACTCTGAATACCTCTTGGGATAAAAAGGGAGTAAAAAATGAGAACAAAAAGTGTTTTCCTTATTTTGAAATCTGCTTTATGAAATTTATATAACTACTCCAGCTTTTGATCAAAGTTAGCATGGTATATTTTTCTCCATCTCTACTTTTAACCTATGTGAATCTTTATGTGTAAATGAATCTTGTTTTTATTTATTCTGACAATTTCTATCTTTTAATTGGGTGTATTTATATCATTTACATTTAAATTGATTATTAATATACTTTGATTAATATCTACTGTCTTTTTAACTATGTTATGTTCATTGCACTTGTCTTTCTCCTCTCTCCTCATCCCTTTTTCTGCCTTCTCATATTTTAATAAGCATTTTATATGATTGAATTTTATCTCTACTCCTAGTGTATTAATTGCACTTGTATTTAAATTTTTAGTGGTCTCCCAAGAGTTTGCAATATATTTGTAAATAATCTATTTACCTACAAATAACACTATACTGTTTTATATTTGGTGCAAATATTTTATAACAGAATATTACCAATTTTTTCCTGCCATCATTTATGACATTGGTTTTATTCATTTTATTTATCTATGTGATATTAATCTCCCAATGCCTTACTACTATTAATACTTTAAACAGTAATGTTTTAGATCCAGTAATAAGAGAAATAAAAGTGTTTATTCTTCCATTATATATTTCTTCAGTGGTCTTCTTTCTTTACGTAGGTTTGAGTTTCTGGACTTATATAATTTTCCTTTTCCTGAAGAACTTTTAACATTTCCTGCAGGATAGGTCAGTTTATGGCTCCAGGGTCTTTTGTTTCAGGTCAACTAATCTTTGGTGTGACTCTCCCACTTCACCTTCCTCTTTAAATTTTGGAGTGGCACTTGCCCGGTGAACCTAATTCTTTGGTCGGTCCAAGGAAAGTTTTTGATTTTTAGTTTATTCAACTTTTTCTTCTTGTAAGGACAGGTGTGATAAATTCCAAGCTCTTTACATGTTGGAGCAGAAACCAGAAGTCCATACAATTGTGTTTTAAATAAGTTAAGAAACAAAATGAGATTAAATATGCACAAACACTGCTTTTTTTATCATTACCTTCCTACTTACCTTTACTGACTTTGGTTTCTGTGTGTGTATAGATTTGAATTACTGTCTTGTGTCTCTTAATTTCAACTTGAAGAACTCCTTTCTGTATTTCTTTCTTGTAAGGCATATGGGTTAGCAACAAATTCTTTGACATTTTATCTGTCATGGAGTGCATTTATTTCACCCTCATTTTGGAAAGAAAGTTTTGCTTGATATAAAACCTTTGGTTGACTTCTTCTTCTTCTTCTTTTTTTTTTTTTTTTACTTTTAGCACTTTGATTATGCCATCCATCTGCTTTCTGGCTGTTACGGTTTCTTATGAAAAATCAACTGTCAGTATTATTGGGCTTTCTTTGTATGTGATTAATCATTTTTCTCTTATTTCAGGATTTCCTTTTCATTTTTCATCATTTTAACCATGGTGTACCTAGATATGGATCTCTTTTCCTTTATCGTATTTGGACTTTGTTGAACTTCTTGGATGTGTAGATTAATGTTTTTTCAGCAAATTTGGGAAGTTTTTAAGCTATTATTTCTCCAAACTTTTTTCCTGCACCTTTCTCACACTTTTCTCTTTTTTGGTACTCCTGTTATACATATGTTGATGCATTTACTGGTATCCCACATTTTTCTGAGGCTCTGTTTTTGCTTCATTCTTTTCTCTCTCTTTTTCAGATTGCATAATTTCTTCTGATCTATAGTCAAGTTCACTTACTATTTTCTCTACCAGCTCGAATATGCTGAGCCCCTGTAATGAATTTTTCATTTTAATTATTGTTAATGTTCAACTACATATTTTCCATTTTTAAATAATTTCTCTATTTTTGTTTATATTTTCTATTTGGTAAAACAATTACATCATACCTTTTACTTTTAGACATGGTTTCCTTTAGTTCTTTGAACATAGTTATAATTGCTAATCTGAAGTCTATTAAACCTAACAGTTGGCCCCTTAAAGCAGTTTTATTTTTTCCCTTAAAACAAATGAACAAACTAAAGAACTATGGGTTTTTGACCCTTAAAAAAAAAAAAAAAAAGACGAGTATGGGTTGCACTTTCTTTGTCTTAATATGTCTTGTATTCTTTTTCTTTTGATTGAAAAGTGGACATTCTAGATAATATATTGTAGTAATACTGGTTACTGATCCCCCTGTGATTTGGGAGCTCCCTCACTATAGAAATTTTAAGTCTCCTTTTCCCTAGTTTCTTAGCTCCTTAGCCCCTGACTTCGATTACTCTCCTAATCAGTTTCTGAATCCTAGACTAAAGATTGCTCCTAGCCTGAATCACAGAATGTCTCTCAGATAACTACTTAAAAGCCTATGGCTTCCCAACATCCCCCAAGCTTCCAGATCCCCCAGGCCAGTATACTTGTTGATTGGAATCATTGGAGCCTAATGTTCTTTTCAACCCATTCTGGGCCCAGTTCCTGGACAATTGACACAACTTAAATGACCGGTTGAATGGCCACAGGATATATAGAGCTAACAGATTTATTAATTAAAATCTAATTTCCCCTATTCAGGGGCCTTGCGGATGCAGGGGATACCCCAGCAAGATTGCCAGTCCAACACTGTCTTCCAGGCGGATCTCAAGACCCCTTCCTCTCATCTAAGATCAGATAGGATGAGAGTTCTGTGAATCCCCCAATAAGTAGGGACAGCTCTGTACCCCTGCCCAGCAGGAAGCAGATACAGAAAAACAGAACTTCTATCCCTCAACTTCCCATAGAGATTTTATGGGGATCAAGTCTCCCAAGGGGAAAATAAGGCAGGCAGTTAGAGATAGGCGTTGGGTCTCTGCATAACTCATAGTATTCAGCTGCCCAAAAAACCTCCCCTCTCTGTCCAAAACTTCCCCTTTTCATTGTAAACAAATGGGTACAAGATACCCAAGTAGATTAAACTGGGCTACTCACACCACTCACATCTGCGCAGTTTAAAAAGATGAGGTAATAGCCTCTTGTCAATCACAGGTGTCAATCAAGTGGTCCCACGCCCGAAAAGGAACAGCCCATTCTAGAGAAAAAAGGACAAAAACTCCAAGTCCTAACCAGTCAGGGCCTTTTAAGCTTCTTCTTTTGCTCAGCTCACTCCAAACTCTTAGGAGTGTATTTTTCTTCTAATAATGCCACCTTGGGCCCTTGAGCCATTCTTTACTGCTCGGATCCACTTCTATTTCTTTGAAGTGTACTATCTCTTCTAATAAACTCCTCTTTCACCACTTTCTTTCTGTGTCTTGTTCACTTCTTTGCTCGAGACACCAGGGACCTGGACATCGAGCCGAGGACTCACTGTCCAGTAACACCTGGGGATAATGCTGTTATCATTTTTGCTTGGTCCTTTCTTTTTGTGTTTACTGAGTTGACTGAACTAATTCTCTGGAATCTATTTCCCTCTGTCTTATGTAGCCTCTAATATCTTTGCTGAAAAAAATTTTTTTTCCGCTTGTTTTTGTCTTTTAGCAGCTACCATTCCTATGTGAGCGTAAACCATTTATTGGTCTGGGGCTCTACTTTAGTCATCTGTGTCAGTTATGTTTTTTATCCTTTACCATTGAATTTATATGCCTGGCTTGGAGTCTGGGTTTACATTTCCCCCCCCACATGTTCAGTAAGAGAAGCTTGGATGTTCCCTCTCTGAGTACTTTTGAGAGGGCATATCCTTAGGCAAGATTTCTAGATGTGAAGCTCGCCATGCTTTGTTCTACATAAAGTCATTTTCCCTTATAGCCTTTCTCTTCCGTTAGAAAAATGCTCTGTGACTTTGCACAGTAGCTGGGGGTGGGGACAGAGGCCCACGTCTCCTACACACCTCAGTTCTACAAGGGAACACTAGAAGCGAGGTCAGTTCCTATCTTCCTGACTTGCCCACTGGGCATGGAACCTTTATTCTACAGATGAGCTGAGGTCAAGGTCCCGATATCCTGGACTTTTTGTACTTGAAGTAGAGCTTCTTCCCTACAAGTAGGGGCTGGGTGAGGAAAGAGAGTTTTAGCTTTCTTAGCTCCTCCCATCTAGAACAGAGTTTTCCTACATGGAGTTAGAAGGCATGAGAAGCACCAGTGACACTATAGCCTTTGACTTAAGAGTCAGAGGGAGAAGGAGCCCTGGACTTCTTGGTTGCCTGTGTCCAGAGTAGAGATTCCATAAGTCTGAGCTGGTATGTGGGGAAAGGGAGCAAGTAATGGCTCAAATGTTACAGACTCTCACTGTTCTTACTGAGATTTTAGTCGATTTACTTGAGTGAATGTTTTTCTACTTTCTATATACCCTGAGGACAATATCCAGAAGGTTACATAGCTATTTTGTAAGACAGAGGATCTGTCAAGCTCCTTACTCTGCTATTACAAATTTGGATGTTTTCTAATTCATCTTTTCCAGTTTATTAACCTTCTGTTTTGCTTTATTTAGTCTGATTTTAAACCCATCTATTGATTTCTTAATTTTAATTTCTATTTCTAGAACAGTGCTGCCCACTAGAACTTTCTGGGATGATGGGAATATACTGTAGTCTGTACTGTTTAATATGTTAGCCACCCATCGTATGTTACTATTGAGCTCATGAAATTTAGCTAATGTGATAAAGGAACTAGTTTTCAATTTTATTTAGCTTCAAGTAATTTAAATTTAAGTAACCACAGGAGGCTAGTGGTTAACATATTAGACAGTACAGTTCTAGAATTGACTTTTTTTTAATGGATCCTAAATCTCTATTGAAATTCTTAATCTGTTATAGTTATTTTAAAGGCTGTCTAACTCATCCATTGGTCTCTTTCTTTTGCCTATAGTTTTCTTTCTTTTTTTAAACTTTATTGGGTAATATTGGGGAACAGTGTGTTTCTCCAGGGCCCATCAGCTCCAAGTCATTGTCCCTCAATCTAGTTTGGAGAGGACAGCTCAGCTCTAAGTCCAATCGCCAATTTCAATCTTGAGTTGCAGGGGGCGCAGCAAACCATGCGGGAATTGAACTGGGAGCCTTGTTGTTAAGAGCTCCCACTATAACCAAGTGAGCCATCCCGCCACCTCCATCCTATGGTTTTCTTTACTTCTTATATATTGGTTCTCTTTTTTATCATGATCTGTAATTTTTTAATTAGGTTTATTAGATTAGAATTATGGATGTAAAATTGTAGAAGTTCTAGATGCTACTTTCTTCTAAAAATATGGGAATTTTCGTTTGGAAAGCAGGTTCCTTTTTTTAGTACAGCAACCTTAGTTTTATTACTGGCTCTATCAATTGCTAACTCTTTAGCCTTATGCAAAGGGTGCAATAGTTCTGAACCTCAGTTTTTTCATCTATAAATAGGTCTAATATTCATCTGGCCTGAAACAAAGATCATGAGGGTGAATAACCAATTTCTGAAAATTTTGTGAAATCTACAAGGTAATACAAGTATGAAATTCCTAGTAACCATTCATTCTGCATATATTTAGCAATATTTTTACAGGTTGCTTGAAAATGAAAACAGGATTTTGTTGGGTAGAACTTGTTCTTACTGTTACAAGCAAGTTAATTTGTATGTATGTTGTGACTGATTGTTTTTTAGTGGTCTATGATGGAAAACTGTACCTGCCTTCTAAAGTCCGTGAATGGTTATAAAATCAGCTATTAATTAATGGTCTTACATTTACAAAGTGGGAACAAATTTAATGCTCCTTTTAATTTACACTCTCTGATGAATTTAAGAACAGTAGAAAAGAATCTGAATAATAGCCAGAATCTTAGGTTACAGTCAAGTTTTTCTGGTACACATTGAAATCTCAAGTCATCAAGAAAAACAAACTTTAGTAAAACCAATGGCACCATTTTTGTTTACTCTTCTCAGAAAATAAAATTCATATTTTTTAAATGGGTATACACATTTCCTTATTCCAATCATTCCACTGCAGTACAAAAGAAATAGTGTTCTCTTATCTTGCATTTTATTAAGAATAAAAAAATTCCCTTGTACTTAAAACATCATCTTCCTGTAAACAGAACAATTAACTTGATATTGTTCCAAATAATTTCTGAGTATCTAGATAAGATTAAAGGCATTTATTTTGCCAAGTTCACGAGTTAGTCTTCTCTTTTATTTTGTTCTCTATCATTTAAGCCAAGAGTTTTTATTACCCACTCAAAAACTGTTGAATTTCTGCCCTAAATTCCAGCAATCTTTGGAATGCTTTGACATCATGTAGTATCTGAATAGAGCAATCTTATCTACAGTACAAAAATATTTTCATTATAAAATGATTTTTTATTTTTCAAAAACAATTTTTTTTTCCAACAGCAAGTGCCTATCACAAGATAGTCTTTTCAACTTACATTCTGACAAATAACTGATACTGACCATTCACGGCTCCTCAAAAGAAAACTGATTCCCTATTAGACTGACTGCCAAGTTAAAAATATGTTTAAAACCTGCTTAAAGGCTAATTTCCTTTTCTATCTCCTCCAAAATGTGCTTAATGTGCCTAATTTGGGTAATAACACCCAGCAGTCTGGGAAGACAGAACAGCTACCTCGATTGCTCCCTTGGCATACTGATGCATGAACAAAAACACTTCAAGGTCACCCTCTTGATCTTCCTCCACATTATCCTTTTCCCTTAAGAGTAAACTATGATGCTTTCTCTCTTACCAGAAAAATAGTTGAAATATTAAAATATGCTGTTTTCACAAAGCCTAAACAAAAATAGCTATGTATAGGTACAGATGGGGCATTGGATAAATATACCCACTGTTCTAGGCAGCTTCTCTTAATAGTTGTTTAATTACTTCTCTTTATTAATTTCATTTTCAGAAAAACTAAAAAAGAAAAAAATCAAACGAACAACAATGACAAAAAATAAAAAATCCCCCAATAACCCTATTAATAATAGCATGTCTCTGTGTTACAACTTTTCAGCATGGCGCCTCACAGAGTAATATACAGATCAAATGTTTGGACATTACAAATATCCTAGCAATAAATTTGATTTAAAATACTCTCCAACTATAGTTACTGCACTTGGAAAGACTTATTTCTTTCAGCTATTATATTTCTAATGCTGCTAAAGAGATGAATTTGGGGAAACACTTATCAGAAGTACTAAATTAGCATTATAGATATATGCCAATAGACCAGAAGAAGCTATAATTGCAACCAGTTTATTTTTCAGATGAAGTTATTTTTTTCAGAGTTGATGGATGGCCACATTTTGAAAGATAATATGTATCTGTCATTGATTAACCCAGGAGAGTGATACAAATATACTCAAGAGCATGAAGAAGTGTTGGTGTGAAGTGGTGTATTTGAGTATATACAGAGATATATGAAATAATCAAGAGGTCTATTTCATTCTTGACACACATCCCTTCAAAGTGGCATATTGATATGAATGCTGGATTTACTTATACTCAGGAGGTTGGGACAATGGGGAATGTCTTAAACCAGGTCCTCTCAAATTTGGTACTATTGATACTTTGGGTTGCATAATTTGTTGTGATGGGCTGTCTTCTGTATTTTAGGGTGTATAACAATGTCATTGACCTCTACCCACTAGATACCAGTAGCACCCACCCTCAATTCTGACAATCAAAAATATCTCCATACATTGCCAAATGTTCCCTGAGGAAAAAAGTGTCACTGGTTAAGAACCACTGCAGTGAAAGAACCACAGGGGACAAAATACACTTTGGTTAATATAGCATAATATTATCGTATCACATTTAGGAAAGCTGCGGATATTTTTTTGTCACCCATGTTTCCTGGCTACTCCCATATCTATAATAATATCCCAGCTCTCTGAATGAATACTTCTTGACTCACAGGACATCTAGTTTTTTATTTCCTTTTTTGCAATTTTCCTGAGTAATTTCTTCTAGGAGTCCTTGGAGAGGCAACATTCTGACATGAGCAGAGCTACTTCCTGGGGTTCTGGAGTCCTTCTGTTCCGATGTCCGTTCCTCTAATTGTCCCTGACGTCTGTTGCTCAAGAGGTGCTGTTCACGTAATTGCCATTGCTGTCACATTTTTCATGTAGCCATCAATAAAGAAATATTTCTTTATATGACTAGTCCTTTCAAATGTTTTCTCATAGCAGGCTGTTGGGCCCCTGGCAGATTCTTCCTTTATTCTACATTATTCTCCTTTACAGAACAAATGGGCCTCCCAAGGGGCAGTGTTAGGGGGTGGTGAGGCCTAATCTCATGTTCTCCCTGAAAACATTATTACTCTTTCCAAACTCATATTCTGCTGCTCTATTTTATACACTCTATCAGGCTTATTTTTTACTTGGGTAATTTGTTATAGAGTCCCTTGTCCCACACATACCAAGATCTCTTACTGGAAATCATTTCTGTGTCCCCAGAACATTCCAGTTAAGGTGCTTGCTCATCAAATTATGAATGTTAGAAGATGGCAGTTCCCGGGAGCGGAGAAGAAGCCTGCATGGCCTAATGAGGTTGAACTTCCAATTCCCGCTAAGAGAGTTTTATGCCTGACAGAGCCTTAAATAGTCTGCGGTGTATTTTTGTTTTATATAAAATATATGATATAAACCTGGCAACTTTAATGATTTTATTATCATTTATAATGATAATAGTTTTGATGAACTATTACCGATATAGCTATTATCCTCCAATTAGTCTTTGAGTGTTATCATAAAACTCCATTCTTTCAACTTGATGTATTTCTAGATTTATCTAACAGAATGTATGAATAAACGATAGAAGAAGACAGGTAGTCTGGTGCTAACTAAAGCTTGTGTGTCTCAGAGTTGTGCCCTCACTTGGCACAGTTTCATGGTCACTGAGGAGCTGTGCAAACTGAGGACACGGTTCTAACACACATGTTTTACAGATAACACAGTACTGTGCAAAATGAGGACGACCAGGTTTGACTAAGAATAATGTAGGAGGACTTATTTGGTACATATTAAAACACACAATACAGCATTAGAAATGGAATACATTAGTCCCTACATAAGAACAGATAGTGCTTAGGAAAAACAATAGAGGGGCAGCCTCGTAAACATTCAAATTTACTTTAAAAGAATTGCTTTTCTTTCCTTTTGGACCTGTATCGTACATACTGTCATTAATTTCACACATGACTCTCTTTCATTTAATCATTTACTGAATCAATTCATAGATTAATTTATTCATAATATAATGAATACCTATGAAATTGCCACTCAAGCCAAGAATGAGAAGAGTACAAAATCTTACATTTGTGTAACTCATCCTTACCTACCACTCTTTCACTGCACAGAGGTAGCCACAATAATGTGTTTTTGTCATTCCTTTGAATTGTTATTTTTTAGGTACATGTAATGCATATCTAAGTATTGTTCTATTTAGTTTTAGCTTGCTTTTGAACTTTAAAAAAAGGTATACCATAGGTAGTCTCTGGACTTGCTTTTCATTTAACATTATCTTATTATTACTGTATTATTAATACTGTATGTAGCTAAAGCACAATTACTTCTGCTGTTTAATTTCTACTATATAAAAAGGAGCGATTCACTTACCCATTCTCTAGTTGATGGGCATTGGATTGTTACCAATTTATTTTTCTTTGCTGTTAAGAACAGGGATTCCATGAAGCTATGACTATTCCTATACACTTTTCCTGATGTACGTATGTAATGTAAGAGTTTATCATAAAGATGAGGTTCTTTATCTGTGTAGGGTTGGTGTTTGTGTGTGTTATGACAGGGATTTGAATTCATTTTTTTTTGTACTCATATGGAACTAATTTTTCCACTCCATTCCTAAGCAGTCCTTTGTTTTCCTGTGATCTGCCCATCTCCTAGTCTTTCCCTGAGAGAGGTCTATTGCAGTTTGAAAGCTGCTGCCCGAGAGTCTGGCTTTTGATCAGCCTCATCTAGGTGCTGACTGAAATCCTAAACTGTGCATGTAACCACAAAAGACCCCAGAGAGCCAAAGTCATCTTGAAAAAGAACAACAAAGCTGGAGGCATGACACTTTCTGATTTCAAGCTATATTTCAAAGCTATAGTAATCAAAATAGCATGGTCCTGGCATAAAACAGACATGTAGATCAATGGAACAGAATAGAGAGCTCAGAAATAAACCCATGCATATATAGTCAATTAATTTTATACAAAGAAGCCAAGAACATGCAAGGAGCGAAGAACAATCTCTTCAGTAAATGGTGCTGGGGAAACTGAATATTCACATGCAAAAGAATGAAACTTGACTGCTATTTTACACCATAACAAAATCAACCCAGATTAAAATCTTGAGTGTAAAACATGAAACCATAAAAATTCTAGAAGAAAATCTAGGTGCTAAGCTCCTTAACACCTTTTTGGCAATGATTTTTTTTGGATTGGACACCAAAAGCAAAAGCAACAACAACAAAAAATAATCAAGTGGGACTACATCAAGCTAAAAAGCTTCTGCACAGCAAAGGAAATCATCAACAAAGTGAAAAGGCAGCCTACAGAATGTGGGAAAATATTTGTAAATCATGTATCTGACGAGGGGTTAATATCCAAAATATATAAAGAGCTCCTGCCACTCAATAATGCAAAAACATCATGATCAACAAAAAACAAGCCAATTTAAAAAATGGGCAGAGAAATCTAATAGGCATGTTTTTAAAGACATATAGTGGGCCAACAACTACATGAAAAAATGCTCAATGTCATTAATCATCAGAAAAATGCAAATCAAAACCACAATGCCATATGTCACTTCTGTCAGAATGACATTAAAGGACAAGAGATAACAAGTGTTAGTGAGGATGTGGAGAAAAGGGAGCCCTGTGCGCTGTTCGTGGGATTGCAAATTGGTACAGCCACTATGGAAAACAGTATGGAGGTTCCTCAAATATTAAAAATAAAATACTATGTGATTCAGCAATCCCATATCTAGGTACATGTCCAAAGGAAATAAAAACAATGTATCAAAGAGATATCTGCACTCTCATTTTCATTATAGCATTATTCACAATAGCCAAGATATGGAAACAACCTAAGAACATAAGTGTCTATCAACAGATGAATGGATACGACGTGGTGTGTGTGTATATATAATGGAATATTATTCAGCGATGAGAAAGAGGAAAATCCTGCCATTTATATAAACATGGATGGACTTTGAGGGCATTTTGCTAAGTAAAATAAAACAAAAACAAATACTCTGCATGATATCTCTTATATGTACAATCTAAAAAACAAGTCTAATTCATAGTAATAGAGAGGAGAAAAGTAGTTGCCAGGGGCTCGGGTAGGGAAATATAGAAAGACTGTTAAAATAGTGCAAATTTTCAGCTGTATAGTAAGTTCTGAGGAACCAATGTAAAATATGGTGGCTATAGTTGATAACACTGTATTGTATAATTAAAATTTGCTAAGAGAATAGAACTTAAGTGTTCTCACCAAAAGAAAGTAAAAAGATAAATATGTGAGGTGATGCGTGTGTTAACTAAGTAGATGGGGTGATCCTTTTACAATATATACTATTTCAAATGACCCTGATGTATAGTTTAAATGTCTTACAGATTTATGTCAGTTACACCTCAATAAAGCTGAAAAAGAGTCCATATGATATTTTTAAAAATCTTAATAACTGAAAGATACAAGAGAACAATCAAGAGGAAAGTTTCTAAAGTATGAATAGAAATGCACTGGATGATTCCCCCCCACCCCCAAATTTTACTTCCTAGAATGAGAATGTTACTTTTATAAATAGGAAAATAAATATTGTATACTATTTAAAATGACATAATGGAAAGAAGTCCACGTGCATTGCCCTCGCTTCCGGTCTGCTCCCTCTCCTAGACCGTCTTCCTCTCCTGAGCTGAGTGAGGATCTGGAGGACTGACAGCCAGAGGCGAATGAGCCCTTGGACAGTAGAGATCTGATGTCGCATCTTGGACGGTAGCTGATTTGAGGCTCTCCCCTGAACCCGTACAGGAGCTCAGACAGCATTATCCATACAGCCCAGAACACCCCTGAGATTCCTAGACCCTTGGAAGCAAACTCTACATCAGACTTGGAGGCCAGTTCCTCCTGTCTTTGATCTTCAAGAGGTTAGCGTAGAAGGAGATGAGCCGTGTGCACTGAGGTCTTCCTACTCATGAGTCTGAGTCAGTGTGAAGGGATGGAAGCAGGGAGATCTCATAGCAGGGAGATCATCATGTTCAGCAGAGAGCAGCTTGGCTTCTGTCACACCGCTGCGCTCTGCATGCAGAGGGCAGTTACTCTGGCATCAGGGCCCTCACTCAGTATACCAACACTCAGACTCGAACCTTAGCGTGTCTAAGGGGAATCACAAAGTCTCCTCCTCTCTGGGTGGTCAGTCTGAGGGATAAACTTGACCCTATGCTATAATTGAACATTTATGGGACGCGGTGTGTAAGCCTTGCTAAATCCGAGGTGAAAGCCCATACCTGAGACTGAGCCTTACTCTGTCTTTAAACTGGCACTTCCATTTCCATTTCCACACGCTTGACTCCTGGTTCCACCTCCCAGTGGTTCTCACTGGAAAGAAAAAGAAGGAAAATGCGGAGTGGGTGTATTTATAAACTTCTTAAGAGTCCAAAAATTCCCTTTCTTAATAGTTCCATAAAAATAGAAATATATTTCTAAATATAATCAAAAAACTCGTAACTACTAATTAAGAAACTCAGTCATAGATAACACTCAGATCAAAGGAAAATTGCAAGCTTCTTATAAGAAAGTATTTAAAACCTTTGAGACATAGTGAGAAACAGTACTCAGAAACTTTTTTCCTCCGCATTTATTTATTTATTTTTAATTCCTGTTTATTGGGTGACAATTGTTAATAAAGTTCCATAGATTTCAGGTATACACATAAACTTTTATGTCCTTAATTATCAGAGAAGAAAAATTAAAAGGAAAGTTAAGTCAGTAATAATCCAAAGATATCAGAAAGGATACATGAACTACTTCCGAGGAAACCAAGATGGGGTGTGATGGTTTCCTTTTCTGTTTCCCCACCTTGCCTGCATACTCCCTTTCGCTCCTTTCCCCTACCCCTACCCGCAAAGCTGCGTGCCGTTTCTCCAGGATTAGAGTGCAGGACAGGAGTAGGGCTAACGGGCAGGGCAAGTTGTGTAACTATATCTCCTGTTTGTGTTGGGAGAGGCAGAAGTGTAAATGGTGGCGTTTTGCTCTTGAGGGACGCTGCATGGGTTATTTCTAGACCTGTCACTGGGGATATCCCACCTTAGGCAGTCAGAGCTTCCCCATCCCAGTTGAGGTCCCTTTAATCATCACTCCTTTTAAAATGCCTCAGGTTTGGCTTTCGGACACATGGACCTCCCCTACCTCATAGAAAATGCACATACTCATATATCAGGTCCTGTCTAATTCCCAAAGGGCAGCTAGCGGTTCCCATTGTTGTCTCTGCTCGGCATGTCAGTCCAGCCAGTCTCTCTGCTTTAGACCTTTTGGATGTGAACCACACCCTAATTCCTGCATCCCCCAAATTTCAGGGGTAAAGCAGAGAGGCCCTGATTGAAGCTTCCTCATTCAGCTTTAAGAGAAAGGAAAATACTTTTTTCCTCCTCAACCGAATTTGCATATCCTTCATTATTGGTCTCTTTAAATGTTTAGTACTTTCTTAGCCTTATTATAGATCCTGGACCTGGATGATGGATTGATGTTTGTTGAAGCAGGTTTTAATGTTCCCTTTTAAGTCCTGCATGGGAAAACTGGCATTTTGATTTGGAAGGTGGGGGTAGTAACCCCTCCTGTTCTCAGTATTGCAGTCTCGGCCAAAACTATAAGCAGGAAGAATCCCATGTGAACATCCTATTATACTCGCAAATAGAGAAGTGTGCAAAGAAGTCGAGAAGATTATTTGCAGAAGAACATATCCAGAATTTCAACAAAGTATGCAAAGATGTTCAAACTCATGAATAAAATAATGAAGTATTATTTTATGCTAGTCAGAATTTTAGAATTTAGCAAGTGTGATTAACACTTGTAAGGATATTCTCATACCTTGCTGATAGAAATGTGAATTCTATATCCTTTCTCAAAAGCAATCTGCAACATGTATTAAGCATTTTTTTTTAAAACTTATACACCTATTGACCCAGCAGTTCTACTCTGGGATTCTATCCTTCTGTCCTGTAAAAATGAATGTGCCGATATGTACAAACATATCATAGGGGACGTATGTTTTAGCATTGGTCAGGGTGGTAAGGATCTAAAATAGTAATAATTAATAAAAAAACTAGCAACAATGGAAATTAATGGGAGAATGAATGGTTGAATAAATTTTGAAATGTTATGCAATCCATAAAAATATAAATTGTACTAATTTCCTTATTGGTATTCCACATAGGTAATTATTGCGTGAAAAAAAGCAAGTTGCAGAAAAATGTGGATATTATGATTATTTATTTTGAAAAAAGTTGTTTGTATTGTATGTTTGCACCTTTGTTTATAGAAGTTGTATTATTATAGAAGCATGGAAATAAGTATGAAGAATATATACTAGGTTGCTAACGTGGGTTTCTTGGAGTTGTTGGGGAAGGAAATGACATGAATAAACTAAGGGGAGAGAAAGTTGGAGGAGGCAAACAAAAGAGAAATGCACATGTATGAAATCACATTTATGAATATGTATAAAATTCATATGTCTATATAATAAATTAAGGTGATAGAAGAAAAAAATAATGGCATAGAGCTCTGAATTTCCGTAAAAAAACAGATGAAACATCCTGGGGGAAGGTTGGGAGAAAGCTTGTTAGCTCATATTGTCATGCAGAAATTGAACTTCCATCATTTTTGTCAGTGGAAAATTATTAATACTATAATAAATTGAGCCCAGACAGTCAATATCAGAGCTAATCACAAGACATAATCATAATTGAAGATACAAAAAATAAATAATAAAGCATATATAGTGTTAGCTTCAATTTTGAATCTTCCTGAGGCTCAAAATTTACTAGAATAAATTTCCCATAGCAAAATATTTGTCTACCGTGTTTCCCTGAAAATAAGGCCAAGCTGGACAATCAGCTCTAATGCATCTTTTGGAGCAAAAATTAATGAAGACTTGGGTCTTATTTTACTATAAGATCGGGTATAATATAATATAATAACCATGTCTTATTTTACTATAAAACATGGGTCTTTATAATATAATGTAATATAAAACAATACCCAGGTCTTACATTAATTTTTGCTCCAAAAGACACATTAGAGCTGATTGTCTGGCTAGGTCTTATTTTTGGGGAAATACGGTATATCAAGCCAAAGAGAAAAAAATGCATTAACTAAACAATCCTTGATGACTTGATGGTGTTTTCTTCCTCATTATATAGGCTATCTGTTATAATATCACTAATGACTAGTTGATTTCTGAAGCCTGAGCATCTGAGCTGAAAGGACATAAAAATCAAATAGGATATTCTTGCTTATTTCTATAGACAGAAATTCTTGCTTTAACAAAGTAGTTCCCAAAGTGTGGTCCAAGTACCTTTGGGGATCCCCCAGACCTTTTCAGGTACGCAAGGTTAAAGACTTCTTTGGGAATACTAAGTCATTATTTGCCCTGTTACTCTCATTATCTCACAAGAGTATCATGGCGTTTTCCAGAGACTACATGATATTTAATAATTGCAATAAATAGAATTCAGAAGCAGATGGTGGAATTTAGCTGCTTTCTATTTTTTAATACAGTTATTTTTCATAAAAATTACTCTTGTTAACTAGTAATGGGTTTAGTAATATATTAAATAATTAATAAATTTTAGTGTTCATTTTTTGTGTGTGATAAATATCACTAGATATAACCTACATAAACACAAGTACTTTGGGGTCTCAGTTTTTGAGAGTGTAAAAGGGATCCTGAAGCAAAATGTCAGAACTATTGCTCAAATGTAAGAATGTTAAGTTTTTTTCTTTTGCACAAGACTGCCAGTATTTTGGAGGGCATGTTTTATAGCAAGAAGAAGCTGGGAAAATAAAGCAGAGTTGCATTTATATACCATTAGAATGTAAAAGCAATGAAAACAATCAGTTTCACCTGTAAAAAAAAGTCATGCAAAGTAAGATAGCAATGCAATAATAGGATGGCATTTTTTTCCAACTGTAAGATTGGTATTCTCATACACTATTTTTGGGAGAGTAATACCAGTCAATCCCTTGGGAAACTATGCCTATCAAAATGCAAAACTTTTTTACTTAACTGAATCATGCACCTTTTCCATATGTCACCTATGGATATATTAACGTTGACCCAAGTTTACAGTGATAGAGACAAATCACATTCTGGGCAGCACTGTTTTGTAAACACAAACACACACACACACACACACACACACAGAAAATCAAGTGTTCATAAATAAAAAAATTCCATAATAAGTTATGGAGTGCCCATTCCATGAAATACTATGGACACAATTGAAATAAATAATGTAGATTCTGTGTCCAAAAACAACTTTTATAATTGTGATTATTGTATTTCACGTATTTATGTATGTTACAGAACAGTATGAGTAATACATTCTGTATGTATTAACAAACAATAAATGTATACGTATAAATTCTAGTTGAATAAGTTTGTGCAGGGAGCATGAGGGTGTATAAAACTGGCATATGTGTGTTTGTATAGCTGTTTCCTGAAAAGATACACAAGAATCAATTAATAATGATTATTTCTATTAGTGATAATGGTGGGATCATGGGTTTTTGGGGTTTCATTTCATATGTATCTTATTTGAATTTTTTCAAACCATGAGCTTGACTTCAGGAAGACATAATTATTTTAGACATAAACATTTCTCTTTTTTTAAAATTAAAGTTTATTGGGGTGACAATGGTTAGTAAAGTTGCATAGGTTTCAAGTGTACAATTCTGTAAAACATAATCCATATATCACATTGTGTGCTCACCAGCCAGAGTCAGTTCTCCTTCCATCACCATATATTAGATCCCCTTTACCCTCTTCTACCACTCCGCTCCCCTGTTGCCCTCTGATAACCACTAAACTATTGTCTGTGTCCATGAGTATTTGTTTGTTTATCTTGTTCCTCTGTTGCTTTCAGTTTTATATCCCACATATCAGTGAAATCATAAGGTAATTGATTTTTTCTGTCTTATTTTGCTTAGCATAATAATTTCAAGTTCCAACCACGTTGTTGCAAATGCCAGTATTTCATCTTTTCTTATGACAGTATAGTATTCCATCGTGTATATATACCACAACTTCTTCATCCAATCATCTATCAAAGGAACCTTGGTTGTTTCCATGTCTTGGCCACTGTAAATAAAGCTACAATGACCATTGGAGCACATGTATCTTTATGGATAAATGTTTTCAGATTTTTGGGTAAATACCCAGGAGAGGGATTGATGGGTCATATGGTATTTCTATTCCTAAATTTTTGAGGAATCTCCACACTGCCTTCCATAGTGACTGCACCAATCTGCATTCCTACCAACAGTGTATGAGGGTTCCTTTTTCTCCACAGCCTCTCCAACACTTGTTATTATTTATCTTGTTGATGATAACCATTCTAACTGGGGTGAGGTGGTATCTCATTGTGGTTATTATTTGCATTTCTCTGATGATTAGTGATATTGAGCATCTTTTCATGTGTCTATTGGCCATCTGTATGTCCTCTTTGGAGAAATGTTTCTTGAAAGGGCATGAAAAAGATAACATAGGTGAGTTTGTCCTATGATAACGTTAAATTCTAACCAAGAAGCATTTTAAAATATGAACTGAATGCACAGCCTGTGCTCCATGTTGCTGCACTGACCTGAAGAAAACCTAATATGAACTCTTATCGACCGAACAACTTGTTTTTAATCCAGGTCTGCAGCAAGAATAGGATAAGGCTGAAATAAGAAAGACTCCCAGGAGCTTGGAATATTAGGTGGAAAAAAAGCTTTAGGAAAAACGTTCCCTCAGGGAGTTGATTAATATGTTGTGGTTCTGACAGGACATATGCCTGGGAATAGAAGTGGCAGGCAGGAGGGGGAAATAATGACAGAGGAAAGAAGCAGCAACTTTTTATCAGTGACAGTAGCTGCATATTTTTCTGTCTAGAAAATAAGGCTTAAAGAACAAGACAAACAAATGAAGAAACAAAAACTCATAGACACAGACAATAGTTTAGTGGTTACCAGAGGGTAAGGGGAGAGGAGGGTTTTAGAAGAGGGTAACTGGGGTCAAATATATGGTGATGGAAGGAAAACTGACTCTGGGTGGTGAGCACACAATGTGATATATAGATGATGTATTATAGAATCGTACACCTGAAAGCTATGTAACTTTACTCACAATTGTCACCCAATAAACTTAAAAAAAACCAAAAACCCAGAAAAGAAGTATTAATATTTATTGAGAGCTCACCTGGGGCTATGACCAAAAAATTAATAAACATGAAATGGCAGTATAACATTGTATAATTGTTATGTCTCTATAGCATAGTATATGATATTACACATATTATACATTATATGATATTGTATATTCTATCATACATGTCACATAGTATTATCAAATGGTTAATGCAAATTGATAGTATCATATTACTACTGTTTTCAATCTTCCCAGGCTTTTGTTACTTCTTTACAACCCTTTCAGTGAGATGTGATTCCTTTCTGAGGAGAGGAATCAAAATCTGAGGTTGAGAACTTTTTCAAGGTCTCATGGCTAGCAGGCCGTGGAGCTGAGTCCCTAATTTCAAAATCCTTAAAATTTTCACTACACATTTTATTTATATTTATACTATAGTCTATCATAATTTATGAGGCATAGAGACCAATTTCCCTATTTTATTCCAAACTTGCACAACAATTTCAAATCCTGTATATCATGTTTGGTCACATTTTTAATATCAAAGTTGTCGTATTGTCTCGTTTTTTATGAGCTCTTATGACGTTGCTAACAAATATTTACTGAAAAGCTATTGTGTCCAGGGCATTGTGCTAGAGATGGTAGATATAAGTTGAAAAGAGAAATAATCTTTGTTTTAAGAAGCTAATTATTTTATAAGACAGGAAGCATATAGAAAAAAATGATAGTACCCATATTGCTGGAAATAGCAAGTGCTGGATAAAAAATAGAAAATGACATGAAAGTTCAGAGAAACAAAACTTTTATCAAGCTCTGTGGTCTTAGGCAACTTGCTTAAGTTATCTTAGCTGTGGTTTCCTTACCCGTCAAGTAGGTTTGTTGTGAGGATTAAATCAGATAATATATATAAGCACTAAGTGTCTGATACATAGAAGACATTTAATAAACAGAAACTATTAACGTTTTCTACTTTTCCTTCCTTCTCCTTCACTTTTTTCCTCCTTTTTCTCACCTTTTCTCAGGTCTCAGACTAAATAAGACAAAAGTCTTAGCGAGCCTTCAGGGAAGATATGGAGAAGTGAGAACTTGGGGAAGGTTTTTTGACATAAGGAAGGTGGCAAGTGAGTGTATTTCTCATATCAAACTTAGAATATAACAACATTTAAGAGAATGGCTGTATAAAATGTTATGAACATAGTCCATATTAGAGTTTATGTATGTTTTATGGTTCTTGAGAATGTTCAGTAATTAGTACCCCTCTTCTCTATCTTCTTCCATTCTGGCTCTGAACCAAAAGAAAAAAAACACAAAATGAAACAAAACCCAGCAAGACAGATGAAGGTCTGGTGATCGCCGTTGTCACTGAGGAAGGTTGAGCTGAGAACTCAGTTCAGAATAACAGTCAAATGGGCTTGCTCCCTAGCCTCCTAAGAAGACGGACATTCTGCACTCATTGGTGGTCCGGTCGCACAGGACAGAACGGCCCCCTCTGCAGGACAGTGCAGCCAGCGCTGGTCTATGTCATGGCCGAAAAAAGCCACAGGCCTGTTCTCCATAGGCTGGGAAACCAAGAGAGAACAGGCAGGGGAAATGGCTGGGTGATACATGCTTCTGTCTTCTTCCAAATTTACCCATCAGATAACGACCTTTGCTACCTCAGTGAGTGGGGCAGCAGTGGGAGAGAGGGTACGGCAAGAGAACAGAAAGATTTTAGGAAAGTCTCGAAAAAATCAGGGGTCAGAGAAGCGTTACCTTCACACGTGCACTTGCACGTACACACACGCACACACTCCAGAGAGAGGCTGCTGCTTCCGCTGTCTTGTCCCTGCCCCCCAACCCCCGCCCCTTGGATTGTGTACATAATTGATTATACAAATAATATGGAAAGTCTGAATAGGAGCCCTCTGTCAGTCATACGTGTACATATTTCTTCCCTCACTTTGGGACTTTTTTTTACTCACTTAATGGTAGCTTTGATAATTTTTTCATTTTAATATAGCTTGATTTAATAAAAAATTCCATTATGAGTAATGATTTTTATGCGCTGCTTAAGAAATACTTCACTACAAATCTGTAATCCACTAGTAGTTAATTTTTTGTATATGGTGAAAGTTAATTTTATATATTTTTTCTTGTGGATATCCAATTGATCCAACACCATTTTTTAAAAAAGATAGTTTTTTTTCCTCCTCAAGAGAAGTGAAACTTATGTTCACACAAAACGATGCACATGAATGTTTATACAAGCTTAATTCATAATCTCCCAAAACTGGAAACAACCCAACTGTCTTTCAAGAGATAATTTTAAAAAAGAGATTGTGGTATATACGTACAATATAAAACTACTCTTCAACAAAAGGTAATGAATCATTAATAAATGAAGCAACATGCATAAATCTCAAATGCATGTGGCTAAGAGAAAAACCAGACAAAAAGGCAACACACTATATGGTTCTGTTTATGATATTCTGGCACATACACTGACATTTAGATCACAAAGGCCAAACTGTAGGGATTGAAAAATAGGTCAGTGGTCGCAAGAGGATAGGTTGGTTGAAGGGAGGGCATGAGGGAATATTTTGGGGCAATGAAATTGTTTTATGGCTGTGATGGTGTATATACAACTCTATATATTTGTTCAGTGCACAAAGAATGGATTCTACTATTTGTAATTTTTTAAATTCTAAAATGTAAAAAAAATAAATGTCTCAAATAATACTTTTTCTTCACTGCTTTATAGTGACACTATGTCATAAATTAGTTTGTATATGTATAGGCTACCTCTGCTTTGTAATATATCACTCAACTTATTACTTGATAACATTGTTTTATGACTAATTTGGAATAGGTTGCATTGGCAATTGGGAGCTCAATGGTTATAGGATAGAGACAAGCTGAGTTACTTCTTTCCCACCAGACCCAAGTTATTTCCAACCAATGGTGAGATGGATATGTGGAAACCAGATCTCTCTAGCTCCTAGGAGTGCTGTCAGAAGTTTTCAGCTATCACCTACTTCAAAGATTGCCTCAGCTTCAGAGAGCTGCCTCACCCAAAGTCATGCCCTCCAGGGCAGCCCATGTCCAATGGCTGACTGAGGCAGAGGATTAAAGGACAGGTTTTCCCAGCCTAATGCATCAATAATCTGACGAGCCTTTCCAGCTCCAGCCCTTTCAGTAGGGTTATATGAGGCTATTGAGCCTGTATTACAGTTTAACTTTCTAATTTGACCACGGGATATTAAGTGGCCGTGCATCCAGAACTACCCATTATAAAGTAGGTTATCTTTGCTTACCAGTGGACCCGTAATAAGCCGTCATAGATGGAAGTGGTATATCCAAGATCACTTACCGACAGGACCAGGGACTACAAACAAGTTTATGAGCAGGCAGCCCAGGCTCATATCACCTACCACTATTGGATCAGCACCCACCCTTAGCTTGTACATATACATACTACAGTATGAGGACCTTCGGTGATTAGCTGGTAAAAGGAGAAGCTGGATTTTTGGTTTACAGCTGAGTCCCTTGTGTGTGGACAAGGCAAAAATGGACAGCAAATGCTTTACAGCTTTACTCAGAAGTGGTCTTCAAAGACAGTGAAAAGGAAAAGATCATGCCAATGAGCGGAGTTTTAGGTGATGCATCTGGCCATTTGGGGAAGTGGTCCCCAAATTAGCGTGTGTGTGTGTGTGTATGTGTGTATACTCATGGATGGCAGGTCAGGGTCCTGGAAAAAGAATGACTGGACAGTTAGGAGCAAGGAAGTCTGAGATAGAAGATATGGATGCATGGATGAGAGAAGGCACAAAGTGAGACTGTCTTAGAATTACATGTTAAATTGGAGTGTGTTTACCATAGAGGAGATAGCAAACCATGGGGAAGGTAGAATGGCACAGCCAGTTGACATCAGCCAGACTTTGACATTGGTCACCTCATCATTAGCAAAATGGGTACATGAAGGAAGTGACTACAGTGGTAGACATGGAGATTCTTCGTGAGTCCACAAGAATGGGAGGGCTCCCATTTCCCCAGACTGATGTAGCTTCTACCAATGCCAATGACTGAACTGCTAACAACAAAGACTAATGCTGATTTCCCAATATGGTATCATTTCTCCAAGAGCACAGCTGGTCACGCGGTGGCAAGTTGCCTACGTTGGGCTCCTTTCAACCTGAAGAAAACAGACATCCGTTCTAAGAGGAACAGACACACAATCTGTGCATAGGTTTGCCTTTCCTGCCTGCACAGCCTCAGCTAGCACTACCACCCAAGTTCTTAGAGAATGTTTTATCTACCAGCACTGGGTCCCATGTCATGTTGTCCTGCAGAAGAGGAACCATTTTACAGAAAAATCATGAGCGATGACCATGGGATTTGCTGTCTATATCACACTCTGTATCACACAGAATCTACTGACCTGATGAAGTGTTGAAACGGCCAACTGAAGGCAGAATGTGCGTGCCAGCTCAGAGTCAACACTTTGAGGAGAAGGTGATGTCCTCCAGTTTATCATATGCCTGGAATCAGAACATTCCATGTGGTACTGCTCCCCAAGATTGTAGAGACCACATGTGTTTGGAAACCAAAGACTAGAAGCAGAAGTGACTTCACTTACCATCACTTTCAATGACTCAATGTGGAATTTGGTTATCCCATTTTTTACAAGTTTGGTCTCTGCAGGCTTAGAAGTTCTGTTCCCAAAATGGGACCTCTCCAGTCAGGGGACACATCGATAGGCTTATTTGACTATAAAGTGGCCTGCGTATTTCAGTCCTCTCATGTATAGGGATTAGCAAGCAACTTGCCCTGTGTAATTGCCATGATTGTCAGGACGAGGTAGGACTGCCCTTATTTGGTGGGGGCAGGGAAAAAAATAGGTGTGTCATGTGGAAGTTACCTGAGTGTCTCTTGATATTTCTTTATTCAGTTGTGCTAGTAAATAGACACGTGAAACTAACCTGGTTTGAGATGGCCACTGTGACCAAAAGCCCTTACTTATAAGGGAGGAGGATTTAGGTCACATCACCAGGTAAGCCACTAAGACCAGCACCTGCAGTGAAAGGAACATGGAATGGATAGACAACTAAGGAGAAGAGGGGGATTGTCAGTCACAACTGAAAGACCTGCTGCAATGGCCAGTCCCTCAAAACCTCCTCTTCTAAGTTTCCTCCAGAGAAAGAGACTCTCTGGAATCCTACAGGAGCTGCTCTGAATGTATATGAAGAAAGGGATCATAGAGGAACAAGGCGTGAACACAGACAGGGGCAACCCAGACTCCCCTAACTGTAGGAGTGTTGTCAGTAGAGAACCTTCAGCTATTGAGATCCACTTTTCCCAAGAACATGCTCTGCCAAGAGTGGTCCACATGGAGTGACTGATCAAGGCAAGTAGAGAGTCCGGGCCCATTTATCTCAAAGTGGGGTAACCCTCTTGGGCCATTTCAGCTTTAGGACTTCCAGGTGTTTGGTTCCGGTTGTTAGTTGGGTTGGCAGCTCTACTTCTCCTGCTCAATCTTGCTTCTTTCTCTTTCTTTCATGACTGTTGATAAAAAGAACACTTCCTAATAAACATCCTGCTTTCTAAATTCTGTCTTAAAGAGTTCGAAGAATCTGCTTCCTGTAAACACCAACCTGTAGTCCGTGGTAACTATCTCAAAGCCTCTACAGAACTCTTGAGTATCTGTGATGCACCAGATAGTAAATCTTGTCTCCATTCCAAGTCTGTCAATCTGTAAGATCCATCCTCTTTCCATGATGCCGTCCTACACCGCTCAGGAGGAAAATACACTAGTTATTGATTAGGTCTTTGTTTTCCAGGGAATTTCTTCAAGCTCCCGTTTCCTTCTCCAGAGTGTGATGTGAATCCACATAGTAGGTTCTTACTCATGAAATGTCTAAATTACTTAAATGGAGATTATCTCATCTCTAAGCCTTTCCTTATGAATAAATTTATGGAAAAATATACGTACATCATTAGTAAGTTACCTTTCATCTTTTTCTTACTGAAAATAAGTCATGTGCTTTATAGGTGTCTGAAGCCTTTCTTATATTTCAGCAAAAATAACTTTAGTGGCTTTGAAATTGATTCCAAAAAGCTCAAATTATATGCTTTTATTCCTTTTATTTCTGTGCTTAGGCTGGAATTGTCTCACTCTTCACAATAGGAGTAATATAAACATCTCTTTTCAAGATGGTGATATTTATTGTCTGTTCTAATCTCAGGTTGCCTAATATTGTGAATTAGTAAGAGTTTTGTTGTATTTCATTCCTATGTCATTTAAATTTATCACCCCATTTATTGAGATTTCTTGATTTATAAATATTTTACTTTTTTTTTTTAAATTAGACACATGCAGAGCTTAAGTTTGACTTTTAACAGGAATATGGGTTAATATTTCAACAGGCTGTCAACCTTGAAGAGAAACAAATAATATAAAGTAATTTAGAAAAGCATAATATAACGGCTAATATGAAAAAAAAAAATCTGACAATACCAAATGCTAGTTGAGAATGTGGAGAAAAAACTCTTATTCATTGCTGGTGTGAATACAACACAGTATAGTCACTCTGAAAAACAATTTGTGTTTCTTGCAAAGCTAAACATCATCTTACAATACAGTCCAGTGATCACATTTGTAGGTATTTGCCCAAATAAGTTGAAAACTGAAGTCCACCCTATCACCTGCACGTGAATGTTTATGTAAGCTTTATTCTTGATTGTAACACACTGGAAGCAACCAAGATATCCTTCAAGAGGTGCACAGATAAACAAACTGTAGTATAACTATACAAGAAAATGTTACTTAATTATAAAAAGAAATATACTATCAAGCCATAAAAAGACATAGTGTAACCTTAAATATGTGTTGGAAGAAGCCGGTCTGAAAATGCTATATACTGTATGATTCTAAGTATATGACATTCTGGAAAAGGCAAAAAAAGAGACAGTAAAAAGAGTAATGGTTGCCAGGGATTCAGGAGGAGGGGGAAGGGTTGGATAGGTGCGGCACAGGGGAATTTTAGAGTAATGAAGATTTTCTGTATAATATTGTAATGGTGGATGCATGACGTTCTATATTTGTGGAAACCGATAGAATTGTAACACAAAGACTGAAGCCAAATGTAAACTATGGACTTCAGTTAACAATACTGTATGAATATTGGCTCATCAATTATAACAAATTTATTACATAATGAAGCTATTAATAATAGAGGGTACTCTGAGAGAGTATATGGGAACTCTCTACTATCTGCTCAATTTGTATAAACCTAAAACGGTTCTAAAAAGTAAAGTCTATGAAAAACGAAAAAGAAAAAAGTATTTCCTTGCCACCTCAAAAATCATTTACAACTGTTAGTATACAATATGTAATATTTTAAGACAGACAGGTAAGACGTATACTTTTTTATTATCTTAGAAATCTGGAGGTAGGGGTGAGGAAGACCAACAGTAGAAATTCCACTATAGCCCAATGTGGATGGCAAAATTATTTTACTTACGATATTTAAAGGGGGTCAGCATTCTATAAATTCAATTTATTTTCTTTCAATTCCTATCTTAATTTTTAAGTAAAATATCGTCTTTGATTTTTATTGGAGCGTCAGATATAGAGGAAAGAAGGTAGCTTATGGGAGGTGGCAGGAAAAGGAGAGGGACCGTTGGTTCGGTGGAACATGAAAACAGAAGTCCAAAAGTAGGTCCAACCTGCAAGCCCAGCAAGGCACGCAGAGCATGAAGCACAAGTCCGCCCACGAATGAGAAATCAGTGCAAAACTGGCGATATTGTAATTATTTAGAATCAAAGTATTAGATTTGGGAAACACAAAGTTCCTTTATCAAGCTTTTGAAGGAGATGTATTTTAGTCCCGAGGGCTAAGAGTATATGTTTTGAGATGTATAAGGAATTCCTAAGTTGTAGGCTAATTAATGACAATATTATGACATGGGATTTTTAAGAAGAGAGTTTGAATTGGAGTCTGGGTTCACTCTAGAGGATTGTATCATAGAGATGAAAAGAAAGTAAGGGGCTTTGTATCGTAAAGAAATGCTTGCCTAACTTTTTCCCATCAGTACTCTAACTTCAGAGGAAAGTAAATAAACACTCATGGAGCTTGGGGGCAGAATTGAAGAAGTCACCAATATGAGAAACATCTTTGAAGTCTTCTCTTGTAATTTGATAATTTATTTGATTTTCACAGCCTATAATTTATTTAAGAAATGTATTAGTTAAACTGTGCCATAATGACTTGGGCAGAGTCACATGGACACTCTGGAAACATGTGTTCAGCTTATTCTGCATTTTCACACACTTCCTTAGACAATGGTCCTGGGGTATGAACACCCCAATTTGAGAATTATGTACCTAGAAATCCTTGAGTTGAACTGACTCCAGGAGCTGTGTGAGGTGGAAGTTTACGGTTGCAGTGCTCATTAGCTAATTAATCTTACGCAATAAGTCTATTTTTTATTATTAATAGTAAAGTGCAAAAAACTATTGCAAGGCTAGCTGTAAGATCTGAGCTAAGTCACCTTAACTGTCCGGGATGAAATTTGAGTCTGAAAGTTACATAATTCGAACACACTCATTTTTAAATTAAGGTTGTTTTGTTCTGATCAGTTCGTGGGATCCAATTTTAAAGGTACGTCTACTATGGATGAGTCAAGGCATCATTTCCTAGTGGAAAAAAAAAAAAAAGCTTTGGAAAACTAGTCATAAGACTTGAGTTTTATTCCTAGGTCTGTCCTTTAACAGCTAGACACCCTTGGACCAATAACAATGTTTCTGAGACTCAGTTTCTCATCTGCAAAAACAGAAGTGTCTTCTGCCTTATCACTCACAGGGAAGTGGGGAAGATGAAATGAAATGATAGGTACAGAAGTGCTTTTCTAAAGCTCATTCCACCATGCAGTATTGCCCTAAACCCTCTGTTTCTAGGGTTTTATTATTTTTAAGGCAATATTATAAAATTGCCTTCTGGGATCCTTATATTCATAAATTGCCTTATCACTAATTCTATATCAGAGGCTTCTTTCTCCTAAGGAAAAGAATTTTGATTGCTTACTGTTTCCTCCTGTTCTCTTGTTTTCATCATTTCTACTTTGAAGTTGTACTGTTGGCCATGAAGATGAAATGTAGGACCAATTTTGCATTACTCTCAATGTTGCAAAAATGGTAATATGTAATAAGCAAAAAAAGACAAAGTCTAAAATCACTTTATTTGTCTTAAAAATTGCATTTATACTTATAGTAAATTTTATAGAGAATTTTTCTGAAGAATAAAGACAAATCATAATGAACTTATTATCCACATTCATATAGCTATATCTCTATTTCCTCATTTGTCCCCACTTTGGAAATAACAAATTTCATTACCTCTTTGGTTGATATAAATAATCTTATCGAAGCAGAGTTGTCTTCTCTAGCTTTTTGGACTTTTCTCCACCAACACAGAGATAATAACTATTTTTAAAGTGTTAATCTTTTTAAATTGATTATGTTATTAAAATAAATATTCTATTACACTAAACAAATTATATAAGTAGCAGATTAAGTAATTAACAAGTATTTGAAAGCAAGATGATCTACATATAATTCATGATGTTTTAGTTATCCATAATTAACTCTCACAAGATCAGTTTATCCCCAAGCAGATAGTTATATATTGGAAAAGAGAGGTTATACAAAAATCCTCTTTGAGAATTTAAAGGTTAGAGGTATTTTCATTAACTTTCAGTCTCATGTATAATGAAGAAATCTTTTTAGGTAAATACATATCAGTGCCACGGCTTTTAATAGTATCACAACTCGGTAATAAGGAAATGTTACATAATGCATCTGTATGGAAACTGTTTCAACCCCACTTGTTACAGAGCAGAATTTTGTTTAATGGGCATTCATTTTCAATGAAAAGAAAATACTTTACCATTTTCAGTACGAAAAATTTTAATTACTGATGTGTTAGCAAGAAATATTTGTTGATTTAATTTGGCTACAAGATGATTCTGCCTCTAAATTTCTATCTTACTTTTACCTCAAAGGTGGTATTACACTAAAGTCCCCAGGGCTTTTTAGAAGAACAGCTCTGATGTAAGGATTAGTGACAAGTATCAATTTCTTAAATTAGTAAGTATCAATTTCAATTGATTAGTAATTATCAAGTATCAATTTTCAATCTGTAAGTATCGATTTTTCAAATTAGTTTTTGAATAGTGGGATTATATTCTGTAATTTCTAGGTCTTTGTGCTATTTTTCCTGTAAGATCTTCATGTGAAACCCCTAAATTATAGCCTTAACTTAATACAGTACTCTTTCAACATCCACTTTTAGCAGAACTGGGCTTTCTAAATCAAGAAGATGGATGATAGTGTATACTTTTTCTCTGAGTGTAATTCATGCAAGTATAATCTCACTGTATTAGTTATCCATTGTTTTGTAACACAATTTAGCAACTTAATACACGAACCATTATCTCACTGTGAGTCAGGAAATGGCGCAGTTTAGATGGGTGGTTCTGATTCAGAGTCTGTGGTTGGCAGAAATCTAAAATGGTTTAGTGATTCCTGGCCCCTAGGGTACCCTCCTTTATGCAGTCTCCTCCTGATCAACAGTATGACAAAGGTGAAGGGAACTTACAGATGGAATGAAAGTGTCTGATCTATTGATTAAATTAATCTTGTGGAGATTATCCTGGATGGGCTTGACTATTCAAGTGATCCCTTTAAAAGAGAGTTTAGAGGTCCGAGAGGCTCTAATGCCTTGCAGAAGCGAGCCACTTTGAATTCTATGGCTGCAGGAAATGAATTCTGCTGCTCACCAGCAGCTTGGAAAAGTACTCTGAGTTCCAAACAGGAATTCAGTTTATACTTGATTCAGCCCTGTGAACCCGGCAGCAGAGGAGCCTCCTAAACTATTCCCCGGGCTCCTGATCCATGGAGACAGTGAGATAATGAACGTATAGGCTTACCGATTTGCGAGCTATTTTGAGTTCACTTCCAGACCACCACAGTAAATGGCAATAAACCAAGTTGTAATCTTTTTGATAGTGGAGAGTCTTGCCTTCAATTTATAAAAAAATGTAACATTTATGAAACACAATAAAGTGAAGTACAGTAAAACGAGATATTCCTGTATACTGTTTTAAGCCAGTAAGTATGTGGTGACTTCTTACACAGCAAGAGAAAACTAATACATGGTCTTCCCTGAAGTTGCAGTCAAATCGTTCGCTAGGCCTGAAGACATCTGAAGTCTTGATTGGAGTTGATGGGTTCTCTTCCAAAATGGCCTGCCCACATAGCTGTTGGCTCAAGGCCTCATTTTCTTGCCTCGTTGCCATGTGAACCTCTCCGTTGGGCGGTTTGCTGTCCTCAGAACATGGGAGCTAGTTTCCACCTTCCTCTAAGTGCCTCATCTGTGGCAGCTGGTTTCTCCCAGAATGATGAGAGAGAGAGAGAGAGAGAGAGAGAGAGAGAGAGGTAGAGGGAGAGATTGAATGTACACAAGTTTGAAGCTGAAATCTTTCTATAATCTAATCTTGGAATTCCTCCCAAACTTCTCCAATTCCTTTTGCTGGAAGTGAATCACTAAGTCCATCCCACTTAAAGAGAGGACAACTTAAACCCCAATTCTCAAACTCTTCTAAGGGAGGAGTAGCAGAGTACTTTGGGACATGTCTTTAAAACCACCAAAACACTAATATTTATTATTATTATTATTATTTTGGCTCCTTGGATTTTGAATAGACCTTGGAGAAGCAGCCATTTTTGCAGTATGTTTTAATTTCTAAAATTAGTCAGATCGAAGGTCAGCAAAAATTTTTCCTTCTTTAGAGACTTTGTTTTCTAAGCTCTTCATATGTAAGTTATGCTTTTCTGCATATTCATATGGCGGGGCGACTTTTTTCTTATTTTTTTTACATTTTCTTTAGATTAACTTGACCCAAGTAGGTTCTAATAAAGCAATGTTCCCATTTCAAATGATTGGCTTGAGAGAGAAGACTAGTTCACTTGCCAATGAGAATGGGGAAGGAGCAGGGTTTCAAGGGGTGGATGGAGTTAGGAATGGGTTATTCCATAATTGTTCTAGTTATAGGGATCAAAATCTCACTTAAAACAAAACCCCCTAAACCATCCATGAACGAAAATTAGTGACTAAACTTTACTAGGTTCACCAGCTTTCACAAAGGGGAACTCTATAGACGTTAAAATATGCTATACATATTTGCTGGGTAAACACATTACCTGCGTGAGACATTTGATAGTTTAATTTCTCTAAATTATGTCTTCACATTAGGAAATTAAATATGTACTTTCCCTCAGGGTTCAAGTTATGTGACATTACAAAATACAATGCAGTTTTTCTCAGTGCAGAGCTTTGTCTCTGAAATATGAAACAGTCTGATTTCAATGTTAAATGTGAGAATTCAGGAACTCCTGTTCATCTCTGGATGCCAGTTTGTTTTCCCGATATGAATTCACTCATTCCGAAAATATGTAATAAATACCTACCCTAGATAAGGTGGTGTGAAAGGTGCTAGTGAGATCTGCATGATACATATGGTGTCTTCCTTCAAGGACTCTGTTCATGGTGCAATATGAGCATCCGAAAGGGGACCTTTAACTACCAAATGCGAGTCAGGGAAAGGTTGGCCTGGGAACTGGCCCTTGTCACGAGTCTCAGAAGCAGAGAAAATACGGTATAAGCAAAGCAATGCTGGAAAAACCTTTGGACAGGAAAGAAAATATGGAATTGAGGAAGAGGCAGAGAGGAGGAAACGGAAGTAGAAATTGTCAGTGGAAAATTTTGGGAGATATGGCTGGAGAGCCGGCTAAGTGTCACTTTACAGTAAATCTCCAGATATCACAAAAGACATCATTTTTTTTTTTGCTTTGTTTAAATAATACATGTTTTGAAAGTAAAAACAAATAAATAAATAAAAAAGTATAATGTTCTCACTTTTCTATAGAGCTGGAGTTATCGTGCTATTTTCTGAAGAATGGCTAGTCCACGGCCTGACAGCATTATATTAATATAGAGTGAAATAAAATAGAAAATTGACTACACACCAAACTGAATGGAGTTGTTGATATTCATGTTAGATAAATGAGCTTCGCTATGCGGTAGATATCTTCTTTCTTGAATATTGCAATGTACTTATGGTGGTTAAACTCAAATGCTTACCTGACGATCACACCTGTCTGTCATCATTTCTCTACACTTCTCAAATTTCATTCATTTATTCATTTATCAAATACTTACCCAGTGTTTAAAAAATGCTGAGCTCTGTTCCGTGGATATAGCAGTAAATAAAACAGAGTGCTCACCCTCATGGAGCTTAAAATCCAGAAGAGGGAAGAGACAAGAGCAAAACACATTTGCCAAGGAGTAATATAAGCATTCAAAAGGAGGAATGGTGTGGTTAGGTAAGGAATGATTTTATGTAGAGAAGTCAGGGAAGGCCGCAGTGTAAAGGTGGCGTTTGATCAGAATCCTGAGTGAAGTAAGCACTCAAACAAGAGGGGAAAATAAGTTCAAAGATGATGATATAGAAGGATGCTTGGTGTAGTAAAGAAAGAGTAAGGTGGCAAGTGAGCCTGGAGGGAAATAAGTGTAGGGGAGAGTACTAGATAGTGAGGTCAAGAAGATAATGATCGCCAGATATCCAAGAACCTCATAGGACATTGCAATAAATTTGGTTTTTACCTTGTGCAGGAGGAGAAGCACTAAAGGGTTTGGGGCACAGTAGTGACATAATGCATAATTTAAAAGATTTACTTTTGTATTCTGTCTACTTTGTTGAGAATAAGAGGCTCGTGATGAAGTAGGTGATTTATTATGTTTAGCTTGGATTAAGGTTGTAGGTATGGAAGTGAGGTTTGTTTGGATTCTGGAAATATTTTAATGGTAGAAGAAGAAAAATCCAGGTTGGAAGTATAGATTTGGGAGTCATCAGGTGAGATGAAAATTCAATCCACACATCTGAATTGGAACACCAAGAGAATAAATGTAGGCATCAAAGAAAGAGGTCTACGACTGGATTGTTTGTGTTTATTCTTCACTATAATCAGTGCTTTTGGTAGAATCTAAAGGTAAGTTTTCTTTCTTTATGAACTTTAGAGTTCCTGGAGTACCTACAGGCAGGAAGAAATAATACTGAAGTTTTCATGAGCGTCATTAAATCAGGAATTCTAGGGGTCTGCGTCTTTTCAACTTTTCTACAAGATAATGTGCTAGGTAGCTGGCTGATAACTTGGTGTCATACACCCTCATAGAACTACATTCCCCAGAAGCTCCCTCCTTGAATCATTCCAAAGTAGAGTCCACCAATAGAGACACTCACTTGAGGCAGAAGAGCAGGAGAACTGTGATTCTGGAGGCATTTAGGCTAGGCTCTTGGGAGGCTAATGACTTTAAGATTTGCAGCACTTCCAGGGGATCTCCTGTAATCACAGCTTCAGTACTGTAGGCACCGATCAAGCTGTTCATCTAATTTCAACTTCATATATTGTGAATTGGCCATGAAGCACGCTGAAGCCATAAAGTCTCCAAAGCTAATTCATAATATGACTTGGTACTTTTCACAAACAAAAAATCACTCAAAGTGGGATACCTAACTAGGCTACTAAAACACAAACTATATATCTCATAATCATTGTCATAAGGTATAAAGAGCCTAGAAGTAACAAATTAAAAAAAAATACAGCTTTACTTTTTTATTTATTATTGTTATATTGGGATTTTATTTTTAAAGAAATTTTATTTTAAATTAAATATTGAAAAGAAAAATATTCAATTGTATTGATGACCTATTTTACCAGATAAAATAATTTGCAAGAAATACATTTGAAAATGAAAATGAATATTTAAGGCCTATGTGGGTATTTACATTTCTACTCCACACTATTTAGAATGCTTTTTACAATATAGAGTTTCCATCATTAACTTGTATCTGCTTGAAGAAAGAATCTACTAAGAAAATATTACATTCCTCTTAAGCCTTATGATTTATGAAAAATGATCAAAACCTAAAGAGTAAGATTTTGTCTAAAAAAAAAAAAGAAAGAAAGAAAGAATTGGGGAAAAGACATAGGAAAGTGCAAATGAAGTCTAAAGAATGTTTCTCCCCACTTCACCCACCCATTTCATTAATGTGCCAAATTCGGAAGCAGTAAACACTGAATCAGGATCTGGCTAGCCCCACTACGGAAAGATCATTTTGCTATTTCTGTAGAAATTAAATTAGCATTCATCACAGCTACTCCAAATTAACATCCTACTGTGATCTTTATTAAAACAAATGGACATTTAGGCCTATTTTGACATATTAGTTTATGAAGTGATGAAATGGAAGCCTTTATTGTTCATCTCCCTTATAAAAGTAAACAAAGGGAGTAGATACAAAATCTGGTCCGGTGCTTGCATGCTGATCAACCCTGTCTTATCTCTAAATATAGCTTTCCTCAGGAAAGGAACTCAGCACTCTCTGGAATATTTGCATGTAGTACTGGGAGCTAATTTAGGAAGAGCTGGTGCTTGTCTCCATCACTACCATGAAGCTTTTTTTTTTTTTTTTCTTTATCAGCTCCTCAGTGGGAACACGTAGGGATGATGTTGGAGTCTGAGAAACTCAGGATTGAAGGTGAGCCTCGCAGTCACCATAGGAATACCTTGATCAGTATGGATTCAGAGCAGGAACTCTGAATCTCAGTTCCTGCTCTTACAAAATGCTGTTGAAAATACTTTATAGAATGATGAAGTGGTTAGGAATTATATGTACAAAGGAAGCAGCAGTGTCTGGACACTTATGTGTTTGGTAAGACATTGGTGTTACTCTTCTGTGCCTAAGGGATAATTTTAGCCCTGTGTGCACACCCTTAAATATTACCTTGACTAGCTGATTTAACGTGGAGGATTTCTTCCCTTAGGACTCTTTATTGAATATTCAGTTGGAAGAAGTGACATTATTTTATAGCTATGGGACCTTGGGCTTGTCGCTGGATGTAAAAGTTAAGGACGGGGTTCAGCTGCAGGTAATGGGTAATCCTCGGAACAGTGGTTTAAGCAACCTGGGTGTTGTTACTTTCTCAAAGCAAGAAATTCAGAAGTAGGAAACCTGATTTCTCAACGAAGTTCAGGCATGTTTTACTGGCTTTTCTCTCAGTTTGCTCAAGGTATCTGCTACAGATCTGGCCTAGAGATCGGCATTTCTGGGAGGAAGAAAGGGAATGTACCAATGGTAAAAAGGATACATGTGATATCATATGAGTCCATTTCTCATTTAAGATGCTTTTCCCGAAATTCTTGCCAGTAAATTCACTTATATCTTATTGTCCAGAAATATCATTACATGGTTACCCATATCAGCACAGGAGTCTGAGAAGTGCTTTTTTTTTTGCCATTACCAACAAAATCAGTATTCTGCTAAGTAAGAAACAAGGAAAGCATAGTTCCTGAGATGCTACTGGCAGAATCGGCGCCTTCCTTAAAAACACTGAGTTTCAGTTTCTTTATCTGAAAACATAGGAAAATAATATAGACTTTTCAAGATATTTATGAGCATTAACCAAGATAAAGCATGTTAAAGGTGTATCATTGGGCTTTTTGCACATATTGGGTGTAAAATAACAATCTCATTATCCAAATAACATGAAACATAAGGTAATACCACCTCACTGATGTTTATGTTTATGGGTTTACTTAGAACTCAAGTGCACTGGCATGGATTATTCAAAATTGAAGTAATCTTGACTACCAAAATGGAATCTGGATATTTTAACCTAGAAATTATCTTGACTTTTGTGTTCTGAAGGGAAATGTATAAACAGATGTCTTTCCAGAACAGCTATATTGGAGCTTGGTTGCTGGAGAATGGCTGACCTCAGATTTCTGAAATTATGAAGGAACGAATTATGTGAAGTCATAGAGAAAATAGTTCATTTGATTTAAATTTGATTATTCAACTCTACTGAATAAGCACATGCTAATTACCTTCTCTCTGTCAAATGCTCTGGGGACACAGAATGGGAGACTTTTCCTTGCCCTTAAAGAACTAAAACTCTTTCTACAGCTAGAATGGATTAGAAGATACCAGTTTATTTGTGTATGGGCATGGGTGCACCTAGGTAGTATATTCTGTGTCAGTGCCAAGAATAGAGGGTGTGCTTCCATCTTTGGACAATGAAAATCCAGAAACTTCTCCAGAGAAGAAATACAAGATTTTATCTTCTCTCTGTCCTATGCTTATCACAAGGCTCTGGAAATCTGGGAATCATCACTTTCTGACTTGAAAATCTCACAAAGCAGAGAAATTAGTTGCTACTTGTCCTTGGATTTTCAAGGTAAAATATTCTCCTAGTCTGTGTTTACAGAGCTTTTAATTAAAATGCTCCATGACTTTATTCTTATGCCAAAGTTTTGTGGAGATTTACTTTTCTCATAAAATTGGGATTATATTTTATGTTTCTCTGTGTTCCCAGTTGGTCATACAATGTAGCATGTTTCTTATTCAGTTGTTTTTCTCATTGTATTTTCTCTCTCTATCCTTTATGTCTTACCTTTTTTTGAAAGCTTTACATGCTTAGATTTCTCCTTTATTTCCTCTTTTCCAAGTTTCTGGAGGGTAATGATTTTGGTTTTATTGACAGGAAGTGGTAAAATTAGTTTTAAAGTTCTTTTTTCAAATATAAACCATACCACAAATTAAAGAAATAGGTTAATGTACTTACTCACTTTCTTATGTTATTTGGTAGACTTTTTAATACACTTAGTAGAATGCTAAGAAATTTTAGGTAGTTACCAAAGAAAGATTTATTATTTCTGGCTGTCTTCTTCTTCAACGGTATAACCCCGCTGAAATGTCTGGGTGTGCCATTTAATTCAAACCAAGTGACCAGCCCTCTGTTTCACAAGTTGGTTTTCAACTAAAGAGCATCTCAGGGTGTACTCTTTGTTTTGAGCATGATGGTTTAATGGAACTACACATGGCTTGACAGAAATCAAAGCTTCTGGGGAAGAAAAGAGAAAGGAGAGTTTTGCTAAACTCTTCTATGAAGAGTACCCTCCTACCCACCCAATATCACATGGCTACTGACAAATGAAATAAACTAGGCAAACAATATGATAGACATCAGTATTTGAAGTACTAATTTGAATTGGAAGTACAGTTCCCATTCCATACACTCTGCCTGGACCACTCGGTAATGGCCGTTAAGAGTGTGTGTAAATGTTCCCCTGGAGTGCCTGGTAAAGTCTCCATTCATGAGATACTGTGATTCTGCAGGCAGATAGAGGCCTAGGAGCTACATTGGAAAATGTGGGACATTGGCATTAAGGAAAGACATATAGCTTAGTCAAAAGAAAGGAGTAATGTAAAACAAGTAAACAAATGAAAAAACACAAAGGTTTTGGGATTGCTTGGGATTACTGAGATGCGGATGATGAAGAATGAGAATTAGATCACTGTGTCCTAACAAGCTTACCAAGGACTTTTAGGGGGTGGGGGTTAAATCTGTGTATTTTGTGTATTGGAGAGAAAGTAGAAGGCATCTGGCTCCCACAGATCTTTTAAGATGAATTAAATGAGCTCATAAAAGGCTACCACACATTCTTTCAGTTAAAAGCATCCAGTGACAGTGGTATCAGGTTAATTGGCAGATAAGCATTCATCATTCAAAAATAATAATACACACACACGCGCATATTTATTTAACAATTCACAAATGCTTATCATTATTCATGGCGTTAGGGTTTATAGGTGCTGAGGTGAAAAAACTGAAACAAGCATGGTTCTCACCCTCATGAAGCTTATGTCAAACAGAGGACACGAATATGAAGTTAATAGTTATAAACACTTTTTTCATTACATTCATAAAAGGAACAATGTTGCAAAAATATAGAGGACTTTAAAATTATATAGTAAGGAACCTAATTTAGTTAGCAGTGGAAACAGCAGATTTAAACCTTTAGAAACATATTTTCCTTATGATCTGGAATGTTTGTGTATCAGGGAGAGTGAGTAGGAGGGTAGGGAGGGAGGGAGCAGTAGTCTCGTGGCCCAGAGCCAAGAGAGGAAAGCTCTTTGTTCACAATAGGCATCCTTAGCAAAGCCAAAGTACAGTGACATCAGCGTCTACACATTTTCCATGCTTTCTAAAAATATAATCAACTCATTAATAGAAAAACTACAACATACACTTTTTTTTCAATTAAAGGATGATGTGTGCACTTGGCCATGAGATTGGAGTGGCTGTTCCATTTAGATGATGGCCTCCCATATTTCCCATGCCTTATAATGTTGAGAAAATACTATCCAAAAGAAAGGCTACGTTATCTGCTCAACCCCAACCATTTATTTCCTGCCTTATTATTATTATTATTAATCAAAATGTTTGCAACTGTGAACTGTCCTAGTTTTTATTTTTAGTTGTTTGGTGCTAAGTCCACATATAAAGAGAACATACAACTCTCCTTGATGACCAAACCTCCCTTCAATTATGGCCATAATTTTCCTAGAATTATGGTGCCATTGATTGCTCAACTGCAAGTGTGCACCAGAAATGCTTAATACTGGATTGACAGTCACAGTCTGTTTAATGATAAACAGAGAATTTATAGTGTGTCAAATTTAATGACCAGATGAACCAATAAAATATGACAAGAAAGACTTCCCACTCTTTAGGAATGGAATGGTTCCATCTGTGCAAATGAAAGTATGTCGGAAAATCCCTGTGGTTGTGAAAAAGAAGAAAAACATAATATATACTTTTACTCCAGAAAGAAAATGTGCATGATGTCCTTGTGCAGAATGGAATGTTATGATTTACAAAATCATTATTCCAAAGTCCTTTGTGTTTTTTTTGTTTTGTTTTTTTTTAGGTCAGAATTTCTCAGAACTAAATTTTTATAGTTCTGATTGGGATTGGAAATCTCTATGACAAATTTTGGCTCCTAGGGCTGACTGAAATTCTTCCATTTTGATGAACCCCCATTTCTTGACGAGACTTTGAATTCCAAAGAATGAGGCGCTGTGGTGGTACGACAAATGGTGCTGAAGGACCCAGGAGGTAGCAATGGAAGTAAACCCTTTCTTTCCTCTACTGCGCACTCTTGCCTTTCCTTAGACCCTCCCCTCCACTGACACACACTCATACTGATCCTGCCACCACAAACCCAGCAGCAGTCCTCAGCCTGTGTCTTCTTCTTCGATCAGTGAGCAGGGGTTCTCACATTCTGTTAATAATTACCTGGGAGTAACTAGAAAAATCTCTGTCCTTTAGAAATTGTGATCCTGTAGTCATGTCTGGCAAAAACAGGCCTAGGAGCTGTTTTTTGTTGTTGCTGGTTTTTTGTTTTTTGTTTTTTTTGGTTTTTTTTCAGTGACTCTGATGCAGATGGCTTAATGCCACACTTTATATTAATAGAACTCAACATACACTCTGTAGTAAACACTAGATAGCCACTGTCAGCTGCGTGGGCTTGTACTCTGGTTCTGCCAGGTTTGAGCTTGGAGATGATTCTGGCTTCATCACATACGGTCATTGTGAAGATAAAATAGAAAATCTCATAAAGACTTAACAAATCACCTGACATTTATAGGTATTTCGTAGTGTTTGCTACGTAGTACTGTTTTGCTGTTTTCTTTGTAGACTAAGTTATTAACCACATCCTTAAATTAGCTTCATAATGAAGGAGAAATATACTGTGAGGCTCAGTAGTACCCATGGAACTCACAGTCTCAAAGTCCAGCACCATTGAGGAAGTACCGGAATCAGGAGCTAGAAACCCACCAAAGGAGCCACTGTCTTAATTGTTCACGGAAACCATAAAGCCTCTCTTCTCTGTTTCTTTCTGTGTATCTCTTTGTTGACTGTCTTTATTTCTACCAAAGCATGGTGGATCATGATCAGGACACACTTCGCAAGTTTACATTAATTCTTTCACTGTAAAAGAATAACTAGCCCCATTCCGTTCCATTTTCATATTCCTAAAAAAAAATTCTAATTGGTTCTTCTTAGGTCTGTTGATTAGCTACCATTGGTTCAGTTGGCTATGTAGTGCAGGATCTGAAGTACTTACAGCTATACTGCGAGGATCCAACTGCATGTATGAGGGCAGTTCTAAAATAGGGAATGGTATTGGCTGGGAAACTACCATTAAAGGGATCTGCCACAAGGGTTTCCAATATTACCACAGTTAGAAATATTCAAGGGATCCATAAAATATACTTTGGGTTCCATTCAAAGAATTTTCTGGGATATAACCCAATTATTAGTTGAGCATTACCTGGACTTCTGAAAGTTAATATCAGACGGTATATCACTGAAATAAATGTAAGCCTCTTTTAAAAGAAAGGGGCAGAAGTACCGTGATTCCCCGAAAATAAGACCTAGCCTGACAATCAGCTCTAATGCGTCTTTTGGAGCAAAAAATAATATAAGACCCAGTCTTATATAATATAATAAAATATAAGACCTGATCTTATATAATGTAAGACCGGGTCTTATATTAATTTTTGCTCCAAAAGACGCATTAGACCTGATTGCCGGGCTAGGTCTTATTTTCGAGGAAACATGGTAGGCTTGTGTCTTACTGTGTTACCTACCCTCAGTGATATTTACATTTAAAAGTACCACAGACTAGGCAGTACAAACTTTGACAAAAAGAAATGAGTTAATAATAATGGCAAATTCAGACAACTGGAGAAAAGCTATTTTTGAGTACTGGGCCTTTTTGGCACCCCTCCAATGATGCTAAAGAGATAAACTACTGAGTACTCTAATATGTTTCTGGTTAGCTCTGCCTATTAGCTGAATTCCGTTTATTTGGAGAGTGCAGACAGTTTTTGGTTGAACCCAATCATTGAGTCATAGCAACGACTGAATGTTATATCCTCAGTACAGCTTGGATCTTTGCCAGATCCCTGACCAGCATTTGAACTTCAGTTTTGGCACGGAACCAGGCTACAATGGTCATGGAACAAGGGTCCATTAACTATGGTGTGACTGACCTTCCAAAGTTCCCTCTAAAGCAACAGTTCTCTGGAAATGAATGGACTGGACACCTTGACATTTTATCTACTCATAAAACTTAAGGATCTATTTGTTTCAAATACATTTTCATGTTTTAAACATCTTGTGTGATGTTCCTATAGGTAAACATAAAAAAGGTAATATATGGTGGCATAAAAAAAGGCTTTTGTTTTACTTGTCATTCTCAATCCTACTACGATTTAGATTCATTAAGAACCACATTAAATTGCTGACATTTGACACAAAAGTGGCTACTTCTTATGGTTCGATCTAAGTAATTGCATGGCATGCTGTGGGAAGAAAGTGTATTAGCAAGATATTCATAGTATAATGTTAAATTAGGAAAGAGGATATAAAATTGGGCTTATAATAAAAACCCCAATTTTTAAAAAATTATTATTATGAATAGAAAAAGTATCAGAAGGAAGTATGAAAATTGATCAGTGGATGCCTTTGATTGGTAAGTAGGACTATGGAATATTTTATTTTATTTCTCCTGTTCTTATTTTATACAGTGGGTATGTATCATATTTACTTAACAACATTTACTTGTTTGTGGTTATTGAAGTAGCATATATTGTTTTTAGAAATTTTGTGAAATATAAAAACTGATAAAAAAGAAAACTCCTACCATACAGAGCTTTTGTGATGACTTTTTACTTACTCCATTCTTCTCATTAAAAAGAACATTATCAACATATATAAACTTCCTTTTTTTATTGATGAAGAAGAGCATTTTTATACATGTTTATTGGTCATTGGTATTAATGGATCCCTTTTCTCTATTACTCCTGGAGCCTATAACTCCTAGAGTTATTTAACTCGATTGTTAGAAGACAGGAAGGCCCTGTGATCTGCTGTTGGCCCTATTTTAGCTACAGCGATATCAGCAAAAGGAAACATTTTTTCAGAAATATACAGAAGTAGGCATTCCACATTTTGACAATAGGGCAAGACAAACAAGGCAGCTGATGGGACAAATCAAGTACAAAAATGCAAGAAGTGCTGGTAGTGTATGAAGATGGTAGATAAAGTGTTAAAGATTGTAAGAAATGTCAGGTTAACTATGATCAGAAAACAGAGTTTTAGACAACATGGATATAAGGAGTTGTGAACATATCTTATAAAAGTAGAAGTTAGTTTCTCCTTCATGCCTCAAACTATCCTAACCTTCTCTGGGATCAGGGGGAAAACAGCCTGGGATATTTTTTTCTTTATAGTTTTGCTTTCTTCTCCACCGCTTCCCCCATCCCCAACAAGTGACAGGAATATTGGAAATAAAATAAAATTTAGGTTAGCTTTTGCTTCCAACCCTTTAGGGAATATGTGAATGAACTTGGGGATGACAAGGATTTGGCAAAACTTGGCAAAACACACTTCTAAAATAAATCTCATAAACGAGCAAATTCTATAAAATAGCTAGTTTTGACCTAGAATTCTTGGTTAGGTAATTTTGATGTAGTCACTATGTTATTTTGTGGTCAACAAACTTAATATGCTGGAGAGGAGAGTTTCAATAGAACCCAGATTTGTGTTAAAACAATTCCTTCCTCCAAATGGTTATTTTATTTTTTTCCTCCTATTTAAAAATAAATCATCTTGTGATGATAAGTCTTAAAGAACTATGAGCTTTCATTTAAGGAATCCCATTTTAGGTAGTTAGGAAAAAATCAATGTAAAAAAATTCTTAGAATTTAATCCCAGGCTACTACAAATTAGAGCAACATAATAAATCAATAATTCATTGCTTTTCCTTAGTTGAAGCCCTTTTTTCATAGTATTCTTCCTGTTTCCCTCCATGTTTGTTTAATCATTTTGTGATAATAATTGTCAAATTTTCCAAGTTGGGAATGCATGCACATTTGAAAATACATTATAAATGGGAAAAAGTTTAATGCCTTCTTGTCACGTAAATCAACTTTGGTTTCCAAATATGGAATTTAATTACGTTGTCCTTTAATTAATTTAAGGAGCTTCTTAATGAAAAGTTCACAGCTATTCATAACGTGCAGATTGCAACCGTCTTCTAGAAAATGTGCTCTCTTCCTTCCAACCTTCCCTTTCTCCCTCCCTCCCTCATTTCCTTTTTTTTTTTCTTCCATATAAGAGAAAAGGACAATCACTAAAACAGTTCATTTGATTCTGCAGGAACAATGACTTCATTTGGAGTAGACACTCTTAGTAAATAAAGTTAATTTAAATGTCATCATTTTATTGATTGTCTTACTCTCTTAATTAGTAAGACAATTGATCTTTAATCTTTTTTGTGAACCACCCTTTAATAAAATCAATTTTGGCTTTCATAAGATATTCAGTCCAGAAATTCTGTTGAATGAAGAGGAACTTAGAGAAAACCGTCATCAAGCATCTATTCCTAAAGCATGCAAACCAGAAATTTCTTTTCCTTTACTGATTCTTCACAGAAGGCTAGCTAGGACAGGTAGGGCAACAAAAGAAAAATTTTTAGCTTTTCTGAGACATTGCTCTTCATTGATTCCACCCCCCCCAAAGAGTATTTAAAAGTTTAAATTAGGGTAACTTTTACTAAGTAAAAGGAACATGAGGCACGGATGAGAAAGGTAAGGAGGTGAGGCCTATGCAGTAGGAGAATGAAATAACCAGTCATAGAAGATAAAGTCACATGAATTCATATGTGGAAGTTGCCTCAATAGAGACTGTCATCTTTACATGATCTTTGAATAGAAGGGAGAATTAAGATATAACAGAACGCTTACCTTAAGAGAGAAAACATTAAGTCCTTTTGAAAAGTTTATTTATATACTAAAACTTTGTTTTCTGAGTAAAACGAAACCAAAATAGTGCTTCTTTACGCTGATATTATGAAATGTAAAATACAAATAATTTTTATCAATAGCAGGAGTTTTCTTAGGTAACTATAGTTTTAAGTACACAGTTTAATGAAAAGATATTTAAAAATTATTTTTAGATCTTAATTTTTTAAAAAATACAATTGAGAGTATACTATTATGTACTCATTTGTTACACAATCTCATTTAATTTATTCCTATGTATGTAATCCCAGAATTAATTCATATGTCAGTGTCTCAATTTACTTTTTACTACCACTCTCAAAGGGAGCTTTTGACAGACATTTTTCCGTAACTGTCTATACCTATATTAGTCTTTTCAGGCTTCTATAACAGAATACCATATACTGGGTGGCTTATAAACTACAGAAATGTATTTCTCATTGTTCTGGAGGATGCAAATTCCAAGATAAAGACACCAATTTGGGGCCTGGTGAGGATTCGCTTCCGGTTCATAGATGGCTGTAACCTTAGAGAAGAGAGGGGAGGGGACTCCCCAGGGCTCTTTTATGAGAGAACTAATCCCATTCCCAAGGGCTCCACCTCATGACCCGAGGGCCTCCCACAAGCCCCACCTTCAAATCATCCCCGTTGGGGACTGAGGGTTTCCACAGACGCATTTTGCAGGGAATTAAAATTTCAGTCTATAGCACCACTCAATAAAAATTTAACACCACAGTTATACTTTATGTCTATTTATGTACTGTATGTACATTTGTGCTTTACATATAAAAAGGCAAAGATGTTTTTCAGCCCCAAAGAACTAAGGTTTCCTCCTTTGAGGGAAATATTGTCCCTGTTGATAATGCGAGATAAAGTATACTTTTGTGGAATTCAAATCTCTGAGTTGCTGAAATACCTTCAGTGGACTGTCCAACTCATTTGGTTGTTTGCTTAGCTTCCCTATAAGGAAATTTAAGGTACGTTGATAAAGGCAACCCAAGTATTCTGAGTAGCATCCATAAACCCAGTCCTGATGGTGTATATGTTTTAATTCACAATACCAGAGCATACTAATTTCTTAGGTCTGTACCTCTCTTCTCTTCAAAATGAGTTATATTTAAATTTGTTCCCATGTCTCTAAAACCAATCCTACCCTCAAGCAAATGGTACCTACGCATTTTTTACATCAACTTCTTATGGTTTGGCAGGGCATCACATGTGCTACTCTTTTAAGTCTGCTGATTACTGGGTCATTGCTTATTTCCAGGTCTGTTGGATCCTGGTTTGATTACCCCATTTCTCCCTTGGTCATTTTTCTTGAGTCTAAATACTTTATTCAACATTCTTTCTTCTCCAACTAGGTCCTTCATTGTCATGTTGTTGTCATACTTTTCTTATTGTCCCCTCTATCTGCATGATATCACTGCTGCCTGGACTATTGCCCCCTACGTTGGATACTTGCCCCTGATTTCTATCCCTACAGTAATACATGTGGGACTTAAAAATCATGTTTATAATTATCATGATGATAATTATTTGGTGGGTGTGGGTATTGGTATGTTGTGATGTCTTGAAAAAGTCAGAGTGAACTGCAGATAGCTCAGTGCTCTTTTGCATCCTAAATACAAAGCTGAGTAACTCAAGAATGCAATGATGAAGTTTTTCTAGATCTGCTATCATGTGTTCTACCTAATACATTGGCATGTGCTGTGAAAAACTTAACTAAAGGTCAGAGAAAATTTCTAAAACTAGCTAGTGCTATTTCCTTAAGGGATTAAATTGATATTTGCTTAAGAAAATTAAACTGACTAGCTCTTTTAGACGGGGTAACCATTACACAGGCTGACAAATAAAGATATAACCCAAAGAATCTGAGGAAAGCCTGTAGCTTATTTGTCTTTGTAGCATTTAAGTTCTGAGTTCTAAACCTCAGATGACTTTTCTAATAAAAAGTTAGTGCTCAAAAATCATTTACTGAATTGAATTGATGCATACTTTAGAATTTTTTTCTCTACCTTTATATGGATCCTTCTTTTTCTCTTGATTTCACCTAGTATAAAAATGAATAAAACCATTCCAAAATGAATATAAAATTATCTTTATAAAGATCTAACAAAATCATGCAACAAATCAAGCAACAGCTTAAAATATGGTGCTATGTTGTCTACATTTGTATTCATGTCACTCTCTCTGATGTGGATTTTAAAATTGGTGATGGGTTTTGTATGGTATTGGTGGTGCTGTGGGGGGAAAGTGGGGAAGGAAGTTTTGCATTGTTAACCATTTAGGGAAGTAAATCACTGCATTTTTCATATGAAAGCCTATCTTTTGAAATTTGTTTAGCAGTGTTTGTTTTGGCTATCCTGATAAAATAGACATTAACTGTCATTGACATCTTGATTTTTGATCTCTTTGTGATTTAAAATCCAGTGCAAAAGCAGCTTCTAATCATTTTTCTTGAATACAGCATTCTGTGGCTGTGATTTGTAGAAACATATCTGAGCATACTCTTCTGTTTTTGTCTGTTCCAAGTCCAGATCACTCTGTCCTGAAATGGCCGTAAGGGTGCCTCTTTTTTATGGGATGGTCTTTCCTCTAGATTAAAGCAAAATATGTGAATTCAAAGTAGATGTTAATGAATTCATGGATTATGAGTCCCTAATCAATTGTTAAGGGAAATATAACATTCTTAGCTCTGTCCTTAATCTTTGGGGACTTTGAAAAGGTAGGCTATATTATAATGTAAAGGTACGATCCATGTGTATGCCATCTACTCACGTTTAACCTCTTCCATGGGAACCTTTCTCACCTATACCTTCTACTATCTGCAAAGTCCTTCAATAGTCATGCTCACTGCTTCTGTCCATGACTTATTGGATGTGGCATGCCCTAGATCGAGGAGTTACTAATTTATATACTATGACCTACAAATGAATGAAGAATCAGTTTGGTTTCACACTTCTCATTAGTAACACCAATACAAAAAAGCAATGGAAAATATTCTTGAACATTTTAAAGGAAAAATGCAAAAATTTTTACAAAGCTAAAAAATATATACTTAAATGTGAAGGAAAATAAAGATGTTTTCAGGCATGTACAATGTCCAGAAGTATCTTAGTCTGGGCTTCCACAGGAAAACAGAGTTTTCATGCAGTTAGTTTACTTATTTATATTTATTTATTTTTAATTTTTTGTTTTTTTAAATAGGGAATATTGGGGAACAGTGTGTTTTTCTAGGACCCATCAGCTCCATGTCAAGTTGTTGTTTTCAATCTAGTTGTGGGAGTTGGAGCTCAGCTCCAAGTCAAGTCGTTGTTTTCAATCTAGTTGTGGAGCTCACCAGTCCATGTGGGGATCGAACCCGGAGACATTGGTGTTATGAGAACTGCGCTCTAACCACTGACCCAACCGGTCACCTCAGTTAGTTTATTTTGGGAAGTGACCCAGCAAAAAGAGAAGGAAATGCAGATAAAGGGAAAGCAATGCAAAGATACGTACATTCTGGTGTTGCCCAACACTTGTGGGCAGCTGGGCTGGATCTCAGCAGGATCCTAAAAGAAGCTGTGTTGAATACTTTAGAATTCACCCAAGCGTTGATTGAAGAAAAGATTTCAATACTGACTTTCTTCTCATAGTCAGAAGAGGTTAACCAATGGGGTGTTAGGTCATTGTCATCTTCAGGCTGCATGTGCAGGAGGCCAGGTAGGTGTGTGGACATTTTGCACACTTTGATGTCAGAAAAAACCCCCGGCAGAACATAAGAGAGTAAGCTACTGTTTAGTTTTATCTGTAAATAACTTTCTTTTTCTGTAATTATTGAGATAAGAAGTAAAGTGAGAGGATGTGATGAGGCATGTAGTTCGAAAATTACCAAGCATAAGAGCTGTTTGACAAGAACTCTTGGAGGGTGTACTCCAGTAGGAATAGTTAGTACAGGAGAATTCATGATTTAGTCTCTTACTTTCTTTCCCAATTCATCTTTGCAATCCAATCTTACACATCACTTCAGCTACACCAGCTCTTTGTTGTCTCTCATATTTCCTCTTCTCCCAAATATCTGAATGACTCACTCCTTCCCTTTCTTCATATTTCTGTTCAAACATCACATTCTTGGAAAGGCTGATAACCCTATTAAAATAATAGCACCTCCTCCTCTCAATATGTCCTAACACCTTTTTCTAGCTTTAGTTCTCTCTATAGCAATGATTGATCCTGACGTACTATGTATTTATGAATGTAGTGATTGTTGTAGGTCTTCTTATTAGTCAGATTTTTCAATTGGTTCACTGATGTATTTCTACTGCCTAGAACAGTGCTTGGCATATATAAGTGTTCAGCAAATACCTCTTGAAAAATGAATGAAAACATAAAATCTATAACTATGAAAACATCAGAGAAGAAAATACAACGAATGTAGGAAAAGATAAATAAAAATAAAACAGCTGATTTTAACATATGTATGTGAAATAAAGCCTTGCAAAAATAAACGCTGATGGCTCAGTTGGTTAGAGCATGAGCTCTGAACAACAGGGTTGCTGGTTCGATTCCCACATGGGCCAGGGAGCTGCGCCCTCCACAATTAGATTGAAGACAATGAGCTGCCACTGAGCTGCCAGAGGGGCAGCCGGATGACTCAGTCAGTTAGAGCACAAGCTCTTAACAACAAGGTTGCCGGTTCAATTCCCACATGGGATGGTGGGCTGTGCTCCCTGCAACTAAAGATTGAAAATGGCGACTGGACTTGGAGCTGAGCTGCGCCCTCCACAACTAGATTGAAGGACAACTACTTGGAGCTGATGGTCCCTAGAGAAATACACTGCTCCCCAATATTTCCCAGTTAAAAGAAAAATTAAAAAAAGAGTAATTGAAATAAATATAAATGAGTTACAATTAATGAATAAATGAAAAAGTTCATACATTGGGTTAAATATGATTAAGCAGTGTATATTTTTTATGAGACCCATTTAATACAAAAGCATTCCGATATTGAACATAAATTGGTGGAAAATGGTGCGTTAATAACATATGAGTAAAGGATAAAGCAATATAGCAGTTTTAATATCTGAAAAACTAGAATTTAAGTAAAAACATGGAAAATAGTTATACCATGAGCGACACTATAAACTCCAATTATATAAAATGACTTACAGAACTTACATATAATCTTTTTTTTCCCTGTGTTATTTTATTGAATAGAGCAACCAGAGCAATGCTAAATAATACTTATAGTTTTAAGTATCTTTATGTTCTTTCTGGCATTTGTGGGAATACATTAACACTTAGAAAGCATGTTGATTTGCTGCATATACCTGGGGTCACTTGGGGAAAAGGGTATGATTATCTAGTTATATTTGATCACCCTGCTGTTTTATTCCAACATTAAGCATGAAACTGGTAGTTTTGAGAAAGATATATTAGTTTATTAGAAGACTGAATAGAACACTTAAGAAAAGTTTAGTCTATTGAAAGAATCACATGCTATTTAGGCTTTTGCCTTATTAAGGTGATAAGTTATTGTTCTAATATTGAAACATCCTTTTATTTAATATTTACTGTACTTGTTCACAGTGTAATATTCTTGTAATATAGTGATGGATTTGAGGTGCTAATCTTTTAGCATCTGTATTTATATGTGATATTTGGCTGTGTGTTATGGACGGAATGTTTATATCCCCTTCGAATTCATATATTGAAATCCTAACCCCCAATTGCATTGCGATGGTATTAGGTGGCCAGGCCTTTAGGAAGTAATTAAGTCATGAGGGTAGAGATGGCATGAACGGAATTAGTGCCCTTATAAGAAGAAACACTAGAGAGAGAGAGAGAGGATTTGCTGTCCACCATATGAGGAAACCAGAGAAAACGGCCAACCAGGAAAAGTGTTTTCAACAGACACAGGATCTGCTTGTGCCTTGATTTGCTTCCCACCTCCAGAACTGTGAGGAATATGTGTTGATTAAGTCACCTCCTCTATGGTATTTTTGTTATAGCAGCCTGGACTGACTAAGAAGGGGCACATGGGGGGAGCTATTTTTGTCAGATTTAGAATTCATAAATCTTAAATGTCATTAAATGAATTGGGTAGCTTTCCATTTTTCTCAAGTGTAAGAATTGAAAAAATTAACCTCTAAATCATGCAGGCCACATGGCTTTTTTGGAAACAGTTTTTGACAGAAATTTTAATTTTATATTTGGATCAATTGCTTTCCTTAGAATATTGTCTATTTTAGTCGCAGTTTAAAAATAAAAGTTTCATAGACTATTTTCCCCAGTTTAAAATTCCCCTATATCCAATATAACATAAGGCATATAGTGAATAATTGTAATAACTATGGTGTCAGATGGATACTAGATCTATTGGGGTGATAGGAGGGAGGGAGCTTGGGGGGCAGGGTGAAGGGATTACGAAGTACAAATTGGTTGTTACAAAATAGTCGTGAAGATGTAAAGTAAAGCATAGGAAATATAATAATACAGTATGGTAATAACTTTATGTAGTGCCAGGTGGGTATTAGACTAGTCAGAGGGATCACTTCTTAGATTACGTAAATGTCTAACTACTATGTCGTACACCTGAAACTAAATTATTAAAATAATCTGAACGTCAATTATAATTGAAAAATTAGAAAAGGAGGTGAAAAGGTGAAGGGGAATAAGCGGCTCAAATTTCCAGGTATAAAACAAGTAAGACATGGAGACGTAATGTACAGCGTGGAAACCGTCAATGATATTGTGAAGGCACGGTACAGTGTCAGATGGTTGATGGAATTATGTGATCACTTCTTTAGGTCTATAAATGTTGAATAACTATGGTGTACCCCTGAAACTAATGCAATATTGTGTGTCTGCTATTAATATATTTTAATAAAAATCTTTTAGAATTTCCTCTATATCCATAATTATATTTCTTAAGAAATCTTTTAAGATGTAGATTTATAATATTTGACCAGGTATTGAAGAATGAGTAGTACGTGATAGAAAAAAACAGGTCATGGCTGGAAGAAATGAAAATGTTTTACATTTGCAAAATTTCCTTTTCATAGAAACTCAACACATTTTTAAAAGACCAAAAAAAGCACAATGAAACAAAAACTCTAATTAAATCATGTTTGTAAAAGAATTAAAACATTTTTTGGCGCCAACACATGTTCTCCAGTAAGAATACCTTTGGATGTTTGGGAAAGTGTGATTTCCGTGGTGCTTTTTTGTGTTACAGTCCAGCAACTAATCACCCGAACCTGTAAATATATTTCCTTGCCTGGCAAAATAATTTTTGCAGATACGATTAAGTTGAGGACCTTGGGATGGGGAGATTATCTTGAATTACCTAGGTGGGCCTAATTTAATTACATGAGCCCTTCAAAGAAAAATGAGGTAGTAGGGTAGGTCAGGAGATGTGAAGGAAGAGGGACTTGACCCACTGTCACTGTCTTTGAAGATGAAGGAAGGTGGCCATGAGCCAAAGGAGGTGGGTGTTCTCTAAATGTGGAAATTGCCCTCATCTGATAGCTAGCAAGAAGACAGGGACCTACATCCTACAGTTGCAAGAAAATGGATTCTGCCCTAGATCATCGAAAAGGAATGCCACCCTGATGAAAACTTTATTTAGTCTAGTGAGAACCATGTTGGATTTCTGACCTACAGAACTGTAAGGTAATACATTTGTGTGGCTTTAGCCCACTAGCCTGTGGTAATTTGTTACAGTAGCAATAGAAAAATCACAGACTCTTAATACTAAGAGAATCAAAACAGAACTTGGACATGGTTCACATAGAAAGCTATGTATGATATCTTTTTAAGTTAAATTTTTTTTTAATTCAAATTTATTGAGGTAACAATGGTTAGTAAAATTACATAGGTTTCGAGTATACAATTCTGTAATACAACGTCTATATATCACATTGTGTGTTCACCACCCAGAGTCAGTTCTCCTATCACCATATATTTGATCCTGTTTACCCTCTTCTACCACCTTCCACCCCCACTACCCTCTGGTAAACGCTAAACTATTGTCTGTGTCTATGAGTTTTTGTTTCTTTATTCGTTAGTTTGTCTTGTTCCTTTGTTGCTTTCAGTTTTATATCCCACATATGAGTGAAGTCATATGGTTCTTGACTTTTTTCTGTCTGATTTATTTCTCTTAGCATAATAATCTCAAGATCCATCCATGTTGTCACAAACGGCAGTATTTCATCTTGTGGCAGAGTAGTTTTCCACTGTGTATATATACTACATCTTTATCCAATCATCTATTGAAGGACACATTGGTTGTTTCCATGTCTTCGCCACCATAAATAATGCTGCAGTGAACATTGGGGTACATATATCTTTATGGATAAATGTTTTCAGATTTTTTGGGTAGATACCAAGAGGAGGGATTGCTGGGTCATATGGTAATTTTATTATTGTATCTTTATTTCTTTATCTTGGCTATTGTATATGGTACTGCAATAAAAATAGGGGTGCATATAGTTTTTCAAATTAGTGTTTTAGATTTCTTTGGATAAACACCCAAGAGTGGAATTGCTAGGTCATAAAACAGTTCTATTTTTAATTTTTTGAGGAACCTCCATACTGTTTTCCACAGTGGCTGTACCAATTTACATTCCCACCGCCAATATATGAGGGTTCCTTTTCCTCCAAATCTTCTCCAACACTTGTTATTACCTGTCTTGTTGATGATAGCCATGCTAACAAGTGTGAGGTGATATCTTATTGTCATTTTTGCTGGGTAGCTAAGATAGACGGAAGAGTTAAAAAAATCAGTCAAAACAGTTATTATAAATGGAGTTTTTGAAGGTAGTAGTTACCTGCAATAGTATGTCATGCCAACTTAATTATTTCAAAATAAGAATTTAAAAGCCTAGAGTGTGGTAATTGTTTTGGCACATCCTTTTACCGTAGCATTGTATATCATAAAAAGAAAAATATGATGCTGCTTAAAATAGTGTTTGGCCATTTCAATATATAGGAGCTGGACGAAATGAAACAGAAGTCACTGAAAAGAATTGTTGTCAAACATTGCATTAAATTAAAAATTGTTCTCTGTCTCCTCTAATGTTCAATAAAAATCTCATTTGAAATAATTGTTCTGGAATGTTATTAAAAGATCTGCTTCATTCAGAATTTTTGCCAAATTATTTTGGAAATATCCTGCGCTTTGGGGAACTTTTTGGTACAGGTGGGATGTGGCTAAGCTGTCTTGATCAAACATTTGTAGGCTTCACAATCTTTTGAATTATCCAAGATCTTCAGGACTCCAAGTGACCTGGGTTTGGTGTAGGCTTCTAAGTTACCCAGTCCATTGAATTTACCCATTGAAGTTACTTACCCGAGTTCATTAAATTCAGACTGGATGCAGGTTTGAGTAGATCAGCTTGTGTAATCCGTACTGCATGCTCCATCCATTCATCTCTATCTCTCTCTCCATCCATCCAATGGGGAAGAGTAAGACTTCTTGATGCACAAGAAAAGAATGTTTGGAAGACAAGTTACATATTTAATGATGCTATGTTAGCCATTTTATTATAGATTTTGTGACCACATGTGCTAATATAGCACCACGAAATATGTCCACAGCAGTTTAAAAAAAATATATATATATACACATATATTCATATATTTAATATATATATTTCATAACTAAAATATATATATCCTTCTTAGCTTATATGTCCTAATCATTTGTCTGGAGAATTAAGTGCCCTGTATTTTGGAGATGTTCATAGCATACTCCAACTTCTGTGGGAAATCAAGCACTGTAGGAAAGGGACTCCAATGTGGGTTAAAATCAAGAACACTATTAAGCAACAGATTAAAATGACTTAGAATAGAGTTCTTATTTTTCCTTAGAATCTGCTGCTGCTTTTGCATTATTCTCCTTCTGTATTTTTTTAAGAGAGAGAAAGAGAGTCACTCTTTTTATTTCTCAGTCTGTTAACTTTTTACAGTTAGAGAGGTAAGACAGCTTATTGTGTTACTTTCCCCGTCAGTGAAAGACCAAAATATGGATAATTTAGGCGTTAGGGAATGCCTTTTTCTTCTCCTTGCTGTTTCTCCCACCCCACCCCCCCACCCCCATCATTGGGGTTGCCTCTTTCTACACCTTCTGTGCTTCTCTTACCATCTTGAAGAGCTAGAGAACCAACACAAGGAGACTGGTTTAGGGGAAAAAGGGTCTCCCTTAGCCTAGGTTTTTAGGCAGGATACAGTACTATAGTATAGTACTATAGTAATAGTACTATAGTAGTAGTGCAGGATACACATTATAGTAATAAATAGTGTGCATTTGCCTTTGAATAGCTCCCTGCTGAACTTCAGCAGTAGAATATGTATGTAGACATAGTACCATCTCAGCATGACTAAAGAAAGGAAAATAAAATTATCTTCCTAAATATTTTGACACTTACGTACAGCTGAATGGATAGAAAGCCAAATATATGGAGAAAAAGGTAATGAGGGTTTGTAAAATTTCAATTGGTTTGACACTGTACAATTTTTTAAGGAAAGTCATATATTTCTTATAGATCGGTGATTCATCTGTACTCCCTTAATATTCTTCTCCCTAAATTTATTGTCTTTCCTGTTCTACAGATAACAAATGTTGTATGTAACTCAGAATCAGCTTGGGAGAAAACTGGGAATTTGGTGACATGCATCCTAGTTTTTCCCTCCATCTAATTACCTGGTGTCCTCATGCTGTTTTGCATAGTCCAGCAGCCCCCTGTGATGTTCCATCAGTATGGTGTTCAATATGGAACAAAAGCCTGGAAGGCACAGAAATTCATGGTGGTACAAACTGGATAGTCCATAAATGAACCAGGCAAGTAGCCATTTCCTTTGTGTTTGAACATCATTAATCTTGCATGAAAACAGAAATGTACTGAATGTTGATATTCTCTTTATTTTGCCTAAAAGAATGTAACGTTTTTACTATGGAAATCAGCTATCTTGATGGAATTTTACAGTTCTAGGTGAGTTCAATTTTCTTTTTTTTAAAAGTTATTTTCTTCATCTATGTAAAAATTATTTGCTGAATATGTGTAATTTCCTCTCATTTCTTTTAATTTCCAATATTTAATGGATGCATTGTTTGTATGTTTCAGAAAAAAATACCAGAGCTCAGAAGTAGAAAGGCAGAGAGAAATGCCAGTTTAATTTTTCTGTTTACCAAAAGCAGTATTCCTAAAATATCTTCCGCAAATATCTGACAAGTAGAAAAAAAAAAAATTCCTGCTTAATTGCTTGTCAGTTTCCATGTATTTATTTTGAACCTAAATTGATTTTTCTACAGAAATAATCCTGAGTTTATTGGTAACTGCTAATAGATTTTTTTTCAAATGTGGTGAGAAAGCATTTCATTTAAATTGAAGCCTTATGTTCAGCAGTGGTTCATCATCATTAGACAATCTTTGTATGCACTATGATGGACAGTTTTTTAATTCTCTCGGGGGTGTGTGTGTGTGTGTGTGTGTGTGTGTGTGTGTGCTATCCAATGGTGATAAAGAGTGGAGGGCGTGACTAAGGAGGAAGAATGGGAAGAAGAAGGCTATTTCAGTTTGAGATTTAGGGAAAACAAAAAGAGCTTAGTCCTGATGACTAAAACCCAAGGCCGGAACCTGGCAATTATGTGCTGGAAGGTATTCATGTAATTTATGAGTTATTCTATTTTTGGCTGAAACATTATTCAAAGGAATCACTCACTGCTTGAAAGAAAGCCCAGGTATATTGGCACAGTCACTAAAAAACAACATTTCTATAGTGCTTCCAACAGCTCTTTAGAACTGAAAGGAATATAAGTGGAAAATCTCCCGCACCTGGGGCTTCAAAAGATAGCCACCTATAGGCCTTTTACTTTCTTAGTATTAAAACATGACATCATCCTCATCCTTTGAAAAATCTTCCTGTAAGATTTGTTCTAGAACAGCTTAATGACTTACAATATTTTCCTTAATGGATTAACTTTCTAACCTGTGCTCAGGCTGAATTTTCATGGAAAGGTTTTACAGAAGGTCACAATGAAGCTACTCTGACTCTGCAATTTTTTTTGTTTGTTTGTTTGTTTATAACTGAGCAAGAAGCTGTTTGAATTGAAACATCATGTCTTTGGTACTTGCTAAGCATCTCTCTGACATGGGGAGTAATTACGACCTTCAGATTGAAACTTCACTGGCCTTGAGCATGACTGATGGTGACAGGAGGCTCCTTTGCTCGTGAAGTTTCAGGGAGCTGTGGTTAAGTTTATGCTGGAAAGGGAGGCCACAGCAATCTCATAAGTGCCTGATGCCAAGCACAGAGAGTGTCTGAGACATAAATCTGCTATTTCATAACTTTTTATTGAAGTGATAAATGAATGGATCTATGAAAGAATCAATGAGTTAATAGGTACAGACATGTTGCAAGGTTGGTACCTTAATCCCAGTCTTGTGTCATGGGAAAGGGTGGGTTCTGTCATGAAAGTTAACTATTAAAGAATAAAATCCGGAGCAAGTTCAGCAAATAAGCGGCACAATTGTCATTCCCTGAGACCTGCTTAATCTAGCAAGGTATTCTTCTTAGCAAAAGCAATCTTAGAATATTGTTTCCCAGCGCAGTTCTCCAGGCAGCCATGACCAGTCAACCAGAGTTGTCAAAAGAAAGTCAAATGTTTCTCTTTCAGCAAAACCCAAATTAGCACAACCCTAACGTTTAGTTAAAAAAAGAAAAAGAAGAGTCTACCATTTTTTCATCTTTTTAGTAGTACATTTTGTACAACCCATTTATTTAGTTACTATCTAGTCAAATTGTCAAAAGATGGGCCAGAAAATTCTATTAGAGTTTATGTTTATGGAGAAACAATTGTGTCCCAAGTGTGATGCTAGGTACTGTTGTCTTTGCTCTAGGTCTTTAACTGGTCAGTCACATAGGGTTCACCTGAGGATTTGTTAAAAAGGTAGATTCTGACTCAGGAGGTCTGGGGAAGGGAGTAAGTATCTTCATTTCTAACAAGGTCATTGCCAAATGATGCCAATTTTGCTGGTTAGTCCTCGACCACACTTTGAGTAGTGAGAGTGGATAATTAATTGTCAATCTTGGCTGCATGTTGAAATGACCAATGCACATTGAAATGAAGGGAGTTGTAAAAAATATTGAGACCTGGGTCCTCCCTCAGAGATTCTGCCTTAATATGACCAGAATGTGGCCTGGGTGTTTGGATAGTTACAAACTCTTCAGGTAATTGTAATATGCAGTCAAAGTTGAGAATCACCACTTCAGGCTGACACAAGCTCTGCATCTGGTACTCCATTGAGGCTAATAATAAAAATTAATTAATTTCATGAATGTCAGCTCAAAATTCCCTTCTTATCCTCTCAGCCCTCATTCAGTTTGATCTGGCTCTTAGCTTCACTCTTGTCTTTACAATCTTTATCCCAAATTCTCCTCATAGAGTCCCCTTTGACTTCTCTTGTAGTCAAGCCTGTGTTTTTCTCAGGATATTCTGGCTTTGCATGTTCTTTTCCTCTTCAGGTCCCTGGCTTTCTCTAATACAAATCCCTTGCTTACATTTTGGTCCCATGAGAAATGGTAGATACTGTGGCTTTATGAGTTCTAAAACTATAATGAGGTCAGAGACCTTTCTAAACCTTGAGAGTTCAGGGCCTGTAACTTAAAAAATAATAACCAGGCAATAGTCATTATTTCCTTAATAGTTATAGAATGATACAGCTGAAAGAAAACCTAAAGATTATCTGGTTCAATACCCTTGTGTCAGATACATCATCAGGTGTATAGACCCCTCACCTTGAATGAGGTACAACCTGTGACTTGCTTCTAATTAACAGAGTATGAGAAAGGTGATGGGATGTCACTCTCATAGTTACATTTCGTTACATGATTCCATCTTAGTAGACCAGAGAGAGACTCTCCTACTTGGCTTGAAGAAGCCAATAGCCATGTTGTGAACTCCCTATGGAGAGAGCCATGTGGCGGGGAATGTGGGAAGCTCTGAACAGCCTCCACTCAAAAGCCAACACAAGGATGTGTCCCTCAGTCTCATAGGCGCAGGAAATGAATTCTAACAAGCAGAATGAGCTAGTAAGCAGATTTTTCCTCAGTAGCCTGCAGATGATCATGTAACCCCCTTGACACTTTCATTGCACCTGCTGAGATCCTGATCGTTGCACAAAGGACCCTTGGGAAAGTCACTTAACTCCTCTGTGTATCAGAGTCCTTATCCATTAACTGTGAGCTTTGCAGGACTGTGAAAATCAAGCGAGATCTTCTAGATACCTGACATAATGGCACCTATCAGATTTTCAAGATAATATTTTGGATGTGAAAAGAGTCCAAAATATGTCTTCACATTTTCCTTCTCTAATAATTGAAGATTCAGCTGGTTAGAAGGCTAACCCACTAAAGAGTATATTTACAAACCTCCCTTGCAATTAGTTAATCCTCTGTCCTTCTGGACAATGAAATGTAAGCAGAAGCTATTGATGCAAATTCTAGATTATCTTCTAAAAGGAAAGGGGCCTTGTCCGCCTCCCTCCACTCACACCCTGCCCTCTTCTGTTTCTCTCCCTCTCAAAGGCTAAAATGTAGATTTGGTAAGAAGCTACATTCAATTTGTAGCGAGACCCCAGGGGTGGCAGCAGTACAAAAATGGAAGGGAGTCTGGATTTCTGATACCATCAATCTGCCATACCAGCAATGGACTCACTAACTTCTTAAGCTGTTTGGGGGAGAAAGAAATAAATTACTCTTGGTGAGGAAAAAAATCAACTACATTGTTAAATCTCTACAGAAATCTAGCCTTGAATCTTCTTCAATACATCAGTCCAGCTGGCAGTTGAACTAATACATTTTCTTATACGTATTGTCTAAGTCTCTGTGTTTTCACCAAGCTTTACAAAACAAATAGGTTACATTTCATTCACTAAGTTTTAGTCCCTATTTGTATATTTCAGAATATACTACATTTTCAGGATCTTTTTTTTCCCCTCTTAACTATTTCTTAAAGTCTCTGCAAGTTTTCTCACAGTGCTAATAAATTAATCATGGGTATTTGTACACAACATGGCTTGACATCTGTTCTGGGGTATTGCTCATATCTGTTTCTGTTCTATGATACACTCTACGGAATGGAAGGCTCTTTTCCTCATTGTACTGGTTCCTAATTATTTAAAGATAAAAATGTGAGTTTGATTCCTCATTCTGTATATTATGCTTTGCTAAGAGGACACAGTTCCATTATTTTCATCCCAGGGTTTATGTCAACAATCAATGTGAGTAGTTGGGACCATGTGTGTTAACAGCCACCAGTGATGTTTGGCTTCTTGTACCTGACTTATTCCATAAGAATGACTTCTATCTCTGTGACCTCATAGAGTCCCTGGAAATTATACTTCTAGAGCTTTCCTATTCGTTCATCCCACTTTGTTCTATGCTGACTACAAATCCCACCTGGTGATATATTTTTAATACTTTTCCAGAAATCAAAAGCCCAGAAGGTAAATTGAAAAGATATACTAAACTTTTCAAATAGTCCAAAAGAGTGCAGGATTAAAGTAGATACCTGGACCATTGGGGTAGAAGGTGAGTTTAGAATTTGTACAAGTATGTTTGTGGAGAAACAGAATTTAGTTCCAACCAGCCAGTATCCTACCTTCTATTCCATAAATTACCCTATGGAATGGATGCTCAGTTCTCAATTGTCACACTTTTTAAATCTCCTATTTTTCAAAACTTTTAGTTGACATTTTAAAATAAGAAAAACAGATCCCATTTTACTAATAGTGAATTTTATACCTCAAGACAAAGCATGAAGTTTCAAGACAATCTGAAGGGGGAAAAAAAACAACAAAAAAAAACATCTGGAATGACTGCCAATTACATCTTCTGTAATAATACAGATCTTCAATTTCCTGAGGATTGGTTCAAATACATATTAATATAAAATGGAAAAATTGTAATTTGGAATTATTTGAGTTTGTTACTGAAGAGTAATGTGAAAGAGAAGGGTTCATCCGATTTAAAATATAACTCATTGTATTAAAACTTTCTGGAAAGGCTTTGCTAAACTTTATTTTTTTTCTCTCAAAATACCAGAAAGCAGACCATGGAAAGAAAACAACTGAAAAGCATTTTTAGAGTATGAAGGGAATAGATAAATGAAAAACATATATACAGAATCAAAGTCAATACCAAATAGCTTTAATCCTATTGGCAGTAGCCTTATTTTCAAGGCAGTAGCAACTGGTTGATCAATATAAGTAAACATTGTGTACAGTTGCTGTGACAAGTCTATATTCCTTAACCCTTTTCGTGTAGAAAGAGGGCAAGCAATATTGGGAAACCTAGCAATGGTCTAATATAATTTAGTAAGATTTTCTGTAATGTGAATTTGGAAGTGTATTTTGGAAATATATTTTGGTTTTGCCAGGAACCATCTAATGAGCTGCTTGACTCTAGAAAAAAGGAATAGTCAGGAGCCCTGATCTGCAGATTTGGATCTTACTTACCAAAGTGCAAAACCTGGAGTCACCCAAGTAGTAAGTGTTTTGACAAAGTAACCCCAAACTAAAAACATTCCGGTGAATTTGCTATTCAATGAAAAGTAGCTTTTCTGTTGACTCCAGCCACAAAGCACATATTCCACGACCAAACATTTAACAGCTATACTAACAATGCCAAAATAAAGGGGGTAGGGAGCTGCCAGAGGAAGGAAATAATCATTTATATAAATTTGAAATACAAAATGTTCCAAGCAAAAATGAGTTACATTTTGAAAGTAGTTTTTTCAATGTCAAAATGTTTTCTAAAGTGCCAAAGAGAGATGGAAAATATTTTTTACTTACAAACATAATTAGACTCACACATATTCAACACATTAGTGTTGTCTTTGCCCACGACGCTCTCCATTACCAATTCTTCTGCGCTGCTCATCCTATACAGAGGACAGCTTGTATAATAATGGATGCATAAGCATGTAACAAACATCAACATTGGTTTCCCCCTAAAGTTTTGCATGAAACACAAGTAAAAAGCCCTGCCGTGATTCCGTGAAACTGATTGACCACTGGCTAGATCATTCCCTTTTCCTTCTTTGATACAATTGTATCAACATGTATAAGATGATGTCATAGAAATACAGGACATGAAAATATGTTGAGCGCTATCAAAAAAGATAAGAATGTAGCCAACAGTGTTAAGTGTGTTTTATAGGGTAAAAAATTTAAGACAAATTGATAGTACATTCCATGTGTCAACTACATAAAACTATTCACATTTCTCTGCGCAAGCCATGTCTCTATGCATTCATACATCTGCTGAATGGAATCTTTCCTTACCATAAATTTCTTTTTTCCCTTTATATGCCTGCGAAACTCCTAACAATTTTTGTGTTAAATATTCCCTGTATGCAACGGTCCCTACTTTTATGCTAATTTTTGCATTCCTCTTTTGTAGTTGTTGTTATACTATATTCCACTGTTTTTTAACACATTGATTTATTAGAGTGTAAACATCTCAAGGTCATGCAGGCTATCTTATTTACCTTATGTCCCATTTTCCTAGGATTTTTGCTAGTGTTGTAGTGATCAAAATGTGAAACAAATCTTGAATGTAACAATAACTTATACAATGCTCAGAGTTTCAAAAAGTGCTTTCTCATATGTTAATTAATCTTTTAACAAGTCAGTGAGAAAGCTCTATGTTAACCAGATATATAATTAACTAGAACAATGTAGTATTTAATCGTTGGATAACAAAATAGTAATTTCTAAACATGGCAACTGATCAAACTCACCAGGAGAGATTTCTCACGAATTAAAAGCTAAACTAAAATGAATACCTCAATGGTATAATATACAAGGGGTACAGAGAGGAGTACTGGAATACTGGATATACACCATCATAAATAAGATCTAACTATACTTTCTATTTTGTAATCTCCTTATTTCCAACTAATACAAGTTTGAAGGTGGCTTTCAATATTATCACATATAGATCCACCTCATTTTTTCTTTTCAGTGACTCTGATGTATGCCAATATATTGATGCACAATTTATTTAACCAGGTCTCAATTTGGTTTTGTTGGTTTCTTTTGGGGGGTAGGTGTTATGGTGTTTGGTTTGCTCTTACAAAGAAAGCTTTGTATAATATAATATAATATAATATAATATAATATAATATAATATACACACACACATATCTTTATTTTTATCTTTACATATGTATCTTTACATCTTTGCTGAGTATATTTAGAGATTTTATTACCATAGTTGCGTTGCTGGCCCCAAAGGTATACGCATTGAAAATTTTGACAGATGTTGCAATTGGATTCCAAAATTTTTGTATTAATTTTAATTCCCACCCGGGAGAATTGAGAGTACTGATTCACTCCATGTTTGCCTACGGAGGTAATATCCAACTTTAGCTTTGACCCGTCCTGATTGTGCAAATTGGCATCTTGTTTCTGTTATATTTCATTTTCTTTAATTATGAGTGAGATTGAGCATCTCTTCATATATTTATTGGCCATTTGTGTATGTGCACATGTGTGTACCATCTGTTCATATTCTTGATCCATTTTCCTTTAATATTGTGATTCGTTCACCATATATATATGTGTATATATATATATATTTGTATATATATATATAGTAACAGCTCTAGTATATAAAGAAATTTGTCTTTTTATATGACTTGCAAATATCGTCATTAGCTATCACCTTGGGAGAGTAGTTTAAATGTACAGACCACTTCCTCTCTTCCTGCCAGCCTTGACCTACTGAACCTTTGGAAGTGAGAAGTAGGAATCTAAGATTTTGGAAAATTTCCTTCAGGTGATTCTCCTGTAGCTAGCTGACCAACGAACAGGTCTGAGAACTACTGACTTACAGAGGAGGCAAGAAATAGTTAAGTACAAAACCCGATGTTGATAGCGAAGCTATTTTTGATAGTAACATTCAAGAAGAGTCATGGAAACCATGACAGTACCCAACTGGGAATCCTTTCCTCATGGACGTTAATCTGGAAGTTATTTTTCCTGACAAAAGGATCACAGCAATAAAACTCCTCTTGGCATAGCAGAAATATAGAAACTTTCCAAGAAATAGAGTTATAAATCTATTTCTGGTGTACCTCAGAAAAGATATTTGTGGAGCATTTGGAAGAAGCCACTATTCTTTGCAATGACATGGGCCAAATGAAGATGCAAAGGCTGAGAATTATCAGTAAGACCTGATCACCAACAGCTGATGATAAAGGACATAATTATCCTGGATAAGAGGTACTCCTGGAACTTATGCCAGGTCTGTAATGATGAATTTATCATCATCATCATCATTATTATTATTATTACTAATATTATTATTTAGCTTTATTCTGATCACGTATAGTAATAATAATTATAATAGTAATAGCTACCATTTTTAGCATTTTGCTGAGTCCTTTATGTAAACGCTCTGACTTAGTACCTATAAAGTAGCCACTATCATCCACTTTTTGCACATAAAAAATGAGTTGAAAGTGGTTAAATGGTTTGCCTGAGGTTGTTCAGATGGCAGGTGGCAAAGTGTAGGCTTAGCTTTGACCAGTTTAGCTCAAGTATGTAGTCATAACCACCATGACTCACTTCTACAGTTCATTTTTCATAAAGTAAGGTGAATGACATGAAGTTATCATTCCACAAAGTGAGTCTAGACTCTAGGAAATATCTTGTTTTTCCATTTCTCCTCATATTTTCACTTTAGCCCATAAACAAGAAAATTTCCACCGGTACTTCAAGACTATTGAGAAAATATAGGGAGACAATGTTTATATTTTTTAGGTAGAATAACTTATTGAAAGCTCTTATTTGTGTTAAAAGACTATGGCTCATGTGTAGTGTCCTCCTAAATTGATCCTTTTATTCTCTCTCTCTCTCTCTCTCTCTCTCTCTCTCTCTCTCTCTCTCTCTCTCTGTACTATTTACTCTCTCACTGGCTAAATGAGGGCTGATACTGTTTCCACTCTCCATAAGGAAAGGGAGAAAACTGGGCTTGCATCTAGCAGACCCAAGCAGATTTCAGCTTTCTCTGCTCCATGTTCTTCACCTGAACCAAAAGTTGATATTGTAAGCTTACCCCACTAGAACATGTCTGTGCTTTTTCAGTTGACTATAATTTGGGGGAGATTGTATGGGAATGATTTAGTGTCTCCCACAAAAACACATGGTTCAGTAGGTAGGTATCTTTTAGAATAAAAATAAGGATTAACATCTGAGGAAGGAATCATCTCATGGGAAGATGGGTAGACTTCTTTTGACTGTAGTGCCTGGTGCTTATTGGTCAGAAACTGGATTTGACAGGTGTCTGCTGGTTGTAAAGATTGGACTCCAGCTTTTAGTATGACCTCAGATGTAAGTTCTAGATTGCCTTTAACAAGAGAGCTCTTTTCAAAGGTTAAGAAAGCTTTGTCCAGAAGATAGATTAAGAGAGATCAGTTTGAAGCAGAAAGAAACAGAGATTTTCCCACAGATTAGGAGTCTCTCTTAGGAAGCATAGTATAGAATAGTGGTTTCATTTCTCCAGGGCTTTGCTGATCATGAAAGCTAGAGAGAAATCATGGGCAGGCTTTGCTGTGGTATCTAGTCTTCTAGTTGACTTTTTCTGTTATTCCTCTTGTATCCTGTTTATAACCCAAGATGAAGATAACTATTATCCTATAGAAGTTAGACTTCGGAATGACAAAAAGACGAGTGCTTATACAAACATAAGAGAATTAACTGGTGAGGAAGAAAACAGTTTTGAGGAGGAAACATGTAGCAGAGGTCTTACTGGTCTCTCAAGGTATAGGCTCATTGAGGACCAACATCAAACTAGGACCAAAGAAATGTGCAGACACCTAGGTGAGAGTTCCTGCTAAGATAATTAATCCTCAGTGGCCTTATGGGGGATGTTCTATGGTAATAGATAATGTGCAATGGTACTAAAGTTCAAAGTAACTTGTAATCTTAATCTTAAGGTATCTAAAAATATACCTTAAATATGGTAGCCATAGAATTTAAGGCATTTTATTTTATTTTGTTTTGTTTTGTTTTATTTTAATTTTCCTGTTATAATCACGCAGTGCTTGCCTTCTTGATGAAATTTAAGGTCATTCAACTTGGAGGCCTGGAAATGCAAATCTTACAGTTATAGATGGTATATATAGAAATGATGTTGTTTTGCGTGTATGGGGAGACAGTGAGTCAAGAAGGAGCCTCACGTCAGTCCTGCAGACTAGGGGTACCACCACTGCAAATGTCTGCGTTTGTCAAAGAGCTTAGACAGGGTCAAACGTTACTGTCTAAAACACTAGTCACGGCATAGCTTTCTGCCCTAGATGGGTGAGGCACAATGTCACAATTTTTTCCCCCCAAATATGGTTAAATTTCCAGATTTGTGTATGACCTCAGATACAAGTTCCAGGCTGCCTTTAACAAGAGAGCTTGTACAAGGATGTGGCTGAAATAAAGGTTTTCTCTTTCTTTAATGCTGTCTTGTTTTCTCTGTCTACACCCTGGCTTTGTCTTTTATCAGAAATATGGGCCTGGATTGGACTATATCCTGGGTTCTGAAAGCATTATTTTGCAATGGACTAGCCCCCGTAGTCTAGATTACTGCTTGGGCATTGTAAATTTTGTGTGAGGGATGCTGGTGCTGGCATGCTTCCTCTTTGCCACTTTGGAGTCTTCAGGAAAAGTGGGATGTATGAAAGAGCCCAGGGTTTTTTCAATTTAACTGCGAAGCTCCAAAGGATTTACTCCCTTTCCTGGGGGTGGGTGTGGAGAGACAGCCCATACCTGCAACACTGATGCAAACGGCACTGATCCTGTTCAGTGTCTGAAATAAAATCTTTGACTGGCAATGTGCTTTTATCTTCATTTGGCTCATTTTGCATCTGTTTCCAATGGGTGGAAGTCAGGGCTGGGAGGATGGATGAATCATTCTCAATTAATACACTTACTATCTTTTAAAGTCAACATTAAGACCCCAGCAAAAGCCAGATGCAAAATGTCATATACTGGATGATTCCATTTATGTGAATTATCCAGAAAGAGCAAATCTACAGAGACAGTGGCTGTGTGGGGCTGAGAGTGAAAATGGAGCGTCATTGCAAATGGGCACATGATTCCTTTATGGAGTCATGGAAAAGCTCTAAAAATAGATGGTGGGATGACTGTACAGCTCTGTAAATTTACTAAAAAAAAAAAAATCATTGAATGGTACCCTGACAATAATTGAATTATATAGTATGTAAATAAAACTGCTTTAAAAATAATAAAGATTCACAACTCATTAAGGAGTATTATAGATGAATACCTGAACCAGGTGTATCCCAAGTGAAAACTGCTGGAACAATGCTCATTTCTAGGGTGGCCAGATCAGGTAAGTAGCATTCTTTACACCAGGACTTTTCTTGAATGACTGCTGCACATGTTAACTCAGCATTCACTGTAAAAGAGTCTACAGCCAAGCAATGTAGCTTGTAGTTTCTTTGTGTCCCGCAGCAAAGACAAGCCCCGACCGCTTAGGGATCTGCTCCATTCTGTTGATAACTTTGAAAATATCTCTTGGTAAATAGTAAAGCACTTTTTCATTTGGCTTTTATAGTTAAATGTTTCAAACATATGTGCTAAGACTTATTTTCGTAATTGCGAAATACGATGTTGGACAATTAAGTTTGCGAACTCACCTAGAAAAAGTACTACGTACTTCATTGCTGAATATCACTGTGGTCACCTTCGAAGTCCTGCCCTTGGGAAGCTATGCACCGATGCCACTGCTTAGTGCACCCTCTAAAGCAATTTTGGAACTCTTTTTCTGGAATGGCCATCAGAGCTGTAGTCGTATTACCCTTGATGTCCTGAATGTCATCAAAATGTCTTCCTTTCAATATTTCCTTTATCTCTGGGTAAAGAAAGTAGTCATTGGGAGCAAGGTCAGGTGAGAAGGGAGGGTATTCTAATACAGTTAGTTGTTTACTGGCTAAAAATTCCCTCACAGACAGTGCCGTGTGAGCTGGTGCATTGTCGTGATGCAAGAGCCATGAATTGTTGGCGAGAAGTTAAGGTCATCTAACGTTTTCATGCAGCCTTTTCAGCATTTCCGAATAGTAAACTTGGATAACTTTTTGTCCAGTTGGTACAAATTCATAGCGAATAATCCCTCTGATATCAAAAAAAGGTTAGCAACATAGTTGCAACAAATTCATGAACTTAATTTTTCGACCTTGTATATTATTTATTTAAAAATATAGCCATTTTCCTAAGGCTTCTTGTTGCATGGGTGAATTATTATTACAAGTAAAATTCTGTGATCCCTTCCAGAAAATGAGGCTGGAAAGCACCCTGACATATATGTTGTTGTTAATGGACAACATCGAACCTGTTTGCAAGTGAAACAATCTATATGCAAATGGTAACCATGATCTGAACCAATGTGCAGAACAATTTGATCTGGAGTTTTAAAGCACGTTGAGATTAAAAAGAAAAGACGTCACTGGTGATTTTAACTAGCTAAAATTTTACCTGTACAGCTCTGTGATCATGAATTATATTTTTCAAACTTACTTGATGCCTTTCACAGTACACTTTCAAATCATGGATGAGGACCTAGGCTTTGTTCTTCCGGATTCAGAAACATTTTGAGGTTCAACACTCCAAACTTACATTCTAAACCTAGTGGCTCACTTGAATTTTTCATCTCTTCCCAGTTATGAAATTAAGTAGTTGGTTGGATTATGTACTTGCCTTACATTTCCTGTCTCATCTGTGGGCAGTGTATTATGAATTTTCTTTGTCTTTATCCTCTGTGGTTGAGAATTCCAGACCAGTCCAGTTGCCCAGTCCAGCTCCCAGAACCTCATTCTGGACTAAAGTCCAGAACTTTGAGCTTTAGTTCCTTTATGAGGGAGCTTTGATGAGACAAACCAGCTCTAGGGCAAAACAGCAGGGCAGATCTAGCCTAGAAGTATATCTACCCACTGAGGCAGAGCATTAAACGGGAGGTCTGATCCTGCCACGGACCCTAACAGAATAATGTAGTTGGAAGGGCAGTATTTCTGTGAATGCCTCTTCAGTTGGATGTATTCCAAGCAGTCATTAATGTTTCATGTTGCATCAGGGATGTGCAGCAAAGTAAACAAATATACCTTTGGCAATACTTGGAAATCCTGTAAAAAACAGCAGCCTCTGAGATACTTGTCTATGGTAATGAACATGCCAGGTGATTATTTATGGTCAGGCTGCTGGGTCATCCTGGAAGGACATCAGACAATGGAGAGATTACCAGAATTAAACTTCCAGAACACAGAACAGTATGCCAATGCAGCCACATTGGGGCAGGAAGAAGGGGGATAGAACAGCTAGGCTTTTTGAATGAGATGGATCACAGTCTCTGAATATTTATCAGTTTAGCAAAATTAGAGCTATGTTTAACTCTAGAATGTGAGACTAAATCTGAAACTTATTATATGTTAACTATTCCCCAATACTACCTTTGCCATGCAGAACCCCCTACCTTAGTTGTAGAGACTTAACAAAAACCAGAAGCAGTGGGTCACTTGTTATTTCTTAAGTTAATCCTTATTCTCTCTTCTCTTTCTCTTTTCTTCAGTGATGGATCTCATGACAACCTTGTTTTGTGTCCAGCTTCCCATCTGGACTTGGCTTTGCTTCCAGTTAAAATTCTTCAGATCCAGAGCCTTGGCTTCTAGACTTGGTTCTTGGACATGTTGCTTGCTTGGCTCTGATGTTATTTTTGTCTTTGGGGTTTGGTCAGGAATGATGCACTGCTATCCTCAGTCCACCCTGAATTATAGTTGGGTTAGGCAATTCTGCCTGTATTGTCCTTCATACTAGGAAGTGAGATCAGTCACGTGTATAAGTCTGGAGATGTGTCTACAGAGAGACATCTAATGACTCTTCCCCATACCCCTGCCTTGTACCCACACCCTCTGTGCATGAAGAAAAGTAGACCAGACTACAGGAGTGATAATAACAACTAACACTTATTAAATGTTCACTTCATGCGGGACGTTATCTTGTTTAACCTTCAAAATAATAACGGGGTCTATTATTCAATATTTTGGGAATTCTGGTTCTGCCAGACCTGCCAGGATACAGAGATGTATCCTCTTGGAATTAGGGAATTTATAGAGTACAAAAATGGAGTAACAAAGAAAATTGCCTGGGAGTTGTGATAGTTTTCTTCGCATATACAGTTATCCAAAATATGCTGGGAATTTTATACAAAGCATGTCCGTGTTTTCCTATACTTTTGCATTTTTAGTTCCCGATTAGCAATCTGCCTCTTATAGGATCATTTATCTTTGTTATGTATTTGATATATAGATAAAGTCATTTAAAAATGTAAAATCATTCATGTCACTCCCAAGAAGTTTTGAGTAGTAATAAGTAGATCTTTTGTTTGCTAAGAGCAAACAAAATATTCATGTTTATTATGATCAGCAGCATTCTTCAAGACTGTGTAGCATAATGGATTTAGGGTATCTACCTTTGGATCAGTAGCTGAACACACCTAAATTATTTTGTAAAGGAAAAAGGAAAACTTGGAGGGTTGAGTCATGTTCTGTAATAGAGGATGTCTGATAGGTGACTGCAGCTGAGAGAAGAGGTTTGGGATGATTGTGTGTTAGGAACGTTTTTCCTGAGTAAAATGTGTGCTTTGTATACTCCTTTCTCTTCTATTTTCTTCAATGTCAAATAAACAATTCATTGCTCACAATTACTTTTGTCTGAGTAGATTCTCTACGACAGATGAAAATCCCTGTTTGGTTTTGCTTCAGGTATTGGCATGGGGCGAAATAAAAATTCTACTAGTTGTCAATTTAAGATGTTTCCATCATCCTCAAGGGTTAGTCAAATTTCAGCTCGAGGGTGGTAGACAAAGTCAGTGATAAACATCCTTTATGAAAGTTGGTACACAGAAGGTAGGGAAGAGGAGAGGTGAAGAAAGATCTCCTAAAGAGAGACCTGCACCGTAGTTTGCAACAAAGAATTCTTTGTAATTATATTTCAGCTCTATTTTGGTTTCAGTATACAAATTAAACAATGCCTAAGAGCCTTCCTTTACTCTATTTTTAGCTCCACATATACCAAAATTATTTATATAATAAACAAAATTCATTGCCCACTGTGATATTGTGATACATAATAAGCATATATATTTGGACCCACCCACTAACCACTGGGAAGAGAAGAGGGGCTGGAGATTGACAAATTCATGAATTGCCAATGATTTAATCACGCCTATGTAATGAAGCCTCTACAGAAACTGTAGAAAATGGGGTTTTGAGAGTTTCCATGTTGGAGAACTCATCCATGTGCTGTGAAGGTAGTGGGGACAAAAGCCCCTTCACGCGGGACCTTTCCAGGGCTCACTCAGTGTACCTCTTCATCTGGTGGTTTATTTGTATCCTTTGTGATAGATTTTAAAATAAACTGGTCAATGACAGTGTGGGGACAGAGCCCCAAAAAGCAGTTTCCAGGCTCTCGGCCTCACATAGAAAGGTGCTGGCTCAGGTAGTAAATGGCCATCGACTGATCAAATGGCCATCAGCTGTGGCTAGTTGGCCGTCAGCTGTAACCAGTGAGCCATTAGCCATGAATATAACTACCGTGGCTGGGCTAGCAAAAAGAGAGAGGAAGAAGGGGGAGCTAGCAAGAAGATGGTGGCTGAGTCTGCAAGCGGCACAGTGAGGGTTGAGAATTGTGTTGCTCCTGGTTCCTGTGTCTCCAACCCAGCCGCCAGTGAGAGTATAGTGGTGTGACTCCCCTACCTATGGCTCCGTGGGTGTTCCTTTTTGGCCTCACCATGTCCTGCGTTCTTATGTGAGGAGTGGGACCAGAGACCCCGCCTGACACCCCGCACGACACTTGGCGAAGTCGGCAGGATCCCCTGCACTACAAATGGCGCAGCGAGCAGGGTCCCCTGCACTACAGACAGTAAGTGTTCCCCTGAGTTCTGTGACCCTCTATAGCAAATTATCAAAACTGAGGAGGGTGGGTGAGGGGCCATCCAAGTTATAGCCAGCTGGTCAGAAGTACGGGTGCCAGCCTGGACTTGTGACTGGTATCTGAAGTGGGGGCAGTCTTGCGGGTCTGAGCCTTTACCCTGTCGGGTCTGCGCTAACTCTGGGTAGTTAGTGTCAGAATTGAATTGTAAGGCATCTAGTTCGTGTCCAGAGTTGGAAAATTGGTTGGTGTGGAAAAATTCCCCACACATGTGGTGACAGAATTGTTGTGAGTAGATTAAATAACAGATTTCAGTTATCCCCCAGTAGGCTTTCAGTGATTTTAAGCAGGTGTATACATTTTTTTTCCTACTCTAAATTCTCTAGTAACATTCTTTTTAATATGCTGTGGGACTCCTCAAAGGAGTAGATATCTACCTTTTTGGTGTTCGGACAGGCAAGAGGAAAAATTTAAAGCAGCAATCAGGAAAGTATTAAATATTCTATCCGTTTTCTTTGAAAGTCCATAAATGAGCTACAGTAAAAGAGTGTGTGTGTGTGTGTGTGTGTGTGTGTGTATGTGTGTAAGAGAAAGAATATGTGTGGATAAATATGTAGATGAATGCGTGATATTTGGAATTAAATCCTTTAAAAATGTATAAAATGTATATAATACATATGAGCTATACATAATGTGTATAGCAATATAATGTATATATTGTATGCCAAGCTATTGCTAAATTCCTAGAGTAATAAACCGTGAGGGTGTGTCACACAACACAGTATGGCTTTAATATGCAGCTGTAGAACAAGCGTCCACATTTATAATATATCTGAGCCCTTCTGTCTACAGTACAAGTGCTATTTCACAACAAAAAGTGTGTGTGTGTGTGTGTGTGTGTTATCTAGAAAATACAAGCAAAGTAGAGTCTGGTCCAGATGTAGCATTGTTTAAGGATTAGCGGCATAACTTGTTGGCCTCACTGTACTGGAAGATGGAAGTGCAATCACTGAGAGCAGGGTTCTAGAGCTAGACTGTGTGGGCTTGAACCCTACCCTTCCACCGACTAGCTGAGTGGACAGTGGCTTTGGGAAAGTTACTCGACTTCCTTTTCCTTAGTTCCTGAATAGGTAAAATCCTGAATAGGTAAAATGAATATATCTCATTGAGAAGCTTATATGAGTTAATACATGTAAACCACTTAGCGTGGTACCAGATAACACCATAAGTGCACAACAAATGTTATTTGCTATTATCCACTCTCCTGGGTAGTGAGATCTGAAAGTACCAGCTGGATCATTATGATCTGTTGCTTTTGGAACGATCTCAGTTCTCTCATTTTCGGTGCCAGAGAAGGCAGAAATAAGCCTCTCATGAAACCACTGCAATCCTGCCATGTTGAACAAGTATGACATTATACAGCTAAAGAATGTGGGGGTGGTATGGGGCATACATACAGTAGTAGGGATGGAGACATAGGTTGTTTCACTTTGGACAAGTACCGAAAGCCATGAGCATACACTGGGTTATCTCTAGGTTTCTTCCCATTACAAAACGCCACTTCTATTTCTGTTTTAAAAAAGGAATTATTGTTAAAGCCTTTGATTGACTAAGAATATCATGGACTGTATAAAATGAATATCCCAAACAGACAGGATCATAATGTCCAGAGAATTGGATCCCTCCACTGTGCCTATGTGAAGACTGAGTTGATAAGAGAACTGACCCTTTGATCCTATAGCTAGTAAGCAGCAGAATAGGATTAAAATTAGACATCCTGACTACGGGTGCAGCAGGTTTCTGATAATCCAGGGAGCAGACATAGTTACTGTTCTCAGGTGTTTTCAGTCTGATTAAATCAATAAGTATTCAGGATATTTTTATCAGGTCAAATAATAACTCATAAAAATACAAAACAAGCACATTAAAGATGATATTTAACTCAGTAACGAGAGACAGAACCATTAAGGTATAAAAACTGGTTTCAAAATGAATTAAAGAATATCACACATCAAGAATGCCGAAAGATTTTGCTATTTGATACAAACCAGGCCACTTTACACGGGAGAGTAAATAGTTACAGCTTCAAAAGACAAAACCTTTTGCGTGTCTATGAACAAAAACCATTTGCATCACCATCAGCCCTCCACAATTCATCTTCTCTCTCAAGCTATAAATTATCAAAGACAATGGAATATGCAGGCCCCCACAGAATCAGATAACCTGGCTTCTTTAGAAAATCTCCAGCTTCCAACGGAAGGATGTTGGTATGGGTTGACTTATGTACCCCCCAAAATTCACATGTTGAATTCCTAACCCCCAGTATTTCAGAATGTGACTCTATTTGGAGATAGTCTTTATACAAGTAATGAAGTGAAAATAAGGTCAGGGTGGGCCTTAATACAATATGACTGGTGTCCTTTTACAAATGGGAAATTTGGACACAAACACATTCAGAAGGGAGACAATGTAAAGACCCAGGGAGAAGACACCAAAATGTGAGACACTAAGTTTCTTTTGTTAATGCCACTGGTTTTTAGTACTTTGTTACGACAGGTTTAGCAAACAAATACAGATACTCAGTAATCTTTTTTGTCCATTTTTGTCTTAAATAAGAAATAATTATACATAACAATAATATAAATCAGGGAATGATAAATGCAAGGGCTTGGAAATTAATGGTAGATAATAAAAAATGAGAACTTGTGCCAAGTTTACTTGTATAAGTGGTTGTAATAGAGAGTCCATATCATATTACTATGACTATTGCTGAAAATGACTCACAACCATTATTACTGTTGTATATTTCTAATTTACTTCAATAATATTTATTTAAAAATTGCTGAGCATTTTTCTAGAGGCTTTCATGTATTTCACTTAATTATATCCCCATCCCTGAGAGGTGGAGGAGATTTATTCAAATTTTCCAAAAGTCTGACGCTCAGGAAAATTAAGTAGCTTTTGCTAGGTAAAAACCCTACTACATGGTACAGCCAAATTGTACGTTAAGGTGTCAACTTTAAGTTCTACTACTTGGCCTTATGTTGAAATTTACGCAAGCAAGACAGACAATATTTGCTTCAATATATACAAGGTCTGTGTCCTTAATCTAACTTTTATTTTACTATATTAAGTCTAAATTAGAAGCATCTGAGTATCTCATAAAATTCTTTTACTGAGTGTCGCGATTTTGTTCTTGGTATTAGTCACAAGTAAAGATAATTTCACATTTTCAGGCTAGTAAACTGTTCTGAATTTTTAGTTTGTTACTTCTGGGTTTTAGATACCAATCTGCCCATTCTATCAGGTAAAAATTCAGAACTCTTCATCATGAATAAGGCTGAAATGTTAGAGTAGCGTTAGATGCATGGTGGGGGCAGGCTTGGGAGCATGTCACGAGAGGGACCAGGTGGTGATATTTTGCACTGATAATCTACTGTGCTACGTATTTAGAAATATTGGGGACACGCCAAAGCAGACAGTGACTGCAATCCAAGAAATGTTAGGACTCAGAGAGGATCTGTAGGGTCTGGTCCTACACACCATAGGTGGAAAACTTGGCTATCATGAAGTATCCTACACAATTTAAAATTACAAGGTAGAGTAGAAAGAGAATGAGATTAAAGCCCAAACACAGTTTAAAATCACAGATCTACCTCTTAGCTATAGTCTTTATACTCTTAGCTATAATCTTCAAAGCCAGATTACATTTCTGAGGTACAGTCATTTTGTTAATTATGATAAAACCAAGATTTTTGTGCCAACAGTTCATACGATGAGCTCATAAGCTATTTTAAGAATAAGATAATTTAAACAAAAGTAATTTATAAAGTGCCTTACACATTTAGTTTTTATTAATCATAATAATTTAGATATATGATACCAAAGTATTTGACAATGCATCTTTTTCAGTGCTAAAAAATTTAAATTTGTTATTATTTTAGTAATAAAATCATGAATAAAACTAGCCCTCTCCTCCTTTATTTCAAATAATAAACAGAATAGTAAAAGCAGAACAGTGTGTCCTAGCTCATTGAATTTTCTGATTATCTTAGAATTTACTTTTATCAAAAAAAGTATATACTCAGTCTATCTTTTACTAAGTTTTGTGATTAAAAATAAAGCTGATATATAGAAAACTGACTGTGTTTGGCACCGTGCTGACACTGTACCGTCTATATATTGAATCCTGCCAGTGATCCTATAACATACGAGTAGTTCTTATCTTTTTATTTCCAGTACAGCTGCCGAGACTGGGAATGGTTAAATAAGTGGCCCCAAAGAACCCAGGCTCAGGATGCGAAGGATGTGTTCTAAGTAGAATAAGAATGGAGAGGTTGAGAAAAAGGAAGGTTAAGAAAAATTAAAGAGGGCAATATCACATTTCCAAAAACTACATCAGTCATCTTCAGATCAAACTTGAATAAGTGCCAAAAATGCATAATAACAATAAAATTATGCAGAGATTATAAGAGATCACAAAATATAGATGGCTCTATTATTGGATCAATCAACAATTTATGATGAATATTGTTAAAGGAAAACGTTGTTTCTACCGAAGGCATTATTGCTAGAAGTCAAGGGAAAAAGATGTATGTCCCCTAAAAAATAAACAATAAAAAGAGATTTGTCCCAGTTATGTTAGTTTGAGAGAATGTTGGACTGAGACAATGATTCTCATGGTGGCAATGGTGAGGCAGCAGACTCCTGCAGGGGCTTTACCCGTATCAGACCATTCTAAGAAGACTTTCGCAATGTAAGTATCTCTTACTTCTTACTCCCTCATCCTTATCTTCTGCCCCTCGCACTTTAGAGGCTGCTCTGGAAACAGTCCCCAACTATAGTATTGACTTACTATGTCCAGACGTTGTGTCAGGCTTTTTCCTTTTATACAAATCAATGCCTGTAGGGTCAGCCCCCAACCTAAGCAAAAATATTACCATAAGATATGACACTGATTACCTCCTAGAAGCCAAGGTCAAAGTGAAACCCCTTTTTAGGTGAGACCAGATTTTTATTATAAACTGATTAACCTGATCACCATTCATTTTAAATACTCTGATTGCTTGTCTCTCTCTATAGTAAACCCTTCCCCTGACTCTTCACATCATTGCCTCACTCTCATCCATCAGCTTTGAGCTCCAATCTCACCTCTCAGAAAGGCACTCTGTGGCCACCATTACATGAAGAAGATTCTCTTTACCTTACCTCATGGCAGTTGCTCACTATTGCATTGTCAGTTTATTTCCTTCATGCCAATTATTTGTCGTCTTATTTATTGTCTGATTATGACTAAAATGTAAGCATAACAGGTCAGGGACTTGTTTTTTGTTTTTTATAAGTCTCCTGTAATTGAAAAGTATTAGGGGCATACTGAGAGCTACATATGTATTAGATATATACTCACAATGCAGTAGTGAAAAACAGAGACTAAGGAGTTTCTTGAGCTTGAATCTTAGCTATAATGCTTTCAAGCAATATGAGTTTGTGAATTCTCTGTGCCTCAGTTTCTTCATCCATAGAATGGGAAAAACACAATGGTAAATATTTTACAGAGTAATTGTAAGATTTAAGCGAATTAATATGCATAAAGTATGTTTTTAAAGCCCTAGGTACTTAATAAGCATGCTAACGTATGAAAAAATGGTCTTGGGAAAATGGATATCCACATGCAAAACAATACAGTTGGACCCTTATCTTATACCATATACAAAAATTACCTCAAAGTAGACTGAAAACCTAAATGTAAGACTCAACACCATAAAACCCCTAGAAAATATAGGGGATTTTCTATAAATCAGGAAAAAATTAATGGCATTGAATTTGGCAATGATCTCTTGAACGTGACAGCAAAAGCACAGGCAACAAAAGCAAAAATAGACAAATGAGACTATATCAAACTTAAATTGTGCATCAAAGGACACAATAATAGAGTGAAAAAGCAATCTATGGGATGGGAGAAAATATTTGCAAATCATTTATCTGATAAAGGGTTAATATCCAGAATATCTAAAGCATGTCATATAACTCAAAAAAATATCAAATAACTCGATTAAAAAGTGAACAAAGAAGGGGCTCAGTTGGTTAAAGCAGGAGCTCTTAGCAACAAGGTTGCTAGTTCAATTACCACATGGGATGGAGGGCTGCGCCCCCTGCAACTAAAGATTGAAAATGGTGACTAGACTTGGAGCTGAGCTGCGCCCTCCACAACTAGATTGAAGGACAACGACTTGGAGCTAATGGACCCTGGAGAAACACACTGTTCCCCAATATTCCCCAATAGAAATAAAAAAAAAAGTGAACAAACAAAAAGGCAACCAACTGAATGGGAGAAGATATTTGCAAATGATACCTCTGATAAGGGCTAATATCCAAAATATATCAAGAACTCATTCAACTCAACGACAATAACAACAACAAAAATCCAATTAAAAAATGGTTAGAGAAACTGAATAGGCACTCTTCCAAGGAATACATACAGATAGCCAACAGATATATGAAAATATGTTTAACATCACTAGTTATAAGGGAAATGCAAATCAAAAGCACAGGTATGAGATACAACCTCATACCTGTTAGAATGACTATTATCAATAAAATAAGAAATAACAAGTGTTGGAAAGGATATGGGGAAAAAAGAACCCTAGTATACTGCCGGTGGGACTGTAAGTTGGTGCAGCCACTATGGAAAATAATTTGGAGGTTCCTTAAAAAATTAAGAATAGAACTACATACGATCCAGCAATCCCTCTTCTCGGTCTCGACCCAAAAAATTTGAAAACACTTGTATGTACCCTTATCTTCATTACGGCATTATTCACAGTGGCCAAGACATGGAAATAACCTAAGTGTCCTTTGACAGATAATTAGATAATGAAGATGTGGTACATATATACAATGGAATATCACACAGCCATGAAAAGATGAAATATTGCCATTTGTGACAACACAGATTGAGTTTTTGAGTATTATGCTAAGTGAAACAAGTCAGATGGAAGAGGACAAGGTCTGTATGATTTCACTCAAATGAACAAAGAGAACAAACAAACAAAACAAACTCATACATACAGACAACAGAATGGTGGTTACCAGAGGGGAAAGGAGGTGGTGGAGGAGGACGAAGAAGGAATAGCAGGTCAATATATTGTGATGGAAGACTAAACTTCAGATGGTGAACACACAAGAGTATACAGATGTCATATAAAGTTGTACACATGAAATTCATGTTATTAACCAATGTTACCCCAATACATTTATGTTTTGGCTTGAATAACATTTATTTCTCACAGTTCTAGAGGCTGGAAAGTCCAAGATCAAGGCACTGGCAGATTCTGTCTAGTGAGGGCCTGCTTCCTACTTGTAGACAGCTGCCTTCCTACTGTATCTTCACAGGGCTGAGAGAAATAAATAAAATAAATAAATAAATACATTTAATTAAAAAATTAACAGAGGACTTGGACAAACATTTCTCCGAAGATAATATCCAAATGGCCAACAAGCATATGAAAATATGCTCCACATCACTAAACATCAAGTAAATGAAAATCTAAACCACCATGAGATATTACCTCAGAATAAATAGGATGGCTACTATTAAACAAAATAACAAGTGTTGGCAAGAATGTTGAGAAATTGAAATACTACGCAATATTGGTGGGATTGCAAAATGGTGCAATTGTGTAAAACAGGATGGAGTTTGTTAAAAAAAATAGAACTACCACATGATCCAGGAATTTCACTTCTGTGTATATATACAGAAGAACTAAAAGCAGGCTCTCAAAGAGGTATTTGTACACCCATGTTCAAGCAGCACTATGGACAATAGCCAAAAAGTAGAAGTAATCCTAATGTCCAATAATGGATGAATGTGTAAACAAAATGTGATTTATACATACAATGAAATATTATTTAGCCTTAAAAAGGAAGGATATTCTGACACATGCTACAGCACAGGTGAACCTTGAAGGCATTGTGTTCAGTGAAGAAGCCAGTCACCAAAAGACAAATACTGCATGATTCTACTTACATGAAGTATCTAAAGTAGTCAGATTCATAAAAATAGAAAATATAATGGTGGTCACAAGGGCCTGGGGGGTGGGGAAAAGGGGAGCTGTTGTTCAGTAGATACAGAGTTTCAGATTTGTAACATGAAAAAGTTCTGGAGGTTTGTTTTATAACAATGTGAATATATTCAATATTACCAAACTGTAAACTTAAACATAGTGATGATGATAAGTTTTGTGTCTTTTTTTTGTCACAATGAAAAACAAAAAATGTGCATGTAGAAATTTTTTTAAATGATGATAAAGACAAATTATATAGAAAAGGGCTAAATACATGAACAGTTTCACAAAAAACGAAATACAAATGTCCTTTAATTAATTTTCAACCTTACTATTGGAAGAAAAATACAATATACAACTACAATAACTTACCATTTTTTTCCGATAAGATTGTCAAAAACCAAGGAAATATGAGAATATACAATATTGGCAGGACTATACAATATTGGTACTCCCACTCATTTCTAATGGGAATGTAAATCCTCTGTAGGGGAATTTGACAATATATAACATCATTATGTATTCTTTTACTTTCACCCCAAATTCTACTAAGAATTTATTCCAAAGATTATATTGGAAAAAAGTATGTACAGATATTTTCTACACATGATTCATTGCAGCACTATGTCTGATACCTAATGCTTGGTGAAAATACAAATATTTTAAAATAGAGAGCTAGTTGCATAAGCTATGATGCATATATGCAATGGTATAATAAACCACTACAAAAGGGAGTGAAAAATATCTCTAAATACCACCAAGTATATATTAAGTGAATTAAACAAGTTGGAGAAGTGTGTGTATACTATGCTGCTACTTATCTAAGAAAGAAGCAGTACCTCTATCTATCTATCTATCATCTTGCATTAGATACATATACTTTTAAAAATGTAAAAATAAACCATAACTTTAAAAAAACATTTAGTTAATAGGGTGTTCGCAAAATTTTACTAAATATGCATTATTTTGTAGATTTGATTTTAGAACCACAAGTATTTTAAATAATAATAGAGCAAAAGTAAATAATGAAAAAGCAATTACTAAACTCCAAAATCAAAATGAGTGTATGAACTTAAGCGGTTACTGGGTTGGTGGCATAGCAACATAGAAATTATTATTCCAATTGATTTTAAACATTGTAATCTTAATTTGCATCCTTCTGTTCTGTATCCAAGAGAAAAATAACTAATAAAGGGTTAAAAAAGCTCCTTAATTATATTCTTCTAGTATTATTATCCTGTAACTTCTCTTTGTATAATGCATGATTCAACAAACGAGCAAAATATTATGGTATTATTAGAACAGGGGGGGGGTTTTAGTTTTGGAAAAAAGATAAACAGATGGCAGGTAGAAGAGATTAAGTAAATTCTTTGTAGTTTTAAATTTAATTGGAAATGTTAGTATAAACTTTGGTATTTTATCTTAAAAACAAAAAAGCTAACAACAACAAAACACACACACACACACACACACACACAAATATTTCCTAGCTCTGTTCATTATAAAGACATAAAAATAAGCTCTAATTCAATATTTGTGTGATGGGTGAATTTTATGGTGTCAACTGGACTGGGCCAGGGGGTGTCCAGATTAAACATTATTTCTGGGTGTGTCCATGAAGGTTCCTGGGTGAGATTAGTATTGAATTGGTTAACTCAGTGAGGTAGATTTCCCTCTCCAGGCGGCCCTCATCCTGTTCTTTCAGGGCCTGAATAAAACAAAAGGCAGAGGAAAGAGGAATTTGCCCCTTTTTTCTGTCTCAGTTTCTGAGCTGGGATGTCTCATCACATCTTCTGCCTTCAGGCTTGTATATTACAACATTGGATCCCCTGGTTCTCAGGCCTTTGGACTTGAACTGAAGTATACTATCAGCATTCTTGGGCATCTAGTTTCCAGAGAGCAGATTGTAGGACTTCTCAGTCTCCATAATTTCATGAGATAATTCCTCTTAATACATCTCTCTCTCTCTCTCTGTCTCTCTGTCTCTCTCTGTCTAGATATAGATATAGATATAGACATAGATAAAGACATAGATATATATGGTATTATTAGAACAGAGGGATATACAGAGGGTACCCAAAAACTGTATACACATTTTGAGAAAGGAAAAAACTGTATTAAAATTACGCTGCTGGTAACCACTTTGAGCACCTCTTGTAATTGCAGAAATCAAACATGACTTGTATTCATCTTTTGTTGTCGGTATATATTGAGTATTATAATTAATACAGATTTTTCCTTTCTTAAAATGTGTGTACATATTTTGGGCCCCTTTGTTTATTGGGCTAATACAAGCAATGAACACTCATACTCATAGTGCCCATTTGGGATAGTTTGAGCATCAGCAGTAAGAATAATAACTACAATTAATTAAGGCATATCAATAAAATGTAAATCCAAGAGTTCATATTGATACTTAAAATTAAGGGGAGAAAGGCAAGAAAATATCTCAGTCATTTGGAAGATGCAAAAGAATAGACTCATTGTTTTGAGAACTAGTAAACAAAAGGAAGCGGTTTCTGAAATTTCTCTAGTAAGGTTAGCATATAAAATTTCAAAATTAAAGGAGAAATAATAGTTGTTTGATCAAAATCAAAATGTGCTTTCTAAATGTGTATCAATGTGTATCACATAGGGAGGTAACAAAATTAAAAAAGAAAGTGAGGTGCTCCTATAACCAGCACAGAATAGTGTCTAGTGCAGCAAATGTTAGCTCAACCTGTCCTTTGCCTTTTTTCTCAAGTTATCACTTTGTTATCTAACAAGATTAATTAAGATTAAATATTGCCTAAGGAACATATTTCTGAAGCAATAGCCAGAGGATCTGTACCCAGATCCTGTTTCCCTTCCTTGTAGGTTGTATGACTTTGGGCAAGTCAAGGCACCAAGTTTCTGAACTTCAGTGATAACACATAGAAAATCATTTGCTTATTTGCTCAGAGTTTAGTTGTGAGAAATGATAGATTTGTGAAGGCTCATTGCAGACTGTGTAGATAGCTTTTAAAAGACTGTTTCTTTTTGCTTTTAACTTATTAAGTATTTATTGAGAATGGTCATTACTATAGCTTGTCTTTGCGGGAGAGTAACACCACCGAATGAGGCGTTTAAATCCTACGCTAGGACACCAATCTGGACCTTTTAAGAAGTAACTCGTTAGAAAGTTGTTATTGATCAGTTAAGGTGTGGAGTTCACCAAAAGTGAGAGAATTATAATGGAACAATAAGAACCACCCACTTTAATAGACGTTATCATCATGGGATACACTTTTTTAAAAAATTAAAGTAGAATAAATCAGGGCTATCCTCCATTTATCTGTCCACTTGAGTAGAAAACAATATGTTTCAGAATATTTCTTAGCATTTATTTTCAATTGGTCATCTCCACCCAAAATATCATTTGCAGGAGATAAACAACTTATAAAGTAGAATAAAAAGGGAAAGCTTATTAAACACTATAGATGAGGCTATTCATATGGAAATATGAACATTAATTGAATCCTACTTGGCAACCGCAGTGCTAAAGGGAGCAAAAGCATCATGACCCATCTGTCATTATCCATAATGACTAATACCATGTTTCAGGTACTGTACATATTACCATGCAATTAGCTGTGTTCTCTTTCATTTAGTAGGTACCCTCCTGAGTTAAAGCAACTTTATTCCTAACATTATTGTCAAAGTTCCATTAGAGTTCCTAATGAAAAAGTACCTTCAGGTTGAAACATGGTAGTTAAGCTTTCAGCTTGAGATCATTTTCTTTCTTTGATTCTTTTAAACCTCAGCAATACAAATTATATGGCTTTGAAATTATATATATGAGTTCAAACACCTTCCAGAAGTCATTAAGAAGTTCCAAAATAATTAAAAAAATAGCTTGTTTCTTAGCATAAAATTGGCAAACATACTAGACAATTTTGTAGTCTTAACTCTTAGTGCAGTAAAAGTAGGTTTTGTTCTAACACAACAAGGGCACGAGTCTTTAAAATCTTGAGTTGAAAGTTAAATAAAAGTGTCATGTTCCCTCTTTTCCTCCGAAATACCTTCTCTTAGTGTTTCTAAGCGACATCAGTGGCAAGCTTATCCCTGGCCTTGGATCAAAATGCTTAGCATCAGATAGATGGATGCACCAGAGAGTAAGTGTAAGGATAAAGAAAGAGCTTCTGAGCTTGTGTGTGAAGTATGTGTGGGTGGCTTTGCATTATGAGTGGGACCACCCCTTTCCTGTCTTATCCTCTCCTGTATCCTCTCTTCTCAGGTGTTAAGCTCATTTTTTGATAAATGTGTGTTTTTTGTTTTTGTTTTGTTTTGTTTTTTATACTTTCCTGTAGAAGAGGAAATACAGCTTTTTATGTAAGACTTTTTTCCTACCTGGGGTTTTTTAACATAAAAGGATCTCCTCAACCAAACTAATCTCAGCTGTTAGCATCATGTAAGAGGAAATTGTTTTTAAATTTCACTTATTTGGAAGGTTATATATTTCTAAGAACTTGTCCATTTCTTCTAGGTTATTGAATTTGGTGGCATATAGTCCTTCATAGTATTCTTATATGATCCATTGCATTTCTGTGGTACATATATGAATCATTATGTTGAGTAAGATTCAAAAACATTATATTTTTAAAATTTTAAGCAGAAAATGTCTTTTGTTGTTTTTCCTCCAGTGATTAACTGTGACTTGACTCAGCCAAATTTGTGTTTTACATTAGTGATGTTACTTTCTTTCAAATGCGTTCACTCACATTTTCAAAGTATTTGTATCAGTAAGAGCTTATAGGGACCCCAAATTTAAACTTTGTGGGCTCTCTGGTTGGATCATAAAAAAGCAAAATGTGTAAGAACTTTAGTTCTTGTGGCAGGCCTATATTTTAAAATATATTTCCTCTAGCTATAAAAGGTCTAAATTTAATTTGAAGTGAGCCACTACATTGGTAAAATTATGTACATGTATTTATATTCAAAAATGTTATTTTTGGTATGTTTCTAAATCATTCCACATGTCTTACACCTTTTAATTCACACTGACATCAGTTTTATGAGCTCATTTCAGTTCTATATATTTTCTGAGGACTTTGTATATGTATGAGACTCTTCTGGAAGTGTTATGATCAATAAGATTGGAGCTCGCAGTCAAGTGGAGAGATCAAAGTTTAGTGTTCTTAAACATTTTTTTATAAAGATAGAAATCAATACATCAATATGTTAAGTGACCAAGGTAACAAAATGAATTATGTTGAAAGTCAGAAATAAGTCTTTATTTTTCATTTGGAAATTTTAAAGTAACATTCATGATTAATAAAATTGAAAAGAACTCAAGGTGGCTTTCACCTGTTATTACCTGATTTTAGTGTCATATCCAAAAACTCATTGCCAAGAACAATATCAAAGAGTTCTCCCCTACCCTCACCCTTTGTTCCATTTTTTTTGAGGTTTATAATTTCAGATCTTACATTTAAGTCTTTAATCCATTTATATGTTTATTTTTGTGAGTGGTGTTAAGACAGGGGTCCAATTTCATCCTTTGGCATGTGGATATCTAATTTTCCCAACACTATTTTATTAAGAGATTATGCTTTCCCCATTGGTATTCTTGATGCCCTTGTCAAAGATTAATTGACCATATATGTGCAGGTTTATTTCAGGTCCCTCTATTTTGTACTATTGGCATGTGTCTATTTCTATGCCAGTAAGACACTGTTTAGATTACTATAGGTTCGTAATATAGTTTAAAATATGGAAGTGTGATACCTCCAGCTTTCTTCTTGTCAAAATTGCTTTGACTATTCAGAATCTTTTGTGGTTCTATAGGAATTTTAAAACTTTATTTTTCTAGTTGGGAAAAGTGCCACTGTAATTTTTCATAGGCAATGCTTTAAACCTAGATTGACTTGGGTAATATGAAGATTTTTAGAATATTTTTTTTTGGGGGGTGGTGGGAGAATATTAATTTGTCTACTCCATGCACATGGCATCTATTTATTTGTCCTCTTCAATTTCATTCATCAATGTCTTATAGTTTTAGTATAGAGATTTTTTTAGTTCCTTGGTTGCATTTATTTCGAAGTATTTTATCCATTTTAACACTGTTGTAAATGAGATTGTTTCCTTGATTATTTCCTGACATTTAATTGTTAATGTATAGAAACACAACTATTTTTTATATATTAATTTTGTATATTGAAACTTTATTAAGTATATTAGTTCTAACAGTATTTTGGTGGAGTCTTTAGGGTTCTCTCTACATAAGATAGCATCATTGGCAAACAGATACAATTTAATTTCTTCCTTTCCAATTTGGATAACGTTTTTTTCCTTGCCTAATTGCTCTGGCTGTGACTTCCAGTACTATGTTGAATAGGAGTGGTGAGAGTGGGTATCCTTGTCTTGTTTCTGATAGTAGAAGAGCTTTCAGCTTTGTATTGCATATGTTAGCTGTGAGCTTGTTCTATATGGCCTTTATTGAGGTACATTTCTTTTATATTTAATTTGTTGAGAGTTTTAATCATGAAGGGTTGTCGTATTTTGTCTTTTTCTGAAACTATTGAAATTATATGGTTTTTACTCTTTATTATTTTAATATGGTGCATTACTTTTATTGATTTGCATATATATATACATCAGAGATATTAGCCTGTACTTTTCTTGTAATGTACTTTTCTGGCTTTGTTATAGGAGTAACGCTGGCCTTGTAAAATGCACTTGGAATTGTTTCATCCTCTTTGATATTTTGGAATATGATCATGTGCCATTTAACAATAAGCATACATTCTAAGAAATGTGTCATTAAGCAATTTTGTCATTGTGCCAACATCATAGAGTGTACTTACACAAACCTAGATGGTATAGCCCACTACACACCGAGCTATAACCAATAAATGGTTATATTGTTCTTAGGCTTCAAGCCCATACAGCATGTTACTGTGCAATACAACACAAGATTAAATCAAGCACAAGAAAAATTTATGCAATCAAGATGTGTGTTAAAAACTAGATGAATGAGGCTGCTGCTAGCATATAAGAGCAAAAAAGTAATGCACTGTGTTTTTCTTTATAAGTAGACATATACACTTTAAAATAATGATAAACGGTATAGTATAGTAAATACATAAACTAGTAACAGTTATTTATTATCATCATCAAGTATTACGTACTGTATATGATTGTATGTGCCATACTTTTATGTGACTGGCAGTGCAGTAGGTTTGTTTACACAAGCATCACCACAAACATGTGAGTGCTGTGTTGCATTACAATGTTAAGACAGCTACAACATTGTTAAGCAATAGGAATTTTTCAGCTCCATATTTAATTTTATGGAACCACCATTACATATGCAGTCCGTCATTGAACAAACGTTACGTGGTGCATGACAGTAGTTTGAAAAGGATTATCATTAATTCTTCTTCAAATGTTTGGTAGAATTCACCTGGGAAGCCATCTGGTCCTGAGATTTATTATTTTATTGTTTAACAATCTCCTTGTTATTATTCAGTTCACATATTGTATTCATGATTTGGTCTTGGTAGCTCATAGGTTTCTAGGAATTTATCTATTTCTTCCAGGTTACCAAATTGTTGTTATGTAATTATTGATAGTTGTCTGTTATGACCCTTTGTATTTCTGTGTATGATTTGTATGTGTCCTCTTTAATTTGAATTTTTTTGAGTCCTCTGTGTTCTTGATTAGTCTAGCTAAAGGGTTGCCTATTTCGTTTATCTTTTCAAAAAACTAGCTCTAATTTCATTGACATTTTTTATTGTTTTTCTAGTCTCTATTTCATTTATTTCTGCTCTAATCATAGTTATTACCTTCTTACTGCTAACTTTGGGCTTAGTTTGTTCTTCTTTTTCTAGTTCCTTGAGGTATAAAATTTGGTTGTTTACTTGATGTTTTTCTTTATTCTTAATGTAGGCATTTATCACTATAAAACTTTCCTTTTAGAAGCGCTTCTGCTACATCCTACATGTTTTGGTATGTTGGTGTTTCTATTTCTGTTTGTCTTTAGGTGCTTTTAAATTACCTTTTTCATTTCTTCTTTGACTGATTGGCTATTCGGGAGTATGTTGTTTAATTTCCAAATATTTGTGAATGCTCGACATTTTCCATTTTTTTGAATTCTGAGGTGGGTTACTAGATCTTTGCTAGTTTCCTTTGGTAGTATCATATTTGCCTGATTCTTCATGATCCATGTAGCCATCTGTTGGTATATGTGCACTTGAAGGTGCAAATGCCTCTTCTAGTGTTTACACACTGGCTTTAGCAAGTAAAGATTTCTATCTGTCAGGTCCCAGGATGCAGGCATTGTTTTCAATTGCAGTAGAGCAGGGTTGGAACCAATCATGTAGCTGCTACGAGGTCCACAGTGGGATTTCTGTCAGGCCTGTCTCTGTCACACCAGGTTTGGGCTGGCATGGATTTTGGCTGATCCCTGGGTAGATAGGACTCCTTCCAAACCTTGGTCTGCAGGGCTGGCACTGGGACAATGATATGGTTTAGGGTTCATGAATTGTAGACTTGTTAACACAGGTAGGGATGTGTGCAGCTCTCCCTGGGTTCCTGGGAGGGCCTCCAGGAGGTCACTGGGAAGGTCCCTGCATGGGTAAAATTGTGCTTCATCACAGGTGAGAAGGGCTAAAATGAAGTCACAGCTGCTTCGGTATCCGCAGCTGAGACTAGTTCAAAAGCCTGTTTCCCAGGGCATGAATGGATGTGCCTCCTGCAACATTCCTGGGTGGGCAGGACTTCCAAGACCATCGCTAAGTAGGGTTGAATTCAGGCTACAGGGCTACTTCAGGGCTGCTACAGGGCATCCACAGTTGGACTAATGTCAGTGGGCCTGCCTCCAGAGGCACATTTGGACATGTCTCCCTTGGGTCCTTAGAACCTCTTCTGGAGGAGTGTGGCTGAGAGGGGTTGGAGCTAGGTTATAGAACTGCTTCAAATTCTGAGTCACACCAACATCTGTGGGCTTGCCTCCAGGGGCATGGTGGGGTTGGTCAGGGTTTTCTCCTTTCAGCTCCCTGGGTGTCTGCCTCTCAGCTCTTAACCATTTTTCTGACCCTGAAGGATTTTGTCTGGATATATCAGACAGCTTTGGATCCTAATCTCTTTGGGGGAAAAAATAAATGTTATTATTTATTTTGTAAGCAGATGGAGATCAATAGAGAATATAGGCTCAACTTTTCGTTCTGTGAAGTTATTCTCAAAAATTGGTTGCAGTCCTGATATGATGTTTAAACTGTCCAAAAATAGATATTCTCACTTTTACAGGAATTGCCCATGTCAAGTGGAATCCGTGGGATAATATTTGTCTGTGATTGTATCTAATATAGATCGTTTATACCCAACATCAAAAAAGAAAAATAACTTTTAATGTCTCATCCTTTCCTTGATCAATCTAAAGGTAATCAATTTCAGAGACGGATAGGTTATAATGCTTTATAAAATCTTAGCGAGAACTGGCGGCCATTTTATAGTTTGTCACAAGTTTTCTTTAAATTGGAATAGTGAATTTAGCATATTTCCTTGCTGAAAGCTTGATGGCAAAAACTTGTGTGAGTGTGAGAGAAGGCGCACATCCTTCCCCGAGTGAGGGTAGAGAGGTTTATTGTAGGCATCCTTTTCAGGCCCCGGTCAGTAAGGAAACAACTAACAGAAGATACGCAGCGATTGATGACCCTAGGACTTTGTGTCTAACTTAAGCATATTTTTGCTTCTACCACCTATGTAATAAGTAATGGCAGACTTTGAAAATCAATATGCAATTATTAAGATTAAAAGAAACCTACTGAGAATACTTATTTGCATTAAGAAAGGTTTACTAGTTATTAAAACAAAAACCAGAAAACTAGCATAGGTACTCTCCCTAGGGATCTAAGCATTTGTTCAGGACTACTGATCGGGTGACTACGTGTTCCAATTGTCTGGCATGGTTCAAATTTACACCTGTGGTCTCAGCGTAAGTATTAAAAATATCACAGTTTGGACAATAAATTATATGTTACCCTTGTTATTGTTATCCTTGACTCTCCTGAGTAAGTAGAGTCATGAGATAAAAATTTCAAGTCCAAGAACATTGGAACACTAACAAAAATCCATCCTAATGAGAATAAAGGGATGAAGTGTATTTAACATGACATCATAGATCAATAAAAAGTCTAATTAAATTGCAATAAAGCTAATTTACACCTTGTTAAAAAGTAATGCAACTATTACATTAAAGCATACATAGAAAATGTAATGTAATTTAAAGTTACATGCTGCCCTAGAGTTCCTTTATTCATCTTTTTATATTTTGCAAATGGATCAGTGAGGTTAGTTACATTATCTAGTATTCACACCTTGTTATATCATATCCAGGCTAATTCTATGCAGATATGAAAAGTTACTCAATTGTACAAAAGCTTATCGAAATTTGATTTTGTTTTATCATGGAATTTCTCTCAGACACTGACCATCATATCATGTTCACGGAAGATTCATGTAGGAATTTTTGTGAGGAACTCATGAGGAAATGCTATTTAATGAAAATGTACATTCTTTATCATAAGTTAGACCCGTTATCTTCATGCTGGCTCTACACCTGAATCATCTGTAGAGTTATAAAGAATCCAACTGCCCAAGCCCAATTCTCAGAATCTAATTCACTAGGTCAAACTGAAGATTCTGGGTTTTTAAAAAGGTCTATAGTCAATTCTGACAAATGGCTTTTTTAGAACATTGCCCACTGGCTTTGGCTTTGACTCCCAATTTTTATGTGGTCTCCTGCTTTGATGAGCCAGGCTGTACTTCTTTTACAGCCTTTACCTCAAAGCAGTGTTCGACTCAGGCTAAATAGTCTCATACTTACTTGTCTGTTTAAATCCATGCCCTACTCTTGACTTTCAGAATATTATGTAATACTATAACTACAGGTGAAGGATGATAATAAATAATACAAAAAACGAAGTCCTCTTTTTAATAAGACAAAACAGAGTTTTAATAAGTCTCCCTTTTGATATTTTTCTCTTTTGAAATACTACTTTGATCTAGTTGCCTTCCTAGGATGGAGGCTGTCATCTTCACATCGTGCTAAGAGGATGTAAGAAAAGAGGAGACCCATGAGACCAGCCCTCACACACACACACCAAAAAACTTCACAGGAGAGATAAATGGTTTGATATAAGAGAAAACCAAGAGAAGATTCTCTTTCCTTCAGTACAGTTCTGTTTATATTATAATGTCTGCTAATTTTCCAGCTTCTCACATATTGATGCTCTTTTATTAGGAGTTATGTAGAAAATACTAATAATAAAAACTTTCTGAACTTGAGACATTTTATTGGTCACATTTTTTTAGAAGACTTATCAGACTAAATACTCAGCGGATACTACGATTCAGAAAAAAGTAATTGAACAAATATAATCTGCTGAAGCTGCAAAATAGTTCATCCAAATTTTAGTGAAATGTTAAAGTCCATGATTGTAAAAATTTACTAATATAATTAAACATATTTTCTGTTCTCCCGAAACAATTAGTCAAGTTGTTCTAGTTGTTTTTTTTTTTACAATTATACTTATTCTATTCATTTACCTGATGATCAATTCAAGTAGAAAATTTTCAAAGTAGATGACCATTTATGAGAAAATATAAAACCTTTAAGTTTACTCTGTAATATTTTTGAATGCCAAAGAAAAATTCCAAATTCTGGGTTGAAAGGACATTGTAAACTTCAGAAAGAGTAGTTTCCTACTCATAATTGTTGAGGCAAGTTTAATTCTTAGAAACAGTAGTTGTATTAAGTTCTGCCAAATAGTGGAAGCATTTATAACAGTAAGAAGTCTATTGTTGACAAATTGTCAATATTAATTGACTGGGCAAAAGCAAGAAATATTCAATGATATGAAAAATTGAGGAAACTGTCAAAGAACCTTCAAGAACATAGAGTTAGAAATATTGTTTCTATGATTGCCATTGAAATGTAAATCAATAGGTAATTTTTGATGCCATTCAGAAATGTGCATTTTAACCAAATGCAAAATTTAGTGGCATAGATTTTAAAATACTTTGGATGAAATTCTTCTGAGATTATAGATTATCTATAAAAATTCATCATTACATATGGCACGATGCCTCAAAGCAGGCCAGCACAATAATAGACTGATTCTTGAACTTAGCCTTTGAAATTTTTCTGTGAAGGTACATGCATACACATATATCTCTATATATAAAATGTGAGGACTTTAGACTTTATTTTTCTTCTTCTCTGATATAAGTCAAATATAGCTCCTTAAAGTGCTATAGGCGATGTATAGGTGGAAAGTTGGTTAACATAAATGTACTTGTCTATCTTTAGCTTTTTGTTTTAAATGGATTTAATATAATACATTCCAATTAGGCTTATAAAAGCTAAACTTAGGTTATTCAAGGATGTCTTTGAGGTGATACTACTGCAAAACTAAGAGAGAGAATAGAGAAGAGATTCCTTTGTCTTTCATCTTGCTCTTCCACTCTTTTCTCTTTTTTAATTTAATATTTATTTTTATATGATTTGTACTCTTTATATAAATATAGAAAATGATAGTACCAATAACAGGGAAAATGATTGAAAAGGAGGCAAAGGCCTTCAGAGAACTAAGCAAGATAAATCAATAGGATTTATTGGAATATGCTAGCGACAAAGCAAAGAAAGTGTAACCTCCTGCAAAATGAACTATCCCCTTAGTCCCTCCCTAAAAGCAAAGCTTAGTTTTGGGTCTCCCCAAAGCAGACCCAAATCAAGGACTTTGGAGCAGTGTATTTATTGAGAAGCTAATCCTACAAAGCACCTGGTACGAAATGGGAGAAATGAGAAGGAAGGGAGAAAAGCTATTACCAAGTGCAGTGATGTACAGATGAGAGCTGAGAAACCACGTGGAACCCGCTTTAGAGTTGTCCCTTGGAAGTCTGAGAAGGGCTGGGGCATTGCTTTGTGGTTGACCTCGGGCCCTTCAGGTGCATCTGCAACAAGCTCCCTGGTGTCAGAGAAGTCCTTCAGGTAGAGGAGCAGAGAAGCCTGAGGTGGGAGGTTTCAACATGTGAAAGGTTGTCTACCATAGATTCATGTGAAATCAGATGTGGGCAAACGAAGATGGAATAGCATTCTCAGAAGGCAGCACATACAGAAATTAAACATAAGCACTGAGAGATTAGAAGTTTTGTGAAGAGAAAATAAAAGGGTCTGTTGAATTCCATTACAAGGGAAACTGAAGCATGAATTGGTATACATGTTTGGGGCTTTATAGATAGGCCAGATGAGTGTATTTTGAATCTGGTGATCACTCAACGATTCTCTGTGTAAGATATATGCACATTTAATATTGAATATATGCATTGAAAACTCTTTTAGCTATATATAGTGTAGTTTGTTTTGTACTTTAAATATTTCCAGAAATTATTGAAATGGGAAACTGTGTCCACTAACAATAATCCAGAAAGCTTTTATATGGATTTAGCTGCTAAATATTTCATCAGCAAAAACATATATTGAAATATCCATACCTACTATATTCTAGGCTCAGTTAACCACTTCTGTGAACAGAGAGTAAGAGGGGTGTAAAATGGTACCCAACAAATATGAACAAATTAAGATGTCTGTAGAAAGAGCTGTGTAAGGCCAGAGGACAGAATAATGGAGACTTTAATGAACAGTTTAGGAAGGAGAAAAATGTGTGCTTAGTTTCAAAAGCTACATAGATGCTTCCTTTGAAATAAATAGAAAACAATGCTAGAAAACAGTGTTAGAAATTAGTAGGTAGTACATGATAAACAATCACAATTTGAGGAGGAACAATTAATTTGGAAAATATTCAGCATTGTAATATTATTTTTCTCTTTTTTTGTATTTCTTTCAAGTTTCTAAATGAAGTTTTTTCAATTTTCTTCATATAGGTCCCAGAAAATGTTATTGTTTATTCTTAGGTCATTCATATCTTGGGCCTTTACACATTTTTTTTCTGATAAGAAATAGCTTTCACAAAGGATAACTAATGATTTATATATATATATATATATATATATATATATATATATATATATATATATCATACACAAACATTTGTACTGAAGTACTCTGTATTCTGGATATTTATCAAGTGATTTTCTCAAGTTTTCTAAGCATGAAATTTTATCATTGAAAGTAGTGGTTATAAAGTAATCTTTAATTTCTAATTTACTAAAAGCTTTTAAAAATCAAAATGGATGTTGAATTTTATCCTGTGCTTTTTTGGAATCCTTAGAGATGATCGTAAGTTATTTTCCTTCTTTAAATTATTAATGTCAAGAAAAGCATTAATGGATTTTCTAATGTTGAACTTTCCTTGTATTCCTGGAATACACTTTCACTTATGCTGTATTAATATACTGTTGATACTGGCTTACTAATAATTTATTTAGAATAAATATATGTATGTTTATAAGTCAATGTACACCATAGTTTACTCTTTTGTAAGCTAGTCAGGTTTTAGTGTCAGAGTCACACCAGCTTAGTAAAATGAATTAGTAAATGTCTAACATTTTATACTCTCTACAAGTATATATAGCATGATAATCTGTTCTTTGGAAGTTTTTAAGAATATGTCTCATCTATTTGGACCAGTGTTTCTTATCATATATTTTGTATCATTGTTTTCACCCTATTTTATCATTTGAAAATAAAATTTTATTCTTCATTTTGTCATAGGGACTTAAAGTTATTTGCTTTTATTTTTCTACTGATTTTTCAAACTACAATTTATTGAGCCTGTATTACTTTCTAGGACTATTGATTTAAGTTACTTTTACTTATTTTACCCTAAAGAATCATTGTGGAATAGGTGTTAATATCTTTAGTTGAATATGTGGAAATTGCAACTTAGTAAGTTTAAATTGCTTGCTGAATGTCCTAGTGTCCTAGCTCTTCATTTGACTCAAAGTTTCTGGGGACACAGTGTCCTGTGTGTTATTATGTCCTGCATTTCCTTCATGGCTCCAGACAGATTACAGATACCCAATAATTACTTGTAGAACAGAACAGAGCCCGCTTCTGCCTGACCCAAAGATCTTTCCATAAGTTACTAGGTAATGAAGTATTATTGCAGCTCTGTTTCTTTGATGATAATTGTCTCAACATAAAACCAACCAAGTTATTATGTTTGAATTCAAAAATTTCAAGAGGCACCAGTCTTATATTTCTTTTTGATAGTTAACTTTATGCAGGTATAATTTACTTACAATGTAAGACATTCATTTTTAGTGTAGAGCTGAGTTAGTTTTGACAAATGTATAACTCCATGTAATCACTCTCTAGTCAAGATACACATTTCCATCCCACAGGAAAATTCCCGCTGGAAAATTCCCACTTTGCAATCAATCTGCCCTCATCCTTGTCACTAGGCAACCATTGAACTACTTTCTGTCACTATGGATTAGCTTTAGCTGTCTCAGAATGTCATTTACAGGAAGTCATACAAAAATATACTTCTTTTGTATCTGTCGTCTTTCATTTAGCATAATGCTTTTGAGATCCATCCATGTTGTTATCAGTAGCTAATTGCTTTTTATTGATGGGTAGTTTTCCATTTTATGAGTATATCACAATATCTTTCATCCATTTTCCTATTGATGGGCCTTTAGGTTGTTTTCCAGTTTGGGGCCAATATAAATAAAGTTGCCATAAACATTAATGCTCATGAGCTTTTGTGGGTCTGACTTTCTATTTTTGTTAACTAAATACTGAGGAGTAGAGATGCCTAGTTTCCTATCATAAAAGGAAAATATTCAATAGTTCTTCTTTAAGTATAATGTTAGCCATAAGTTTTTATTACATGCCTGTTATCATTTTGCAGAAGTTTCCTTTTGTTTCTAGTTTTCAAAAAGTTTTTCTCATGAAATGCTACTTTTCTTAAATGTATTTTCTTCCATCTACTGAGATAATAAAAGTTTTTTTGTCTTGTAATCTGTTTGTATAATAATTTAGGTTAATGTTAAAATGTTAAATCAACCTTGTAATCTTGGGTAAACTCCATTTTATTCGGTGTATGAGGTGTGATCAAAATTATGGTGAATGTTTAAATTAAAATACATTATTACAGTAAAAGACACATTGCCATTAATTCCCCTCAAAACACTCCCCCTCTCTTTGAAGACAAATCCCATCATTCTTGCCACTTTCTGAAGCAGTTCTGCAAGTCCTCTTTCATGAGTGTCTTTAGTTGCGCTATTGTGGCTGCCTCAATATCCTGAATCTATTCAAAATGTTTACCTTTCATTGTCATTTTGACTTTGGGGAAGACCAGAAGTCGCCAGGTTGCAGATCCGGTGACTAAGGTGGATCAGGACACACTGTGATGTTTTTATTTGACAGAAATTGCCGTTGCAGAAGCAATATGTGACACAGAGTGTTGCCACAATGGAGAATGAAGTAAAGGCACCAGAGATGGTGCCCTTTCCCAACGATTGCAGCTGCTTCAGCAGTAACAAATGCCGATGTATTCCTCCTCAGTTCAGTAGCTCATTGTTCTATGGTTGGTCTCTAGCTTTCTATGCAATCATTAGGAAGTTATTCCTACGTAAAGACCCACGGTAATGATAAAGTGGATTCCTTTCTCTCAGAGATTCAGTATTTTGCTGCCCAATGTTCAATGGCTACTAATAGTTACTTCGTATGTCATACAGTTTTAGTATTGTTTATAGAAGGAAAACTAATAGCCCATCAGTAGGTACCCTGTTATGGCCAGTAATGGAGCCAGAGGCCAATATAAATTTAATCTATTCAGCTTAGAGGGAGAGAATCAGCAGAATAAAATGCTTCATCAACTTTAGAAATAATATTTGGGTTATATATTCTTTGGAAATACCCAGGGGAAGTCAGAAAGAAGGAAAAGACTATAAATTTCTGTGAAATTATTGTATATTTAAAGCACACAGGAGTAACTTAGGAGCTTTTATTTTACCTTACATTATTCATATTCTATGACATTATGTATTATCAAAAACATTTTTCACAAAACTTGGCATACATATAAATCCTATCCATATTTTATATTTCAAAATGATAAAGATAGGATTTCTAATAAATATGACAAAGCTCTCATTTTGTTGTATCTTGTGTTTCAAGAAGCATAGAGAAGATGTAATCCATGAAGAAAAAAAATGCATAGCAACAAGTGTCCTGAATTGAGCCCTTAATGTTCACCTTAATCTTCTGGCAGATGGGGCCCTATAATTATACTTCATCTGAAAAAAATAAAGGTCCAGGGATTGCTTTACAATTTTTCTTTAATTGAAAGCTTTCTTTTTAAAGGTAAAAATTCTCATTTCTTTGTTTCATATATTTTCTCCTTTGAGGAGGAAATTTTACTTGTCTGTGTATACTCATTGAATTTTCCCATCCAAGTATATTAGATTACTTCTGTGTAAGTTGATAAAGTAGATGTTCCTTAACTTTCTCACCTCTCTTGAGAAATACACCTCTTGAAATATACCTCTCTTTCTCTATACGTGTAACACACGTATATTCACATGTGCACACACAATGTAAGTGTGCACACACCTGTACAAATACTTCATTTTTATTATAGTACTTAAAAATTACTTATTTTAAAATTATTATTTTATCATAAAGTTTTTGCAGTTAATGACTTTTTTGATAATGGTTGACTTTGTAACAATATCCATAAATATTTTCTTAGGTTTAACTCTCTGTTTATCTCGTGAATTAAATTGGTAAGCCACCAACTCTTCTTATTAAAACTTGCTTCTTTTGAGTTCCTAATGTGACACATTAATTTGTAGTGTGTTTCATACAGTAATTGTTTTCAAGATGAATATGTGGATGTCATAATTTTTGAGGATTTACTTATTTTAGATTATGTATTTTTTTATAATTCCATATAAATTCCAACTTAACTTGGATTAAAATTCAGGTTATAGACTTTTCAGCTCTAAAATTTATGTTAATAATGGAAAAAGTCTGATACTAATGGGTTAGTTGTTCCTTTACAAGCATCTAATATCCTTATTAGCAGTAATCCTTGAATTGTTTTTTTTAACCAAAGATGAATAGACATTAGGGAGAAAAATAGTAATTTTTTAGGAAGGGTCATGTTTACACTATTTCAGGCATAAAGGTCTGATAAACTACAGATTGATTTTCTCAATTCAGTATCATTGGTTTAGAGCTGATGAAAATTTTCTCCAGGTCTTGTAATTCATTATCTAATAATCTTAACTGTTGGTATTGAAATTTTCATAATTTTTCTGTGTATTCTAGGATCCTTAAAAGAGTATTTAGAACACCTTACAGGTTTTTAACCATATGACATTTAAATTGGAACAATTAAAGATATTATAAAAATCTTCCCATGAACTATGAAAGTTTCTTTGTGACACATTCCATTTCAGTAATCAACTATAAAGATTATATTATAATTCTATAACCTGAGTGAATTTTCCAGGTATTTAAACTTCATATATGGGAGAGGATCCAAGATGGGAGAGTAGATAAACAATGTGCTTGCCTCCTCCTGTGACCACATTAAAACTACAACTAAATTATAGAACAGTCAACCTGGAGAACCATCTGAACTTCCATCTGAACAGAAGTTTTATAAATAAGGTTATAAGGAAGAAGCCACTTCAAGACTGGTAGGAGAGGCAGAGAGGTGAAACAGGCTGGCCCCACACCTGCATATGGTGGTTGAGAATCAGGAAGGATATTTTAGCTGGGGAGGTCCCCCCACAGAGCAGAGAGGGATCCCAGCCCCACAGTGATCTCCCAAGCCCAGAGTACCAGTGCCAGGAAAAGGAGCCCCTAGACATCTGGCTGTGAAAAATAGTGGGGATTCCAGCCTTCTGAGTGATACAGAAGTCTGCGGTAAACCCAGATATTGTCTTAAAGGGCCCACTCACAGACTCACTTACTCAGAGGCACTCACCTGGGCACCAGCGGAGGTATGGTGACTCAGGAGAAGTCAAAGACATACGGGGAGAGACTGAGTTGTGTAGCTTCATAGCAAGTATTGGAGGGACAGTCGCCTTTTCCTTGTTTGAGGTCTTCTTTCTGTGGAGCCATCTTTCCTGTGTTGAACCCTCCCCAACACAGCCAAGTCTGAATCTCAATTGACCTGGTGAACTCTGCTCACTATACCTTGGTGAGTCCATGGGACCCAGCCCGACCCAACTCACGTAGTGCAGAAAGCACTTTTTGGCCAACAGCCAACCCTGCCCATGGTGCACTTTTTCTTAGACAATCTTGGGTGTGGGGGGCGTCCATGGACTTCAGGTGTGAAGCAACTGGCCTTGGTGTGCTCTGAAACTTTTGCTGAGTTGCCAGGCTCAGTACTGGCATCTATATTAACATGTTGAATGCCACTCATCTGACTCTGTTGACTCCCTGAGACCCAGATCACCCAACTAGCATACTGCAAAAAGTTCTATCAGTCGTTGAGTCTTAGGGGAGCCAGCAGGTGGCAGCAGTCCTTGAGGTGTCCTAAGTTTTTTGCAGAGCTACCTCTGGCCCAGTACTGGTGACAACCATCCTCAGTTCATAGCATGGACTCTCCCACAGACCTCCAGGTCCAGTACAGGCAGTGACCAACCACATGTTGCTTTGTAACCTGTACCAGGTAGTCCCTGGCTGATCAAAGGCAGTGGCTGACCTGGGCCTGCACAGAGCCCCTCCCAAGAGGCCCTGCAACCATCATACCTGAAAGTCAGCGTCATACCACAGCAGAGCACCACACAATTAGCCCAAAAGCAGTACAACGAAAGGACAGTCTCAGCAGGCACCAGAGACCTCTGGAAGTTAATTCTGTTCTGTGAGATAAATTCCCTCACAGCATCCCATAAGCTATAAATGTGGCTAAACCCCACAGCCATTCAGCCTGAGAGTGAATCCCATCAGCACTGATGTGCCAATAACAATCAAGGTGCGACTATAACAGGAGAGTATACACAACCCATACAGGAGACACTCCTGGAACACCTACTGCAGATGATGAGACTGTGCTGCTGGGCCCCAGAGGGCAACTACTACATAAGGCACCTGGTCAAGACTTGGAGATGTAGCAGATCTATCTAATACATGGAAACAAACAGAGACAGCCAGAATAAGGAAACAAATAAATATGTCCCACAGGAAAGAAGAGTAGAAATCTCCAGAAAAAGAACTAAACAAAATGGAGGCAAGCATCTTACCAGATACAAAGTTCAGAACAATTGTTATAGGGATGCTTGATGAGCTTAGGGAAAGAATAGATTAAGTCAGTGAAAACTTCAACAAAGATATAGTGAGCATACAAAATGGCATAGAAACCATAAAAAAGAACAAGTCAGAAATGAAGAATGCAGTAACTGAAATAAAGAATGCACTAGAAGAATGCACTAGAAATGAAGAATCACCATCAGACAAGATGAAGGAGAGGACCGAATCAGCAATTTAGAAGACAGGTAGCAGAAAACACCCAATTGGAACAGCAGAAAGAAACATGAATCACATGAAATGAAGGTAATTTAAGAGACCTCTGGGACAACATCAAGCATAAAAATGTTCACATCACAGGTGTGTCAGAAGGAGAAGAGAGAAAACAAGAGACTGAGAACATATTTGAAGAAATAATGATGGCAAACTTTCCTAACCCGGCAAAGAAAACAGATATACAAGTTCAGGAAACCCAGAGAGTCCCAAGCAATATGAACCCAAAGAGGCCCATACCAAGACACATTATAATTAAAATGGCAAAGGTTAAAGACAAAGAGAGAATCCTAAAAGTAGAAACAGAAAGGCAACTAGTTACTTATAAGGCAGCTCTCATAAGATTGTCAGCTGATATCTCAACAAAAACTTTGCAGGCAAGGAGGAATTGGCACAAATTATTGAAAGGCCTTGAAAATCAAGGGCTTACAGCCAAAACTACCCCCACAAGACTATAAATTAAAATTGAAGGTGAGAAAGAACCTCCCAGACAAGAAAAAGCTAAAGGAGTTCATGACCATAAAACCAGTATGCAAGAAATGTCAAAGGGATTTCTTTAAGAAGAAGAAGGGGGAAAATACAAACATAAGTATGAATAATAAAATGGCATATAAATATGCCATATAAATAAAAGGCATAAGTATGAATAAATAAGTATGAATAAATAATGGCATATAAATAAAACTATGTATCTATCAGTAATCACTTTAAATGTAAATGGATTAAATGCTCAAATCAAAAGGCATAGGGTAGCTGAATGGAAAAGAAAACAAGGCCAATACATATGCTGTCTGCAAGAGACCCAGTTCAGATCAAAAGACACACACAGACTGAAAGTGAAAAAGAATAAAAAATGATATTTCATTTCATTCAAATGAAAAAAGAAATGGGGAGTAGCAATCCTTCTTTCAGACAAAATAGCCTTTAAAAGAAAAGCTATAATAAGTGACAAAGAGGGTCATTACATAATGATGAAAGGATCCATCCAACAATAGGTTATAACCCTTGTAAACATTTATGCATCCAAGATAGGAGCACCTAAATATATTAAACAAATATTGAGTGACATAAAGGAAGAGGTTGACAGTAATACAATCATAATAGGGGATTTTAACATCACTTTGACACCAATGGATAGATCTTCCAGACAGAGAATCAATAAGGGAACAGCAACCTTAAATTACACGCTAGACCAGATGGATGTAATTGGTATTTTTAGAGTATTCCACCCTAATGAAGCAGAATATACATTCTTTTCAGGTGCGCATGGAGTATTTCCAAGGTAGACCACATGTTATGCCACAAAACAAATCTCAATAAATTTAACAAGAGTGAAATCACATCAAACTTTTTCTTTGACCATAATGGTATGACATTAGAAATCAATCATATGAAGAACACTAAAAGACACACAAACACATTACTAAATAATGAATGGGTCAGCAATAAGATAAGGAAGATATCAAAAGATACCTTGAGACAAATGAAAATGAAAACACAAGGACCCAAAATATGTGGGACACAGTGAAAGCAGTCCTCAGAGGGAAATTATAGCAATACAGTCCTGCCTCAAGAAACAGGAAATATCTCAAATAAACAGTTTAACCTTGCACTTAAAGGAACTAGTAAAAGAATAGCGAATAAAACCCAAAGTTTGTAGAATGAAGGAAATAATAAAGACTAGAGTGGAAATATACAAATTAGAGTCTAAAAAAACTACAAAAGGTAACAAAGATAAACAAAAAATTGATAAACGTTTAACCAGTCTTATCAAGAAAAAAAGAGAGACGACCCAAATAAATAAAATCAGAAATAAAAGAGAAGCCACAACTGACACCACAGAAATACAAAGGACTATAAGAAAATATTACACACAGTTATATGCTGGCAAAATGAACAAACTGGAAGAAATAGATCAATTCTTAGAAATACACAATCTTCCAAGACTGAATCAAGAAGAAATAGAAAATCTGAACTAACTGATAACTACTAATGAAAAATGAATTTGTAATAAAAAACTCCCAACAAACAAAAGTTCTGGACCAATGACTTCACAGGTATATTTTACCAAGTATTCTAAGAATTAACACCTATCTTTCTCAAACTGTTTCAGAAAATTCAAGAGAAGGAGAGGATCTCAACCTCACTTTACAAGGCCACCATTGCGTGATTCCAAAACCAGACAAAGCCATTACAAAAAAATTATAGGCCGATATCCCTGATGAACACAGATGCAAAAATCCTCAACAAAATCTTAGCAAAGGGTACTCAGCAATACGTTCAAAGATTGTACACTATGATTAAGTGGGATTTATTCTGGGGATGCAAGGTTGGTTCAATATCTGTAAAGCAGTTAAAGTGATACACCATATAAACAAAAAGGATAAAAATCATAAGATTATATCAATTAATACAGAAAAAGCATTTGACAAAATCCAGCATCCATTTATGATAAAAACTCTCAGCAAAGTGGGAATAGAAAAACCATACCTCAACACAATAAAGGCCATATATGACAAACCCATAGCTAAAATCATACTTAGCTGGGAAAAGCCGAAAATCTCCTTAAGATCAGGAACTAGACCTGGATGCCCCCTTTCACCACTTTTATTCAACATACTTTTGGAAGTTCTAGTTTTTCTCTTATGGATCATGCTTTTGATACCATATCCTACATTTTCTTCTAACGCTTTATAATTTTAGGTCAATTATCAAATTTAATTTCCATATAACATGCCAGGTATGGATCAAACTTTTTGTTTGTTTGTTTGTTTTTCATATTGATATCCAATTTTTCCAATACTTTGTTGAAAAGTCAATACTTTCTCCAGGAAATTCCCTGTACACCATTTCAAAAATAAAGTGGCTATATTTTTATGAGTCTACTTCTGGACTTTGTTCTATCTAGAAACATGCAAATACGGCACTGTTTTAATTATTGTACCTTTGTAATGAGTCTTGAAGTCAGGTCATTTTAGTTCTCTAATTTTATTATTGTTTTCAAAGTTGTTTAACTATTCCAGTTCCTCTGCATTTCCCCAAGAACTGTAGAATGAGCTTGGCAATTTCTACCAAAACAAACAAACAACTTCCTCAGGTTTTTACTTGAGTTCTCACTGAATCTATATATCAAATAGCAGTGAACATATGATATCTTAACAATATTCAGTCTTCCAGTCCATGGGTATAGTATAGTTCTTCATTTTTAAGAACTTTCAATTTTTTTATATTCTTCACTGTTGAGGTCTTCCACATTCTAAATTGATCCATATTTCATATATTTAATAGCTTCATTAGGACACAATACCTATACCATACATTTCACTACTTAAAGTTGACTTTCACTGTCATGATGGTATTCTTTGAAGCCTGAGAGCTTTTACTATTGATGACCTCCAATTTATCAATGTCTTTTCTTTGGTTGCTGGTACTTTTGATGTCATATCAAGGAAGTCATTACCTGAATCATGATACGAAAATGTATACCAATGTTTTCTTCTAGGGGATATATAATTTTACCTATTACTTTTAGGTCTTTGAATACATTTTGAGTTAATTTTTGTACTTGTCAGGTCAGAGTTCAGCTTAATTTTTGTGTGTGAATGTCCAGTTGTCTCTATACAATTTGTTAAAAATAATATAAATATTAAGAATAAATGCTACTTTGTTACAGATAAAAATAGCCAAGGGTTTTCACAATAGTGAGGAAGTCAATATTTCCTACACTGAGGCAACACTGTGCTAAGCCCCAGATGGATTAATGAATAAGACAGACATGCCGCTTTCTTCATGGTACTTACAGTCTATTTCTAGAAAAAGGTGAAAAAAGGGCTGTTATTACTGAGTATTTTTAAAATATATAATAAAAGTTGGGAAACAAATGTGTTACAAGTGTAGCATATGTATGCTTAATATTCTTTTCCAAATCCTTTCATCATTTTTTGAGAAGGTGTAAATTTTGTGAAGTCTCATAAAGTTCATGTTGTTGGATGCAAAATTTAATACTTATTTTTATGATTGTGATTCTCTCAACTCAAAATGTTTTATAAGAGCAAAAGCAAGATCCCCAAAGTCTTAAGAGACTATTTTAGGACCGTGCAGAGCATTTTTCCCCCTGGAGAAATGGGAAGTCATGTCTGCCCAAGAGTAAACAAAGTCCAAAAGGCAATTTAAATTTGGTCTGAAACTAAAAATCCACAAGATTTGGATTGGTTCTAAACATAGAGAAATGTTATTTCTTCCTTCCTCATTATTATCCTGACTAGCCCCCTGCCGCTACATGATTACTAACCACAATAAAATGCTTTGTTCAACTTAATTTTAAATTACTCAACTTCTAAAAGATTGTTATTCATTAAAAAAAGAATAAACTGTATTATTTCATGCTCTGTATCAAACAATTTATATTAACTCAATCGCAATTCTCTATATGAAGACTAGTGGTACATAGAAGGAAAAATTTTTTTTTTAATTTAATTGATACTCCTGGTCAGAAAACAAAAACAAAAACAAACAACAAAAAACAAAAAAACAACTAAGCCTCTCTTCAACTGAAAAGCAATATAAGGCTAAGTGGAACATGAAGGACTTGGAAAAGATTCAGCAGCCAGCCATTAAAAAAACATCTGTCTGGAATGGCTTAGTTATTCACATGCCGACAGAGAAGGGCTGGGCCAAAGTGTTTCATGAGGTCTTTTGCAGCTCAGATGGGCAATGATTCTCTAAATCCATGTTAGAACATGAGATGAAGTGAAACTGCAATAACCAGAATCCCATTATAATTCAATTTGAGATTGGCACCTGTCCCCACAGCAGGCTCACTATGGTCATTTCTTTAACCTTACAATAGCCCAACTCCACATTTTACAAATTTGGTCTTTTGCACTCCACTACAAAATGATAGGGAGATTTTTACTCTGCAGTAATATAAATACACATGGAAACTAGGCCTTGTGGATAAACTTCCCAGAAACTGAGGTTACTCTTTCTCAAGAACAGAAAAGTGAAACAGCTCAGTAACAACAGCCAGATAATCTGTATGCACACAGATGCAGAGGGCTATCCGCTCTCCTTCAGACACTCCCTGTGTTGGTTCAACTTGGCATCCTGAGACAGAAATCTCTTCTTTGCTTCCCAAGTGAACAACAAAGTGGTAATGATTTTCTCTAAGTGCTCTTCACAAGAAGAGTTTTCTCTTGTCACTCATAGATCTACACCACAGTGTAGGCGCTTGGCTTCTTTCACCTGTCTAGTGCAGTAGACTCTTGTAGAAATTATAAAACCTTAAACATATGGCCAGGCATATAAGGAATAATATAATGTCTTGTAAGCAGTACCTAGTTAAATAAATAAAATACCCACACAGTTGAAGTAAATTGTATAACGCTGCTCCCCAACTACTGTTCCCTACTGCCCCAAGCCCTGCAGAGGTAGCTTCCATCCTGAATTGGATTCTGTCATTGCCGTGCATGTTTTCATACTCTTCGTGTCTCCGTGTTTGGACACATATATACTTATCCCATATATACTGGCTGTTTTACTTTCTGTTTCTTTTTTTAACTTAGGTTTATCAGTTAACATTATTTTGAGTGTTATCCATGTTGAAATTTTAACTTGTTTATTTTCATAGCTATTTGTATTCAATCGTGTGATTATATCATAATTTATCCATTTTGTTGATGGGCAATTAGATTGTTTCTCGGTTTTCCTATTACAAATAGGGTTGCTATGTACATTCTTTTATCTGCCTTCTTGGGTAATATGCATGAGGTTTTAGATTATGTATCTAAAGTGGGTGTGGTGGATAAGGAAATACATCGTTAGCCAACATTCTCTCTCAAGAGATGGTAACATTTTACGCCTCTCCTAGCAGTCTCCGCTTCCTTCTGCTCTGTGTCCTCTGTACTATTAGGAAATGCAGACTGTTGGAAGAGGTCATCGAAAGGACGTGGCCACCAGTTGCCCTGTGTGCTGGACCCTCGCGCTCAGTGGCTCATCATCCCTCCCCTGTGATGAGAGAGCAGTCGTGAGAGAGCAATGTGCTGTTGAGATGATTTTGATGGTATATGTGACTGAACCCAGATCAGGCCTCTATATAAACTTATAAGATTCTTGTGGGAAAGTACGGAGATCTGTTCATCTAGTGGCCTGCCCAAGACAGGCCTTCTGTATATAAGTTCACTTGCTTATCAAAACTGTCACCTACCAGTCTGGAGTGGTCTTCCTCTTTCTTCATTTTCTCCTTGCCCTCCATATGTGGGGGCCAGTTTCAGATGTTACCCAAGAAACTCCTGAGTTTCCAAACTAACACTGGCTTCTTAATTTTTACAAAATACTGAAGTATTCATCACTCTGGTTTTGATTTGTGGTTTCTTGATTTCAAGTGAGATAGAGTATCTGTAAAGATTTTTTGGCCACTATGATTTTTCCTGTGAATTGTGTGTTTGCAGTATTTGTTCTTTTCTCTTGGGTTATTTCTGTTTTTCTTTTTGGTTTATAGTTATTACTTATATATTTCAAATACCAATATTTTTCTGTTCAGGGTCTTGCAAATGTCTCTTCTTTACCTTCTGGGTTGACTTTCTCACATTTTGAATGGGGTCTTGTGATAACCAAAAGTATTTTATTTAGTGTATGAAATTAGCATTTCCTTTTGAATTATGTGTTTCTCTAACATGTTTTATTCTAATCTGAGGGAAACATTTTTCTTATAAAGCTTTAAAATCTGTTTCGTTTTTTTTTTTTTTTAATATGTGGGTTTATAATTTACCAGAATTGACTTTAGTTTATGCTGTGAAGTAGAGAATTGGTTATTATTATTATTATTATTATTATTATTATTATTATATGGAAAGCTATTATTGAAGAGTTTTTCCTTTCCCACTGATCTACAGTGACCATTCTAAGTCAAGTTTTCATACGTATGTGAGGTTGTCTCAGAGCGCTCTATTTTGTTTCATTAATCTCTTTTTCTATTTCTCTGAAATACTACATTGCCTTATCAATTCAGCATTATAATTATCTTGATATCCAGTTGAATAAATACCTCATCTTCTTCTTCTTTTTCTTTTCTTGTTCAGAAATGCCTTTAATGCTTAGAAATTTCATTTCCATATACGTTTTAAACCTCTCTGACTTTTATGAAAAGTGTTTGGACTTTGCTTGGAATTTCAGGAATTTGTATTTCAATAATGAGTAGAGAATTGTCATATTTATGATACTTTATCATCTTATCTGATAGCGTGCTATTCTGCTTTCTTTATTTTGTTGGTGTCTGGAAGGTTATATTTTAAAAATTTTATTTCAGAGATCCCAGTTGCTGACATATAAAATATTATTTAAAAATAATTTATCTTATATTCATTAACTTTTCTGAACTGTCATTATTTTAATAATTTTGATTTAAATTCATTTGTGTTTCCTGAATAGACATTTTCTCTGAGAACAATTATGATTTTGTTCGTATCCTTGAATCTTCTATTTTCTTTTCTTTTTTTTTTTTTTAATCTTACACTGATAGGTAGGATCTCTAGTGTATTATTTAATATAAAGTGTGGTAAAGAGTATGTTTGCTGATTATATAGGAAATACTAAATTTTAACATTAAGTAAATGTGGAAGTTTGCAGTAGTTTTTGTTTTCTTTAAGATATAAAAGAGGAAGTAAGAATGCAACATGAGAGACACAGTTGCCATATAAAAGTCGGTGCTGGCATTTGGGTAATTAAATCATTTTTCTACCACTTACACCCACACCAATGGTAGGAACCTACTTCTTGCTCAGCCGAACCATCTTTTTCTGGTGGAGGAAGTTGGACAATGATGTGAATTCCTTCAGTAGCAAATGCCCTATTATATTAATTCACTGTTGTTTTGGAAAACTTTGTTTGCTTTCACATCAGCTTATTTATTTATGAAATTCTGTATATAAACATTATGAAAAATAATTACATAACAATGGGGAAATAGAAATTCTGTCCTTGTTTTCTATTGTCATAAGTCTTATTTTTCTTCTATCAAGTAAAATGATTAAATTATACCAAAAGGAAAAAATAGAACAAAGTCCTGACTTGAAGTCAGTAAGCTATTTATTATTTTTAATCTCATTTATACCACTCCTTATCTCTCTAACTAGACACAGGGTGTTTTCTAGGGGGTTCTTTCACTGCAGCCCAATCAAGCACTGATTTCCAATCTGTTAATCCCTCTTGCACATTTGTACCTTTTGATTATTTGTGGTTCACTCTCCTCATCAGCGTTATCTCCTTTCTTCCTTCTTACAACAATCCACTGACCTCCTAATTATTTTTCATTTAGCAAGACATTCATACCTGTCCCACAGCATCCCTCTCCACCTCAACCTTGGTCTTTCCATCCAAACATTTTCCATCATCCTGGCTGATTTCTACCTCACTGCCCACTGAATCCTCTCCTCTCTCCATTTTTAATGTTCAAATACCTCTACTTCAGGAGGTCCTCATTCTCAGTATGTGTCCAGTCCAGCTCATTCTCTCTGTATCAGTCTCCTGTCTTCATTATGTGTGTGTGTGTGTGTGTGTGTGTGTGTCCACTTAGAGTGGTCATCAATAGTGGGAAACACTCTCTTGCAGATACTGGTTTTTGTTTTTTTGTTTTTGTTGTTGTTGTTGGTTTTGTTATTTGTTTTTTCCTTGATATCCTCTAATTTGGAAACCCTGATCTGGGAAATGTCCGACCCTCAATGAACTCAAATCCCTGAATTTGCTGTGCTGTTTCTGATCATCTCAGCATCATTGGAAAAAAAAAAAGAAGTATACATATATGAATTTAAATTATCTTTCAATAAATATTTGAGAATGCATGAGAATGCTCAATGCAATATTTGAAAACATACTTACAACCAGGTAGTAAAACAGGAAAAGAAATACAAAGTCTATATCTCAAGATATATACACTGAGTTTCATAATACATATATTATGAAATATAATGTATATGCTTAGAGAGAGAGAGAGAGAGAGAGAGAGAGAGAGAGAAAACAGCGACAACAGAGGACGTCATTGTCCTTCCAGATATTAGAATATCATGTAAAGTCAAGTTCATCTCATTTACATCAACCCATCTCCCAGAAACTCTAATTTCCTGAACTCTTTGAAACTGTATGAGCCATTTCTTCCCAATTTAGGACACAATGAATTTGTGGACTGGTGTCCTGTATAGTGTGTGTGTGTGTGTGTGTGTGTGTGTGTGTGTGTGTGTATAAGGCTAAAAGAAGTACAGAAAATGTTAATTGTATTGTTTCAAAATTTTGCAATTGCAAATTTTTTTCTTTATACTTTTTACATTTTCTGTGCTCTACAAATTTTCTGTAGCAGTCAAGTATTTTCTTATTAAAAATAAATATTTTTAGTATGTGAATCGAACAGCTATGAGAAACTAAAAGGTTCTTAGGTACTTTTAGACAAACGTAATCTTTTGGTGGGGGTTTATCATGACTTCAATGAATATGATAACAATAACAAAGGAACTTAAATTATGCAGGGAATTTGTAGTAATATCAACTCTTCAATATGCACACTAAGGAAAAGACCCAGTCACAGTTAACAGAGGTCAACAATCATTATCTTTGAATAGTTACCATCCTATTGTCATCAGGGACTGAAAAATATAAATATGTATACCTTAAAAATAGTGACTCCATAATTCACATATTAGAGAGCCTGTACCCAAATAATATGGAACAGTACACACTAGGAGTAACATGTATTTTGTGAGCTATCTACATATTTGCATAGCACTGTCATTTGTTGTGCCCAACCTTAATTTGCTGAACATTTACCTCTATTTCATATACAGTTGAACTATATTAATGTTGGCTTCATGAAACTGAACCAAACATTGTAATTAGAAATCTTTTTCAAAAAACATATCTACACAATGCAAACTAGCCAATATATTTTGTTCTATACCCTCTAGGCTCCTAAATATTGTTATTATTATTATTATTATTTTTACAATTAAAAGCACACTCTGTTTTGTTTTGCTTAGAGAAATCTTTCTTTCTCTCCTTTCATAGGTTAGAAGAATCAAACACATAAGAAAATCACAAGAGCATAATTTAAAACACTGGGGCCAACACTTGATTTTACAAACGTTACTTTGGCCGTTGAAGACTCAGAGTTATGGAAGGTTTCCTGACAATTCTGTGGACTGGTTGTTGGAGTTTATCATTGTTTGATATCAGGTTTACCTTGTCCGCCTGCATCCTCTACATATACCATATATTTGCTTGTAGCAAAAGAAAGTGGACAATTTTGAACTCTTGTTTATAGATAGATACCATGTTCATTATTTAGAGAGATAAAGTGAATTCTCTTGTATAATGTATTATTCAAGCATTATCAGTTACCAACATCCAGCTCTTTACTACACCTGCTTAAAAGAAATCTACAGTGCTTGCTGGCATTAGCTTTAACTACAGTGAAATTCCCGATTTCAATGATGGATTATCATTATCTCAAGGCAATCAGTGATTAGGGAAGAAAACGGTTTCTTGTGTGATGAATTGGATTGCATTATTACCAAATGCAGTTTGGCAAAGAAGAGGTCAGTACAAGAGACTTCAATGATATTTTCAGAACAGAACTACCCTGAAGGGTCCATATGTTTAGTGTTTAAGTTTGGTATTGGCATCTGACAGGAAGGAAAGGCAGCAAGTAAAAAGGAGAGGAAAAGGAGTCACATAATGTAATGTTTATTATCCCTTGAGCAGGTTATCATACTCCAGAAGGACTAGTTAGTTGCTGCTATTTACATTGAGACTAGTATGTAACCATCAGAGCATATGTGAGCATCACAGCTAACTATACCATTGATCACTTCCTTTTTCCAGATTTATTGAGGAATAATTGACAAATAAAATTGTATTTATTTAGAGTGTACGTGATGATCTGGTATTCATATTTACCATGATCAAGTTAATTAACACATCCATTACCTCATAAAGTTAATGCTCTCTCTCTTATCTCTCTCTCTCTCTCTCTTTTTTGTAATGAGAATTCTTAAGATCTACTGTCAACAAATTTCAAGTATGCAATACCATATTATTACCTATAGGTGACATAGTGTACATTAGATCCTCAGAAATTTTTCATCTTATAACCGAAAATTTTGACTTGTTTTCCCTACCACTTCCAGCCCCCGGCAATTATCATTCTATTCTCTTTTGTTTCTATAAGACTGACTTGCTTTTTAGATTCTACATATAAGTGATACCCTACAGTATTTGTCTTGCTCTCTCTGGCTTATTTCACTTAACCTAACATCACCTCGGTTCATCCGTGTTGTGGCAAGTGGCAGGATTTCCTTCTGTTTACGTCTGAATAATTCTCCGTTGTAACATTGTAACATTCCATACGTATCATATTTTTTCATCCATTCATCCATCAATGGAGGCTTAAGCTGTTTCTGACCAATGGCACAGAATAGAGAGCCCAGAAATAAATGCACACATACACAGTGGACTGACCTTTGCAAGGGCATCAAGTACACACACTGGGGAAAAGATAGTTACTTCGTTAAGTGGTGTTGAGAAAACTAGTCATCCACATGCAAAGAATGCAACTGGACCCCTATCTTACCCCACTAGCAAAACTTAATTTGAAATGGATTAAAGAGTTAAATGTAAGACCTGAAACTAAAACTCCTAGAAAAAAACATAGAGAAAAAATTCCTTGGCATTAAACTTGGCAATTAGTTTTGGGACACATCACCAAATCACAGGTATCAAAAACTAAAATAAACAAGTGGGACTACATTAAACCAAAAATTTCTTCACAGCAAAAGAAACGATCAGCAAAATGAAAAGGCAGCCAATACGATGGGAGAAAATATTTGCAAATCATGTATCTGATAAGGGATTCATATCCGAAATATATAAAGAACTCGTACAACTCAATTGCAAAAAGACAAATAATTCAACTTAAAAAATGGGCAAAGAACCTCACAATAGGCATTTTTCCAAAGAAGACCTACAACTGGCCAACAGGTACGTGAAAATATGCTCATCACTAATCATCAGGGAAATGGAAATCAAAAACAACAATGAGGTACCAGCTCACAGCTGTTAGAATGGCTATTATCAAAGGACAAGAGATAACAAGTTTGGCGAGGTTGTGGAGAAAAGGGAACTCTTGTGCACTGTAGGTGGGACTGTGTATTGGTATAGCCGTTGTGGAAAACACTATAGTGGTAATTCAAAAAATTAAAAATCAGACTATCATTAATAAAGTCTAGTTCAAAAGCCCAGTCTTCTCAACACTTTCTTGCTCACTGACCTAATAATGCATAGTTTAAAGTTTCTTAGGATGGATTTTGAACATAATTTATCTTAGAGCCACCCTGTTAAAGCTGTTCTGAGGACTCTGTCTGATGTCCTGTGTCCTACTCTGCAGTCGTGGGAATACAAACTTTCCAGCCCTCTGTAATATTTCAATTACTCTTTCTAAGTGGTTCTTTTTCTGGCCTTGGATACTTTTCTCTCAACTGTGTACAGATTGGCAACAATGAATTGTTGGGACTCCTCTGCCTAATTTCTGCAGCTTTTTTAGAAACCCCCTCCTGTGAGACACATTGGCCTCCCTGAATTATGATTTCTGTCTGGTCAGCAAGCTCTGTTTGTCTTATTTCTTCCTGTGCCGCACCCCGAAAATTTCATACTATCAGTAAACTGGTGCACTCATATATGGATCATGTATTTGTTTTGGTTCTGTCAGTGATCACAGTCCTGAGCTGTCTGTTGTCAAATGTATGAAAGCCAGTATTTTATAGATTTAGCCCATTTTTCAAATTGTTCAATTTTATCTCAGTTTTTTTTTTTTTTTTTTTTTTTTTTTTTTTTGAATTGTTAAATGGGTGCGTTTTGCTCCATCTTGGCTGGAAATGAAAATTCTCTATTTGGTATATTTTATAATTTTCATTTTCAATTGAATTATTTTTCTGAAGCTTGATATATTAATGTAGTTTTAAATGATTTTTTTAACTACAATTTATTGGGATGACAATGGTTAGTAAAATTACATAGGTTTCAAGTATACAATTCTGTAATGCATCATCTATATATCGCATTGTGTGTTCACCACCCAGAGTCCGTTCTCCTTCCATCACCATGCATTTGACACCCTTTACCCTCAACTACCACCCCGCTCCGCTTGCCCTCTGGTAACCACTAAACTATTGTCTGTGTCTATGAGTTTTTGTTTCTTTATCTATTTGTCTTGTTCCTTTGTTGCTGTCAGATTTATATACCACGTATCAGTGAAGTCATATTGTTCTTGACTTTTTCTGTCTGACTTACTTCACTTAGCTTAATAATCTCAAGATCCATCCATGTTGTTGAAAAAGGCAGTATTTCATCTTTTCTTATGGCACAGTAGTATTCCATTGTCTATATATGCCACATCATCTTTATCCAATCATCTATTGAAGGACATGTTGGTTGTTACCATGTCTTGGCCACGGTAAATAAAGCAAGGGAAGTAAAAGCTAAAAGAGATGAATGGGACTATATCAAACTAAAAAGCTGCTGCACAGGAAAAGAAACCATCAACAAAGTAAAGAGGCAACCAAACGGATGGGAGAAGATATTTGCAAACCACACCTCCAATAAGGGGCTAATATCCAAAATATATAAGGAACTCATACAACTCAACAACAAAAAATTAAACAATCCAATTTAAAAATGGACCAAGGACCTGAATAGACATTTCTTCAAAGAGGACATACAGATGGCCAATAGACATATGGAAAAATGCTCAAAACCACTAATCGTCAGAGAAATGCAAATAAAAACCACAATGAGATATCACCTCACCCCAGTTAGAATGGCTATCATCAACAAGACAAAGAAAGAGGATTTAGAATTTTTAGAGAGGTTGTGGAGAAAAAGGAACCCTCATACACTGCTGGTGGGAATGCAGATTGGTGCAGCTGTTATGGAAGGCAGTGTGGAGGTTCTTCAAACATTAAGAATAGAATTACCATATGACCCAGCAATCCTTTTCCTGGGGATCTACCCAAAAATTCTGAAAACATTTATGCGTATAGATATATGTGCTTCGATGTTCATTGCAGCTTTATTTACAGTTTTGTATGATTTTAACCTGAAGCCTATGTGTTTGTCTGCCTAAAGAGGAAAAAAAAAATATTTGAGGAGTAGAATTTAGAAGAATAAAATTTTAATAGTTTTTTTTCCCCAAATTTGTACCCTTTTCAGTCTTTTATGTATTTCTCACATCAGTAATAATAAACTATTTTTATAGATTGAATGTTTGTGTCCCTCCAAAGTTTGTAGGTGAAGCCTTAACCCCCAAATGTGATGATATTTGTAGAGGTGGCCTTTGGGAGATAATTTGGGTTAGCTGAGGTCCTAAGAGTGGTGCTTCATGATAAGATGAGTGTCCTTATAAGAAGAGACACCAGAGAGCTTACTCTCTGTCTCACTTATGTGCACACAAAGAGATAATAGGAACACACTGTGAAATGATGGCCACCTACAAAGCAAGAGAAGAGTCTCAGAATTAAATCTACCTTACCTGTGCCTTGATCTTGGGCTTTCTATCTTCCAGAACCGTGAGAAATGCAGTTCCTGTAGTTTAAGCTACCCAGTCTATGGAATTTTCTTATGACACCCCAAGCTAACTAAAAGGTATGCATAAAAGATTAAAATTATTATTTTTTTCTATCATGGGCGTGTTAGAAATGAGATTAACCAATATAAAACACACAGTTTATTGCCACTGAATGTGTCTGTTAGTTACTGTGTATTTAAATGAGATGTGGTGTGTGTGTGTGTGTGCCTGTGTGTGTATTTAGATAGGAATTAATCCTTCCCCAAGCAAGAAGCAGCCGAATTCTGGATCTGTGACATTTTAGCAAAGAATATTGGTCAAGTGAGTGGGCTGTAGTGTTTGGCTCTCAGAATTGAATCCCGGCTCTCTCCCACATTGACTGCAAGATCATGTACAATTTACATAGTCTTTCACCTATTAAGTTAGCTTTTATCACATATATTTATCACATACATAAAGTAGCTTTTATCACAATAGATTTTATCACATACATTTTAAAAGTATTTAAATCAAATAATCATTGAAAGCACTTATAACAGCGACATTTTAATTTCATAGCAATTTTAGTGATTATCTTTTTATCACTATAAATTTTGCTCCTTTGGGCAAGTAAGTCATTTAAACCTCTCTACACTTGTTCTTTTAATCTCTAAAATAGAGACAAGGATTCTCACCTCTAAGAATTTACAGAGAAAAAAGATAATGTGTGTGAACTACAGACCAATATTTTAAGTTCAACCAACAGGACCAATAATAGCAACGATGTATTAGTTTTCTAAATTTTAACAGTCTATTAAATTTACAGTTTGAAATTGTGTAGGGTAGCTCTCTTAAACTAATGCACTAGTAAACCAAGACCTGTGTCAGATACAGCAATTCTTCTAGGAGCATTCATTAATTTACGTTAAACTTTTTATTTTGAGATAGTTGTGCAGTGGACAAAAATCACACAGAAAAGTCCCGTGTACTCTTCACCAGTTTCCCCCAAAGCTAGTATCTTGCAAAACAATAGTACATTATTAGAACCAGTATACTGACAGTGATGCTGTTTTGATTCAGGACATTTTCACTAGCACCAGCATCCTTCATGTTGCTGTTTTAGAGCCACACTTCTTTGCCACCTCTACCCCTCCTTCACTGCCAACCAGTACTGTGTTCTTTTTCTATAATTTTGTCATTTCAAGAATTTATATAAGTGGATTATACAGAATTTTATATAAATAGGTTATATAACTGGATTATGCAGTATGGATTATATAAATGGATTTTACCATTTTATATAAATGGATTATACAGACTTTTATGTAAATTTTACATAAATGGAGTATTGGCATTTTTAACGCACCATAATTTTCTGGAGCTGTCTCCAGGTTGTTGCATACATCAACAGTTCATTCTTTTTTATTGTTGAGTGGTACTCCATGGTATGGAGTTACCAATTTGTTTCACCATTCCTTCATTGAAGGACATCTGCATTGTTTTCAGGTTTGGGCTATTATGAATAAAGCTACTATAAACATTTGTGTATAGTATTTTTCTGTGTGTGTTTGTGTGTGTGTGTGTGTGCATGCACACCTGCATAAGTTTTTATTTCTATGGGATAGGTGCCCAGAAATGCAATTCCAGGTTCATACGACAGTTGCATATTTTCTTTTTAAGAGACAGTTTTCCAGAGTAGCTGTATCATTTTACATCTCCACTAGCAATGAATAAGTGATTTAGTTTCTTTGCATTGTGACTAGTATTTGCTGTTTTTGTTATTTTGTTTGTTTGTTTTATTCATTGTGATAGGTGAGTAGTGATTACTCATTACAATTTTAATTTGCATCTCCCTAATGACTAATGATGTTGGACATTTTTTGATGTGGTCCTATACCATCTAATCATTTCTTTTGGCAAAATATCTATGTCTTTTGCCTATTTCCAGTTAGATTGTTGGGTTTTTTTGTTTGGTTGTTTGTTTGCTTTTTTACTACTCTAAGAGTTCTTAAAAATTCTAAATCCTCTTTCTTTGTCAGATATGTGTTTCACGAATACTTCCCCCCGCCTCTGTAGCTTATCTTATCATCTGTGTCACAGGGCCTTTCACACATCAAAAGTTTTTAATTTTGATGAAGTTCAATTTATCAAAATTTAATTTTTATGTATTTTGCTTTGGTGTCAAGTCTAATAATCCTTTCACTAGACTTAATTCCAAAGATTTTCATTGATGTTTTATCCTTTTATAGTTTTACATGCTATATTTAAGTTTGTCATCCATTTTTAATTTTTTGATGCATAAAGTATGGAACTTTTTTATTGCCTGTAGATATCTATTTATTCCAGCACAATTTGTTGAAAAGGCTGTATTTACTTAAATTAATTTATTTTTTTGTCTTTGTCATAAATTAGTTGGGTATATCCGGGTGGATCTATTCCCTTCCATTGATCTATGTGTCTATCCTTCTACCAATACTAAACAGTCTTGATTACTAGAGACGTATACTTAGTATTCAAACAGGTAGGCTGATTCCTCCCACTTTATTCTTCTGTATAAAAATTGTTTTATTCTAGTTCCTTTGCATTTCCATATAAATTTTAAATTAATCTTATATATCAATTTGGAGAGAACTGATATCATTACTATGTTGAATATTCCAATTCTTGAACATGATATTTATATAGATCTGTTTTTTTTCTTTCTTTCGTCAGTGTTAGTTTTTCAGCATAAGAGTACAGTACATGTTTTATTCGATTTACACATAACTATTCTTGTGTGTGTGTGTGAGTATAGTTTTTTATCTTTATGCCATCCAAATTCTCACATTCTACAGATGATCCATTCTCTGTATATACTTTTATTCATTTGTTTGTTTTTGATTCCTCAGTTGCTATAATTTTAAGGTAAGGATAATACCCTGTTTACCCGAAAATAAGACCTAGCTGGACAATCAGCTCTAAGGTGTCTTTTGGAGCAAAAATTAATATAAGACCCAGTCTTATATTATACTATATAACACCCGGTCTTATACTATAGTAAAATAAGTCTGGGTCTTATATTAATTTTTGCTCCAAAAGACGCGTTAGAGCTGATTGTCTGGCTAGGTCTTATTTTCGTGGAAACACGGTAGTAATAAAACAAACTATGGCTATGATTGATTGAATAGCCTCATGTAAATATAATTGCTTTTCAGGGAAAGTTTTAATATTTTGGATCATCGGCTTTCATAAAGAGATATATCATTTTTGTAATATAGCTCATTCTCTGTTTAAACATATAGTTAAAACACACAGTTTCTATTGATAAAATGGTTTTAAAACATGACCTATAGAATTTTATTTTTTTCTGAATAAATTCTAAGTGTTGTCCAGTTTGCTACAGTCAGTTATATATTAAGATACTACAAAAACAGTTCAGTGCTTGCATAGGCAGCAGATATACACACAAAAAAGGAGTTCAGTAGACTCGACTGTTTCAAGAAAGTTGTTTTATTTTTTTATAATCTTTCCCCGTATGGTGGTCAATCACGAATGTTACAAATAAAACCAAATTAATGAAAAGCACTTAAATGCAAAGAACAAGGCTAAATAATCAAAATCCTGCCAATAATTTAAAAAGGAGGCCTGACCTTTTATTTAACGTTTTTGAATTTCAGTAGGAGAAAGACAAGTTTGACGATAAATTGTTTTAAAAAACACTGTAATTTTTTCTCCCGCCAAAAATTTAGATTCCAATAGATAATTAATAAAAGGGGGTTAACTTAAAGATTATAATGATCTGCTTCCTCTTCTGGTTTTCCACCATAGTAATTGGAGGACAGCCATTTTTATTTCAAAAATTACTTCACCTCCAGGAGACTCGGTGTTAATATCAATTTTTTTCTGATTTGGGATCAAATTATTCATTCATTTGTTCATATTTTATATAGACTCTAGTTGAATTTGATAATAAATATCTGAGAAAAATTAAACAAATAAAAATATATCTATTAATACCAACAAAATAAGCCTTTACTGACAAACCTGCACTGCTGAACACTTAGACATTTTGACACCAACCATATGGGAACCATTCAATTGAGAGTACAAAAACAGTCTTAAAAACAGACAAGTGCTTTAAAAAATTAATTCTCCATAGTCATAATGTAGATTTTTTTTTTTAATTTAGGTTTTGAACTCAATTGGACTTTAGAATTTTGTTCTTTCATCTCCCATTTTGTTGGGGAAAACTCAAATACTTGTCTATCAATAGTGGATTGATTAAAATCAATTATGGAAGGGTCACGTAATAGAATACTATGAATACTTTAATAATTGGTAAGTAAATGTCTATGTCAATGCTATTAAGGTGAAAAGAGCAAAACAGAATGTAAGAGGTGATGCAATTTTAGTTTATAAACATCTACCTGTTTTTTCATCAATCTGCTGACCTATGTATTATCTGCCTATATATAACCTGTGATAGGAAAAAAAAAAATCCCGAAGGAGCTATACCAAGGTATTTGTGGTTATCTAGACGTTAAGGGTGGGGATGCAGAAGTATGGAGAGAAAGAGATTAAGGGGACTTTCATTTTCTACTTCCTATAGTTAAGTGCAATTCAGATACTTTATGATTAGGAAGGATTACTTTTCTAATCAGAAATTTTTATTTTAGAAAAGAAAACAATAGAGAGTATTTATTGTAGTTTTCTGGGAATTAGTTTCATTTCTAGTGTCTGTAATCCTAGTGTCTGAATTAATTCTATTTGCAGATGTTACTAACATTTAGAAACCATCAGAATGCTAAATAGTATTGTTTTAGTTTTCATTTATCTCAAGGTATCATTTTATTTTTTCATTGATCTCGTTTACTCATTCGTTATTTAGTAGCATGTTGGTTAGCTTCCATGTGCTTTTGTGTTTTTCAGTTTTCTTATAACTGACTTTTAGTTTCATATTACTGTGGTCAGAGAATATGTTTGATATGATTTCAATTTTCTTAATTTATTGAGACTTGTTTATGCCCTAACATCTAGTCTGTTCCGGAAAATGTTTTGTGTGCACTTGAAAAGAATGTATATTCTGCTGCTTTGGGATGAAATGCTCTAAACATATCAATGAAATCTATCTGGTCTAATATGGCATTTAAAGCTGCTGTTTCCTTGTTGATTTTCTGTCTGGATGATCTATCCATCAATGACAATGGGGTGTTTAAAAGTCCCCTACCATTACTATATTATTGTCCATCTCTCCTTCTTTGTCAATATTTCTTTATATATTTAGGTGCTAGTACATTGGGTGTATAGAAGTTTATAAGCGTTATATCCTTTTGCAAGATTGATCCCTTTATCATTCTGAAATGCTCTTCTTTGTCTCTTGTTTTAATGTCTGTCTTATCTGATATAAGTATGGCTACCACAGCTTTTTAGATTTTTATTTCTATTTCCATGAAATATCTTTTCCATGCCTTTACTATAGTCTATGTATGTCTTTTGATCTGAAATGGGTCTCTTGTAGGCAGTGTATGTACAAGTCTTATTTATTTTATCCATTCAGCCACCTATGTCTTTTGATTGGAGCATTTAGTCCTTTTACATTTAAAGCAATTACTGATGGATGTATAGTTATTGCTATTTTATTGTTTTTTGATTGTTTCTGTAGTCCTTCTCTGCGTCTTTCTTATTCTCTTGCTCTCCTATATGATGATAACTTTTTGTGGTGTTATGTTTGGATTCCTTTCTTTATTTCTTATATATCTCTTATAGATTTTTGTAGTTACCACATGCTTCATATATAGTAAGCTATATTTTTGGCAGTTTATTTTAAGTTGATGGTCACTTAAGTTTGAACATATTCTAAAGTCACTACAATTGTCACTCACCCCCTCCACATTTATGTTTTTTCATCGTTTAGTTCTTGTTTCTCTGTGTGTGTTTGTGTGTATCCCTTAATTTATTGTAATTACATATGATTTTCCTACATTTGCCGTTTAATTTTTGTACTACCTTTATGGTCATTGCTCCACTGTTTTTCCTAAGTCTTTACCTTTGTCAGTGAGAATTTTTTTTCTTTCCCCTACTTTCTTATTCATATTTTTTTATCTTTTCCGTTCATAGAAGTCCCTTTAACATTTCTTGTAATACTGGTTTGGGAGTGGTGAACTCCTTTAGCATTTTCTTGTCCTGGAAACTTCTTATCTGTTCTTCGAATCTAAATGATAGTTTTGCTGGGTAAAGTAATCTTATTGTAAGTCCTTGGTTTTTATCACTTTGAATGTTTCCTGCCAATCCCTTCTGGCCTACAAAGTTTCTGTTGAGAAATCAGCTGATAATCTTATGGGAGGTCCCTTGTAGGTAACTAACTTTTTTTCTCTTGCTGCTTTTAAGATTCTCTCTTTGTCTGAATCTTTGGCATTTTAATTATGATGTGTCTTAGAGTAGGCCTCTTTGGGTTCATCTTGTTTGGGACTCTCTGCACTCCATGGGCTTGTATTTCTATTTCCTTGGCCAGGTTAGGGATGTTTTCCATCATTATTTCTTCAAATAGGTTTTCAATTCCTTGCTCTTTCTTCTGGTACCCCTATAATGTGAATATTGGTACACTTGATGTTGTCCCAGAGGTCCCTTAAACTATCCTCATTTTTGGAGGGTTTATTTTTCCTTTTTGCTGTTCTGATTGGGTGTTTTCTTCTACCTTATCTTCTAAATCACTGACTCAATCCCCTGCTTCATCTAATCTACTGTTGATTCCCTCTAATGTAGCCTTTAGTTTAGTTCTTGTATTCTTTGTTATTGATGGTTCTTTTTTTAAATGTTTTCTATCTCCATTTTCATGTTTTTTATCTCTTTGAAGTTCTCCCTGAGTTCATTGAGCATCCTTAAACCGGTGTTTTGAACTCTGCATCTGGTAGATTGCTTGACTCCATTTTGTTTAGTTGTTTTTCTGGAGCTTTGTCCTGTTCTTTCATTTGGGACACGTTTCTTTGTCTCCCCATTTTGGTTGCCTTGCTGTTTTTGTTTCTATATATTAGGTAGAACTGCTATGTCTTCCCGTCTTAGAAGAGTAGCCTTATGTAGTTGGTGTCCTGTGGGGCCCAGTGGCACAGTCTCCCTTGTTACTTAGCTGGGTGCTCTAGGTGTGTCCCTTGTATGGGTTGTGTATGCCCTCCTGTTGTAATTGAACCTTGGTTGCTGTTTGCATGTCAGTGCGACGGATTGACTCTCAAGCTCACTGGTTGTGAGGACTGGCCATGACTATAGTGGAGGAGTTGCTGTGCAGGGGTTGATCCTACAGAACAGGATTTGCTTCAGCAGTGCCCTTGTGCCTGCCCAGTTTGCTCTTTGTGTGTGTGGCCTTATGTAGTTCTTCCCTTTGGGTGATCGGGTGGTACTCTGATGTAGTCTGATGTTGGCCACCAGGTGTGCTGTTTCTGAGGCCTTTTGGCTGTCTTGCCATTGCCTTTCCCCTGCCCAGGACCGGTTGGTATGAGCTACAAAGTGTTCTGCCTGTGGTTGCCACTTGTGCTGAGCTTGGAAGTGCCTGGATGAGGCTAACCTGAGAACCAAGTTCAGCTGCTATTAGTGCTGGACATGAAACTGCTTGGCAAGTGTACAGGACATGCCAAGGCCAGATGCTGCTTGCTTGGGCCTTGTGAATATTTGAGAGGTTTTAGAAAGGTCTGTAGCGTGAGCCAAGACAAGCCGTTTCTATGGAAAAGACACTGAAAACAGCTTGAGTGGCCTGTAATTTGGCTGAGATAAGAGTCACCAGGGTAGGTTGAATGGTGTTAGCTAGGTTCATGGAGACTCATATATGGCAGCTGCCCACATCTGCATGCTGGGATGGGGGATGGCTCAACAAAGGAACAAAATAGTACCTGCCTAGACAGAGCTGCCCTTCCAGCCCTTGCTCCAAAGCCAGACAACACAGTTCCTCTTCGTATGTCCCTGGCACCTTTTGAGCACCTGTTGTTCAGAGCAAGTGAGTCCTTCAGCAAATAAGTCTGTGCACAGGTCCTATAAGGAGGAAAACCTGGGCCTCCAGCCACCCTGTCTCCCTCAGCCACAGTATCGGCCCGATTCAACAACCAGAAGTTCTGGGGACTTCTCTTCTTGGCCCTGGAACCTTGGGCTGGGGAGCCTGGTATGGGGCTGGAACGCCTTACTACTCAGGAGGAACTCCATGGACAAGATATTTCTCCTGAGATTTAACTGCCACTTGTAGTTTTGAGAGCAGCCTTTTTGACACCTCTGCCCATCCTATCAGTCTCAACGTGGCCTCTTGTGTACTTCCTTAGTTAGAGGGCTCTGTTCAGCTAGACTTCAGGTGATTCTCAGTGACGGCTGTTCTGTATTCTAGTTGCAATTTTGATGTGTCATGAGAGGAGATGAGTACAGCATTTACCTACTCGGCCACCTTGACTGGAACTGTATCCTCTTTTTCATCTAATCTGCTGTTGATTCCTTCCAGTGTATTCTTCATTTAAGTTATTTTATTATTTATTTCTGACTGGTTTGTTTTTATGGTTTCTATGTTCTTTTTGATGTTTACTGTCTCTTTGTTGAAGTTCTCACTGAGTTCATTGATCTATTCTTCCCCTAAGTTCTTTGAGCATCCTTGTAACTAGTGTTTTGAACTCTGTATCTAGTAGTTTCCTTGCCTCCATTTTGTTTAATTCTTTTTCTGGAGTTCTCTCCTATTTTTCATTTGGGGTACTTTTCTTTGTCTCCTCATTTTGGCTGCTTCTCTGTATTCCTATGTATTAGGTAACTCTGCTACGTCTTCCAGTCTTGGCAGGGTGGCCTTCTGTAGTTGGTGTACTGTGGGGCCCAGTGTCACAGTCTCCCTGGTCACCTGTGCCATTTGTTCCAGGAGTATCCCTTGTGTGGTCTGTGTGTGCTCTCCTGTTGTAGTTGAGCCTTGATTGCTTTTGGCACATCAGTGGGTTGGGTTGACTCTGAGGCTGACTGGCTGTGAAAACTGGCCACAACCACAGAGGGGGCTGACCCCACCAATTGGGATTTACCCCATCAGGGCTCTGTTGCCTGTTGAGGCCACCCTTTTGGAATACCATTTGTTAAGCTAATTGCGTGATGCTCTTTTGTGGTCTGAAACTGGACACTCTGTGTATTGATTCTGGGGCCTCTTGGGCTGGGATCTGGTGCAGGCCAAGGTCAGCTGATGCCTGTGCCCAGCCAAGGGTAACCTGGTAGGTAAGACCTGCCAAGTGATCTGAGGTTGGTAGCTGCCTGCCTTGGGCCCAGAGGAGTATGGGAGAGGCCATACTGGGAACTGAGGCTGGCTGCCACCTGTGTCGGGCCTAGGGCTATTCAGCAAAAGGCACAAGATACATTGAGGCTAGCCTCTCCTGGCCAGTGGCCTGCAGACCTTGGAGAGTTTTTAAGAAAGTCTGCATCATGGGAAGAGGCCAGCTACCTGTGATGCACAGTCACTGAAAGAGTCAAGGGCAGTACCCAATTTGGGAGGAGTGGGGTCTCAGGGAGTCACCACGGTGAGGAAAGGTTCCTGCAGGTTAATGAAGATTCAGATTTGGTACCCACATGTGTCTGCAGGCTGTGTGTGTGGTGGTGGGGGTACGGGAGGAGGGGCTCATCACATTGACAATAGTAGCCCTTGCCCTGAAAACACACAATTCAGTTTTTCTCCGTATGTCTCTTGTGCCTTTTGAGTTGCTGTCCCCTCACCGGAGCTTAGGGTTAGTGTTTGTGAGTTGGTTAATCTGTGCATGGGCCCTTTAAAAGGACCTGGGTTTCAAGCAGAGCTCTGTCTCACCAGGAAGGGACAGAATCCCCACTGATTTGCACAGCCAACTGTTTTGGGGACTCCTCTTCATGGCACTGGAGCCCAGTGTGGGGCTATGACTCATCGCTCCTCAGGTGGCACCTCTACAGTGGACATATCATATCCCTCCATATTCTCAACTGCCACATGCTTGTATGGGAACGGCTTTTTATGCTTCTCTGCTCCTCCCACCAGTCTCCATGTGGCTTCTTCCTTCTCCTTAGTTATAGGAGTTCCTTTCAGCTAGTTTTAAAATGGTTCTCCAGGTTTATTGTTTTATAATGTAGCTGTTTACCTTCTCTACCACCTTGTCTGGAACCTTTCCAGAATATATTTCTAAGCAGTGTCCTTAGAAGTTCGGAGAAAAGGGTCTGAAGTTGACTGCCTGATTTCAAATTCCAGATCCATCTTTTATTAACTATGTGTCCTTGAGCAAGTTATTCACATTTCTGTGCTGTGGTTTCCTCATTTTTGAAGTGGGGATAATATTTCCAATTCATAGAGTTGCTGGTAGGACTAAAGGAATAATACAGTCTTTGGATCAGTGCTTGCGCATAGTAAGCACATATGAATCTTAGCTACTATGATTGTTTGTCCAGCTAGTTTGCTTTCTCTCACTAGTGCATATATGCAGCTGAAGAGTTGTATTCATGTAATCATTCCTATCTAGTATCTAATGGGTAGCAAAACCCCTGCAGACTCACTGTTGGCACCTTCTTATCTGTCATTCATATATCCAATGCTTCACCAACTCTTATCAACAGTAATTTTTTTTTAATTAGCAGACTCCTAAATGTGTTCACTCTCTTTATTACCATCAAAACTATCCCTGTCCCAGATTTTATCATATCTCACCTTGATACCTGGACTAACCTGTTAAATGATCCCCCAGAATCCATGCTAGGTTTTGTCATATTTATTCTTTACACTGAAGCCAGAGTTACCTTTTCAAAATGAAAGTCATACCTCCATTGGCCACTATTTACTACTCCACAATGGCTTTCTATTACCCCAAAGATAAAGATCTAAATCTTTGACACTGCCTGTAAGGTGGCCCTTACTTCTTCAGATGAATCTGAAGATTTTCTTTCTTTTTCTTGTACTCCAGCCATCTTGGACTTTCCGTTACTCAAATCATCTATGCTCTTTTTTGCCCTGGGACATTTGCACATGCTTTTTACACTCTGGAATATATTTTTTTCTGCCTGCCATCCATCCCATCTTCATGTGCATGACCTGTTATATAGATGTCAACATAAGCCATCCTCAGAACTTTACTACCTCGGTTAAGGTTAGAAGCTTTTTTTCACGTTTCTCAAAGATTCCTTTTCCTTTCCTTTTTAACAGTTGGATCAGGTTGTAAATAGGCATTTGTTAATGCAATTATTTAATTAATATTGGTTTCTTTTAGTGCTAATTCTGTGAGTGTTAGGGTCTTGTCTGTTTTCTTGTTTTGTCTTCAGTGTTTAGCACATATTGTTAACGACAGTGACAGACTCATTGACTATTGAGCTATAACCTATTACCTCAGATCATGCATTAACCTGTGGTCAGGAGACCTGTATTCTCATTTGACATCTCTTATTATTTGATGCATGATATTTTCAGGAGGCTTAGGTTTCAAGTGTCCATTTATTGTATAACTTTGGCCAACTTACTTTACTTTACTTGAGGCCATTTTTTTCATCTTCTAAAATGGACTAACATTGCCACCCTATTTTACAGTTGTCATAGATATGAAATGAGATGATGTATATGGAAGTGCTGTAAAAAAAAAACATTGTGGTTTTATAGTAAGTTATTAACAAAATTAAGGCCTGGCTATGCCCTAGAGTGTTTACATCAGAGATAGCTTCATACTCCTGAAAGCTTGATGACATTCTTTTCCCTAAGAGTTTTTCAAAATCTTTGTAACATTTCACTATGATAGATTTTTGAAAATAGGTCTATGCCTCTGGTAGTTGTAACCTAGAGTAATAACAGTGTTATACTACAAAACTTGAGAGTTCAGAAGATATTACAGACATAAAATAGTCAAATGTCTTTAATAATAAACACCAACTGGGCGTTTTCCTTAATGAACAGGGCTAGAATTAGAAGTTTATAGTCAATACTAGATTAACTGAAATGATCAATGTATAGCGAACAATATCTTTGTAAACCTGTAGGTATGCAATTTATCGGACTCACCACACATATATGATCATGGTCCATCAGCAATTGGCAAATGAAGGAGCTGTTCTAACAGCACCATTTTTTGTTTTGAACCCAACACTCTATTTAGCTGATGTCTAGGCTTTTGCTTGCTAGTATTTTTATCCTCAAGTCTAATCATTTTTAGCAACATGTTGATGTTCCAAAAGCATCTACAAATAATAGTTATACACAACAGAACAACCATTAGGTGATAGGAAAGTATCAATGTGAGTATAATGTGTTATTTCATGAATCATTGATGGATGCCCGTTCATTTGATGTCATTAACTGCAATGTTCATTGTGCAAGATTTCTTAATTGGGAAGGGATTCATAATCTATGTATTAAAATTTTGTAAAAATGTTATTGGTCTAAGCAGATGATTTTCCTGGCGTATTATTCACTTGGTGGTTGCCAAATTTTAAATCATATAGATTAAATGTCAGGAAGGAAATTGGTATTGCAAAGGAAAAAAAGTGAGTAGCGTTGTCCAAGAGATAAAACCCAGATTGATGACATTAAGAAGGTCCACCAAGGGGAATGAGAATGAGAGGAAGATTAAAATGAACCTGAGGCATTTTCCTGTAATATTTTCAGAGTGACAAAATCATTCAAGGCTCAGAAATTGAGTTTATTCGGCTCCTGGAAGAAGCTCTCTTTTATAGAAAAAGCAAAAGAGGAAAGACCCATTAAACTAGAAGACCACATAAAATGGTCTCCATTAGTTTTACTAATTCAATGGAGGATAATTACAGAAAGTTACTTGGAAAAAAACACAAAACAATATTTGCAGCAAAACTGAACTCCAAATAAAGGAGCTTCAGAGAAAAGCATTCATTATTTTGATTAGATACTTGTTATAAGAAGTTATAGTAGAATTTATTTTAATTGGAACATATTTTATGATAGAACCATATGTTACTCTAATTTCTCTTCTCCCTGTTGTGAGTATCACATATATTAAATACTTAATAAAGTTGTTCTTAATGATGAAGATTTGGATGATGGTGAAAAGTATGAAGCAAACTTCTTATATTTGGGATTCAAAGAGAAGATTTTATCAAAGCAGTTTTTAAAAATAGGTGGGTTATACTTAACACTTATTCAAGTGTTATTTCAGTTGCAGAGATGGGCTGGCTGTGTGTGGGATGTGGGTTAGATTAAGTAAAGGTTAAAAAAGAGAAACGGTACTATATAGTCTCTGCATACACTGGTTTTCATTAAGTTATATTATTGGTTATTTATTTTTACTATTAACTTTCATGCATAATTTTTTTTCCATAGCAGGACTAAACATTCATAATAACCAAATTCAGCTGGCACTTCAATTCTTTTATCTATCTTTTGCATCTCTCTTCCTCATCATGAGGCTGCACCATTCTTTCCAAGCCCCCTGCTTACTGCCTGCTCACTCACTTGCAGCAGAATATCTGCCTCCTGTTTCATCAAGAGATGGTTCAATCCCTTTAAATTTCATATCGCACTCCATGTAGATTAATTTGCATTCATACACATACTTACATTTTGTTGCCCAAGCTCATAGAATAATGAATTTTTTTCAAGGCCAGGAAGACATCTAACAAGCAAATCCATGGCTGAATTGAACATTCGGGTAAAATCCTTCCACATCAGGGTAAAATCCTGCCCATAGTCCATGTCCACCATGCAGGAAGTTCAGAACAACAGGTCCACCATATTTCCGAGTCTCTTACTTCTTTAACTCTCTAGTAATTATTTTTCTTCTTTCTCTTTTAATTTTCATTTATTTTTTAAGACAAATTATCTAGGCTGATTAAATGCATTACACACAATTATTAAAGAAATATTTAAGTATAATAAGTTCTCTAATTCTATGAAATACTGTTCAAAAATTAATTAGAACTAAAATAAAACTTTGGCAGAAACCGCTCAACTCTTAGATTATAGAAAGCTGTAAATGAAGCTAGTATGTATACTTAACATTGGGACTTTATTTACTAAGTATAGTACTCACCAGAAACAAATGAATGCTTAGTAGCGTCATATAATGAAGATTATAAAGTTGAAGCTTAATTATTGACTTCTTCAGGCATTTATGTATGCTGTCTTAATAATTTTATCTATTATTACTTCTATTATTTCTACTATTGCTATAATTAATACCAATGCCATTACTACTTCTATTACCATTATTACTTCTGTAACTACTACCTGCATTGCAACTACTGCCTTTATTACTACCTCTGTTACCGCTACTGCTACTACTACTAACAGTATCATGGCTGCTACTAGTACTTTTGCTACTATGATTATTACTGCTATTACTTGTCTTCAGTGAGTGCTTAATATGCTACTGGGCGCACACTTCTCCATTTTGTGTAAAATATATTATTAATCCTTAAAACAAACATGATGCACCTATCCTTATTCCCATTTTTCAAGATGAGAAAAGTAAAGCTCAGAGGGGATGGCGACATATTAAACTCACAGAAGACAATAGGTTAGTTATTATGGACCCAAATTAAGGTGCATAAGATTCTAAACCCTGTGTGCTTTTCACTGTGTTTTGCTGCATCTCATGGTCGGAAAAACTCATCTTCACCTCCACCAGCCAGCTTATCTAGGCGTGCTTCAGTAAGCAAGCTGGGAGGGAGATGTAATTGTTACAATATATATTTAATCTTCAGAGGAACAGCTAATTTCGCATGAATATAAAGTGGTTTATTATGAATCACATTTTTTATTGTGGCAAAAAAGCATATAACATGAAGTCTACCCTCAACACAGTTTTAAGTGTGTAGTACAGTATTAACTGTAAGTATAATGTTGTATAGCAGATCGCTAGAACTTTTCGTCTTGCAGGATTGAAACTTTATTGCCATTGAACAGCAACACCGCTCTAAAACCCCTGCAACTACCATTCAACTGTCTCCTTCTGTGAGTTTGACTGCCTTAGATACATCATGTCAGTGGAAGCATGAAATATTTGTCCTTCTGTGACTGGCTTATTTCACTTAGCATAATATCCGCAAGGTCCATTCACGTTTTATCATGTGAAAGGGTTTCCTTCTTTTTTGGGGTTGAATAATATTCTGTTGTATGTATATGCCACATTTCTTATCCATTCATTTGTCAGTAGACATTTGGGTTGTTTTCTCCTCTTGGCTATTGTGAATAATGCTGCAATGAGCATGGAAGTGAAAATACCTCTTTGAGCTCCTGATATCTATTCTTTTGGATAAATAACCAGAAATGGGATCAGTAGATCATATGTTAGTTCTTATTTTAATTTTTTGAAGACCCTCCATATTGTATTTTATAGTGACTGCACTATTTAACATTCCCACCGATAGTGCATAAGCATCCCCATTTCTCCACAGCCTTGACAACACTTCTTCCTTTCTGTGTTTTGTTGTTGTTGTTGTTGTTTTATAATGGCCATCTTAACAGATGGGAGGAGATATCTCGATGTGGTTTTGATTTGCATTCAACCGAGTCTCTTACTTCTTTTCATGTACCGTGTTTCCCCCGAAAATAAGACCTAACTGGAAAATAAGCCCAAGCATGATTTTTCAGGATGATATCCCCTGAACATAAGCCCTAATGCGTCTTTTGGAGCAAAAATTAGTGTAAGATTCAGTCTTATTTTCAGGGAAACAAGGTAGCTGTGGGCCAGGAGCATGTGTATCAACCAAATAAACTAATTGAACATTGTATTATTGTCTTTGTACATATATCTCAATAGTTTCTATTTGAGTGTATGTGCCCAAACAGATATTTAAGGCAGTGATGTCCAGTGCAAGGCACACGGGTTTTGGATCAGACAGACCTCAGTTTTAATTTCAATTATGCAATTTACTAGCTTTGACAGGTGTTTATCTCTCTGAGTCTCCGTTAACTCATACATGTAATGGAATTAATAACCTTACTTTTAGGCTTGCTATAAATAATCAATAAAGTAGCATATAAAACACTTTATATTTTCTTTAAACACAGGGCTTAATACTCACAATTGTTGTAAATATGAAATGATAACACTACCAGGTATTAACTAAATGTGTCATTACAAAAAATAAATATTTATAGCCTACATATATTTTATATTTTACTATTTAAATTGTAATGTTGAAGTATAATTAAGAAGCACTGACAAATTTATTAAAACCTGTTCTATTCTATTCTATTCACTTTTGTACCCTCTATTATTTAATATAAATTTTAAAAATAGTACTACAATACATAATTATGGTAACTAAACATGCAAGAGTTCTGTAAAAAAAACTTAAATTTCTCTTTTCTGTCCCCCTCAACTCCTGAACTAACTAGAGTTAATTAATATTTCTTCTTGTTTAAGCAAATATAAGTATAAACATATACTGGTTTGTTTTTTTTCCTTTGCTTTCTTTTTTCTTTCTTTCTTCTTCTTCTTCTTCTTCTTCTTTTTAAATAATGAGAGAGTGTTACATATGTTACTTCCTGATTTCTTTTTAGTCCAGGTCAATTTAAGGACTTAGCTCATTCATTTTAATTGTGACATACTATTCCATTTTATGTACATTGTATAATTTAGTTAACCATATCTCTATTTATGAACATTCCATTTAAGTATTCCTCTTGAAGAAATGTAGATTATATATAAAAAATAATGTAACAAGTAAATGTGAAAGTCCAACAGAAATTTAGTTATACACATGAACTGAAAAAATTATGGTTCATTTATTTCTTACAGACTCATACCTTTAAGGTTATATTTAACATTCAATATAATCTTATGAAATGAGAAAAATTACCTGTTTATGTATTCTATGATCTGTATGTCCCAAAGATAAAATATCTTGAAATAGTCTGAAGAAATATATTGTTGGCAAGAAGTCGTTGACATACGAAAAGCTGTAATTTCCAAAATGGTATCAATAATAAATTTGAGACAACTTGATTGGGGGAAAAATGATTGATTACACCTCCAAAACATACTTGCATTTCCCATTACTAAATGTGTAATAAGTTTGAGTTGGGGTGTCAATAAGCAAATAGGCAATCTAATTTGAAAATGACTCATCCTGAGGTGTCTAGGTCATTCCTTTTGCATTACCTCATAGCATGTTTGAACTGTGGTCAAATCCTACTGAAATTACTCCACAATTTTTAAAAACAAGGAGGACTTTCCACTTGTTTGTGGAAGTAGACTGGAGTCAGGAATTGTACAGCAACCCTGGCATATCAATTAATCAAGGCAATTAAAAGGCCACCATGAGTAGAAAAAAAAATGAATATTGGGATATTATTATTCTTTCCTTTTCCCTTTATCTTTTTTGCTTTTGTCTCCTCTCCCTACCCGTTCTCTTCCTCTGCAGCAGCTGTTTTTCTCTTCCTGATTTTCTTTGTCCTGCTTATGCTCACTCTGTCTAGAACTTACATGGGACTCATTATTTTGGCCTTTACGTAGCCTCAGAGAATGGCTGACTCCAGAGGTGAGGTCAATCAAGTTAGCAAGTGAATTGTCTGCTCCTGGACAGGATAGGATGCATTTCCGGAAAGGTCCTCTAGGTGTAAGAGCCGTGCACATACGCCCCAGTTACGCCATTTACAAACGCAGCCTAAGAGCACACAATTTCAAACTAACATTTCCCTTTGGAAAGAATACTTTTTTCATTCACAGCACTCATTCACCAATCAAAGTTATTTTCTTTCTAAGATGCACAAGAGTCCAAAAACTGTTTTGTCATGAGTCTGTCATTGCTCTTAAAATGCCACTGGATATACTGGAGGAAAGCATTTCAAATCAAATCATGGAATAGTTCACATAAAATAGCAGCTGTTTTTGACTCATTTCACCATACTATGTAAATAAAACAGTTCTAGCAGCTGGAAGAACAAAATAGTCTCTGATAACACTAATTATTTATTATGACTGCTTTGATGTAGCATTTATATGAACACAAGTTATATTTTTAAAAGCCAGAGGAAATTAAAAGTAAACAAAAGAATTGCACTCCTAACCAACTTCTTTGCCTCAAGGTTATTATAATCGGGCAGCTGCTCAATATTTTTCATATTCTTTCTGTTCCTTCGTTCTGGCTTCTCTCTTGGATGTGCACAAAATTACTAGGACGTTTAAAATAACAAGACATAGAGAAAAGGCCATTGTTTTTATTCCGGTAGAAATAAAATCAAACAGGCAAAACAAAGCAAATGTTAAAGCATATTGAGTATGAAATTACCCTCGAATCCTCTTTCCTTAACTTTTCCCCCAAGCACTGTCCTTGTTGAGCGTCTTTAAGGTAAACGATCTTTAATATCGGGACATGATTGGGAAAATAAAATAAGATCCTACTGATGGAATAAATGTGCTCAATCATTTAATTTTCTTTGGATAAAATCCTTACAAATGAAAAACTCAAAACATGGGTATCAGGTCTTACAGTTTTTACCATTTACATAGATACAACACATATAATCGGGGGTGGGAGGGAGACGGGTGATGGAAGAAGAAATGTGCAGTAATTAATGAGTTGGGATATGTTCCTAATATGTTCTCTTTCACATTAGTGTCTATGTCTGAAGGTGGAAGTTCCTTAAGACCCAGTAATCATTCTCATTTCTACATTTAGTTGCAGGTGATTTCTTGAAGTGGATTTAATGAAAAGTTGGACATCTCAGAGAAATGTAAAGTTCGTCTCACCTTGTCTAGTGAAATAGGTTTTTAAAGAGAAATGTAATTCTTCATGTGTCCACATTAAGCAAAGCATCAGGATGGGAGAATGAACTGTCTCTAAGAAATTGAGGGCTGTAGTATTTGTACAGACAGGCAAACCAAAGGGAGAAATTTTGGTTTCCCCAAAGGTAAATGGAGTTGAGGCAACAGATTCCTGAATCAGAGTCCTCTAACGAGATGCTCTAGTAAATGATACAGGGAGTGAGAGGAATGCTTAGAAATACAGGCAGGTAAATTGCAGAGATGGGAAGAAATAAACCCCAAATGACATTGTTCTTGAAACCTCCTTCCATGCTTTTCATTCTTTGCTTATTACTCTTTATATTAGCATTTTCTCCTTCCCTGTTTTTCTCTTTTTTTTTTCCTCTTGTGTCTGAAATACATTTCTCCCATTCTTGAAATGCAGAGCCTTCACCATTCCTATGGCACTTCTGACATTTGGGTCCTAATGATTCTTATTGTGGGGGCTGTCTTTTGCTTTGTAGAATGTTTAGCAGTATGCCTCCACCAACTGGAAACCAGTAGTCACCCCTCCACCAAGTCATGACAAACCAAAACGTTGCTAGCCATTGCCAAATATCCCTTGTGTTTTGGGTGCCAATCATCCTGATTGAGAGACACTGCTCTCTATAATTTACTGCCTCTAGCATAGCTGTGTAATTTAATATATGCTGACTTCACTTGCATTCTGTAGATATTTATCGATCCGTTCCTGAGTTAGTTGCTGGGGCTGCAAAAAGGAATAAAAAGCTGCTCCCAACATGGGAGTGGATTCATAACAACCTATGGGATCGAACCATTACTATCTTATATTCTCTACCCTACATCCTTTCTTTCAGCAGATTGTATGGTATTTTGTTTGTTACTCAGTGGCTGTTTACTGATTGATGGGAAAAGAAAGGCTGTGTGTGTGTGTGTGTGTGTGTGTGTGTGTGTGTCTAAAAAAATTCTTTTCTTACCACCCTTTCCCCTCTCCTGAAGTGACGGTAGCATTTAAAAGCATGCTTATAAATGTATGATGGGCTATTTGTAAACTATTTTTAGGTTTTGGGAAAGAAAAGCACTTATCAAGAACACCTCATGGTTGTGTTTTGTCCAAATTGAGAAAGTTCTTCACTGGCAATAAAAAAAAGTTCCTACAAATTTGGGTAGTTATAATAACCTGTCCAATTGCTTTCTTCTGTCACATCTAGTCAGATTCACTGCTTTTACAATTATTCATATTTTCCAAAATAGGCATCTCATAATTTTGAAATGAAGAGTAAGGCACAAGTTTATAGATGTGCAGAGAACGTAGCCAAGATGTTAGAACTGAAAGAGTTGCGTAGACTGAGACTGAAGTTGAAGCAAGAGGGGCGGACTCAGCTCTGTTTCCAGGAGACCTGGTAGAGGCTGGAGCTGCTGCTGCATTGAATCCTCCTTTACCTGCCCATCTGCTCAGAGGTCAAACAGAGATAACGGGAGCAGCAGCTGTGCTGGGAGAGTGGGGCTCATAAATAAAGTCAGCACTTCGACTCACCACTTCATTGCTGCTTTGAGACAGGGCAGTAGCTATGCCGTGTTTAAATGGATCCCAAGTGTAATTGCCTTGACATTTGCAGAGTAGATACCCCCTTGGGATGGGGGAGGGTATTTCATCCCACAGCAAGACTGACCAAAATGTTTTTTCCAAAATGTATGCCTCATTGCACTGATCCTCGCACATGGTTTGAATTATGCTGGGTCAATATTCAGGTGAGAGGGGGCAGATAAATCTATTACTTACCCAGTGGAAGCTTCCTCCCCTCCCCAAATGCTTATAAAAAGATGCTCACTAGTGTTTCTGTAAGAATACAGATATCTGCATATATCTGGGTTTCAACTGAGACCTACAGAATCACAATGTCCAGGGGAGAGGCTTAGTAAAACCATTATAAACAAATAAACAATCTTATTTATTTATCAGATAGCACAGATGATTCCTAGAACTATGTTTTAAAATTATTAATGGAAGTAGAGCTGTTCATAAAATGTTATAAATGGTTTTAGAATTTTTTTCATCCCTTCTCTTACCTGCTCATTACTGAAGACTGTATCTCAGAGGTTAGCTTTGCTACACCAATGCTATAAAAGGTTAAAATGTTACGTGTGTTATACATAAACGCAATACATGCTATATATTGTACAGATCATTTATTATACATGATTATAATGTACATATTACCTACTACTCTATGTTACATATTAAAAAGAGAGGGAAACAGTGGTGGCTTTCAGCTTTAATGTATAATTAATGTTTTAATCACAACAAACAATTGGAAATTGAAAGAACCTTAAAGGAAAGGCCTTGAAATCATGCAGGCATGGGTTTAAATTCTGTTCTGTTGACTGATGGACTAGCTACCATTGTATTACTATTATTATTATTATTATTATTATTATTATTATTATTATTATTATTTTCTCAGTCCAAGTTGACATATAATAAAATGTTTTGATAATGTCTATTCACATATACCATATTTCCCCGAAAATAAGACCTAATTGGAAAATAAGCCTTAGCATTATTTTTCAGAATGCATGTAATATAAGCCCTACCTCCAAAATTAGCCCCAGTTAATATCATCAGATGGACAGGTGCATTTAGTATGTCCATTGCAACACACAATGGACGTATTGAATTATAAAATAATAATATTAATTTTTAATTACATATAAATAAATAATATTATTGACATTAATACTTAAATGATAATATAAATTATAATTAAGTATTTGTAAATACCAAGCGGGCACCTTTGTACGAGAGGTAAACGCCTATGTAAACAGATGAACTCGAGACTTATTGCCGAATGACCAATTGGTGTACAGACACAAAGCACGAATAACGTGTGCACTTGATAATGAATGGACATATTTGTGTCTAATATGAATCTTCATAATTCAATACATCATGCGTTATAATGGACATACTTAATGCACTCGTGTGAAATAAAGAAATGTTTTCTGAATTTAGGTGCCTGCAATTTTTCGTCGCTTTTGTATGGACCATCATTCTTAACTGTCATCATTTTTGTTGCCACTCCTGTCTCGTAACACTTCAATTAACATGTGATTTATTAGTAGATTTAAAAGGAATGATATTTTGACCCCCAGACAAGATGAGTGCAAAAAGAAAGAGTTATTCCATCAAATACAAGAAAGGAATCGTGGAGGACTCCTGGGGCAAGAATCTTATGGCTTTCTGCAAAGAGAAAATGTTGGATCTCCTAATGTTCCAAAAATGGCGAGCAGAGTATGATAACCTCAGTCAACAGGTGGACGAGGGAAATGCTAAGAAGCACAAGTGTGGATCAGGTCAGCAACCATTATTTCCTGAGCTGGAAGACATCACCTGTGAATGGGTTGCTGACAGGAGAGCAAAGGCTTTGGTTGTGCACTGGGCTGATATTCAAGCATTTGCCTGTGCAATGGCACCACAGTTAGAAATATCCCCAGAAGAATTCAAAGCATCACAACACTGGCTGGATGGCTTCCTTCAGCGATATGAACTGTCTCTAAGATCGACAACATTGTTCAAGCTGGAAGATACTGAAGTTATTAAACGTGCACTTGCATTCAAGTCCTTTGTTGATGGCACTGACTTTTCTAAATACCAACTTTCCAACATGATTGCTATGGATGAAACTGTAGTGCTTATGGACCAAGGATCTCAAACAACAATTGATCAGAAGGGTGCCTCGTCAATCTATATTCCCTCCACTGGTTACGAAAGTGCACGTATTACCTGTATTTTGGCAGTTCGTCTGGATGGAAAGAAAGCCCCACTCTAATCATCACTAAGGGCAAGAAAGATAAGGTTGAACATGTTTCAGGCATTTATGTTCTTGAAACTGAAAAACTCTGGTGCACACAAGCAGGTATAAGGAAATGGGTCGATTTAATGTTGCCACTAGTTTTGCAAGGTGGCCAAAGAACTCTGTTAGTCTGGGATTCAGCCAGCACTCATCGTGCTGAAGCCATGAAGAACTTCCTTGCAGAGAGAAGAATACATCAAATAATGATTCCCTCAGGAATGACTGTCAATCTCCAGACTCTTCATATTGCAATAAACAAGCCATTCGAGGACAATTTGTGCATGGAAATCAATGACTACATTGAAAATAGAATGGAGAGAAATCAGCCTGGAAACTCTCTGAAGCCTAGCCTGCAAGAGGTTGTGACTTGGGTGAAAAATTCATGGGATAAAATCACTGACAGCTGTGTTGCCAATGCCCTACGAGCAGGCGACATGGACAAGACGTGCTCATTTAAGGAGAGCTCTATTGCTGGACATGAGAGATTGGGGCCAATTGTTCTACAGGAAATGGAGTCGCAAGAAATTCAAGCCAGAATTAGGGATTTGAAGAGTTATGATGATGTTCCAGAAGAAGATGACATGACTGTATTTGAATAAATGTAGATTTTTGTACATGAATTAATGTAGATTATTGCACATGAAAAAATAAGACAACCCCTGAAAATAAGCCCTAATGCATCTTTTGGAGCAAAAATTAATATAAGACCTCGTCTTATTTTGGGGGAAATATGATAATACCCTGACAACTACGGTATCTGAATAAACTTGGCACCTTACAACCTCATCTAGCAAGTAGAACAAGGAGGATGAAGGAGCAGAAAAGGGAAAATAAAGATAAAAAGACCTCTTTGAGGTTACTTTGACTTGTCATAAAGGAACAAAATACAAACTGGAGAAGCCCACAGAAAATTCACTTAAGATATGACCACGGAATTCATAGAAGACACCGATGACAAATGGATTTATGAAGAAATGTTCAACCTCATTAGCAATGAAGGAAATGCAATTCAAAACAATAATGACATAACATTTCATATCCAGCTGACTGGCAAAAATTTTAAAGTCTGACTTCTGTTGGGATTGCATATTGATATAACCAATTTGGAGAGCAATTAGGCAATATCTAATAAAGTTGAAGAAGTGTGTGTTCTTCTCAGCAATTCCAATCCTTTATATATACCCTAAAACAGTGCTTCTCAAAGTCTAATGTGTTTCTGAATCACCTGGGGATATTGTTCCAAAGCAGAAATGCAGGTGCTGTTTAAGATCTGAAGTAGGGACTAGATTCTGCATCTCTAACAAGCGCCCAGTTGATGGGAATGCTATTCATGCATGGGCAAGCAAGATTTGGAGGCTCTCTTGCTCATGCAGAATGGGACTTGTACAAGAGTGTTTATCACAGTATTAATTATAATAACAAGAAATTGGAATCACACATATGTAATGCCGGCTTGAGAACATGTATATTAACCATTAAACATGAATGGCAATGGTATCCTACAATGCTATCCTGCATTGGTTTTCTTTGGAGAGTGAGAGAAATAAAATTAGGTGAACAGAGATACGCAGGAATCTGTGACTGTGTGCATGTGTGTATGTGTGGGCAGTAAGTACATATGTTTTATAGATATAATTTATGTGTACATAGATGCACATGTATTATATATATCCAGCTAATATTATGTATACACATACATGTATATATATATATATATATTTATTAAGATAAATAAATATTAAATAAATAAAATATTAGCTAGGTAGTAAGTACGTGGGTTTTTGATATATGGGTTTTTCTCACTAGTTTTGTATGCCTTATGATACTATATATTTTAAACAAACAGGAAAAAGTAGAAAGAGTCTAGCCCATCCAAAACAGTGGCAGAGTGGTTATATTATTTAACTCTTTCACTGTGTTGATTTCAAGTTATTTTCCCAAAATGTATCAGAATTCTTAAAAAACAAAAAGTTGATATTTTTGACTATTTTATGCATTTAATAATAACAATTTGAGCTGCTTTGTATATAAATGACATTATTTTTATGTATAAAAATGTCCTATTATTATTCATTCTTGAAAAACACAAAAATATAGAAAAATGTACATCTGCTTTCCTAAACTTCCTATCTGGAAGTTTCTGTCTGCAGTGAGCAGATGGGAATATTCATTCAGATATATCCAACCATCATGGCAAAGTGATTAATAATGCTAATTTTTAAATACATAGTCTATTTTTTAGGTTTTAGAGCTGTTGAATACCTATTTTATATAATTCTCATTTTAACTATGGAATGTAGGCAGCTGATAACATCTTTTTAGAGTCCTTTACAAATGAAAAATCTGAAGTCTTTGTCCAAATTCACAAAGCTAGTGGGTAAAGTGAGGATTGTAATCCAAGTCGACTTGTCTGCAGGTCCATTATATCACTCTACATTTTCTTGCTTACAAATTGTTGTCTTCCAAATGATAATAGATATTGAAAAATCAATCAATTACAGAGTATGTTTATTAGACAGAAAACATTTTCAGGGAAAGAAACATGGGTCTCAGTAAACCAACTTCTCTCTTCTTACTTTCTCATACATGGTAAACAGAGTCACAAGATTCTTCAGTGAGAAAATGTGTAGCCCTGTGTAGGGCACATGTCGATAACTGGTTCTTCAAAAAAGTGGCCAAATATGGGAAAGCTATGTCTTACCTCCATGACACAAAGGCAAATCAACATATCTTATTCTTGGAGCTCGAGGACTTAAAATTGTGCTTGAATATCAATAGGAGGGTCTTTGATCTGAAAGGTGGTGTGATATATCATGTTTCCCCCAAAATAAGACCTAGCCGGACAATCAGCTCTAATGCGTCTTTTGGAGCAAAAAATAATATAAGATCTGATCTTATTTTACTATAATATAAGACCAGGTCTTATCTAACATAATATAATTTAAGACCAGGTCTTATATTAATTTTTGCTCCAAAAGCCGCATTAGAGCTGATTGTCTGGCAAGGTCTTATTTTCGGGGAAGCAGGGTAGTAGAGAGAGCTACAGAATAAGCCATCCTGATCTTGGCTCCAAAATCCAGCTTTAACAGTTACTAGCTGCTTGGTCTTTCACACATCATCCAGACTTGTAGAGCATCAGTTTATTCATCTGTAATTTAAGAACCATAATATCTACTATCTTAGTCACATGAGAGACACATTTGCAAAATTCCTGACACTCAATAAACATTCAGAAGAAGGGCAAAAAAGCATTCTTGAAAAACAAGAAAATTTTATAGGGGCTGAGGATAATTTTAAAGTAGTGAAGAAAGAGTAAGCTCCAAAATGCTTCTATTGCCAACAGTAGCCTAGTTGGTCAGGAGAGAATAAAAGCCTCAGGTAGCATGGCCAAATCCACATTGAGTCAAGGGTTTTGTACTAATCATATGTAAAATCATGGCATTTGAAAACAAGAGATACAGCGACTTTCACTCACATTTAAGTAATAATATGAACTGGATAAAGTTATGCTAGGGAAGGTATTGCAGGAACCACAAATGAGAGCTTAGGGTGTCCAAGGCAAAGTAGAACTCTTATAAGAGAAAGATGCCTTTTTGCTGAACGACTATCTCTTTGGATGAGTCTTATCCATTCCCTGTTAATATACTTAAGTGTTTGTGGAGGTTGGAGAGAGGGAAGAATGCTTAAACTGGAGAGAATTATCTGCTGAATATTTCCACTCTTTAAAATGTACTTCTCTACATGGGTATAAAGTAGGGCCAAGGTGATGGAAAACCTCTCTTCCTCTCTTTCATATCATAGACATTAAAAACAACAAAAAACAAAACAAAACAAAAAAAACAGAAAACAGTAATAGGGCTGAAAGCAGAGGAGTAATTTAAGATGCGAACCCCCTCCCCGCCAAAGGAAAAGTATTAGAATTTTTGTTGACTGTCAAAAGTCTCCCATGAGAAAATCTTTTGTTTTTCCTTTCTGCCACACAGTGCATACTTATGATGAACCATCTCAACCAGACTCTGGTAGTATAATGGTACTTAAAACACAGATGTGAAATCCATCACAGCATTCTCTAACCCACTGGGGTAATGGGATAGTTGGGTTTATTCCCCAGTGTACATCCTTTCCAGAATGCTTTACCAGGTTGATGGACTTCTCTATGCTTGACTGCACTTTCAGTACCACACTTCACCATGTCAATCTCCATGCCTTATACACTTAATGGGCCCTGACTTTTGGAACTTTCACTAAGAATGGGGGGATGGATTGCAAAGCTTCCCATCTCTCTTCCCCTTTACCCTACTCTTCTACAAAATTTATAATAATATCAGATCGAGTTCAATTAGTAAATGAAAATGTTTTTATTGTAAAAGATAGTTTAATTTCAGAATGCAAGTGGCTCAAAGGTCAATGATATCCAACTTTGACCTAATTTGGCTTTTCTTAAGTCTTCGGGAAGAAAGGAATCTACAGATTGAAATTTAGGGCGGAGGGAAGAGGATCACACAGGGAATCTTCCCTTTATGTTAACCTGAGTCTCTTATTTCCAGCTTAACATAGATTCTCCAACTATCCTCTTCTTCAAGTTTTTCTCTCTGAAAATTCTCTCCTCCCTTCACAAAAACTTTACCTCATTCCCAAGTAGATATATGGATTTTTGCAACCCTTCTGCAGCTCACAAACAATTTAAAAGTGTGAGTCAAGTAACGACAGGTTTAAACTGAAGTGAAAACAGTGGAGAAAGAAAGACATATTCTACTTTTCTTTTTTAGTTTTCCCATTTGTGAGATCTATGGGTCTGTAGCTTGCTTTAACCCAAGGGTCCTTAAAGTTTAGCCTGGAACACTCACATTGAGGACTTGCTATAAATACATTTGCTAAACACAGTCCCAGAGCTTCTGTTTCAGTAGATCTAAAGAGAGGCACAAGAGCATGCATTTCTAAGGAGTCCCAAGTGATGCAGGGCACACAATTTGCGAACTGCTGCTTTAATATGAGTATACATACTTATATTAAGAACAGTTTGTGTAGTGGTTGAAAGCTCAGACTGTCTGATTTAAATTCTAGTGCCCCAACTCACTAGCTATGTGACACTGGCCAAGTTACTGATCGTCTGTGTTTCAATTCCCTATCTCTAAAAGGGAGAAATCATCATGTCTTCCATAGAGATTGTTACAGGATTAAATGAGATAATAGGTTTAAAGCACTTAGAACAATGCCTGGTACAATACTGCCCCAACCAATATGGAGGTAAAATCCCCAGACTGCAGGACACTTCTCCTACCCTTTGAAATCTGTGTGTTCCCATTTTTGTGGATTTTAACCTGTTCTACTATGGGAGCTCCCATCTTTGTAAAAGTGCAATATTGGTTTTATTTTAGGAAAAAAAAAAATCAAGTTTACAGAGTAGTGCAGACACTAATGTGGCAGACTCATAAAAGTAGGGGCCATGCAGCTTTTTCAGATGTTAGCATTCGGCCATATTTACCCAGATGAAGCTGTTCTTGCTGTAGTGTTTATCATTATCATGAATAATTTATGCCATTACTATACACACACACACACACACACACACACACACACACACACAGTCTGACAAGTAAGTTCGCGAACTCATCCTAGAAAAAGTGCTACACACCTCATTGCTGAATATCACTACGGTCACCTTCCAAGTACTCCCCTTGGGAAGCTATGCACCAAAGCCAGCGCCTAGTCCACCCTTCAAAGCAATTGTGGAACTCTTTTTCTGGAATGGCCTTCAGAGCTGTTGTCTTATTACTCTTGATGTCCTGAATGTCATCAAAACGTCTTCCTTTCAATATTTCCTTTATCTTCGGGTAAAGATAGAAGTCACTGGGGGCCAGATCAGGTGAGCAGGGAGGGTGTTCCAATACAGTTATTTGTTTACTGGCTAAAAACTCCCTCACAGACAGTGCCCTGTGAGCTGGTGTATTGTTGTGATGCAAGAGCCATGAATTGGTGAAAAGTTCAGGTCGTCTAACCTTTTCATGCAGCATTTTCAGCACTTGCAAATAGTAAACTCGATTAACTGTTTGTCTAGTTGGTACAAATTTATTAGTAATCTCTCTGATACCTAAAAAGGCTAGCAGCATCGTTGGAACAGTTTGCAAACTTAATTGTCAGACCTCGTGTGTGTGTGTGTGTGTGTGTGTGTGTGTGTGTAATTTCTATGTCTAGGTTATAAATGCTGAGTTGAAAAGCACACACATTTTCTAGTTTACTAGATTATTTATGCCAAATTGCTCTTCAAAGTAATTGTTTCAATGTTTACTCCTATCAGCAGTATATAAGTCTCCATTGCTCACATCCTTGCCAACATTTGGCATTGTTATATTTTATTATTATTAGTGGTTTTACCAGTCAAATTGGTGTAAAAGACAGTCTTGCTATTATTACTGTTATATTTAATGTAACCTTTCTAGGTGAATGTAGCAAGAGTATTTCAAGTTATGTAATGCATGTAATTGCCTGGATTTAAAATCTATACTAATTACATTAATGGCTATTCTCTGGTTGAGGGAAAAGACACTCATCTTGATTAAATGCATTTGATTTAAAGAATCCTTCTTTAAAGGGAGTAGGTAGTATTTTTTCTGATTCCTCCCACCACATATTCTTTATACATAATAGAGTTGATTTCTCATAGCAGTCGCATTAAATAGAGAAGAGACAGTTCCTATTACTAATAGCTAACAAGCTTAAAGGTTGAGGGTCTCACCAAAAGATACCCACTGATTGAATTGAGCTAACTAGCCAGCTCAGAAATTATTCATTTCTTGTGCACCAACTATGACTAGGAACTAAGTCTTTCACTTTGCCCAGAGGTCACTGGCCCAGATATCCACTTGACTCAATTATGCACTTCCTTCAAATCTTTGCTCAAATGGTCTCTTCTCAGGAACCTCCCCTGACAGCACTTTTGTGGGTGTCTGTGTGTATTCACTTACTTGATAATGTCCTTAATGCTCTGATATAAAACATTAAATGTCAATATTTAATTGCACATATCATCAGAAAAAAAGGTTTTAGGAAGCTTTTAAAACAAATGGTGCATTCATTTTATGTTTATAAGAATGGTCCAATTTGAAAATTTTTTGTATGTAATCTCTGGAAAAAGAAAAATATCCATTTTTATATGACTTTGTATTATTCTTTCTAAGAAATAAATGTTAATCTAGAACATCTTTTCTTCATGTAGTCAAATTGTATTAATAAAAGGATCAAAGGTAGCTATGCACACAGATATAGTATCTTGACAGCTAGAATTGTTGGTAAAAGAGAATAAGAGAAATTAGAACAAAATGAGCATAATGATATGGGAACAAACCACTGAGCCTAAACTGTGTGTATGTAAGAAGTGTCGCTGTATAAGGACTCATCTGTGCAGAACTCTGGAGCACTCACGAATCATATGTGATCAAAGTAATTAATTAAGACTAGGAGGTGCTTTCTGCAGTGATCGTCATATGAGGATTTGGACAAATCAGTTGACTTTCACAGTATGTCTTGGTTAACAAAATACTGGGGAAAAGGAAAACCTCAGAAGCAGAGTGATATCTTCCAAGTCATTGCACAGTATTATTAACAGGTAGGACCCATTTGGTAAAACTTACTCATTGTTGTTGTTTTTTTGTTTGTTTGTTTTTTTGCCTCACTGGTACTAAAATATACTTTTCTTCTCTCATCGCAATTCAGAATGCTTATATTTTGGTTTATGAATTATTAAATCTAACATAATTTTCAATGTCTTTCTCCCTGGCTGTTATTCACCTTGGTGGTCTTTAAGATCTGGGCCTTGTTTTCAATCCCTTGATGCATTGCCACTCTTGAGTAAAAGTCCTCATGCAGCAAAGGAAAGTGGTAAAAAGGATGACACTGTTTCCTTTCTTGTTGTCAATTTGCCAATTAAAGAAAAAGACGCTCTCTCTTTTCTTCTGTTTCAGTATCACAGATGTTCTGCAGCCTCCTTTCCGTCACGTGATGTACTCAGGTACACACCTGGGCAATGATACGGCCCATTACTTTTCACTTTGACTCTTTTGTGTGATGCTGGAAATTTTTCTCCGTGATTTCACAGTTCATTGCCACCCTTTGGATTTAGTACTTTGAAAATTTCTCTCCAGTTTATTTTCTGAAATCTTTTCTTACTTTCCACCCACAATAACTTCATAAAACTGCCAACACTTCTAAAGTCTATCTTTTCCCCTTAAATGCACCTCTTCTGACATTGTCTCAGGATGAACGTAGTACTTCCATTATTTTTCTCTGCTTAACAGTTTCATACACATTTGTAAGCATGACTCCAGAGGGACTAGGTACTGTGAGATGATTTAGATTGACATTGAATTTTCCATCTCTACTTTTTAGTTTGGGTAAACAAAGTGACAGTTTCCTAAAATTTTAAGGGGGCTCTCTATGCTTAATACATATACCAAGTTTTTAGAGAAATTAACTATTTAAATCCTTTTCCAGGACAGCAAGATGGAGGAACTCTCATCCTCAATTCTGACTCCTGCAGATTTCTCTATTTAGGCAAGTCAGTGAACACATGAGAGTCTCATCTATCAAATAAGAATGCTCAGATTTCTTTTTAAAGAGTCTGTGTGGTATCAAGTAGATCTGTTACGTTTTTAAAGTTCATTGTTAGGGGTCATTGCTGTGATTACCAATAATGTGGCAGATTCAAAAATTTAACTCACAACTCCTTAGATGCGCATGGAAATTGCGCTTCTTATTTTTTTAATTGACCTGAGCTTCCTCAAGAGCCTTAATTCTGTTGGAAAGTGGGGGTGACTGCTGTAGAGAGCAAAGAGGAGATAAATTCTAAACAAAGAGCAAAGAGGAGATACATTCTAAACAAATGGCATTTCTCTTAAGCTTTAAATAGTCTCTCTGGCATGATTCATTTTCTTTTTGAGAACGTCTGTCTTTTACATCATCTTCTCTTTTTCCTGTTTTGCTCCAAGAGGGTGTCCACGTACGTAGCTTGGTTTAAAGTTTAAAAAAGTGTATCAGCTCCGTAGCAGGCAAGAAATAGTGGGATCCCCAAAATACCCACCCCCTAATGCCTAGAACCTGTGAAGATGTTATGTGACAATGCAAGGGGAATTAAGTTTGCAGGTGGAATTAATCTTGCTAATCAGCTGATGTTGAAATGGTGACATTATCCAGAATTATCTGATGGGCCCAGTGTAATTACAAGCGTCCTTATATAAGAAAGAGACAGGAGAGACTGAGTCAGAGTGATGCGGGGTGAAAAAGGCTGAAGAGGAAAGGGGACCCTGAGTCAAAGAATGCAGGCAGTCTCCAGAAGCTGGAATAGGCAAAGAAATGGATTCTCATCTAACATCTCTAAAATAATTTAGCCCTGCCAGGGCCTTGAGTTGAGTCCAGTGAGACCCACTTTGGACACATGGCTTCCAGAACTATAACATAACACATTTGTGTTGTTTAAGCCTTTAAGTTTATGGTCATTTGTTACAGCAGCAATAGGAGGCTAATATAGGGTCTGTTTGATATCTCCTTGATCTTCGCTGCTCCCCGTAGTGAAACAATCTACTCTGACTGATGACCACTGAGGTATGCAACTGGTTCTGTCTGGCTTCTCCAGGCATCCTGCTGGTTCTTATCAGTAAAGTTTGTGGTCTCCACTGTTTGTCTCTGACACAAAGTCCTGCACTTTTTTCTCTGTGTCCAGATCTCCTGGCCATCTTAAGATGTCTACTTGTCTTAAGACTTGTCTTATTGAAGCATGGCATGTCTATGCTACATACAGACCATAGTGATCCAGTAATGCTTCTTACTCATCTATCGAAACACCTCTGTTACCTGTGCTGGGCTGTGATCCCCTACATGTGTGCTGTGCCATTCTACATGGTAGTTTTCTCCCAAGGTGTTAAGTGGAAAGCTAAGCAGTCTTTCTGCTCTGGGTTTCCCATCAGTCTGTCTGCTATGCATAGGAAGGTCAGGCACACAGTTCTGTCAGCTTCCGATATCACTGTATCCTTTCTCATTCGCATAATGCTCTAAGCTCTTCGAAGAAATGTACTTCCCACACCATCCTTTCTTTTTGTCTAGTTTGTAGATAGTAAAATCCATGATATAGTGGGCAAGTTCGAATGTTGTTATGCTAAAGGCAGTTAAAATCATTTATGTTCTTTATTTCTCATAGTCTAATTTTCAAAATTATTGTTTTGATAGGAGCTGAAGAAATTTTACCCCAGATGCCAGAATTTGAGTTCTGCTTTCTCTTTGCATGTGTGTTGTTCCTTCATGAGGCAAATAAATTCATGCCTCTAGAATATTATTGATGAGGATGGCCTAACAGGTACAAGAAAAGTAAAAGGGGAAATGCCCTTGAACATTACCTTTTTCCCTGAATATAAGACCTAGCCGGACAATCAGCTTTAATGCATTTTTTTTGGAGCAAAAATTAATATAAGACCCGGTCTTATTTTACTAAAAGTAGTAAAATAAGTAAAATAAGTCTTATAGTAAAATAAGACCAGGTCTTATCTAACATAATATAAGACTGGGTCTTATATTAATTTTTGCTCCAAAAGACGAATTATAGCTGATTGTCCGGCTAGGTCTTATTTTTGGGGAAACATGGTAGTCCCACTACATCAAAATTTGTTGGATTCTTTGCTCTGCATGTATCTGAATAAATCAGAGATTATATAAACGCAAGAAATAGTGGTGAGGACCATTACTTAAAGTGCTTTCATATACTTAAAATGCATATTAGTTATTATCTTTGTTGTTAGTCTTTAAATCCCATACTTCAGTTTTAAATTAGGAAATTCAAGAAAGCTTATTAAAATGTGGGCTTTAAATATGGTATTTATTATACCCAACCTGACATATTCCTTAGGGTCTTTGGTTAAACTGGATTTGTGGACAGACGGGTCTAGTACAGACCACAAGAAATCACTTAATACATTCCCTTGAATCCCCAAAGTACGATTTACAAACATGCTCAAAAATATTGCCCTTCATCCTATAGACAGTGCTGTCATGTCCTCAGTGTTAGGAAGATGTTTCTAAGCAAATGAAAGCTTGCTCTACCACTTGTATCTCTGCTATAATATAGCTCTCGACTACTGACGATCATTTCCTCTCTGCTTCTTATCTTCTCTATTTTCTTCTGTAGAAGAAATTTATTTTAAAAAATAAATAAGTCAAATACATCTCATTTTGCAGAAAGACTATACGACAGCAATAATAACCTTTCAATATATTACATGATCTTTTCATGGACATCATTACTTAGGTTACCTAGATACTAGAAGGAAAATGAAGCAGCATTACTGACCAGCCTCAGAATGTTCCTGACTTCTGCTCTGCCTGCTCTCCATGAATGATACTGATACTACACCAACCTATGGCTTAAACTACTAGCTCCATGTCCCCTTTTCTAGCTGATTTTTTTCTCTCAGCCTCCAGACCTATATTTAACTTCCTGTGCGATATTTCCATCTATCTTACTTCAAGTTCTAAATATCCCAATCAGCACTAATATTTTCACTCATTTGACTGCTCAAATTTTCTCCTTTCTCTTATTTTCATTAACTTACTTAATGATTACTGTCCCACCAGCATTCAGAGTAGAAGCTTATGTTTTCACTGTGGTAGCCTTCCCTAGATCCATGCCAAAGCGCCAGACACATGAGAAAGTCCAGTCAAGTTCAACAAAACTTACAGCAGTTTGCCAGTTGAACACAGACACACGAGCAAAGCCATTCTAGAACAGCCATGTCTAAATGATCATGCAGATCTGAGCGCTAAATAAATACTGTTGTTGGAAACCACTAATATTTGGGTGTTTGCAATGCAGCAGTAGATAATGGACACAACCATTTTGTCTTTCTCTTTTCTTTACCCTTCATAACCAATAGGTTATTGAGTCCTCTTCGTTTAACCTCTGCTGGTTATTTGAATCAGTACTCTTTTATGTTCCTTACCACATCCTTAATTCAAATACACACACATATATATGTATATGTGTGTATATATATATATATACACACATCACATATATGTATGTGTATATATATATATATATATATATATATATATATATATTCTTTTTTTTGTCATCTCCTAAGCTATTGTTAGATAACAATTACTGATATCTCTGCTCATGGTATTTCCCATTCTGTTAATCCTCTACGGTAATATAAATGGCAATATAAGGTAGTGGTTATGTTCTGAAATTCTGTATTTGAATCCCAGTTCTACGATTTTGGACATTATGTAAGTCCTCTTGCCTCACAGAGTAATTATGAGCATTTTCTGAATTAGAACAATTTCTGTCACTAATAGGCACTCAGTAAACATTATTATTAAACATATATTGATCATGTTGTTGAAAGTAAGTCTATTTCATGGAATGTGTTTTGAATAAAGTGTTCCCCAGAGGGTTCCATACTCTAGTAAGTTTACAAACCATTACTAAAATACCACTTCTCAAGGAAAGTTGTAATGCTGAGCTGTTTACTTACGGTTGGTGTTGGAAAAACAGCGAACTGGAGTTGAGTGCTTCCCCTGGAAAGAAGGGATCCTGCTGGGGTGAGTAGAAGTATGACAGGAAATGGAAAGAAAGCAGGAGGAAAACAGGAAAGAGCAAGTCCCTTCCTTCTCTTGCTTTGGATTCTCCCTCTAATGCACCCTAAAGTGTTAGCTTAGACGGAGAAAGGTGCTTGCATCACAAAGCAGAGTAGAGAATGGCTGTTTTAGAATTGGGAGAAAACAGATAAATAATTTGCGCAGAGTAATGCTTAACTTTTTTTAGTGAACAGTAACGAAACTAAAAATTCTCAGTTCTTGTCTCTGTTTCTCTGAAGATTTGCCTGAAACACTTTGGGAAAGATAAGTATTCCCTCTTCTGAATTCCCTCTTTGTATATGGTTTTAGGGTTGCACTCACAGCATGGTATTCAAATCTCATAGTTGTCTGTTTCTTCCTTTTTAAACTGTTCGATTCTTAAAAGCAGCAATGTCTTATTTTTCTCTTCTAGGCAGAAGCATAATAACTTGAACATAGTAGAAACTCAATAAATGTTTATTTTTAAAATGGTAGTTTAATAACCTAAAGCCGTTTTCAAAAGTTAAGCAGATAGTTGTTATAATATAATGTGCATTATCAGGCTAACACAGGAGTCACAAACTATGGCCTTTACATGGGCCAAATCAAGCTGCCGCCTGTTTTTGTAAATAAAGTTTCATTGAAACATAGCCACAATGTCTTATTTATGTATTGTCCATGGTGGCTTTCCAGCTAAAATGGCTAAATTTATTAGCAACAGAGATGTTTATAGCCCACAAAGCTTAAAGTATCTGGCCTACTATAGGAAAAGTTTGTCTCCATAAATCTATGATTTCAAAGGTATTATTATCAGATATTTTCTTCCCAGAATTCTGGAACTTGCTGGAAATTAGTAATTTGGGGAAATCAAGGTTGACTTCTTGAAAAGTTAATCATCATTAGAAGAATAAGTGATGCCCCCATCTTCATACTTAGACTGACTCCCTCGTTGACTTAAACTACCTCCATTTATGTTTTCCTTTCTACATACCTTTCCATCCATAAGTAAGTGCTTTAATTGATTTGTTATAGGCTCAGAGAGAATTCTTTGGGAATAGGGAAAAGAAAACCCAAATGGGAAGTGTGGATTCTCTGTCTGGTGGATTCTGCTGGCAGAAATTGTTTGAGGGAATAAAAAACTGATGCTGTCTAGAAATGGACAGAAATTTCACTACAAGAGGGATTCAGATTTCATGTTTTCCAATACGTGTTTTCTCCTCACTCTTTCTCTTTTAAAAATAAAGCACTTTGTATTATCCAAGGAACTCATCTGTTAAAAACCCATGTGGAAATGCTTCCAAATGCATTAGCCCCTTCTCCAAGATTTGGGGCTTTTATTATTGGTCCAAGCCATGTATGTTAGGATTAATTTTTCTCCTTCTTAGTTAGTCTTAAATACATGAGAGGTAGGCCACTTATCTATATGATGCTTGACACATCACATATTCTTTTTGGATTGCAGTGTCCTTATTAACTGAATGAAGGGATTTGGTGACCAATAATTATTTGTAGCATTTGCTACATAAAGTTTAGTGTACCTCTAAAATTATATGATTCTATGAAAGTTAAAAGGTGTTGGAACTTCTTACTTATCCCTGAAGATATTCAACATGTAGGCTACCTAAAACACATGTAGCAGAAATGAGAACTCCAGAGTATTTAACCTTAACAACGCTCTGGAGGAAACTCATAACAGCACAGGTAGAATACAGATAGTCACCGGGCAAGGAAGCAGATTTGAACAGATGCTGTATAAATATCATCAAGCTCTGAAGGGATAAAGCAGAGAAAACATGTGATGCAAACAAAGCTGTGTAGTCCAAAACTTGGGGGAAAAAATGGAAAAGAAAATGCGTAAGATAGTAATGTTAAGGAAAACTAATAGAGAATATATGAATGGCATCAAAATCATCACACAGATATTAAGATATAATGACAAATGTGTTGATGAAATATTAGCCCGGGAACAGGGAGGAGCCAGGTCAGCTGGGTCCTGCTCTATATTCCTCTTTAATCACTAAGTAATTCTGTCATTCTGACCTCTGCTCTGCATCTCATTTTAGCTTTCACGTGGTTGAAAGGAATGAACATCTATAACACTTGATTTAAAGGTTATGAATTGTTTATTTCTGGAATTTTCCATTTAATATTTTAAGACTGTGGTTGAGCGGGGTAACTGAAACTGTGGAAAAAGAAACCAAAGATAAGGGAGAACTACTGCATATAAATATTTTAGCATCACCGTTCCAATCCTATCAACTGCTTTTGTGAATTCACCTGGACATGTGAAATGAGAAGTCTATTAGTCAGCTATTTCAGTGACATTAAACAACTCCCAAATCTTAGTGGCTTGCAACAATAAATATGGCCCTGCACGTCAAATGTAGTTCAGTAGGGCTTGGCTGAGAACATGGCAAGGCTTGGTTTAGTTCTCATTCACATGTCCGTCGTGCATTCTGGGACCAAGGCGAAAGAACCTCCACTATTTGGCATGTTGTTCGTCTGTTGGATGGTGGAAGAAAGAGAGTGACCAACAGACTCAAATGATACCTACTACTGGCTCTGAATGGAACCGGCATATGGTCACTTCTTCTCACATGTCCACGCCCAAAGGTAGTGTTGCAAGATGGTGTACAGCGCCCACAGTAAACCAGAGCAAGGCTGGGGAAGGAAGGAAGAACCATGGGAAAATAATACAATCGACCACAAGCAATTTAACAACTAAGGACCTTTCACTAATATCTCTTTGATATCGCCCAGAACTGAATAAAATGTTGTGAAATCAGATTTCTCCAAAATTATAAATTTTGCTAAGCTAAGAAATCATCCCTTGTATTTTATTTTCCACCTCAATTTGTACTTGTTTTTTAATGCCCCTGTGTTCCAATAATGGGATCAATTTAGTGAAATGAATACATTCCCAGATGTTGAAAATACCTCATTGGAGCATCTGAAAGGTCAATATTACATAACAGTTTTCTTCAAGGATATTCAGGTCTTTCTTCCCCCACAGATAAATTGTATTTTTAAACAAAATGTCCTTGCCCTCACTTTCCCAATTAGAATGCAGATTTTCTACATTTACATAGAGACATTTGTGGAAGATAAGGTGGTTTAGATTTTTAAAGGTGGGAAAACTGGAATTTTCTGTTCCCTTGTGGCAAAGGTTTGACCAATAAAATGTAAGTGACGTCTTCTGGAAGGAACTGTTATGAAATATTTTTTAGAAAGGAAAACTCAGCTGACATTGCCTCTTTGACCCGTATTTTGCCGGTCATGTGGTGTAATGCCTAGAATTAAAGGACAAGCAAGCAGGAAGACAGAGGGACCTTGTTCTTGACGACAACGGAAAGCCATCACACTGCTCACCTACTGCTGTCTCAAGATTTCATTTTGAACGTCTCCTCCCGTACTACAGTTAGACCCAGACAATGAAAATATTATCAGTTTCTAGATGGAATCCTGGTTTCTGCCGAAGCTCCAACCTGAGGAATCTTTCTATTGCATCTTAAGTCACTACTTGAGCACCTCCAAGAACTCGCCCCAGTTTTCTGTCATTCTGAGTGACCATCAGCACGATAAGATATCTGAAGTTCCAGCTGCACAACAAAGAAATTTAGAATTAGAACTGAACCCTCAAGCACACATGACCATTGCAGCAGATCCCAAATACTTTTGCCCTTTTTTTGCTTTGCCTTGGCCAAGGAAAACCTTTACTGCTATATTAGTTAGGACTCTAGTTGCTAATGTGTAATTTCCCATGTTCCCCCTTTCTGCACATATGGTCAGACTATACTTCCTGGCCTCTAGTGGTTGGTTGAGGTTATATTACTAGATCTAGACAAAGAGCTGGGAATGGAAATAATGTGTGTCACTTTCTGGCTTGATTTTAAAGCAGTTCATTGCTAGCATGAGACCCTCTAAGGCTCTCTCCTCTCTGGCATGACAACTGGCTATATCATTTACTTGAGCTCCCAAATGGCGGTGATAAGCAGAACTCTCCCTGCCAATCCCTGATTGTCATGTAATATGAGAGAGAAGTAAATTTTTTTAAAGGCCATTACAATTGGGACTTGTTTGTTACCAGACCATGATGTAATCCATTTGGAATGATTCAAGCCCAAATCAAGGGAACTTCCACACAAGGCAATATGGATTAGTCCATTGATTTTAAAGAAGCTTTGAATGTTCAAACCACAGAAAGAGCAATTATGCATCTGTGCTTTAGGAAGAGTTGGAACCAAGAATTAAGTATTACAAAACTCTCTCTCTCTCTCTCTCTCTCTCTCTCTCTCTCTCTCTCTTTTCCTTCTTGACTATTTTTTTCTTGGTTTATTTAACATTATTTATTTCATTGCAAACTTGCCTCCTTTACATGGAGAGAAATATGACCTTTGGCAGTGTCTGAGTTTTATAAATCACAGCTTCAGTGAACAAGGGAAAAATGACTGATATTTTCTCTGTTCTCAAATTTAAAAAACTTAGGAAATGTATCCAATCAGCCTATCCTAAGTAACTTTTAATTAACTATTATTGAATTAATTATGTTCAGAGAAATAGGATTATAGAAGAACATAACACAGTACTGTGTGAATAAAGTACAGGAAAAAATATGTCCAGGAAAAGACAGGGGTGTCAGATGACTAGCTCATAAATATTAAAATATATGTGTGTGTGTATACATTGCCAACCTTAAGAATAAGATATCCTGTTATTTTACCTGCAAAAAATGAGTTTATTTAAGAATGGCAGAGGAATTACAATTCGAGACACTCAAGCTATGACAAACCACTGGCAAGTACAGAGAACAAAGGAGAGGAAGGTATTTTGTAGATAAAAAAGGAGGGAGCTGGGTGGCGCTGTTATAAACATGTCCGTTAGAGGAAACCAGGAATTTGAAGTGTAGTGGATTCCCATTGGCTGAGGCACGGTGGTTTCTTATTGGGCAGGTCTGTTGCTGCTGGAGTACTAAAGTAAGCTTCTACCTGTGGGAGTCTGCAAGGTGTGGTGATTTGTAGTGCGTGACAGGTCCCTCTTCAGGGCTTTTTATCTCTTAATTTTAAATGAGGTTTATTCATTTTCACAATGAATACACATAGATATGTATATTGGTATAGGTACGTATGTATGGAGATGTACAAATATAGTTAAATAAATTGGTTTAGCAAGAGTTTATAGTATACTCCTTTTAGACTATAACATTGTCAGATTCTTTAATGTGAACTATGATATGTTAAATGAAAAATGAGCAACAGAAATTAAAGATAAATGAATTGTTCTAGAGGTCTATGTTAGTAGGCAAGACTGAAAATTTGTTTACAATTTATGAGATACATGAAACACAAAAATTTGTTATGTTTCTTGCTAATAGAAGCTTAACTCAGTCTGTGCTAGTTTATTATTTGCTAATATATATTCAGTTCAGTTTTTGCTAGCACTTAATCACACTGCATTGGAAACGGTTTTTTCTACTTGCTGTTTTTCTTGAGGTTGTGCGGTTGTTAAATGTCACAATTGTGCCTTATCTTCTTACAATATTTCAATGTGTAGAAAAGAAATCTTACTATACGAATAATCTTCCCTGTCAATCAGAAAATACCCAAATTCAAAGCTGAAATCATGTTCATGTTGCAGATAAGTTTTTTTTTCCTGAGTTTAAGCTTCTTAATGAATCTTAGCAGCTCGGATGGACATTTTGTCTTTTCCTGAAATTTAGCTGGTAGTGCATATAAAATATATGTAAGAGCTCTTTTACAATTACACAGAATTATAGAAGCAACATCAAGTTTTAATTAGCGTTGCTCATGAAAGCAGGAAGCGCCGTAGCTAATCTTTAAAAATTATAATAACTTGGCTTGGGAATTTACAGATCACCCACACATATCAAATGTATTGATTAAGTTTAGTGTGAGATACAGAAAAACTCAAATAACAGTGCCTTAAGATAAAAGTTAATTTTTCTCTTACAACACAATCTGGAGGTAGGTGGTCCAGAGACAGATGCATGGCCGTCCATGGTGTCAGGCACTCAGGCTCTTTGGTCAGTCTCTGATGCATAGCCTCTGTTCCTAAGTGCATTTCATCTTCTAGGGTGGCCAGTCTTGGTCATGTCAGTGCCACTCATTTGCATTTTACCTAACAGAAGGAAGGAAAATGAAGGATAAAGATACTCTATCTCCCTGTAGGAACACTTCCTGAAACGTGCACACGCAGTTTTCATTTATATGTCATTGGTGAGCTCTTAGTGCTGTAGTCAAAACGCCATGCAAAGGAGTTTAGAAAATGTTAAATTTATTTCAGTGGCCATTCACCCAACTAAAAATCAAGGACACTATCACATAGGAAAGGGAGAGGAAAAAAGATTTTGAGGCAACTAGAGATGTCTGCACGCTTAGTATATCCAAATTGACAACATGACTTCTTCCTGTCCCCATATTGAGCTCACACCTAGTGTACCCTTGGTTACAACTTGCTCCTGCCTGTACTTACGATGAACATGTACTGTGTCGGTGATACCATGTCACATTTCTGCAAAGGTGAGACTGAGGGCAAATGTTCTTTCAGAGGCATTCCCGTTTCAGTCAAAGCCAAGTTTACTCTGCTTTTGTAAATAGGGCCATTGTGGATACTTGTACAGGTTGTGTCCGCAGCTTGGAAACGGAGAAGGCCTCAAATCCCAGTGGAGTGTCTTTCTGTAATTCAAATACTTAGAAAAGCTAACATTATTCCAATTTTTATTTCAAGTCTCCACCCAAATGGAGTGTCATTTTCCAATTTGTACAATTAGACAAAATGTGCTAGTTGCAGCGTTAGCTAGGTGGGATAATCCATATACATATTAGGAACCCAAGCTGGATTTAAGGGCATTAATTCCTCAGAAATATTAAGAGATGGTCAGATGGGAAATGTGTTTCATAGCATGCCTGTAAGTCAGGCTGGACCTTACTCTCTGTTCAGTGTGCCAACCTACATTCCCACTGGCTATGCATGAAAGTCTGCCTGTGCTTGCTTACCTGTTGACAGTACCATACATGACCACATTTTGAATTTTTGCTAATTTGGCAGGTGACACCGTGTCTTAGTTTAGCTTTATTTTGCATTTTTCTTTTTATAAGCGGTGGGGAGGAGTAATTTTCCTTTACCTTTGTAGGTTCTTTTAGCTGTTCTAATAATTACATTAACATGAGACAGATTAACAAGAGAAAAGAACCAAATTTAGTTACATATGTACTGATGGGAACCCCACATACATGAGAGAGTCAGAGATAGAAAGATAAAGTGAGGTATATATGGCATCCTGAGCTAAGGAATGAGGTAAAGGGCCTGAGGCCTCAGAGAGGAGAAGGGACATTCACAGGATGGTAAGAAGAGCAGATGTTCAGTAATCAGAGGTTTCCCCTGCCCTATAGATAGGTCATAAAACTTCTTTCTGGTGACAACTCTTATTATGGGCAAGGCCCCCAATTTAAATTCTTTAAGGGAGAGGTAAAAGTTTCTCTTGAGCCCACGGGGTCTCAATTGTCTTCATCTAAAATAATCCATATACCAAAGGGGCACATCTTGGGGAGGCCTGTTCTGAATCCCTTCATAAGCAAAGTAAATCACCTTTTCTCATTAAAAAAAAAAAGTGTAGGTCAAACAATGTTAAGAATTGTCTTTGCTACAGAACAAGACTTTTAAGAACCTTGATTATGCTAATCTGTGTTTGGGAATCCTCATGGATTCTCATAAGCAATGATTGACAAGACAGTCATTTCCTGGCAATGTTTCTTATAGGACACTGTAGTAAAATATGGATTTAGTGTATTGTTTCTGAAACTTGTCCAAAGAGAAAACAAACTCCCCTTCCAAATCCCCAAATTTACTTAGTTCAGGTTCTCCAGGTGAAGGTCCTGGCAACCTGTATTTTTAATAAGCAACGCAGACCACTGTTATCATTAAGCAATTTTTGGAAACACTGATTTATATAGAAACGTTTTTTTCACTAGACCGCTAGTGAAAAATATACCATAACCACCTGGAAAACTTTTTCAAATAGATGTTTACAGGGTCCCTCCCAAATTTGTGAATTAGAGGGAGGTGTGGTTCCTTTCCAGCCATTTCTTACACTACCATCCAGTTAAGAACAATTGTTTTAGACCTAACTTTATTATTCTTCATATGTTGCTATTCAGATATGCACCAAGGTACACCCACATAGATGTCTTCCTCCTTGGGCCCATTCCTTACCATTTACCAGATTTTTCTTGACATTAATTACTTCTCTTATGGTAAATGAGAAGAGGACTCCTAGCCATGCTTTATCTCAGCATAGTTGATAGTAGAAAAATAAAAGTTCTTGGCTGTGGAGTATAATCCAGCCAACAAATAAAAAAAATTGAGAATTAATGAAAAGCTGATTGCTTAAGCATGAGGCATTTTTATAGCTCATATGCTTTAAATGCACACAGTTGGCATGAACAGGGTGGCCCATTTTTTTAAAAAGAGCAACTGAATTAAGTAGATCCCCTTGTGTAAAATGCTCTCTGAGTGATCTGTTTTCCAGATGTTTCCATGACAAATGTTTTCTTAATGTGAAGCCCAACCATAAAAAGCACCTGGGTAGTATACAGCTCTTCCAGACACAAACCATTTTTTCTTTTTTTTTTTTTAATCCAGAGACTTATAGAGGGGAAACTGCTTTTATTATAAACATGAGCAAGGATGAGCTTATTTCATATTCATATGGAAATATAAAGTGACAAAAATGTTTATTTAAACATCAATGTCAATATATAAAGAGCTTCATGTCTGCAAACAACACAACATTATACACTTTCTAGAAGTTACGCAGATCTGTTCAGCAGCTGTATTTGAAGCATTTCTTTTTAATAATAATATTTCTGCATGGATTCTGGATAAGAACAGGGATAAAAGGTAATATAGTATAGCAGTCACCACCTGAATTTTTGAGCCAGAAATCTGGGTTTGAAGATTTCTGTACCACTTTCCAGTTATGTAAACATGGGCATTTTACTTTACCTTCTATGCTTTATTATCCTTATCTGTAAAATAAGGATTATAATAATATCTACGTCAGAAGGCTGTGATGAAGATAACTCTGTTTATACACATAAACCCTTAAAACATTTTTTGGACCATAGTAAATGCTCAGTGAAGTTCAGGGTCAATAAAGTAGATATCTCAGATGGATATTTTCTTCAAGGTTAAAAAATAGAAAATGGTGATGCTTTTGAGCCTGGCATTTTATTTTGTCAAAGAGTTTTAAAATATTGGTTCACAAAAGGTTTCTTGGACAAAAGTTATGCCTAGAAAATGGAGTGATAAATCGTAAACTTTCACCCACCTTAAAGGAGATATATATATATTTAATTTGCTGGTAGAGGGAAATAGCTAATACTTCTTATATAGTTTAATCACAGAAGTCACCAGAAAGATAAGTGCCAGGAATGTGATTGGCCCAAGAAGTGAGAGAAATACAAGGAAGAAACACATGAGGGGAACTGGAGGGTGGAAGAATAAAGAGAAAAGGGACATTGAGTGAGAGAAATCAAGAAAGGTTTGCAGAGGTGTTAGCAGAGAGAGAAAAATGCTACCCTTTGGGTACCGCTTTGGGCCAGCTGTACACAGTGCCATAGATAATGCCTACAAAAATGAAATAAGAACTTCCCCTAATTATTAGCTGGTCATTAACAGGATATTTGCTTTAAGAAAGAGTACCATTATTTCAGATGCTTTGCTCGTTTGCAACTCCAGATGGGCAAGTCATTTTCAAAGTCATTTAAATAACCATTAATGCCTGGTGAAAGCTCTGTGGACATCTCAAATTTGTCTCAAGTTATTTTCCTTCAAAGAAGACAGGTCTCTCTGTTAGTTGTCATTCTGTCAAATTAAAGGAAAGTGGTCAAAAACACATGGCTACACATTGAATTTCTCCCACCCACCTTTGCTTGTTCTTCAAATAAGCTTTTAGTTTTATGATGGCTTTGGATTTCTTTATTGGTTTTATTTTCAACACGAAATAGATGTTCATACTTGCTCTTAAATCATTTTCTTCAAAAGAGAAACATTATTTCTGTTCAAAGAGTAAAAGAAAAAAATGTCATATAAAGATTTTTACAAGTGATTATTAATGCTTTGAAGTTAAAATATTCAGATCAACCCTTGATGAAGTTTAAATTGCCGGCAGCTTCCTAATAATGTACAAGTCAGAAAGCTACTTTATATCTAATTGCTATCAAAATCAAGTTCCCTGTAAAGCATTCTCCTATCTTATTTTAAATTTATTCAAGAAATATTTCAAATAGCAGATCTCAGTATAGTATTTTGAAGAGAGCAAAATCCTAAATATAGTCCAGATGCATTTACTTTTACATGTCAGATGCTCTGCTTCTATAAAGATGCCTGGACATTCTGGATAGAGGTATTCCAGCAAAGTTACAATGGTTTATCACATTAAAATGTATTACAATTTCCATTGATGCCCCCATAATAATAGAGAAGTTACCTCCTCATGGCAAAAAAAAAAAACTACACATTTTTAAGAACGAAGAAATTAAAATGGCAACCTTTCTCCTGTGATGCTAAAATAATTTACTTAGTGTAGCTGTATTTTTCACATTTTCCCTCAGTTGTTGATTCCTTCCACTTGCCTGAGTAATAAGGATTTGTAAGTCATGGGGAGGTTTTCTCTCTTTGTTCCCTTTCTTTTCCTCTTTTTATTTTCAGTATTTGTCATTGTGAACAATATTGGACATTCTGTCAATAGGTGATTTCAATTAGAGCATGATATACTTCAGTGTAAAAATTCCCCTGAGAATTCATGGCCGTTAAAATAAATTAGCATCCTGTTTTATTAATTCAGTCAGTTGGGGAATTTGTGCGTTGAATTTATGTAAAATGAGTTGGAGAGACATATTTACTAACCCTAGACACATTTCAACTCTGCACAGAGTATGAACCAGGTCGTTCTTGCTGGATTCCCTCAGGAGCTTCCCCGGGGAATAACACAGAGTATCCATCCACCTTGAGAAACATGAAATTAGAGTTACAAGGTCCTTCCATGATGCAGGTGGTAGTCAGCACCCTTCCTCCGCATGCCCTGTAGTGTCTACCTGGGTTAAAATCCTGGCTTTGCTTCTTACTTTAGCTGTGTAACCCGCACAATTTAATTGTCTTCTTTGTGTCTCAGTTTGTTTCATTTGTAAAGTGGGAGATAGTAAGTACTTGACTCATAAATACCAAGGAGAGAATAAAGATTCTATAAAGCTTGGCAAATGCATATGGAATAAATGACAGTTTGTATTACCATGGTTATTATTAAAATAAAAACATTGAGAAGTCATGATTACGCGCTCACACCCTTCAGCTCACACCCATGCACTCATGCGTGCTCATTCTCCATCCAGTTAGCCCTTTTTTTAGTGTGGGAGTCTTTTTTACCCCTCTCCTTTTTGAAATTCTATTTCCTTATGTATTCCAACTTCTATCACAATACCTGTTGAATTTTTCCTGATTTTCTCAAGTGCATTCACCAGTTTCCTGTGGGGTCCTACTTTTAGAATATTGATACAGACCTCCGCATGAGTCTCACCTGGATTTGCCACACCCCTTCTTTGGCTGGACTTGCTTGAACTGTTCTATTCCAAATAGTTGTATTTTGTCCTAAGTTTAGGGCAAACTCCTTCTTTTCTAAGGACTTCCCTCTTTTATTTCTAGCATTATATGAATTGAGCATAAAGAAGCATGACGAAACTATGTATTCTTTTAATCTACCTTCCTTTGTGTTGGAACAGAAACTTTATATGTCTCTTCAGATACAAGAGCTTTTCAATTTCTCTCTCATTTTGGCCCACTGCTCATACTGAGTCATCTCTCTTTTCTTGGTCTCGGATAAAACACTTCAAAGTATATGGTGTAGTTTCTGTCTTCTTAGATAGACACAAAAGGGGCTGGAGATACAACCCAGTTGTTTCGGAGTTGTATCTTGAACAATGAGAAGTGAAAGATAAAAGGAATTTGAGCAGATACATTTCTCTTCCTTTATTTGATGGACGAGTTTGAGTGGCAGTTCTTTCTTGCAGCCCATCTGGAGAAGACCCACATGGTGAACGAATAAGCCTGCTGAGAGATCCTTTCTGTCTTCTTCAAGCTTGTCATGACATGTGGCTGGAACAATGACACATCACATTGCATTGCTTTGCATATTCCCTTGTTTCACTTTGATTTCTTTTTTCTTAGCTTTCCTGGTCTGGTACTTCCCAAACATACTGGTATCAACTTAATCTTTATCTCTGCTTTCTAAAGGAGCAAGCTAAGACTCTGGATGGCTTTCTAAAGTAAATTTTTACTTAATTGCAGATAAGCTGAGCATTGGAATTCTTTCTTTCCATTTTGTTTGGGAGACCAGTAGGGGAAGAAAATTTTGGGGCTCCATTATAATCTTATGGGACGCATTCCATCTTTGAACAAAACCTTGTTATGCAGCATATGGCTGTAATTAGATTTGTGTATCATCCACCTACTTTACCTACCACTCTCAACCGCACTCAATACTGCACACATCACCTTTAAGGCTAGTAAAACTGAGAATTGTATATAAGATTCTGTAGAACTGATTTATGAAATCTGCACACCCAACCTGTTAGTCCTTTTATAGAAAACTACACACAATTATTCTTCTCTGCACAATTATAGTAATTATTTTCCATTGAAAACAGAGACAGCCATATTGGATCAGTGCTTAGTTTCTCATCTCAGATTTTGATATATCTCTGGACTCTGTTTGCTCTCTGTGCAATTTGGGACAAGTCTCTTAACCTCTCTATCCCCAGATATTATAATTTAAAAAGAATTATAAGAATACTTTCCTTTCCTTTTTATAAGGTTGTTGTGTGAATTAAAGAGAAACTTTATGTGTTATAAATTCTTGTTGACCACCTACTCATATTATGTATCAAGAATTCTTCTATTTCCTGGGAATAAAAACAAAATCTCCATAAAATAATTATTTTATTGACTGACCCAAAGTAGACAATAAGAGATATTATTACTAGCATTATCTTCAGCTACCCCTAATGACTTTAATTTCACTATACTCTCTATTCCATTGTTGGGAACTGCCCTCTATTAGAGTCTTTCTTAGCACTGACAATGTAAAACCTTGGAGAATCAGTATTTGATATCTTTCTCTTTTGTTGTTCTTTGTGTCCTTCACAATGCACATATGTATCCATTTTTCAGGTCAGGGAATTTTCTTCCTCAGATTTCTTCATATCAAGAAATAATAGTAAGACATGATTATAAATGCTAGTCCATCTTCCAACTTAAACACATACTTGTGTGCCTATTATGTAATAGACACAGTTATTTTTGTGCTTGGGATACCTCAGTAAGCAACAACAATAAAAACAAATCACACTCCCCATGGAGATTACATTGTAGTGGAAGGACACAGATAATAAAAATAAGCATAATAAATGTATAATATATGTCCAAACTCTTTGACTCTCCCTCCCTAGGAAAAAATTATAAATATACACCCATGTATATCTACTATTCAAGAACTATATCCGTGCACTAATAGGTACTAATAGATACTCACATTTTACATTAAAAAAGAAAAGACAAAAGTTAATATTAGCTGAAGATCTATCTTTTCCCTCCATTCAATGTATTATATTTCATACCATCTCTAGGTTGCACATCTTCCTTTAGAGATCAATTAATTGACTGCTGAAGATAAAACAAATATTTATTTAAAGACAAAAATTATTTGACAGAAAAATTTATAGATCAATTCTTAGCATGAAATTCATGATGCTTATCTGGCTTAGGAACAATACTGTCATAAACAATACAAAACAAAAGTACTACAGAAGTTAGCAATTCAGAATACTTTGAGTCACAGTTGCCAATTTCTGAAACCAATACCATCTTTTTTTCTTTTCTTTTCTGAGTTAAATTTATTGGGGTGACAATGGTTAGTAAAATTACTAGGTTTCAAGTGTACATTTCTATAATACATCATCATATGTCACATTGTGTGCTCATCACTGAGAGTCAGTTCTCCTTCCATCACCATATATTTGACCCACTTTACTCTCTTCTACCACCCCCCTCCTCCCTTATCCTCTGGTAACTACCAAACTGTTGTCTGTATCTGTGAGTTTTTGTTTCTTTGTTTGTTTGTCTTGTTTCTTAGTTGCTTTCAGTTTTATATCCCTCATGTGGGATATAAAATCATATGGTTCTCGATTTTTTTCTGTCTGATTTATTTTGCTTAGCATAATAATCTCAAGATCCATCCATGTTGTTGAAAATGGCAGTATTTCATCTTTTCTTATGGCCAAGTTCTATTCCATTATGTATATATACCATATCTTCTTTCTTCAATGAAGGACACTTGGTTGTTTCCATGTCTTGGCAACCGTGAATAATGTTGCAATGAACATTGGAGTACATATGTATATCTTTACAGATAAATGTTTTCAGATTTTTTTTTTTTGGTTGATATCCAGGAGAGGGATTAATGGGTCATGTGATAATTCTATTCTTAATTTTTTGAGGACCCTCTATATGATTTTCCATAGTGGCTGTACCAATTTACATTCCCACCAACAGTGTATGAGGAGAGGCCTTTTTCTCCACAGACTCTCCAACACGTTATTACTTGTCTTGTTGATGATAGCCATTCTAACTGGGGTGAAGTGATATCTAGTTGTGGTTTTGATTTGCATTTCCTTAATGGCTAGTGAAGTTGAGCATCTTTTCATATATTAGTTGGCCATTTGTATGTCTTGGGAGAAGTGTCTATTCAGGTCTTCTGCCCATTTTTAAATTGGATTCTTTGTTTTTGTTGTTGTTGAGTTTTATGGGTTCTTCATATATTTTGGATATTAGCTCCTTATTGAAGGTATTGTTTGCAAATATCTTTTCCCATTTGGTCGATTGCCTCTTTATTTTGTTGATGGTTTCTTTTGCTGTGCAGAAGCTTTTTAGTTTGATATAGTCCTATTCATTTATTTTAGCTTTTACCAGGAAAAAAGAACAAGGCTGGAAGTATCACACTCCCTGACTTACACTTGTACTACAAAGCTACAATAATCAAAACAGCATGGTATTGGAAGAAAAACAGACACACATTCCAATATAATAAAATTGAAAACCCAGAAATAAGCCCACATAAATATGGACAGATAATTTTTGACAAAGGAGCCAAACATGTACAATGGAGAAAAGACAGCCTCTTCAATAATGGTGTTGGGAAAATTAGAAAGTCATATGCAAAAGAATGAAGCTAGGCTGCCATCTGTCATAATATGCCAAAATTAACTCACAGTGGATCAAAGACCTAAACATAAGACCTGAAGGAATAAGCTACATAAAAGAAAACATAGGTACTAAACTTATGGACCTTCGATTCAGAGAGGATTTTATGGATTTGACCCCAATATCATCTTTAAAAACAAATTGCTGGCAGAAAAACAGACACGCAGACCAATGGAATAGAATTGAGAACCCAGACATAAACCCACAGATATATAGACAGATAATTTTGACAAAGGATCTCCAAAAATATACAGTGGTGAAAAGATAACCTCTTCGGTAAATGGTGCTGGGAGAATTGGAAAACCATGTGCAAAAGAATGAAACTAAACTGCTTTTTTCACCATATAGCAAAATTAACGCAAAATGCATCAAAGACCTAAACATAAGACCTGAAACTATAAACTGCATAGAAGAAAGCATAGGTACTAAACTTATGGGCCTTGGGTTCAGAGAGGCTTTTACAAATTTGACCTCAAAGGAAGGGAAGTAAAAGCAAAAATAAATGAATGAGACTAAATCAAACTAAAAAGCTTCTGCACAGCAAACAAAATCATAAACAAAACAAGAAATGTTAATGGAATAAACCCATCTCCTAAAATTAGTCTTAGATTGAGTCAAAAACCAAAACCTAAGGATATTGTGTCTCACTAAGAAGGTATCTCAAAATCTCAAGAAAAAAATGAACCTTAAAAGATAAAAAGCGAAAATAAGGTCATAGCTTAAATATGAGGAGGGAGGTGAGGAAAAGGAAGAAAATTAAAAATGATAGAAGATGTTGATGTAGTTTTTGATTTTAACTTGGTCAACTGGGAGGAATGTACTATTATATATTTAGATGGGAAAGATGACCTTCCTTGATGTTCTAGAATTATCAGCATTTTATTTTCCACTACTGAGTAATCTTTGCTAAAATTCTTTTGTCTGAATTATGTTTCCGTAGAAGAATTGCTTCTTAAGGGAAGATTTTTTTTTTTTCAATTTCACAAACTCTTTTCATCTGTCTCTACTTCCATGACATATTCTACAAATGTGAACTCCATCGTGTTTTATTCTGTACCAAGGAACAGTGCATAATTTGCAGAAATATCTAAAGAAAGAACATTTGTTCAGTAAATAGGACTTGACTATTAAGAGCCAAGCATTCTGCTCAGCACAGGTAATAAAAACAGGAAGAGAGTGCTGTTACTGAGGAACTCACAGACTATACGGAGAGTTTGACATACAAATAGCCTTGTGTTTTAGTCCAATGAGATAAATGCAGGGTGAGCACAGAGTTCTGGAGAAACAGAAAGGAGGGAGTTTGTTACAGCACAGGCAGGTTGGAGACCAAGAAATTCTTCTCAGAAATCATTGGTCTGGAGCTGCCAAAAACTAGAAAGAGAAAAAGAAAGATTGAAACAGAGGGAGAAAAAGAAATAGAGGGAGAGGGCTAAGGAGAGAGAAAGGGTGAGACAGGAAGGGGAGAAAGAGAGAGAGAGACTGTCTAAAGAGAAACTAAGTTATTACAAGCCAACTAGGAATTTAGTGACATCATAGGTCATTACATTTAAATTACAAAAGTAGTCATTGTGGTTATTACTATTTTTGCTACCAGAAAAAGGAGACACTTAGATTAATTATGTAATTCACTAGATCGCATTCAAAAATTAAAAAACAAAAACATAAACATATACAAAAGCAGTTTCAAAATGAAACATGACATAAAGACAATGCAGATCTATCTTACCTGTTTCCTCCCCATGCTGTGTTCAAAAGCAGGTACAAAAAAATATAAAAAGAAAGATTGTATATAAGAAAGAAGGGAGCCATACTTGACTAGCAGTTTTAATATTGTGCCCTACTTGAGATGGCGTGAGCTTTTTTCAACTATTCATGTAGTAGTTTTTGTTTGACCTTGATCTGTTTTACTCCTTGTCCTGACATGTTTGCTCTGATAAAATATAACCAATAATCTCACTCTTCCTAATGGTTTGTTGTTTCTTGGTAGTAGTGTGAATTCTTTCAAAACAAAGCAAGACAGCACTTTAATTTATACAGTTAAGCATTTAACTGTTTAAAACATTGTTGAAAATTACAATACAGAGAAAATATTGAATATTATTTTTAAATTGTTTTTTCTTTTCTTGGTCCTTAGCTTTTCCACATGAGTTTTAGAATTAGCTTTCCAACTTCTGCAACTTCTGCAAGAAGTAGCTTTTCCCACCTACTGGGATTTTGATTAGAATTGTGTTAACTCTATAGATCAGTTTAGGAAGAACAGATATATTACTAACAAGATATATATATTTTGTTATAATACATATATTATGATTTAGATCGTTTTTTACTTTCTCTCAGCAATGCTGTGTGCTTTTCAGTGTAGAAGTCTTACATGCAGTTTGTTGATTTTACTCCTAAATATTTAATTCATTTGATACTGTTGTGAATGGCATTGCTTATTTAATTTCAATTTCTGATTGCTCATTTCTAATAAACAGAAATACAATGATTTTTTAATAATTAACCCTATACCTGCAAACTTGCTAATATCACTTATTAGTTCTAGTAGTTTTTATAGATTCCATCAAATTTTATACTTAGGTTTTCATGTTGTATGTGAATAAAAACAGTTTTACTTCTTCCTTTCTAATGTGGATGTTATTTATTTCTTTTCCTTGCTTTATTGTAAAGGTAGGAGCCTCCCATACAATGCTGAACTAAAATGGTGGGAATGAACGTCCTTGTCTTGCTTCCGATCTTAAGGGGAAAATACTCAATTTTCTACTGTTATATATATTAGCTATAGGTTAGTCATAGGTGGCCATTATCAGATTGAGATTGAAAAAAATATCCTTCTATTCCTACTTTGCTGAGAACTTTTTCATCAAGAATAGATGTTCGATTTTGTTAAATATTTTTCTGTGTCCATTTAGATGATAATGTGTTTTTTTCCGCTTGTTAATGTGATAAGTTATGTTGATTCATTTTCAAATGTTAAATAGATACTGCATTTCTGAGATGAACATCACTTAGACATAACGTAATATCAGTTTTTTACATTGTTGGATTTGATTAGCAAAAATTTTGTTTAGAAGTATTGCATTTCTGTTCATGAGGAGCATTGATTATTGGTATTGTGTGTTTTTATGTTCTTTATATTTTAAATATTTTTCAATTTCTCTTTTTTCCTTCGATGCATTGATTATATATAATTGTGTTATTTAGATTCAAATATTTAGATATTTTAAATGATTTTTAATGATTTCTAATTTAATTCCATTTTGGCTTTACGGACTAGAGTTAATTTTGCCAGATAAAATATAGACTGTTCAGTCAATTTAAGTTTTAGGTAAACATCAAATAATTTTTGGTACAAGTATGTTTCAAGTATAGCATGTGGCATACTTACACTGAAAATATTATCTGATGGAGAAAATGAAAAGACAAGCCACCGGCTGAGAAAAAATACTTACTGATGTCACATCTGATAAAGGACTGTTATCCAAAATATAAAAAGAACTCTTAAAACTCAATGGTAAGAAAACAAACCACCCAGTTTAAAAATTATCCAAAGATCTTAATAGACTCCTCACCGAAAAAGATATACAGATGGCAAATAAGCATATGAAAAGTTATCCCACATCCTATGTCATCAGGGAATTATAAATTAAAAGCAGTCAGATACCATTGCACATCTATTAGAATGGCTGAATCCAGAACAGTTAGATGACCAAATGCTGGTGAAGAAACTCATTCATTGCTGGTGTGAATACAAAATGATCCAGGCATTTTGAAAGACGGTATGGTGGTTTCTTATAAAACTAAACATACTGTTACCATACAACCCAGAAATCACACTCCTTGGTATTTACCCAAAGGAGTTGAAAATTTATATCCACACAGAAACCTACACAAGGATGTTTAGAGCAACTTTATTCATCATTGCTAAAACTTGGAAGCAATCAAGATGTCCGTCAGTAGGTGATAAATGGACTGTGGTACATCCAGACAATGGAATATTATTCAACAGTGAGAAGAAATGAACTATGAAGCCATGAAATGACATGCAGGAACCTAACATGCATATTACTAAGTGAAAGAAGCCAATCTGTCCAGGCTGCATACTCTGTGATTCCAACAATATGACTTCTGGAAAAGGCAGACTTATGGAGACGGTAAAGAGATCAGTGGTTTCCAGGGGTTCATGGAGAGGAAGGGCTGAATAGGTGGAACACAGAGGATTTTTAGGGCAGTGAAAATATGCTAAATGATGCTATCATGGTAGATACATTACCATTATATATTTATCCAAATCCATAGAATGTACAACACCAAGAGTGAACCCTAAAGTAAACTATGGACTTGGAGTGATAATGATATATCAGTGTAGGTTCAATTGAAATAAATGTACCACTCTGGTTAGGATGTTTATGATGAGAGAGGTTATGCATGTTTGGCGGGGTGGGAAGTACAGGGGATACCTCTGTACTTTCCTCTCATTTCTACTATGAATTTAAAATTGCTTTGAAAAAGTAAAGTGTGTAATAAAAAGAAATATATCATTTAATGTTCATTTGAAGTTCAAATATAACTGTGTATCCTTTTTTTTTTTTGCTGTTGTTGAACTGACCTCACCTAAATACGGTTTATCTTGGTAAATGTTCTGTGTTATTTGAAAAAAAAATGTATATTCTGTTGTTCAGTGCAGTGTACTCTAAAAATAATCAAGCTAAGTTTGGTTAACAGTGTTTTTCAGTTTACCATATCCTTGCTGATTATCTATCTACTTGCTCTATTAATAATTGAAAGAAAGGTATTGATACCTCTTATTATACTTGTTGATTTGTGTATTTCTCCTAGAAGTTCTATCAGTTTTTGTTTGAAGTATTTGAAGTTTGTTATAAGTTCACAAGTGTTTAGAATTGCTTGTTCCTCTTGATGAATGGACCCCTTTATTATTATGGAATGAGATTCTTTATCCTGAGTAATATTCTTTGCTCTGAAATACACTTTGATATTATTACTATGCCTTTCCAGCTGTCTTTTGATGAGTTTTAGCATGGCATATATTTCTCTGCTTGTTTTACTGTTATTTTACTTTTATCCTATTTGCGTCTTTATGTTTAAATTGCTTTTCCTATAGCATATAATTGAGTCTTGTTTGTGTATATCTAATATTCTTATTTCTTCCTTTTATTGGGGGTGGTGAGACTATTTACATTTCATGTGATTAATAATATAATTGGGTATAAGTCGATTATCTTTCTATGTGTTTCTACTTATCTCGTGTTCTTCATTGTTGATTTTTTCTTATTTTTCTGGCATATTATAAATTAAGTATATTTTATGATCCATTTTATCTTCATCGTTGGTTTATTAGTTATAGCTCCTTGTTTTGTTACTATAGAGGTTGTTTTAAGATTTCATATCTTTAACTTATCACAGTCTAACTGAAAGTGATATTATGCCATATCATATAAAGTATATGAATCTTAAAATAGTGTACTTTCATATTTTCCCTCACTCATAGATTTAGCTTCTATATACGTTATAAACCCCATATTGCGTGACTGTTAGTTTTGTCTTGCCTAAAATGTAAGCCCTCCAAAGACTGGCACAGTGTCTACTTTTTTTTACCATTGCCCAACATACAGTTTTATATAAAATAATTACCCGATAAGTATTTTGGGGATGAAGCAATAACAGAATGAATGAAGAAACAATATTTTTAATTTTTTTAATTAATGTTTTTTTGTACTTGTAGTCAAAATACTCAGAAGGGTTTCATGGATACATTTTTGAACATATAGAATGCAGTGATAAGAACTATTTTAATATTATTGTTTAATTATTTTATCTATGTTAGTTCTGGGTCAGTTTTGATTAACTGTATTTTTCTCCTCATATGGTTCATATTTTCCTGCTTCATGGCATATCTCGAAAACTATAATTGTATTCCAGGCATTGTGAACTTTACCTCGTTTGATGTTCATTGTTTTATATTTCTATAGGTACACTTGAGCTTTATAGTGGGATATCATTGGTTGGGTTACATGTTGACGCTTGATCCTTGAAATTTTTAAATATTTCTTTGGCAGGACCAGGGCAGCATTTAATCAGGGCTAATTGTACCTCATTTCTGAAGCAAACCCCTTCTGTGCATTCTAACTATGGTCATGAATTATGAAGTTTGACCTTATGGCTTTTTGGAGTGTGCACTGTTCCCAACATTATATGAGCACTGGGTACTGTTCCCTCTAATTCTTTTGGATGGTGATTTCCTCTGGTTAAGGTAGTATCCTCAAATGCATGTACTGATCAGTATTTTGCTGGTTACTTGAGGACACCCTCTGTTGATCTCCAGAATTCTCTGTTAAGCTCTTCCTTCCATTACTCTGTTCTGTGAACTCTAGCTTCCTGGATTCTACTGCACCCTTAGATCTGTCTCATTCAGCTCAGCCAGATCTGCCTGGTGCTGAGCTCCCTCTTTCTTAGCCATTGCTTGGAAACTCCCAAGGCACTAACGTGGAGGTGGCCATAGGGCTTACTTTGATTGTTTTGTTCATGTTTTAATATAACTGTCATCCAACCTATGTCATTCAGTACTTTGCATGTTTTACTTAATGATACAACTCCTAGTTCTTTTCATGCTGTTATATGTGGAACAAATTCATATTTTTTAGTCACTGCATCATATTCCATAATTTGATAATAATGTCATTATTTTGGCATTCTTGTCTTTGATGAATATTTTGGCTTCCCCAATAGTTTCCTGTTGTAAGCTAGATACGATGAATACTCATGTATATGCTTTCTTATGCAATTATGTGGGCATTTCACAAGGGTAATAATAATGAGTGGCATTCTACTTTTACAGAGTCAAATTATCCTTCATGGTGGCTGTACCAATGGCACTCTCCCAGCAAAATATAGAAGTACCATTTATTCGCAACTTCATTTCCAATTGACATAATAAAGAATTAAAACTTAATTAAACTATCATGTTCATTTCCTCTCTTGAAACATATCTTCACCTATTTGCCCATTTTCAATTAGGATGTTGTTTTATTATTATTTTTAAAAAGATATATCCTATATATTTCTAAATATGTGTGTGTGAAAATTGTTATACACTGCAAATGATATTTTAAGAGTTTTTGTTAGAATATAGTTAGCATACTATATTAGTTTCACATGTACACAATAGTTATTCAACATTTATATACCTAAGGAAATGATCACCATGATAAGTCCAGCAACCATCTGACACCATATGACGCTATCACAGTATTATTAACTATATTCCCTATGCAGTACATTACACGCCCTTGACTTATTTGTTCCATACCCGGAAATTTGGACCACTTATTGCCTTTCACTTTTCCCCCCTTTTTAATTTTTTAGTTACAGTTGACATTAATTATTATATTAATTTCAGGTGTACATCATAACGGTTAGACATTTATATAATTTAAGCACTGATCTCTGTAGTGGCTGGATGGCTCAGTTGGTTAGAGCGTATGCTCTTAACAAGAAGGTTGCCAGTTCGATTCCCACATCGGCCAGTGAGCTGCACCCTCCACAACTAGATTGAAGATAATGAGCTGCCGCTAAGCTGCCGGAGGGGCGGCTGGATGGCTCAGTTGGTTAGAGCGTGTGCTCTTCACAACAAGGTGGGTGGTTCAAAAATGGCGACTGGACTTGGACCTGAGCTGCCCCCTCCAAAACTAGATTGAAGGACAACGACTTGACGTGGAGCTGCTGGGTCCTGGAAAACCACACTGTTCCCCAATATTCCCAACTTGAAAAAAAAAAAAAAGAAAAGTTTGTATTTAGAGGAAGAAAAACTACATTAAAAAAAAAAAAAAAAGATTTGATCCCTTTGACTAGTCTAGTACCTACCTGGCACTATCCATTGTTATTACCATATTATTGACTATATTCTCTATGCTGTGACTACATCCCCATGACTACTGTGTTTCCCCAAAAATATGACCTAACTGGAAAATAAGTCCTAGCATGATTTTTCAGGATGACATCTCCTGAGCATAAGCCCTAATGTGTCTTTTGGAGCAAAAATTAATGTATAAGACCCGGTCTTATTTTCGGGGAAACATGGTATTTTGTAACTACCAATTTGTACTTCTTAATCCCTTCACTTTTCTCACTGTGCCCCCCAAACACCCTAGATAAATCTTGTACCCATCTGACACTATACATAGTTACTACAGTATTATTGACTATAATCCTTATGCTATACCCACCATCCTCATGACTACTGTGTAACAACCAATTTGTACTTCTTAATCCATTCCCCTTTTTCGCCCACCCCATCCACTGCCTTCCCCTCTGTCAATCATCAAAGTGGTTCTCTGTTTTATTTGTTTATTTTGTTCTTTAGATTCCACACATGAGGAAAATCACATTGCATCTGTCTTTCACTGTCTGACATACTCCATTTAGCATAATAACCCTCCAGGTCCTTCCATGGTGCCGTAGAAGGCAAGAACCCATTCCCTTCCCTGGCCAAGCATTATTCCATTGTATTTGTGTACCACCTACTATCTATCCATTCATCCATCAAAGGACACGAGAGGCTGCCTCCATATTTGGGCCATTGTAAACAATGCCACAATGAACATATGAATGCACATGTTCCATCAAAGTAGTGTTTTGGCTTTCTTTGGATAAATGCCCAGAAGTGGGATTACTGGGTCCTTCTTTGTCTCTTGTTATAGACTTTGTTTCAAAGTATATTTTGTCTGGTATAACTATTGCTACCACAGCTTTTGTTTGTTTGTTTGTTTTCATTTTTATGAAATAACTTTTTCCATCCCTTTGCTTTCAGAGTGTGTGTGTCTTTCAATCTGAACAGTCTCCTGTAGGCAGTATATGTAATGGTTTTGTTTTCTTATCCATTCAACCACCCTATGTCTTTGATTGCAGCATTTAATCCACTTACGTTGAAGTAATTGTAGATACATATATAGTTATTGCCATTTTATTATTCATATTTTTAATCTTTTTATCCCCATCTTAAAGAAGTCCCTCTATCATTCCTTGTAATACTGGTTTGGTGGTGATGAACTCCTTTAGCTTTTTCTTCTCTGGGAAGCTCTTTATCTGTCCTTCAATTCTAAATGATAGCTAGCTTTGCTGGGTAGAGTGTCCTTGTTTTTTCATCACTTTGAATATTTTGTGCCAATCTCTTCTGGCCTGCAAAGTTTCTGTTGATAAATCATCTGACAGTCTTATGGGAGAAGCTCCGTTATAAGTTACTAGTTGCCTTTCTCTTGCTGGTTTTAGGATTCTCTCTTTGTCTTTAACCTTTGTCATTTTAATTATGTGTCTTGGTGTGGGCCTGTTTGGGTTCATCTTGTTTGGAACTCTCTGTGCTTCCTGGACTTGTATGTCTATTTCCTTCACTAGGTTGGGAAAGTTTACAGTCATTATTTCTTCAAATAGTTTCTCAATTCTTTGCTTTCTGCCTTCTCCTCTGGTACCCCTATGATGTGAAACTTGTTACGCTTGATGTTTTCCCAGAGGTCTCTTAAACTCGCCTTATTTTTTTGGATTCTTTCTGTGGTTCCCATTGGATGTTTTCTGCTACCTTGTCTTCCAAATTGTTGATTCGATCCTCTGCTTCGTCTGGTCTGCTGGTGGTTCCTCCTAGTGCATCCTTCATTTCAATTATTGTAGTCTTCACTTCTGACTGGCTCTTTTTTATGGTTTCTATGTCCTTTTTAAATACTGTCCTTTTTTATGCTGGCTATCTCTTTTTTGAGGTTCTCACTAAGTTTCTTGAGCATCCTTACAACCATTGTTTTGAACTCTGTATCTGGTAAGTTGCTTGCCTCCATTTTGTTTAGTTCTTTTTCTGGGGTTTTCTCCTGTTCTTTCATTTGGAATGTATTTCTTTGTTTCCTCATTTTGGCTGTCTCTCTGTCTTTTGTTTCTATGTATTAGATAGGGCTGCTGGGTCTCCCAGTCTTGCTGGTTGGCCTTAAGTAGTAGGTGCCCGGTGGGGCCCAGTGACACAGTCTCCCTGGTTACCTCAGCCAGGTGCCTTTTGAGACTGCCCTTTGCATGTGCTGCTTGTGGGGCTAATTGGATGATGCTCTGCTGTGGTTTGAAGCCAACCTCCAAGTATGTTGGCCTCTTTGGAGGGACTCCAGTGCAGGCTCAGGTTAGCTACTGCTTGTGGCTGGCCAGAGAGTACCTGGTAGGAGTTACAAAGCAATCCATGATTGTTCGCTACCTGTGCTGTACCTAGAGGAGTGTGGAAGAAGCCACACTGTGAGGTGAGGACATGTGTCACCATTACCTTGTCTGGGGTAGCTCTACAAAAGCCAGGCACTCCGAGGCCTGCTGCTACCTGCCCACTTCTATAAGTTTCAGCTGCTGATAAAGCCTCCTGAGGTAAGCAAGTTGGGTGAGGCAGTGTCTCAGTGAGTCAGCTGGATGGAGCAGTGGAGCTCATCAGGCCAATCAGATTCAGATTTTCCCTGTGGGGGCGGGCTCAACACAGGAAAGATGGCGCCCGCCTTCTAGCTGCAGGGGAGGGCAGCTGAACACAAGGAAAATGGGGACTGTTTCACCAGTCCTCACTCCGAAGTTACATAACTCAGTCTTTCTTGGATGCCTCCAGAGTCACCACACCGTCCTTCCACCAGAGCCCTGGGTGAGTGCCTGCACGGGTCCTTTAAGAGAATGCCTAGGTATCCCCACAGCCAGATCCCCACTGTTGGAATCCCCACTGTTTTTCACAGCCAGATGTTGTAGTGGCTTCTCTTGGCACCAGTACTCTGGGCTCGGAAGCCTTGTGTGGGGGCTGGGTCACTCGCTCCTTCATGGGGAACCTCTGTGGCTGAGATATCTCCTCCAATTTTCAACCGCCACACGTGGGTGTGGGATCAGTCCATTTCATGTCTCCGCCATTCCTACCAGTCTCATTGTGGTTTCTTTTTTATATCCTTAGTTACAAAACTTCTGTTCAGCTAGAGTTCAGATGGTTTTCCAGGTTGATTGTTTTATAATTTAGTTGTGATTTTGATGCGTTCATGCAATGAGGCAAGCACAGCGTTTATCTACTCCGCCATCTTGTATCTCTACTGCAAATGTTTTCATGCATTTGTTCACTTTTTTTATTTAGGAAGGTTCTTCTTACTTGAAATTCATAAACATATATTAAAATATTTTCTTCTAGTATTTATGGTTAAGATTTATACATTTCAGTTTTAGGTACACCTATAATTTAGTTTTGTGACAGGTTGAGCTAGGATTCTAAGTTATTTTTCTCTCTCCAAATGTATAGGCAACTGTTTCAATGAAATTAACTGAATAAGGCGTCCTTTATTCACTGATGGGAAATGCCCCCTTGATTTATGCAATCTTCTCATAGCCATAGTTTTTGAAGGTTTTCATTTATGTTCTCTTAATTTGTCCTAGTTATGGCACTGTGAGATAAGCTCAGTAGATAGTATTGGTGTCCCTTTTTTCTATGTGAAGAAACTGAGACTCATAATTGTTTGCTTAAGGTTAATAGGCTTTCACTAAACAAAGCAAACATTCAAATTCCAGTTTTTGAACTCCAATCCCATGTTCTGTTCCCCACTCTAAGGTCACGCCCAGCTTTTTTCTGTGACCTCTTGGCTCAGTGTGATTTTTAAACAGCTTTTGAGCTCTAGACAGAGTTCTACTTCTCCTGAAAGTAATTAATCCCAGATAACTTTTGGTGTAACTCAGGTACCTTATAAAGTGTCAAAAACTCCCTATATCTCTTTAGATTCCACCCTCCCCATTATTTTAGAGCATGGAGGCACAGACACAAATCAGTATTCCACGTTCTTAGGAGTACACATACACATTAAATAATAACTCAGGGGTTTCCTATTTTAAGCACATGGTGAACATTCCTTCTCTGTGAGGGTTTATCAAACTTGAAGGTTACAACTGAAAGAAGTTGCAAGAAAGAATGAAATCAATTAACTGCCTCTAAAGACTGCAGTCCCAGAAGCTTTTTATCTTTAATAAACGTGCACCTGTAAATGATTGTGCATCACCATCAATTTTCGCCGATTGTGGCTGATGAGTAAGTGAAATGGGGGTTCATTAAACATAAAAGCAAAGTGATTAGAAGGACTGCAACACAAAGATCAACACCCATTATCAGACAGAGGAAATGGTGTGCTAAAAGAAGTATTTGCTTTTCAACTAGTTTCAATCTACTGCTCGCTATGAAATGATAATCTCTGGGTTTTCTGGGGTTTTTTTCTGCACATGTCTATGTCATTTCTGTTTACACATGAATGAGTTTCAATCTTGCAATGTTTATTTTCTGCCTCTACTATAGAAAGAAAAAGATTTTCCTTGTTGCCTCTGGGAAAGCAATATTGTCTGCATTTGTATTCTGAACTAGATTAAAGGAAGAAACATTGAAACAGGGAATTACTCTATGGGTCTGATTGCATTGCAGCTTTGGGAGCTGCAAAGCAGGTTTCAAGCTAATAAGCAGCAAGGAAGTGCGAGAGATTATATACGTCTCCACTGTGGGAGCAAGGTAACATCCAGGATGTTAAATGAATGGATGAATAGTTTTCAGCAATGGTTTGTGGCTTTCTGTCTCAACCAGAATTCTAATATATTGAGTTGAATGTCCAACCCTTGGATATAGATATGAAAATATTTATTATTGTGCATCTTTGAACCTAGATTTTTAAAGTCTATCAATTTAATATCCAGTACTATATAGGTAAATGTGAAGAGAGAAAATGGATTACAATGATATTATAGCAATGAATTTTACTATTGCAAAGATAGTTTTCTCCTACAAATTAGTAGCATAAGGCGCAAGCTAATTATAGCAACCATAATAACAGGCATCTTGATATTGAAAAAAAATAAAAATTCTGGCAATAAATGGAGATACACCTAACCTGAGGTTTTCTTAGTTTGCAGCACCCAACCCTATGGTTCAATAGTGATGTAATGATGTAGGATCTGCTGGCAGTTTCTGGGTGTGGGCCGGGATTGTCTTGTGAAGCCGAAGAATGGACACAGGGAGAGGCAAAGAAGTATAAATTTTTTTATATAAAAATTAAATTATTATATTTAATAAAGTTTATTAAAAGCAGGAGAAAAAGTTACAGCTCCCGAACAGGAGGGGATACCCGAAACTGGGAAGCCCACTAGCTATGGCAAAAGGCTTTTACATTTATACCTTCCTTTGCCTGCTTGGGGAAGGGAGCTGGGAGCCTTCTGATGGAATTCATCTATTAGGTTTTGTCCTGTTTGCCCATCCTGAAGGGATTAATGAAATAACCCATTCTTATCTATCAGATCTGCTCCTTTGTCTGGCCAGAAAGGACTTGAGATAATTTATTAACCTCAAGGCATATTCTCATATCTCTATCCTAGAGTGAAGGAGACATTCCAGAACCTGGAGTTTCAGGATATGGCTGCTTTTTTGTTTATTCCACCAGGGACCTCCCTGTCTACCTAGCAACGTACTAACCTCTTGCAATCCCCTCTTTGGAGATGTACCCCTAACTACTGTTAGGGAATAGGGCCGACAACCGCTCTGGCTACTTCAGGCTGAGGAGGGACGTAGAAGGAGACACACAGCTAGGGCTTTCCAGAGGTCTCTCTGAGGGTCCCCGGTAGATGAGCAGATCCAGATGAGGGTTTTATTGCTTTGGAGACCATTGTAGCCAGCTACTGAGTGGTCCACAAGCACAGATGCCCCATAGGCAACAGCAAGAGATAATTCCTGTAATAATGAATAAGAGAATTATGAGAAAGTCTTCTTTACGCCCTGTTAAGCTAGGAAGCCAGGAAGTAAGGGAGGATAAATCTAACCCAAAGAATCCTGTCTGTTGTGTCATATTGGAAACTATGTTACGGATTTGTGGTACCTTGTCTTCTATTAAATGAGAATTATCAGAAAGATTGAAGCAGCATAATCCTTTAAAATCTTCACATCCTTGATTGTGTTTGAGCAGTAGGTAGTCTTTGGCAGCTTGGTTCTCAAGAACTACTTCTCCGACTTGTCCTAACTCTTGGTTCATGGTGTGTATAGCCTGTGAAGTGGCATTCAGGGCCTTTGCCATTGAACAAGCAATGTGGCTAATCTCCACATTTAAGGCTATGGTCATAGCAGGTACTACAAAGAGAGATAAAGGAATATATTCAGCTGGACTAAATAAATGTATATCACTGTCGCAGCTGGGATCCAGAGCGAGTTCTCTGTGATGTCTAACCTGATGAGGCTTTTGGGGTAAGAAAAGAGTCAATCTTCCAAGAGAGCAGGGTCCCCCGGTGCTGTAAGCTGGAACATAGGAGTAAGCCATCTTCCCACAGAGAAGAAACCATCCGGCAGATAATTTAACATGTGCCGTGGCATAAATTATAGAAGTGGTAGAGCTGCAGTTAAGGCCATCATTGGTCGAAAGATTAACACAGTGGTTGGGGCAGCTGGAAAAATAACACATTGATCAGCTGGAGTTATGGTTATAATTTGTATAGAGAACATGCTCATGTCTTTTTGGATGGTAATGGACCCAGATTGTAGATATCAGAGTAAGATATGGGCTTATCAATGTTTTGAAGGGTGGTATAGTTCTTTCTATAACTCAAGGGGGTTCAGACTCCAACTAGATAGGAAGTAAAGCTTTGTTCAACATAATTTCCTCCTTTAAGGCAAAAATCTGACACATTCATTACATGTTTGACTAAGTAAATCCGTATGTTTTCGTTTCTTTGGAATGGTATGAGGTCTTCTGGAGCCCCATGTTGAAGCATTATTATAAAGACTAAAACCTGATAAAACATTATGTAGTAATTTTTAGTGGTGTGCTAGATGTCAGAAAGTTTCAAAAGACTAATTAAAATATAGCATGCAAAAATAACACAAAATATTCCTAGGCTCAGCCCTGCCCAAGCAAGTAATGGCAGGAAGGAGGGGCTGAATCTAGGACAACACACGTAACAGATGCAGCAAAAAAGACAATGAAAGCAGCAGTAAGGAGAATGAAGCCCCCTAATATGGTCTTTTTGAAACTGGACTGTATCATCTGAGTACTTATATGTACAGCGTAGAAGAAGTTTTAGGTCCTCTAGTGGTTGACTGGAATATGTAGGACCTTTGTCTTTTTCTTCTGTTTGTGTGGGTGCACTCGTACAGGGCTTGACTCGATGGAGAGTGGTGAATCCAGGAGTCAAATTTTGGGACTTTTACTGCTGTGGGAGTAGAAAGAATCACAATGTGTGGGGTCCTTTCCACACTGGATCTAGTGTAGGAGATAGAGAAGGAAGACATGTGATAAGAACTTCATCTCCTTGGGTTAAATAGGGGTTTTTGATCCGCTCGAGGTTGAGCTTCTGAAAACTGTTGGATGGCTTGCTGAAACTGTGCTAAAGAAGTTATATTTTGGGTTAATTCTATAGTCTCATGATCAGTTAGGAGGTCATCGGTTAAGAAAGGCATACCATACATTTCAAATGTCTTAGGACACACTTAGTTGGAGTATTTCGAATACAGAGGAGAGCTCTGGGGGTAAAGCTGTCCAATTTTGGCTAGTTTCTTGTGATAATTTTCTAAGATGTCTTTTGATAATGTCATTCGTCTTTTCTACCTTGCCTGAGGATTGTGGCCTCCAAGCACGATGGAGGTGATAGTCTATACCCAGGGCTTTGGATATAACCTTAGTAACTGAAGATTTGAAAGAAGACCTGTTGTCACTTTGAAGTGACTTGGGGAAGCCAAATCTAGGTATAATTTCTATAATTAGGGTCTTAACTACTTCTATTGCCTTTTCTGTTCTACAAGGAAAGGTTTCAACCCAGGGGTGAAGGTGTCCACACATACTAGGAGATACTTACATCCTTTGGCCTTAGGCATATGGGTAAAGTCTAACTGCCAATCTTCTCCTGGGCATTTGCCTTGTCTTTGCACCCTTATGGGTGTCTGATGATGTGTTAGAGGGTTATTTTTATGGTAGACTTCACAGGATGTGAGAATATGTTGTATAGTCTTTTGAAGTTCTTTTCCTGTGAATAATTTTTGAGTCATTTGTAAAGTTTTGTCCCTTCCTAAGTGGAAAGTTTGGTGGAGAGTTTTTAGAACTTTCCATTGGTTGGCAGCTGGGAGGTGTAAATGACCATCCTCCCCTTGTAACCAACCCGTGGGTTGGGTAGTGTAGCCCCTTGTCTTAGCCCATTCTTGTTCCTTTTGAGTATATTGAGGCTTAATGTGGGTTATGGACCCAACCCACATTAGAGAAGTTAGTGTAGGGTTAAGACTTAGTTTGGCAGCATTTTTAGCTGTTTGGTCTGCTAATCGGTTACCTTCAGAAATCTCATCACTTCCCTTTTGGTGTCCCTTGCAGTGTATAACTGCTGTTTCTTTAGGAAAAAGTACTGCCTGTATCAGTCCGTTGATCTGGTGATATTTGACAGGATACCTGTTGGCAGTTAGGAAGCTTCTTTCTTTCCAAATGCTTCCATGAGCATGTAATACCAAAAAGACGTATTTTGAATCAGTATATATATTGGTTCTTTATCCTTTGCTTAGCTCTAGTGCTCGAGTAAGAGCTCTAAGCTCAGCCAATTGTGCACTGGCTCCAGAAGGAAGGCTTGCATGCTCAAGATATTATGTAAAGTAACAATAGCAATAGTTTTAAGTTTGTCAGAGTCTAGACGGATTATTTGCTTAAATGTCCTTATGGATAGACTTTGAGTAATAGTATGGAATATATACTTACAGAAGGAAACAATTGTTAGTCTATGTTTTCCATTAATAAGTAATCAGTTTTACTTTAAAATGTAAAACTGTTTCTAAATAAAATGTGTTTAAACTGCAGAAGAAATAAAAATAAATTTATTTGTGATACTCTCAGAAATGAATGCTGTGAGTATTGTGGTAAAATTCCTTTAAGTCAGTATTATATTTTTATCTTTTTCAGTTTCTTGGTATATATTATTTATGCCGGAAAAACTATTTTCAGTGATAAGTTTTGCTTATTTTACATTGCTTTATGCTATAAATACTTGCATTTCAATATAAACAACACAGAAAACGTATAAAACATTTAAAACGTTTTCTTTTGAAAACGTATAAAACATTTTAATGCCATTATAGTTTCTATCAAGAAACTGTACTATAATTTATTCTTTATTTTGGACATTTGGTTTTCTAAAGTAAGTTTTTAAAATTAAAATGATGCTACAATAAACTACTTATGAGAACTGGACAGATATTTTAAGAAGTAAAATTACTAGGCGAGGCCATTGGCGTTGTTAAGGTTTCTGATTAACAGGGACATTCAGTTTCCCCTATGTTTGATAGAAACACTGGTGGCCAGGCTGGTGTGACAGGTTGAAACTGAGGTCAGGTTCCCAGGTTATCTCCGAGGTTTCCTCCCACACATACTCAGGCACCTCCACTGCTGGAAATACAGAGTGATAGGAGAGGTGATTCTCTGACTTTTCAAAATAACTGAAAAAAATGATAGCAGTGATAGCAGAGTATTGAAAGGCAAAACTTTGAATTTTGAAGAATTTGTGCTTTTACGGAAAAGAAAAGAGCTCAACACAAACACAAATTCAGACACTGGAGCAACACGTGTGGTTTCTACATGTAGTGTACAAGTTGCTTAGGCATATATGCAGGCAGGGCCTAGGATGCATGCCATCTCACACAGACCCCTAAATTCTATACCCTTTTAAATTTGTTTCTTTCACGTTCTACAGGTTTTAATCCAATTTTCATTTTTGTTTTAACCCAATTTTATCTTTAAGAAAGAATGAGAGGCTCACAGGAACATTTTCTTTAGGACATTCATCTTCTCAGAGAGCTTCTAAGAGTAGCACCGTCAATGGAGAAAACACGTGTTATGAAATGACTTGCTCATGGCAGGCATCTGACAAGTGATCAGTACATACGATAGTATTGGACAGCATTTTTAACATAAGCAACTGGTATCAGGACAATATGTATATGTAGCCCAAATCGAAGAAAGGGGGATTAATTTAATAATAAATAACATGAACATTTCCCCTTGAATTGCTAGAGACAAGGGCAAAATTTCCATCTGTGCTTTATAAATCTGCTACAGTGTGAGTGCTCAACCAGCAGAAAATTATAATCGTCAGGATGGAAAAATCTCTTTATTACAATGATGTGGTGTAAGTATAAATTTGGTGGGTTTAAAAAATGTTCATATTCACAAAACTCATGTTTCTAAATAAAACTCCATATATTTTTTTTTCAAAATAAAAGTTTTGTATCTCTTTACAATTTTCTCTTTTTTAAATCACATGAAGCAGTGTAAACAGTATAGGGACTTCATTTCACGCATCCATATATTAAAAAATTAGGCTTCAATAGTACTGTGTATTGGGTAATTGGATATGTCATATTGAAGATTAGTGGTTTTTATTAAACTTTTTAGTGTGATTACTAAATTTAAATTTTTTATAGAAAAAAATGCATTTTCTTTGAAAATAAGAACCTAAAGTTCAAAGATTAACATATTGAGACAGCCTTTATTATTATTTGGACTCTGATAAGAAAATCAGGGCAGCAGAACCTATGTTGAAATGTATAGAAATTAGAAAATTGGGGAAGTTATCATGGATGCCACAGAAATACAAAGGATCATCCAAGAATACTATGAAGGACTATATGCCATCAAATTCAATAACCTAGAAGAATGGACAAGTTCTTAGAAACATACAGCCTTCCTAGGCTGAATCATGAAGAACTGGAAAATCTAAACAGATTGATCACCAGTAACGAAATTGAATCAGTCATCCAAAACCTTCCCAAAAGCAAAAGTCCAGGACGAGATGGCTTCACTAGCGAATTCTACCAAACCTTCAAAGAGGATCTAATACCAATCCTGTTCAAACTCTTCCAAAAAAAACTGAAGAAGAGACAGTACTCCCAAACTCATTTTATGAGGCCAACATTACCCTGATACCATAACCTGGTAAGGACAACACAAAAAAAGAAAACTACAGACCAATGTCTCTAATGAATACAGATGCAAAAATCCTAAACAGAATTCTAGCAAATTGAATGCAACAATGCATTAAAAAGATTATTCATCACGACCAAGTGGGGTTCATCCCCGGGGCACACGGATGGTTCAACATCCACAAATCCATCAATGTGATACATCACATAAACAAAATAAAGGACTAAAATCATATGATTATATCAATTGATGAAGAAAAAGCATTTGGCAAGATACAGCATCCATTTATGATTAAAACACTTAATAAAATAGGTATAGAAGGAAAATACCTTAACATAATAAAGGCCATATGTGACAAACCCTCAGCTAATCTCATAATTAATGGTGAAAAACTGAAACCCTTTGCTCTACGTTCAGGAACAGGACAGGGCTATCCTCTATCACCTCTGCTTTTCAACATAGTGTTGGAAGTCCTCGTCAGGGCAATCAGGCAAGAGAAAGAAATAAAAGGCATCCAAATTGGGAATGAGGAAGTTAAATTGTCACTCTTTGCAGATGATATGATGCTATATATAGAAAACCCTAAAGACTCCACCAAAAAGCTATTAGAAACAATCAACGAATACAGTAATGTGGCTGGCTACAAAATCAACGTACAAAAGTCCATTGCATTCCTATATACTAACAATGAAATCTCAGAAAAAGAAATAAAAACAACAACAACAAAAAAAAAACAATTACTTTTGCAATTGCAGCAAAAAGAATAAAATACCTAGGAATAAACTTAACCAAGGATGTGAAAGACCTATATGCTGAAAAGTATAAGACATTTTTAAAAGAAATTGAAGAAGACACAAAGAAATGGAAAGACATTCCTTGCTCATGGATTGGAAGAATCAACATAGTTAAAATGGCCATATTACCCAAAGCAATATACAGATTTAATGCAACCCCCATCAAAATCCCAATGGCATTTTTTTAAAGAAACAGAACAAAAAATCATCAGATTCGTTTGGAACCACAAAACACCCCGAATAGCCAAAGCAATCTTAAGAAAAAAGAACAATGCTGAAGGTATCAAACTCCCTGACTGTAGCTTGTACTACAGGGTAACAATAATTAAAACAGCATGGTATTGACAGAAAAACAGACATGTAGACCAATGGAATAGAATTGAGAACTCAGAAATAAAACCACATAAATATGGACAGATAATTTTTGACAAAGAAGCAAAAAACATACAATGGAGAAAAGACAGCTTCTTCAATAAATGGTGCTGGGAGAATTGGAAAGCCATATGCAAAAGAATGAAACTGGACCGCTATCTGTCACCATGTACCCAAATTAATTCAAAATGGATCAAAGACTTAAGCATAAGACCTGAAACAATAAACTGCATAGAAGAAAACATAGGTACTAAACTTATGGACTTTAGGTTCAAAGAGCATTTTATGAATTTGACTCCAAAGGCATGGGAAGTAAAAGCTAAAATAAATGAATGGGACTCTATCAAACTTAAAAGCTTCTGCAAAGCAAAAGACACCATTGACAAAATAAAGAGGCAACCAACTGAATGGGAGAAGATTTTTGCAAACAGTGCCTCCGATAAGGGGCTAATATCCAAAATATACAGGGAACTCATGCAACTCAACAACAAAAAAACAAACAATCCAATTAAAAAATGGGCAGAGGACCTGAAGAGACATTTCTCCAAAGAGGACATACAAATGGCAAATAGACATATGAAACAATGCTCAACATCACTAATCATCAGAGAAATGCAAATAAAAACCACAATGAGATATCACCTCACCCCAGTTAGAATGGCTATCATCAACAAGACAAATAGTAACAAGTGTTGCAGAGGCTGTGGAGAAAAAGGAGCTCTCATACACTGTTGGTGGCAATGCAGACTGGTGCAGCCGCGATGGAAGGCAGTGTGGAGGTTCCTCAAAAAATTACAAATAGAATTACCATATGACCCAGCAATCCCTCTCCTGGGTATCTACCCAAAAAATCTGAAAACATTTATCCATAAAGACACGTGTGCTCCAATGTCATTGCAGCTTTATTTACGGTGGCCAAGACATGGAAACAACCCAAATGTCCTTCGATGGATGAATGGATAAAGAAGTTGTGGTACATATACACAATGGAATACTATTCGGTGGTAAGAAAAGATGATATAGGAACATTTGTGACAACATGGATGGATCTTGAGATATAATGCTAAGCGAAATAAGTCAGACAGAAAAAGCAGAGAACCATATGATTTCACTGATATGTGGTATATAAACCAAAAACAACAAAAAAAACAAGAGAAACAAAAACTCATAGACACAGACAGCAGTTTAGTGGTTACCAGAGGGGAAGAGGGGAAGGGGGTGAGAGATGAGGGTAAAGGGGATCAAATATATGGTGATGGAAGGAGAACTGACTCTGGGTGGTGAACACACTGTGGGATTTATAGATGATGTGATACAGAATTGTATACCTGAAATCTATGTCACTTTACTAACAATTGAATTGTCACCCCAATAAACTTTAACTAAAAAAAAAATAAATAAAAATAAAATAAAATAAATAAATAAATAAATAAATAAATAAATAAATGAAAAAGTGTAATGATCATGAAAGACAGGAAAGCTGAAGAGCTGTTCCAGACTGAAGGAAGGGAGACACGAAACTATATGCAAACATGTAATACTGGCTCTTGGATCAGCAAAGGGACATTCTTTGGACATTTGGCAGGATTTGGATAACATCTGTAAATTAGATAATAGTGTGTCAATATTAATTTCCTGATTTTGATCATTGTGCTGTGGTTATACAACATGCTAACGCTGGGGAATATGGGTGACGGGTACACAGGAATTTTTTGTACTGTTGTTGCAGCATTTTTTACGTCTGAAATTATTTCAAAATTAAAAGTTAAAAACAACTTAAAAAAAAAAAAGAAATTGGGAAATTTAGCTCCTCCCTTAGAAAACGTTCCAGGGAGCTGCATCTGTCTTTATCATAAATTGACTTTTAGCAAAATCCTTTTGAGGTTTCTTTCCTGTGAAAGGCTTGATGATGAGCAGATTTGACAGTCAATATGTCATAAACAACATTTTTGTCCTCTTATCGACCAAACGTATTTCTTTTCCATTGTTTAATATCTCAGCTTTGGCTCTGTACAGATCATTGTCTGCCTGCAATGTGGCAGGCATTCCAGGGGTCTCATTTCCCTTCCTTCCCACAGCCAAGACACAGCCTTAGTATTTTCCTGTCACATCCACCCACTTCTCTGTATTCTCCAAATCACTCTGCCTGACTAGGGCATCCAAATTTCTGCAAGTCATCTGCCTCCAATATTGACTGTCCTCTCTCCTATTTGTAAAATATAATCAGAGCTGTTCTCTAACATGCAATCCTGATCATAGTCTCCGGCCTAAAACTATTTACCAGCTAACTATTGCTTTTAAAACAATACCCAACTTCATGGCATGGCTTATAAGATGCTTGGGAGTCACATTCTACCCTGAATTCAGTCTCATCCCGGGTGTTTCACGCAGCCACTACCTCCCAACCCCCACTCCTTCACTCATACGTGATCCCACCTAACTCTTCCAGCTTTTCTGAACTTCTTTCAGCTTCTGGAATTACACAAACTCATACCACTGGGTACTTGCACATACTTTTTTTCTGCCAGATAAACTCTTATCCTGCCAAGAAAATTCTTATTCCTCATTTTTGACTACCTTACTTCTTTCATTCATCCTTTAGGCTAGTGGAATTCAAACACATTTTTGGTCATTACCCATCTTTAAAAATATAATTTACTTTAAAACCCAGATATCTCTCTCTCTCTCTCTCTCTCTCTCTCTCTCTCTCTCTCTCTCTCTCTCTCTCTCTCTCTTTCACACACACACACACACACACACACACACACAATTGAAGAAATGTTTCATGAAACAATTCTCATACATTTTATGTACAATGCAGTCTCATAATTTCTATTCTCTTCTACTTTACTTGATTTTCTAAATTAATTTTACAACCTCCAGTTTGAAAACACACTTAGAGATTTTCTCTAGGAAGTCGTCTTTAACCCTTTTAAACTAGCTTGATGTTCCTGCTCTATGACTCTGTTGGGCCTTATCCTTCCCTTACTATAGCCCTAGGCATATTTGGGGTTATTATTTGTTATTTTCTGTTTTCCTCAAATACTGGGCATAGAGAGAGGGCAGGTACAGTGTCCGTCTTGCTCCACATCATGCATTCTGAATGAGTGTACTACCTGTCATATGTTAAGTACTTAAAAAATGGAAATTGAATGATTCAATTACATAGTAAGTGAAATTCTGAGCTATTAGAATTAATCACTAAAAACATCAAGTTTTTTTTTTAATCATAAGTAAGAAACTTAAGGGTGAGTGATTTCAAATACGTCTTCGAAAAAAGAAGTACAAGAAAGTTGTAATAAAATACTTTAACTTTATAGTAATGAAAAGAGAAAAACATGTCTCTGGTTCTAAGGATGGCTCTGTTTCATCTTGTTTATACTTTTGTGTGTGGGTCATAAACTGCAAAATGCCACTCTACACCGGGGGATTTCCTGAAGGCAATATATTATCTCTAGCTATTGTTCCAATGGAATATGTCCCAAGAGAAATAAGTCATGTACTTTAACATTTAAAAGTTAAAACAATTAGTCTTTCTTTTTATATAAACATTTCAAAAAAGATACATTTTATATTTATGAGTCAGAGGGTGATCATAAGATTGTTTATTTTTAATTCTGAGTATGAGGAGAAGTATTGCTTTTTACCGAGGCTCATTCTATGTATTGGTGTGACTTGCTAAGATTTTTCATATACCTTTGTTACATTGATTTTAGCTATTTAAAACTGTGCCTTAAATTTTAATAGTGAATTGACTGAGATTAGGAAAAAAAAGGTTGAGGATATCTTCAGCAATTTTTTTGGAATATCTCTTTGTCGGTGAAAACAATGTTCTCTAATTGTTTTCAATAGCTTAAACACTAATTTATGGGAAATTCAGTCCATATGTTTCTACTTCATATATCACTAAAATATTGCTGCAAAAGAACTTTACAAACAGATGTTTCCTTTCTAAATAATACAGTCAGGCTTTGAAAAACCTTTGTTGCGTTACTGGTTTTGCCGACACAGTGCATGGGCAGATGAATCAGTGAAATAAAATGGATATAGTCCTATATTATATTTTTCTTAAAATCACCAAACACTGTGTGGGAAATATTAATGAAAATTTATTTCTTCATATAAAGGAATGATTTGAGAAGGCTGAACAAATGTAAAAAAATTTACGTTTAGAGAAAATTCTTTAACTTTCAGCTAAATAATTATTATCCCATCTGTATCACTTAGGATAATCTCTGCTTCAAGAAATGGAAAGTTTACTGAAACTTATTTAAACAACAGGAATGTATTATTTTACATAACACAAATTCAGAGAGACGTGGGGATATAGGTTTTCTAATTAAGAAATTCAATGATAATGTAAAATATGTGTTTTTTTCCCAATATCTCAGGTCTACTTTCTTCGGGCTGATAGCAAGACGGCTTCAGCAGTTACTTAAATGATAATGCCCAGAGAAAGAACAGACTCCATCACTTGCACAATTCTTAGTAGTGAAAATTTTTTTCTAAACATCCCCCCTGCACTAGCAATTTTTTCCTCGGATATTTTGTTGGTGGAAATTGGGTCACATGCTCTTTTGTGAACCAAGAGTTGATAAGAGGAATGAGATTGCTTTTAGAACAATAAGGTTTATACTTTGGTTGGAGCTGAAGTAGCCTCTCTACTGCTCATGGCCAATTCATGAAGAGTAGCTATCTGAACAAAGCTGGAGATTCTGAGGAATGAATATTAGGAATAAATGCTGGGTGTGCAAAAGAAACAGAACAATGACCAAAAAAAGAATTCCCACATTGTTCCTTATTTACATATGTAAGTAAGGATGAATGTCATTTAGGCATCAAGTAATTAATATTAACTGAACACGGACTATTTTTAAAATAAAATACCATGTTTTATTAAGTTAATTTTTTGTAAAGAAGTTAGGGAAATTATTATCTCCATGTATGTATTTCTGCACCCTCAAGCTAACTTTTCGGGGCTCTGGATAATGGGTTGTATTCAGAAAAGAGAATAATTAGGGAAGTTGAGAAAAGAATTGATGAAGACATCAAAGTCTATGGTTAGAAGTTTCGATTTTATTGAAGAACCATTGTAAACTTGATTTGGAGTGAGTATAGAGTTGTGAAATGGAATTTTATGAACTAAATACCTGAGTAAAATGATTCTTGACACTCTTCTTCACCAGAATGACACTTGTTAATTCCACATATCTGAATCTATCTTTGGCTTCAATTATTGATTTTCATCTTCTAATAAGAAAAAAGTGAACTTTTGAAAACTGACTTCCTGATTCCATTTTCCCCTCTCTCACTCACTTGACAGGAACAAAGAAGCTAAATTCAGGTGACATGGGTTCATTTCATACTCTGCACCTACGTGATTGGATCTGGGAAGATCCTTTGTGTAATCTGAAACTCAGTTTCCACATATGTAAAATGAATATTTAAAAACATATTACACAAAATAAATGATAATTTCACTTTTCTTCTCTGAAGTGCTAAAATGAAAAATAATTTCTTCCTTGTGTCTCCATGTCTCCAAGGTTTTTTTAATATCTCTGGTAGAGTTTTTCTTACATAAGTATTTTAAAGACTATTTTCTTACATAAGTATTTTAAAGACTATTTATTTTTCTGACTTCACTGGATTTGTTTATTATTCTGAATTCACTGGATTTGTGAAGAAAATTTATGTCACACACATATATAATTTCTCATTATATGAGACATAGCAGATATTTAATAAATTCTTGTTCGGTTACAAAATTAACAACATAAGTTTGTCTAATCAACATATCAATACGTATTCGTACATGCCAAGATGAAAGTACTCAAAATATTGATAAATCTTAAGTTCATTTATTTAGGATCACTTTAGAATGTATTTTATTATTTATTTATAAACACTTTTATGAGTTGCAAAGATATAGTACACTAAACAGGGCTTCAGCATTGTTTATCTGTTTTCTGAATGTCAACTCTAAAATCTTCCAAAACTTTTGAAAAATATATTCTTAAATTCATCCATGTATTATTTTTCTGAAACACATATTCTCCCCGAATGCTCTACAATACTTTTATTTGATTTCATGAAATCATATATTGCTTAACTTTATAATTAATACAGTGTAAAAATATAAAATAGTCTCTAACAGAATGCAATATATCTTTCAATATATCTTTCAAATTACAAACAATAGTGCCCAGAGGATTCTCTGTGCTCCAACATAAATGGAATTATACAAGTAGCAATAACTATGATTGTTCTGCAAATTAGAAAGAGCGAAAATATCACAAACCTCAAGAAATGGCACAGAAAATGACCATTTCTTTTTCCATTTAAGCCTTCAGGGGACAAATCAAATGCAAGCTCTAGACTCATTTTACAGTGACTGTAATGTATTATTTTAACTGCTGGGAAAAACCTATGATTAGATTTAGCTGAACATCTACAGCCATAGTGAGTATAATAATAACAATAGTGTTTCTGTTTGAATTTGTGCTAATTATTGAAGAGTGCTTTAAATTACAACACTAATGTTCTCTAATATTGATTTCTTTTTTCTTTCTTTCTTTTTTTTTTTTTTTTTTTTTTTTTGCTGGCTGCTTGTCTATTTGCCACTTGGTGCAAGGCACACGGAGACAGTTATGGGTGTCAGGAAGGATCGTGTGTGGCTTGGATAACAAAGAGTGAAGCTCTCAAGTTCCTTTTTGGTATTTTGCTGTTCTGATGTAAAAGAACCCCACTGGCTCTGCTTGCTGCAGCCTGCCTAGGCTATGGGGTTGGACAGGGGGAGGGGAGGAGCTTAAAAGAGTCTTGCGCCTCTGGAAGTCGGGTGGCTGGTGGTGGTCACTCAGGATGGGGCCCGACATTGGGTTTGCTATTCTGGCTACCAGGCGGCTTGCTTGTGACTTCCCGAGCCAGGTCACAGGTGATCATGCTGCTGGAGGCCTGGAGGGATTATGAGTGCTCTGGGGACTCCAACGCTGAAGCCGTGAACCAAACAGTGGACTTCCCCAAAAGGAAACATGCCCACCAGTGACCCGGGTCAGCCTTCGGGAGACCGAGGTGGTAGGGAATGGCTCCCCAGGGTACTCACACTTCCACGGGAGCTCAGATGGTGGCGCCGGTAGTATTCGTGAGTGGCCATGAGAGAGCCGCTAGAGGGGGTGGCTGCCATGTCTTTGTTTGTGGTCTGGTGGAAACCTTGGCTGGCGACCCTTCCAGTGCCCTAGTGCGATCACCGGGACTGGGGTGCTAGGCCATGGAACCCATTTGCAGAGGAGACCGCGGGAGGCCGCTCCATGAGCAAGACATAAATAACAAATTATTTTCTCTGACTTTTGTTTGGATATCAAGGCCAAAAGGATTTTATGGTCAAATATATATATATATATATATATATATATATATGTATATGTATATGTGTATGTATACGTGTATATGTATATGTGTATCTATGCCCCCAAAAATGTATACTCATGACTTGTATTGGTCTTTTGTTATTGGTATATATTATTAGACTTTTAATACAGTTTTTTTCCCTTTTTAAAACAAGTATACATTTTTTTTTGGCACCCTATATATAGGGTTATTCTAATCTATGCTATTGCCTGCTGACACTGGAGAGTTTCTAAACTGACCTGCACCGGGCATCCGTAGCTTCTTTGTGTGGCCTGGGCTTATGAGTAGAATCTAGGCAAAAACCAAATACAGGGAAAAGCAAAATAAAGGAAAAAACAGAAGTTGTGACAAGTGTTTCTGGTTTCAGTGTTTTTCCTAGTTCTGATTACATGCTTGTCCTTCGCTTCATTAGTCATCTGTATCCTTAAAGTAACTCCTCTACTTAACTTAGGTCAAGTTGCTTTCTACTACTTGCAGCCAGTCTGAACTAATGTATTCTCTGTGTCACTTTTTAAAAGAATTACAGGAAATTTAAAATGTTTTGAGCAGTGCTTTGTAGATAGTCGATATTCTTTCTTACAATTGTAATTGCCCATATTTTAGAATGTCTACTGGGTTACTATAAAACTATTTTGTGAAAAAGATTAAAGCTAGACTAGAGTCCTGTCTGGATGTCTATCCTAAAATTACCAGCAGTAAAACAGACTGTTGGTTGCTAGAGATTCCTCAATGCCTTAAAATTGGCATTGAAATGCTTGTAGGGAAGCAAATGTCAACATCTCTACCTAGTTTTCCTCAATGACCCTTCTCTTGGGTGATTCATCTTTCAGTTTTATGCTGCTGTTAAGGGATTTTGTGAGACCGGGATGATCACGGTTTTATTTTGTATATTCCACTTTGCAGTGTATGATCTTGAGGTACCTTTAGGATCCCAGGATTCTAGCAATAAGTGAATGTACATGAGTGTGGTGACCCACCAGGAGATTCATGACTCCTGACAGCTAAAACAAATACAGGTCCCCAAAGAATGTAGTACAATAGCAAGTAAGTACACAGCACATACCAGATGACATCCAAAATTACGAATTTGACTTAGTTAAAGATTTGTTAGGGATCTATTATATGGCAGATGGTGTCTTAGCAAATATAGTTTTAAAGATGACTATTAAGAACAGTTTAAGGACCTCATGATCTAAATGGGGAGACAGATAACAAACAGGAACAGAAAGCAATGCATCAATTGTGATAAAGGTAATGAGAACACACACAAAAAAGGAATCAGTTGCTGGTAGTCAACATTAAGCTGATTTTTAAATGAAAGAATTACACTTTTTTTATCTGCTACTCCGTAGTTGTATGTTTTTGTTCTGCCCTCTAAAGTTCCTGCTTTTTGGAATAAAGTGGTGTTTTCTGCATAGGTCTGATGCATTCAACTGATACATAGATAAATACCAAAAGTATATGCTAGAAGTCTTGAAATAACACAGTGGAGCAATAATTGGATTCGAGTGTATAGAGTTTCTATTTTTTTGAATATATGATGTTGTGAAATGCTTTGCCTCATTAGACTATGCATATGAGTAACTTTTATAAAAATATAAATACATTTTTAAAGGAGAGCCAAATAAATGAAAATTGAGGAGTTAAGTAACAAATCAGAACAAGACGTGCCAGGTAAAAACCAAAAAAAGAAAACTATTTTTGGTTATCCTCAGAATGTTGACAATGATATTGACTTCTTATATGGAATGAGAAGTCAACACATATTGTTTCTCAAAGAAAGGTACTCTCAGAAGTCTATAGGACACAGATTGGATTTAATTATAGTAGTAACATTTCTCTAATCAACATACACATACATCAGGATTTTAATAAGTGTAAGTTATCCAAGTTAGATAATTAAAAAAATAATTGATTTGTGAACAATTCAGTCTAATTAAACTTTTATTCATTTGAATAAAAGTAAAGCTAAGATATCTAGAAACCAGAAATCTTGTGAATAGTAGAGATGTATGATGAATAAAAAAAACAAATTGAAGTAAATCAATTAGACCAATACAACCAGATTTTTGGAATAAATTATTTTTAAATGTTTTTTACTCCATTTAAAATTGGAGATTTATTTTTTTTGACACTGGTATCTATCTATTCAGATAAACCTAATTTACAAAACTACCAGGATTCATCTATGGGGGAAAAAATCTATAAAATTACATGAGTTAATTCTGCTCTAGAAAGGAATACAAAATTCCGAGTCATTACAATAGTTTATGTCCAAAAATTAATGAAATATAAAAAAGCATTAATGTGACATGTTAGTATAAAATAATTTTAAGATCAACATACTGTCACTTAATAAAAAATAATTTAGTTAACCATCAAAGTTGATTTCTTTTGTTTTACAAATGTGTTTCTACTTTCTTCTCATACATTAATTTTCTTTTCATATCCTCCCACATAAAACATACAGCAAAATCTAATAAAACAAACCCTTTCTTCATAACATGGATGGGTTAGAAGTAAAATTATTTAAATGAGTAAAATAACTTTACCCCATTTGCCAAGTTTTAAACATTTTCTTACATCTACTTTTTAAGAATCAGTGCTCATTTCGTATTTATATATACCATAGATAATCCACTGAGAGATATGCTTTAATCTAAGAATTTACTTCTATGCAGCTCATGAATAATAATTTTTTAACATTACTATAATGACAATTTGTCTAGTAAATGAATGCTAACCTATGTGAAACAATTTTAATGTTGCTCTTTAATCTCTTTGTCTCAGTTGTGGTAAGGGAGATAAGAATGTAGCTATCCGTTCCTTTATTCCTGTGGTGGATATACCTTAGGATGGTCTCCATGATTTTTAAAACCTAGTATTCACCTTTCAAATGTAATGGAAACTGTGATCGGCTTCTAACCAATTGAATATGGCAAGGGTGATTGGATATCACTCCTGTAATTATGTTAAGCAATATTGCAAAGGTGAAGGGATTTTTCGGATATAATTAAGATCCTTAACCAGTTGACTTTGAGGTAATCAAAGTAGAAATTATCCTAAGTGGGTCTCACCTGATCAGAGGACCTAGGCCTTCTGAAAGGCAAACAACTCCAAAAGGGAAAGAATGTTTCTGTTGATGGTTTTGAAGAAGTCAGCTGCCCAGGAATTTTACAGTCTCAAAGAAATTAATTCATTCGGCCCAAGCCTGGGAGAGCTTGGAAACTGATCCTTTCCTAGCTCAGCTCCTGATAAACATACCTTACAAGACCCTGAACAGGCGACCCAGTTAGACTAGGCTTACACATCTGACCTACAGACACTGTGAGATAATAAAATAAATCTTGTGTTAAGCTGCTAATTTTTTTTTTGTAGTTTGTTACACAGCATATAAAATTAATACAAAGTCTCTTACAAAAAACTTGTGAAAACAGACCAGATGCCTTACATTTCCAAAGCAACCTTAAGCTTTTAAAATGAAATATTTTAATGCTTCATCAATCCTTACTGTAATGTCAAAACAGTATATTTTTGCTGCTAGGCAACCACTTTCCTTAGTAATTTCTGCTTAGAAATGTTTAATGTTTTCAGCTCTTTTTCATTGTTTAATGCATGTTGGTCAAAAAAAAAAAAAAAAAAAAAAGACCAGGAAAATTAAGAAAAGGAAGCTATGGGCAGAACCTCCATGGTTTCCATTCACATTTCTTTGCCCTTGCCTAAATAAATTAATTTCTGACTATTTCTTGCTATTTGTCTCCAATTCATAGCACATCCCACAGTCCATTTCATTTTGATTTCACTGTTTCTGCCACATCAGTTAGACTCTAATGGAAAGAGGTTACATAATATTATTTTACTGTTTGTCAACATAAATAAATTCCATCAGTAAATGATAGGATATTCCAGGCAGGTCTGTATGCTAATCAGACTGACCTGATTTTTGAAAACTATGTTGGTTTCTAACCATGTGAATTTGGAAAAATTGCTTAAGATTTGTGAACCTCCATTTTATTATTTTTTAAATAGGGAAAACAATGCCTTTGTCATATTGGTGTTGTGATTCAAATTCACAACATATTTAGCAATGTCTGGCACATATTAAGAGCTCAATATATAGTAACCATTTCTAAATACTATTTATCAACTGGGCTTGGCTCCCCTCTCCCTCTCCTTCCCTTCTCCTGCTCTCTCTAAGTAAAGAGGTACATTTAATTATCATAGTAATTATCATAGTAAGGACGCAAGATGAACTTCTTTATTCCTGTTGTATAGATGAGGAAATTGAATCTAAGGAAATTAAGGGCCTTCCAAGTTTACATGAATAGTGAAGGTCACAACTAATAAATGAACCTAAGCCTTTTTAATTCCATTTTCATACCATTTTCATTCCAATTGTTTCATTTGTGACCTGTCAACATCCTGAGGCTATAACAATGGAGCAATCTATTTCCAAATAATATTTAATTGTAGAAAAAAAGAAAGAACACATCCTAGGGAAGTTTTAAACCCCTGGTAATTTTTAAACTTAAAATATTTTGGGACCATATATGTCATTGGGTTCTGTTAAATGAGAAACAGATTAAATACATTGAAAAGACTAATTCAGATCATGAAATCACCTAATGTTTATTTGCTGTTAACACATCAGCATAGTTCCACATATACTTGCGTTATTTTAAATAACTCCTTAAAAATATAGTCTTGAGGAAAAGAAATGTGACAAAGAGAAGATTTGAAATTTACTGCGTATAATAGACTTGATTTATAGGTTCACAGAAAAACTGGGTGGAAAGTATAGACATTTCCCATATAACCCATGCCCTGAAAACCTCCTTCACTATCAACATTCCCCATGAGAGAGGTACACGTGTTATAATTAATGACTCTATGTTGGCATATTATTGTCACTTGAAATCCATACTTTACATTAAGGTTCAATCTTGATATGGTACATTCTATCAGTATTGACAAATGTATGACATGTAGTATCATACAGAATAGTTCCACTGTACCAAATATGCTCTGTACTCTGTGTATTCAACATTCAACTCTCTCTTCCTTTAACTCCTAGAAACTACTGATCTTTTTTACTGTCCATAGTTTTGTCCTTTCTAGATGTCCTTTCTAGATGAAATCATCCAGGAGGTAGCTTTTTCGGATACTTTCACTTACTAATATGCATGTAAGTTTCTTCTATGTCCTTTTAAGCCTTGATAGCTCGTTTCTTTTTAGTGCTGAATCATATTCCATTCTATAGATGGACCACACTGTATTTATCCATTCACCTACCAAAGGACCCCTGGGTTGCTTCCGAGTTTTGCAATTATGAATAAAGCTTCTGTAAACATCCATGTGCAGTTATTTGTCTGGACATAAATTTTCAATTCCTTTAGTTAAATATTAAGGAATATAATTTCTGGATCATATGGTAAGAGTATGTTTACTTTTGTAAGAAACCCTCAACCTGTCTTCCAAAGTGCTTATACCACTTGCACTCCCATCAGCAATCAATGAAAAGTTTCTCTTGCTCCACATCCTCTCGACATCCTCACCAGCATTTGGTGTTGTCAGTGTTCTGGATGTTGATCATTCTAATAGGTGTGTAGTGAGTGGCATCTCAGTTTTAATTTGCAATTCCCTAATGATGTATGCTACTGAACATCTCATATGCGTATCTTCTTTGCCAGATGTATATTTTCTTTGGTGAGATATTTGTTTAGGTATTTTGATCATTTTTTAATCAGGTGATTTATATTTCTTATTGCTGAGTTTTAAGAGATCTCTTTGTGTATTTTGAATAACCATCTTTTATCATATATGTCTTTTGCAAATATTTTATGCTGTTCTTTGATTTGTGTTCTCAGTCTCTTCACAATTGTCTTTCACAGAGAAAATGCTTCAAATTTCAATGAAGTCCAGCTTATCAATTATTTCTTTCGTGGGTCATCCCTTTGGTGGTGTATCTAAAAAGGTATCACCATTCCTGAGATCACTAGGTTTACTCTACTAGAAGTTTTACAGTTTTGTTTTACATTTAAGTGTATGATCCACTGTGAGTTAATTTTTGTGAAGGGTGTAAAGATTGTATATAGACTCATTTTTTGAATATAGATATCCAGTTGTTTTAGCACCATTTGTTAATAGGATTATCATTTCTCCATTGTATTGCCTTTTTTCCTATGTCAAAGATCAGCTGACTGTATTTATCACGGTTTATTTCTAGGCTCTGTGTTCTGTTCCATTTATCGATTTGTCTATTCTTTCACCAGTACCACCCTGTCTTGATGACTGTAGCTTACATCATTTCTTATAGTAAGTCTTGAAGTTGGGTAATGCTAGTCTTCTGGCTTTGTTCTGCTTCAGTATTAAGTTGGCTATTCTGGGTCTTTTGCCTCTTCATATAAACTTTAGAATCAGTTTGTCAATATCCACAGAATTACTTGCTGGGATTTCATTGGGACTGATTTGAATCTACAGATGACATTGGGGAGAACTAACAATATTGCATCTTCCTATCCATGATCATAGAATATCTATTTATTTAGTTATTTGATTCCTTTCATTGGTGTTTTATAGTTTTGTTTTTTTTTTAAATAAATCTTGTACATGTTCTGTTAGACTTATACTTATGTAAGTATTTTATTTGGGGAGAAGGAGATGTTAATGTGTAAATGGTAATGTATTTTTAACTTTAAATTGTACCTGTTCTTTGCTGGTATGTAGAAATGTGATTGACTCTTGTATATTAATTAACCTTATATCCTGCAAACTTATTCTAATTACTTATTAATTCCAGGAGATTTCTTTTTTTTTTTTATCTTTTCAGTTTCCCTATATAGAAGACCATAGAAAACCATATTATCTGAAAACAAAGACAGCTTTATTTCTCCCTTCCCAAATTGTATATTTGATATTTCTTTACCTTTTCTTATTGCATAAGCTAGAACTTGCAGTACAGTATTGAAAAGGAGAGATAAGAGGGAACATCCTTGCCTTGTTCCTGATCTTAACAGGAACATTTTGAGTTTCTCACCATTAAGTATGATTTTAGCTATAGATTTTTTGTAGATGTTTCTTATTAAGTTGAGGAAGTGTTATCACAGACTTACAGCGTCCACTTGCCTGCACGTATCCAATCCAAATAAGACACAAACAGGAGATTTCAGCAAAGAAAATAGAGGTTTATTTAAGGAGTTGGCGCCAAACCCAAAGACACAGGTGAGCCAGCGCTCTCAAATACCTGGCTCCCAGATGGCCTTTAATAACCAGGTTATGCAGGGGGAAAATCATTAATTATGGTTGCTATGGCATCGGGGCTAGGGGCTCCACTGACTGGTGGGGGCTAAGGCAGGGAGCAGTTAGCTGGTCACGGCTTCAGGTCCTGGTGTCATGTCAGTCCTGGAATGGTGCTGTCCAGCTCCCAGGGAATGCCGTCGCTGGGGCCGTTCTGCTTTCATGAGTCCAGAGCTGAATCGGAACTAAGGCCAAGGTGTTGTCTTTGTTTGACTAAAACGTTATTCTAGTTGGAGGTTTGGTTATTGTGTCTTGGCCATAGTTGATAGACCTGATGCTTTATTCTTAAATGAATTTGGTGTTGACTAGAAACTCATGTCCGAAGGGGTTACTGATTAAAAGGAACTGACATACAGTATATGCACAGGTAGGAGAATCTAGGGAAAGAATGCAGGTGAGTCATAGTTCTATCTGGCTAAACTAAGTGAGCTTGGGTTAAAGCAAAATGCATGCTAAAGAAATGAAGTTCATGTGCAGTTACAGAAGTTCCCCTTCATTCCTAGTTTGCTCGGTATTTTTTTTTAATCATGATTGGCTGTTGATAAATACTTTATCTGTATCTTTTGATACTATCATGTAATTTTTCTTCTTTAGCCTATTTATGTAATGGTTTATATTATTAATTTTGAACCTATTTGTATATCTATGACCAAATCTCACTTGTGATATGTAATTCTTTTTATACATTGTTGGACTCAATTTGCTAATACTTTATTGAGCATTTTTGCTTCTATGTCATGGGAGATATGGATTTGTAGCTTTCTTTTTCTTGTAATACCTTTTTTTCTGGTATTAGTATTAAGGTAACGTAGGCCTCATAGAATTAATTAGCAAATATTCCTTCTGCTTCTATCTTCTAGACAAGATCGTAGAGAATTGGTACAATTTCTTCTTTAAATGTTTAGCAGAATTCACCAGAGAACCCATCTGTGGCCAGTGCTTTTTGTTTTCAAAGGCTATTAATTATTGCCTCAATTCCCTTAATAGATACAGTTCAATTCAGATTGTCTATACCATTTTGTGTGAGTATTATCATACACATTTACAATTAATCTAAGTCCACTTTCCAAAAACACTATACCACTTCACAGGTAGTGTAAGTAGCTTATAGTAACGATATATTTCTAAATTTTCCCTCTCATTCCTTTCATTATTGCTGTCATTCATTTTACTTATACATAAGTATAATTGAATGCATTCTTGCTATTATTATTTTGAATAACCTGTTATCTGTTATATCAGTTCAGAATAAGAAAAATAAAAGTTTTTATTTTACCTTCACTTATGCCTTCTTTGATGTTCTTTCTTTCTTTATGTAGAGACAAGTTTCTGAACTTTATCATTTTTCTTCTCCCCAAAGAACTTCTTTTAACATTGTTTGCAAGGTAGGTTTACTGGCAATAAATTCTATCAATTTTTGTTTGTCTGACAAAGTCTTTATTTTTCCTTCACTTTTGAAAAATAATTTTATAAGGTACAGAATTCTAGGCTGAGGGTTTTTTCTCTCAACATTGTAAATATTTTACTCCATTCTCCTTGCTTGCATGGTTTCTGAGGAGAAATCAGCTGTAATTCTTATTTTTGCTCCTCCATACATGAGGCTATTTTTCCTCCACTCTGGCTTCTTTCAAAATTATTTTCTTTATCTTTTATTTTCTGAAATTTGAATATGATATGCCTAGGTGTAGTTTTTCTGGTATTTATCCTGCTTGATATTTGGAGCTTCCTGCATCAGTGGTTTGGTATCTGATGTCAAGTTGGGGAAAAGTCTCAGTCATTATTGCTTCAAATATTGCTCTGTTTTTTCTCTCTTCTCCTTCTGATAGTCTTATTATGTGTATGTTATACCTATTAATAAACAAAATTTAACTGAGCAAATTTGAAAATCTAATTGACTTTATTAAACAATTCACAAATCAGGCAGCATATCATCTAGGAAGCAGAGAGATCTCCAAGAGGTTATACGAAATAGAAGACTTTTATAGAAAGATGGGTGGGACAAGGAAGTTATCATCAAAGAAAAATGAAAGTTCATTGGGGGAAAGTAAGAGGTCAGGTGAGGATGGTTTCTGATTGGCTGAGCTGCAGTGTTCCCATTGGCTCGGCTTATTGCTGGACAAGAAGAAAATCTTCCTTCCTCCTGCTGGCGTAGTAAAGTAGTTTCACTTCTGGTTGGGGTCTGTTGCTGAATGAACTGAAGCTGTAATTGACATTGTTTTTCTGTTTGGGGTGATTGACAAGTGGTAGAGTGTGAAAGTTCCCTCTACAGGTCTCCCCCACTCCAATTTTAGTGGCTTTCCTTATTAATTTTTACACACCTTTGATAGTTGTCATACAGTTTTTGGCTATTCTGGTGTTTTTATTTTTATCTTTTTTCTCTTTGCTTTTCTGTTTTAGAAGTTTATATTGACATATCGTCAATGTCACTTATCCTTTCCTCAGCCATATCCAGTTTACTATAATCCCATCAGAGGCATTTTATTTCTGTTACAGTGTTTCTGATCTCTAGCATTTCTTTTCTTATACTTCCATATAATTTCCATCTTGCTGCTTACATTACCCATCTGTTCTTGCATTATGTCTACTTTTTCCATTAGAGCCCTTAGCATATAATTAGAGCTTTTTAAAATTCATGGTCTGATAATTCTAATATTCTCACCTTATCTCAGTCTGGTTTTGATGCTTGCTCTGCCTCTTCAAACTGTTTTCTTTTTTTCTTTTTAGTATGCTCTGTAATGTTTTGTTGAAAGGTGGATGTGATGAACTGTGTAAAAGTAACTGTGGTTTATAGACCTTTCGTGATGTCATGGTAAGGTGTGGGGAGAGGGCAAGAGTTCTATGATTTGGTGTCAGTCCTTTGGTGAGCCTGTGTCCCTGCACTGCTTCTCGGTATGACCCCTCCCTCCCTAGGTGGGACAAGATTGTTAGAGAGGGCTGGAGTTGGGTATTTCTCTTTTCCCAAGTGGCAGGTTGGAGTTAGGTAGTTCCCTTCCCTCAAGTCGGTTAGGCTCTGATAAAAATCCAACAGGTTAGGCTCTGGTAAAACAGTTTTTCCTGAGGGAAGGCCTTATAAAGAAAAACAGAATACTCTGGCGTATTTCAAAATGGTTACTGTCCTCCTGCCCCTCCTTGGAAGCATGAAAGGGTTTTCTCTGCTCATCACTGTGATAATCAAGTAGAGCTCCTGGAGACAAAACTCACAATTATGTAAGCCACTCCGCACACCCATGACAGGGATCCCCCTGGAGTTTTTAACTCTCGGAGTTATTTACACTGAGTCTCTGGCAATTTGTCAATTACAATTAAGGCTTTCCTACCCTGGAACTGGTTTTCGTGGAGGTTTCTGTTTGTGTGTTCCTGCTACAGTAAGTTGTGATTCTCTCTGTTTGCCTATCTGTGTCTCCATTTTGGGGGCAGTGGTTTGACTTGTGACCTCACTTCTCAGACAGAAGTGTTCTTTATTTTTCAGTTCGTTCAGATTTTTGCTTGTTTTATGATAGAGTGGCCACTTCTACACTCCTCACATGCCAGATCAGAAAACTGAAAAATAAAACTTCACTAATTTTTAATAATTGAACACTTTAAAAATAATATTTTACCACTAAGCAATAGTGATCATTTTAACATTTTATGCAGAATGAGTTCCTAACTAACCTCAGAAATTTAGAGATACCCAATATCAGTCTTTCCCATTTCATTGTTTCCCAGCCTACCAGCAATTTTTGGAAAAGAAGTATACACTTAGCTCACGGGACTGAACAAGTAGTAGACAGACAGAAAAGGAGTCAAAGTCTCCAGTGTCCCCATTCTACTCTCCCACCCCTTGATCTGAAATTAAAGAGTTTCAGGCTCTGAACCTTCTATCCAGGATGCATAGGATTAGTAGTCCTGGCTGCATATGGCCCCTGTTTTCAGCTGTTGGCTTATGATAGTTCTAGTAATATCTGAGTACCTTAGAGATGGCTTAGCATCCTTTCTATAATAGTTGGCAGCATTAACCTCCCCCCTAAGTCTGTCCCTGCCATACTCTTCCTACCCCATCCTCATCAGATCATGGCTGCTCTTCAGGGAATGGAAACGAGAGACATTTATGTCTGTAGTATTGCTTCAGGGTATTCGATTTCACATTACTAAAAACCAAGTATTTCTCTAGCCAGATCATAAAAAAACATACAGAACAATCTATTCTTCATTGCGTACTTGGAGGCACTCCTTTGAACCCAGTACATTAATATCATTATGATTTCTATTTTCAAAGCCTGGGTAGGGACACAAATAGAAAAAATGCACGTAATAATACTACGTAGAGGGAAAAATCCCCTAACACTCAGACATAATATTTCTTTCACTTTCCCTCATCCCAAGTAGAGTTAGATAACCAGAAACAGACCTTAGGTAATTTTCTTTATAAATTATTATCAATATCTTAGTATGATAACTTGAGTAGCTATTACTGCTTTTTAAAAAACAGTGGAACAAGAGACGTGTGACTGTGGAGCTGCCCCAAGGTAACAGAATAGGTGGTAAACTTGGCGCTCAAGTCCAGATACTAAGAATCTAAATTCTGTGTAATTTCTACTGTTTACTGATTTACTAACACCAAGTATCTTCTCCTAAGAGTATAGTGACCAAAACGCATGTTAGTAGGTGGCTGTAAATATAGGTGAAAAGGTGAATGCATTGAAATACAACATTTAACGTTTATACAATATACTCTTGTCTACATTACCATAGCACTGTATACGTACATCTCTTATTACACTTTTTATATTATGATATATTTATGATATAATTTTTCTCACATACTGTGAGACAAAGCATGGAACTAGAAACAAATGGGATATTCACAAAAGAAATACGGACAATGAATTTATTAGAACTGGAAGTAATTGCTTCTTATTCTGATACTTTGCATAGAGGCTGGCACAGAGTAGATGCTCAATAAGTATTTGCTAAAGCTCATAAATAGTAATCATCATGACAGAATATAGCCACAAATGCAAAGTCTAGTTTGTTGAATCAAAAGATTTACAGAATAATCTTGACTCTCCTTTTGAGTCTCATGACATTATCTTCTTGTCACATAGGATGAGTAATGTTCATGAGTTGAGTTAGATATTTGTACCCTTTCAGGTTAAGAAGTTAAAACAAATAAACTTTGTTTTAAATGCATTTATATATAGGATTCAAATATGTTTTGGCACCTCAGTCTTCTTCCTAGTCCTGGAAAACTTAGTGTCTTAAACTTCCAAAAGTAATTAAGCTATAAAAGTTAAGTAATTAAAAACTTCTGTACAAATTTTCAGTAATGATTAAAAACATAATATTCAATTCAACAAAAACATTGAACAGTTATTTTATATCAGCCATGATATAAAACTATAAAACAATCTGGTTGCTGAAAGAGGCATTCGTCTTTATGGAGTCTATAAATTCATTCACAAATGTAGACTCAGAAACTGCCCTTATAATAATGCAAAACATTATGTAATCTAGGGCCCAAAGGCACTAATGTTCAGTATACAATCTAGCACCCAATGCTACAAATAGAAATGTTATTGAAGATCACAGACATGAGAGATGGGATTGAGAAACCAGGGAGAATTTCTGGAGGTTAAAAGAATGAATTGTATTGTCATTGTGTTAGGATACAAACTGATAGAGGAAAAAGACATGTTTTAAGCAAAATTTCAACAACAGTAAGAGGTGCAGACAAAGCATGGAACTAGAAACAAATGGGATATTTACAAAAGAAATACGGACAGTGAGCTTTTTAGAACTGGAAGATTATGTCAGAAGCTTAGCTAAAGATATATTTGTAGAGTGTCGCTTCCAGCGCAACACAGGCAGTGAGAGAATGAGAAGGGGTGGTGAAGGGTTAAGAAAGAAACAAATCAAGAAAGTTATGAAACAGGGGGCCAAGGGTCTCCCAGCCTCAAAGGACTGAGAGCCCCGAATCGGGCTGCCTTCTGGCTTTTACTGAGATACACACAAGGAAGTAGTATTGTTTTCTCCACGGTCTGTGAGTCTCATACATCATACCAGAAAACTGATTCAAATCAATCACCCTTGCCTGCAAACAGCCGGAATAGAAAGTCCCATGATGTCTTAACAATTATGGTATGTGCCTCCCCAGGGACAAATCCTTTATGCTAAAACTTATTGTTAAGAATGGAAGGAGAACTGATGTTATTACATCATTGACTCACTTCCCAACCAGGTTGTGGGAAGGAATACAGGCAGAAGCTCTCCTTAGCTGGGGGAAGGTCGGGGGCTGTGCCCACCTCTATCGACCCCATGCGTTCTCTTGGTGGTCCCCACGCGGTTCCGCCTGGCTTGGGTTGTTCCTCCCGTGAGGAATCCCGTCATTGGCTGACCAACCATCTTTTGGGGGCCGAACAGAGAGACATGAGGTGTAAGCACAAAGGTGAAACAAAGTCCCTGAAAGGAACAGTCTCACAGACTCTTCTTTCTTCAGGGATAGGCACGAGGGGACAGATGGTTAGGCTGCTGTGTGACAACAGTAGAGAAACAGTGAGGGCCATTTGTAGAGAACCTCAGAAGCTAGTAGAGCTTTCTGTTCAAATCCTTTACATAGTTCTCCTTTCACTACCTGATCACGAGTACAGCTCAGGGGCCTGCTCCCAGGACAGTGATGAAAGGAAAAGATGAGACAGTGACCTTGATCTGATTGTCAGGCTTCGTAGTGGCAGGGTAGGCACCTGGATTGTCCCAGCAAGAAATCAGGGTTTATTGAGGCACAGGGAATTGATGCTATATGGTTAATATGACTAACCATACATTAAAGAACATTCTGTCTACATGCTTGTCAGATGTTAGCTTTTAAAAATTATATTTCAATTGAGAACAGAGATTGATTATTAAAAGACAGAAATTAGAACTGTTAGCCTACAACCTGAAATGAAAATGCTCAAGATAAGGAGGGAAATTTGTAATAACCCAAATCATTGGTTGTTATTAAAATTACCACATTGTTCACCATGAAAACAGCACCACAACACCTCAATTGGTTACTCAAAAATAAGCTGCAGCAACCAATCTATGAATGCACAGGCAGTTCTTAGATGCTTCCCGAAAATACAGTTTGTATTATTGTCAGGAAAAAAAATGGACCCAAACATTGTTTTGTTTCTATTAATAATAATTGGATGACATGATCAAAAATCAATCATGCAAATGGTCATAGTTTTCTGGTAGGAAAAACTACCAGGCACTGCTTTCAACTTAAAACGACGAAACAATCCGGACAAGGAACAAATTAAAAAAAAAAACAAATAGGTAACAAATGTTGCTGGAAAGGTCCCTCACATTCTCTTTAAGAATTACCTTGGGAAGTGAAACAAATAATTAGAGGAGAGGGGGATAAAAGATCAATTAAATTTTAGGTTGAAAAGATGAAGCCAAATGTAAAATAGTCTATCAATGAACATGCTGAAATAATGGGTTCTATTTAACATGCAAGTAATATATTTTACTGTATGTTAATGGTTACAATTTGGTCTATGTATCTGTTGGAGGAGGTCATCCAGGGGTTGACCCAAGAGCTGGACCTGGACAATCAGAGGCTCCTCACCCCCTCCCTTGTCCTTGGAATGTACATTCTGCCCACCATTCCCACAGCGGGGTGTGCCGTTTACAAGGATACAGACTTCAGAGTGCAATGTGTTATTGAGACCATCTGGATGGTGTACATGACTGAACCCCGTTAAGGCCTCTTTAAGATTCTGGGGGGCGGGTGTAGGCTTGTGGCTGCCCAAGACAAGCCTCATAGGTAAATTGCCTTGCTTATTAAATTTACCACCTACCAATGTGTGGTCTTCCCCTTTCTTCAGTTACTTCTTGCCCTTTGTTTGCAGTGGTAGCCAGCTTCAAATTTGACCTGGGAAGCTTCTAAGGTTTCAATCCAACACCTTTGTAAGAGTAAAAAGGAGAAATAGGGATTTTGCAGCGTCAGTGATCATTGACTGCAGTATTTATAAAGATATTTCTATGAAGATAAGCCTATTATTTAATCCCTTAGTGGACTAATAACTAGTGTTTCAGAGGGGTTCCTGGAATTAGATCTGTGGACTTCACATCCCAGCTCTGCCACTTATTAGCAGAGAAAAGTTAGTAATGTTATTTAACTACTTTGTGGAAAATGGGAAATTTCCTGATAGAAAATATTAGGTCATAATATTGTTTTTTTGGTTAATATCATTATTTGTTTTTATGTTTTTGTGTATGTGGGGGGCATGCTAAATGAAATAAAGCAGGTAAAATATTAAGCACTGTGCCTAGCAAATTAAAATTGTTGCTGTCATTACCATCAAAACATATTTTCGACAGCCTATGAATTTATCAATGATCTTGGTATGAATTTGGGAAAAATATGGATAAATATTCCTATGGGGCCAAATGTATGACGAATGAAATGGAGGAAGTGCTAGTATGCCCAGCCTTTCACCTGGCCAACTTTACAGGCATTAAAGTCACTTCATCATTCTCTAGAATGCCTTCTCTGCAAAGGCTTGCCTCTTGATTTTCTCAGGTGCAAATTAGATAATAAAATGATAGATTTATAAAAATAATTCTTGGAATATATAGTTTTTTCTAGGCAAATTTAGAAGGAAATGCAGCAGGAACTTTAAAATTTGATTCACTTCACAACACAAATATACGCTTACATTGTCGAAAAAGATCCTGGTCATAATTTTCAAATTCAGTGATACATTGTCCATTTCCTTTAATGAAAAAAAAAATCTTCAAAAAATGGTAAACAGAATACATGAATTAACTCATTGTTTATCTTAATAAAATGACCAATTACAAGTGGATTTTCTTTCATTTTTTGGTCATTTTCTATCAACAATTGCGATGCCCAATGTGAATATTTTTATTGTGCTTGAAAAAAATTGTGGCAATGAAATAAAGTTGGATAGTTGGATGCACTGATATGGTCTTCAAGACTATGTGTTACCTGAAACTATGTGTGATGATAACTAAAGCACCAGTGATACAGTAAAAATCATCAATCTACCTTCATCATTGAAATGTCCCTAAGAGAGAGAAAAACCAATCAGTGGATCAGAGACATTTTTAGTTTATTGTACTACACGAAAAATGTTGTGTCCCGTTGACATCATTCTGGATATCTCTCCTTGGTAAGTGCTCTGAAAAACTTGAAAAATTGTAATGTTTCACACTATCCACTATAAATTAGATTCTGGATGAAAATATTCCCGGGATGCTGGCCTCGCTAGGCTAGTATCAGCACTTTTCAATTAAGTCGTTTTTTTTCTTTCTTTCTCTAGAATGAATACACTGAAAGCTACAGCATCACAACCAATGCTAAAAAAGAAAAGAAGAATATGTTTCATTTTTGCAAGTAAGCAAAACATTTTATGTTGATATAAACACATGTAACTCAATTGTTTTCTGGACTGCCTAGTTCTTGATATTATGGTTAAGTTGCATTTCCGTGAACGCCCATGTGTAATGATGTAGGGTCTTTCCCCTGCTCAGCACCTCTCCGTGTCTCCAGGTTTTTCTGAGAGTTCCTCAATGTATGTCACATGTGCTCAATATTATGCCCCATGAACTATTCTCCTCTGAAGTCCCCTCAAGCCCACATGCCTCTGATGAGACTGCCATCATGGTGACATCACTGTATCTACTGTGAACAGTAAGAGGAAGTAACTGCATCCTTCTTTATTCTTCCAAATCAAGCATGGGAATGGTTTTCTTATTTCTTCATAGTCCAACAACCTCTGGACTGAACATTCAGCAATATTTTTCTAAAGCTTCAGGGATAATAGACAAGGGAAGAGAAAGAAAGAACGAGGGAAAATTCCCGATTGCTACCTGGGGCTATGCTCATTCTCAGCATCACCTGTAAGATGATTCTCTGCTGAGTGTCCCCTGCCCCTGTTACCAAGGACCAGCTCTTTTACCCCAGGGGATGTGCCAAAGATATTTGGTCTTTTGTTTCCAGACTCAAGGACCACAAGATCCAGAGACAGCAAAGTGTCTCATTTGTTCCAGTCTAAAGTCCAACACCCCGGTTTTAGCTTTTGTTAAAAGCACCGGGTGTCTTATTTGACAGTTACATTTGACAGACTATTTGACAGTTATATTCATTACCATTGCCCATGAATTGGCATAGGGCTTTATATTTCTTACGTAATACAGTAAGAGGGTGCTGTTAATGTGTAAATGGCTCAACAGTGTCAAACCCATCATTTCTGCTATTCTTTTAGCTACTTTCTCATGGTGGCTATTAGCTGTCTCAGATACAGAAACGTACATACTTAGAGGAGGAGGATGTATAGAATGGGGACCGCTGCTTCTTCTATTAGGAAAGCAAACAGGTTCCCAGAAGACCTACCCAGAACCCTTTTGCTTATGTCCTATTGCCCCAAACAGTGACATATGGCCCCTCCTAGCTGGGGAGAATGGCAAATCAGTAAAGAGGAAAGAATGCAGGGAATGAATGTTAAGTTAGACAAGAGTATATGCAGAAAATAACAAAGTGCATGGAGCAGTAGGCCAGTCCAGTGCAGGTTGAATTCTGCCAGATCCAGTAGTCCAGTCTCATTATTTACCATCCTTCTACCCAGATGAAATAAGGATCACACCTAACATCCTTTCTATAATATTTACAGTCTTATCTCATGATCTAAGCAACTGCTTAAGAGCTCACACACTTACACAACCCTACACAAGTAGACATATAATTTTTAGACAAAATAGAATTTAAATACATATTTTTTAAAAACACATTTTTGTAAAATAGGGGAACATAATCTGCAGAAATGTACCTCTGACTGTGAAGATAATTGTTACTTCTTTTATGTTGCCTAGAATGAATTCACTTCTTAGTGCCTCAATATCACAAACATTGCCATTTCAAAAGAATGTTTGTAGCTTTATTTTGCTAAAAGCTACTTTAAGATGATTTCAACAACTGCAGAACAGTCTTTTCCAGAGCTGAATTTCTATCTCTTCACTTTTTTGGCACCAAAACCTTTAATATGAGCTAGCATGCTTGTTTGCTATTTATTTTGTTTGTGCCCATCATGGTTTTAATGACAAAATTAAATGACTAACTTTCAGGGAGAAAACTAAGCTTTCTCCAGAAGGAGACACTATTTCTATCTTCCGAAGCTGTTTACTATAAAAACATCCTTGAAAAGATAGTCCAGATAGTCTTGCAGCAATGCAAGAGACCATGGCTGCTTATCTTCCTACAGGTGTCCATATGTTTTGAAATGGATTGTTTTATGTGTGTTTATGACATTCAGGGCTATATAAGTTCCTGGGCACAGAGCAGAGACCACTCTTGCACAGATCAATGGACCATGCTGATAGCAGTGAATAAAATAAATCTTATTTCACAGAGCTAATATTCTAGTGGTAGTGACTAGTGTTAAAAATAATCAAATATATGATAGAAAATCAGATAAAAAAATAAAGCAGGGTAGGGAAATAAAGAAGGAGCCCAGACTGGGTGAAGAGAATGAATATGTTAGAAAGTGTTTGTAGGAAAATTCTCACTGAGAAAGACTCCTCTGAGCAGACACCTAAATAAATTGTAGAGGGGCTATGTAGACATCTAAAATAAAAATGTTTTATAAAAAAAAAAAATCTAAAGTCTGAAGGCAGGGGTCTGCTTGTCATGCTTAAGGAATACTAAAGGACCCAATGTCTGAGATGGATAGAGTAAAAGAGAGAGAAAGAAAAAAGAAGACAGGAGGTAAGAGAGATATATTGAGGTAGCTTATGTAGGGTGTTATGTACGTACCATGGAAAATTCTTTTGATATTAGTCTGAGTGAGATAAGAAAACCTTGGAGAGTTTTGAAAGACGTAATCTGACTCATGATTTCAAATGCCTACTCCCACTGCTTTGCGCAGTCTAGGTGGTAGAAGGGCAAAGGTGGGAAAAGACAAGTTTAGGTAGAGCACAGTAGTCAAAGCTTTATCAGACAGTAGTAAAGGTGATGATTCTGGACACATTTTGAAATTAGAGCTATCAGCATTTATTGATGGACTGAATGTGGGATGTGAGCAAGAGAGAGAGTCAAAGATGATTTCAAGGATTTTCAATGTAGCAACTAGACTAATGGATGAGAAACTCCGGGAAGAAAAAGTTTTTGAAAACAAATCAAAGTTTTGATTTTTTGACATGTCAAGTTTGAACTATTTTTTGTTATCTAAGAAAAGACTTTGCTAAGGAGCTGGTGAGAAGACAAAACAAAACAAAAATACTCCTACCCCTTCCCAATAGGGTATGTGACAATAATGAATGATAAACTGTAATAATAAATCGAAAGCAAAAATACAGCTGTCTTAATAATAAAAATTAGAATGTATTTAAAGAGTAGTCCTGGGTTTGAAATTTATATTCCCAGAAAATTTGTGAAATAGGTTTTTGAAATAAGTATATATTGAGGATATTTTAATTTCAAGTGTTTGTTCTGAGGGTTGGGAAATCCATAAATTAATTGCACATTTTTATTATAAGTTCTAGGGAGTCACAGAATCAAAGGCCATTGAGGGATAAATAAGGAAAATATTATGAGGTTAGATTATTTTGTAAAAGACTATTTCAACAAGAACTAATGAAAATGAGTTTTAGTAGACTAGGTATAATGCAGATCAGAAAACCAAAGCATGCATACATATCTGCATACATTTTTAGATATATATGCCTGTGAAAATTTAGATACATCAATCAGCAAGGTAAATTTGCTTTAAGAAATATACTTGGTGATTTCTTCTGTAAAACAAAAGATGCTCTGAGGAGTGAATGATGATCTAACTAATACACAATAAGGTTATGCTTTAAAATAAAAGTGCAGGGATAAATTCTATTCTATATTAAATGCTATATTGCAATGTACAAGTGTGACAATTTCTAATATTACTCCTATGTTTTAAACTAATACAGGCATAAGAAACTAAGTGCAGGGAACTACTCTAAGGGTTTGAGTCACTTTTCTGGATTTGAAAAATCAAAACGTTGTTTTTTTTTCTAACTCGATAGAAAGGACCTGAAAACTCATTGCTCTTTGCTACTTTTAAGTATTGCAAGTGAAACTTAACTTCTTTTTATTTTCCTATTAAAATCTGCTGTCTCTAAAACATCAGCATAAGATCAGAAAGTCATTAATGATAGTTAGTAAGAAAGGAAAAATGAAGCTTATGTGAAAGAAAAGGGTCATTTTCAAGAATTTGCCATGAAATTTGGTCTAGACATTCATCCCAGTTTCTCAATTGTTTAGACATTAATTACCAGTGTCTCAAGAGATGAGTCAAGATGCAATCTCTATAGACTGTCAGTAGTTTTTCATGTTTTCATTAGTCATTCATCATCAATATTACTAGAGGTAGGGGATATAACAGTGATCAACAGGGTCCTACCTACCTTCAGATATATCCAATGGAGTGATAGGCAAAGAAACAGAATTGCAGTTCACTGAGATTAAATGATTAACTTTGAGTAAGAGATGGGGCATGTAATCCATTCTTGTTCATCAGGAACATGTTCCCAGAGAAATGATATCTGAACTGAGACTTCAATGGTGCAGAAGTTAGCCTGGTAAAGAAGAGTAGTGAGACAGATCAGGCAGGTATGTCATCAGGGCTAGAAAGTCCTTCTTTCAAGTATTCTTATGACTTCCCCCTTCTCATAATTTAACACTGAGCCATCATGGAGGATTTTTCTGACAACTGTATCCATATTTGTCCCACCTAATTCCATTATAGGTTTTTCCTCCATCTCATTACCCTGTCTTATTTTTTTCAGAGCACCTATTTGAAGATAACTTCTTTATTTTTAATTCATCTGCCTTTTCCAAAATTGGAATATAAGTTAGTACCTGCCTTTTGTTTAGTCATCATTGTATTTATATTGTTTAAAACAAATCTGACATGTATGGAGTAAACAAATAGAGGACCAAAGGTGAGAAATAGTTTATTTCTATTGGAGAAATCCAAATAATTACACTAGAATGTCACAGGAGGCACATGGACCAAGATTAGGGTCTTTTCAGTGCAATTAATTTTAACATAAATAAGTTTTTAATCAATGAATTCATACCCTTTTTTCTCTATTGAAAGACATACTGTTGGTTACAATGAAGACTAAGAGGAATGTTGCTGGTTATATGGAGTGTCTTGTGGTTTCATACAAATTTTAGGATTATCTGTTTTAGTTCTGTGCAGATTGCCATTGGTATTTTGAAACAGATTGCATTGAATTTGTAGATTGCTTTGGGTAGAATGCACATTTTTAGCAATATTAATTCTTCCTATCCATGAACACAGTATATCCTTCCTTTTATTTATGTCTTCATCAGTTTCTTTCTTTAATGTCTTATAGTTTTCTGAGTACAGGACTTTTACCTCTTTGGTTAATTTATTCCTAGGTATTTTATGTTTTTTGATGAAACTGTAAATGGGATTGTTTTCTTAACTTTTCAAAGCCACATTGAGAAAGAAGAACAATTTTGGAGGTATCACAGTAACTGATGTCAAACTATACTACAAGGCTATAGTAATCAAAAGAATATAAAACAGACACATAAATTAATGGACTAGAATAGAGATCATAGATATAAACCCACACCTATATCATCAATTCATCTATGACAAAAGAGGCAAATATACGATGGGGTAAAGACAGTCTCTTCAATAAGTGGTGCTGGCAAAACTGGATGATACATGCAAAAAATAAAACTAGACCACTTTTTTACACTATACAAAATAAACTCAAAATAGATTAAAGACTTATGAGGTATGATAAAAAAAATACAGTGAATGTTTAAATTTAAAAAAACAATTACAATAAAAGACACATTGCCATTAATCCTCCTCAAAATACTCCCTCTCACTTCGAATACACTTATCCCATCATTATTGCCACTTTCTGAAGAAGTTCTGGAAGTCGTCTTTTGTGAATGTCTTTAGTTGCACTACTGTGGCTTCCTTGATGTCCTGAATAATTTTGTCTTTGGGGAAGAGCCAGAAGTCGCATGGTACCAGATCTGGTGAATAAGGTGGATGAGGACATACTGTAATGTTTTTATTGGACAGAAATTGCTGTACCAGAAGCGATGTGTGACACAGAGCCTTTCTATTGTGATCAAAATCTACACTGAATGCTGCTGCTGAGTGCCATCCAATGGAAAGACAGGGATCTTTCATATAGGAGGCGGCGCAACAAAACTTAGTAACACTGTGTGACAAATTTCAACTTGTTGGAGCAGTCAGTCGAGTGTGAGTTATGGTTGAGAGAAGGTGTGTTTTAAAGTGTGCCATAAATCATTCTCCATCATGACAATGTTCCGTGTCACACATCGCTTCTGGTATATGACAATTTCTATCAAATAAAAACATTACAGTGTATCCTCATCAACCTTACTCACTGGACCTGGCACCGTGTGACTTCTGGTTCTTCCCCAAAGTCAAAATGTTTCAGGACATCAAGGCAGCCATGACAGTGCAACTAAAGACTCTCACGAAAGAGGATTTCCAGAACAGCCTTCAGAAAGTGGCAAGAACAATGGGATAAGTGTGTTTGAAATAGGGGGAGTATTTTGAGGAGGATTAATGGCTATGTGTCTTTTACTGTAATTTTTTTAACTACAGTTTTTTTTAATTTAAACATTCACCGTATTGTTTGATCACACCTTGTAAATGTGAGACCTGAAACCATAAAACTCCTAGAAGAAAACATAGAGATTAAACTCTTTGGCATTGGTCTTAGTAAATTTTTTTTTGATACATCTCCTAGAGCAAAGACAACAAAAGCAAAAATAAATAAATGAGACTACATCAAACTAAAGAGCTTCTGCACCACAAAGGAAGCCATCAACAAAACAAAAATGCAGCCTACTAAGTAGAAGAAGATATTTGCAAATGGTATATCCATTAAGGGATTAATATCCAAAATACATGAAGAATTCATATAGCTCAACATCAAGAAAACAATCTACTTTTAAAAAGGGCAGAGGACATAAATAGACATCTCTCTAAAGAGAACATACAGATGGCCAACAGACACATGAAAAGGTGCTCAATGTCACTAAGCATCAGAAAAATGCAAATCAAGTAAGATATCAACTCACACCTGTTAGAGTGGCTACCATTAATAAATCAACAAAGAACAAGTGTTGGTGAAGATGTGGAGAAAAGAGAACCCTCATGAACTGTTGGTAGGATAGTAAATTGGTGCATCCACTATGGAAAACAGTATGGAGTTTGCTCAAAAAAATTCAAAATAGAATTACCATATGACCCAGCAATTCCACTACCCCAAAGAAATCCAGAACACTAATTTGAAAAGATAAATGCATCCCTATGTTCATTGCACTGTTATTTACAATACCCAAGATATGGAAGTAGCCTAAGTGTCTATTGATAGATGTAGGTATAAAGAAGTGATTCATATGCATATATACAATGGAATATTACTCAGCCATAGAAAAGAATTAAATGTTGTCATTTGCAACAACATGGATAGACCTAGAAGGTATTATGCTAAGTGGAATAAGTAAGACAGAGAAAGACAAATACCATATAATTTCACTTATATATGGAACCTAAAAAGTAAAGTAAATGAACAAACAAAACATAAACAAACTCATAAATACAGAGAACAAACTGATGGTTGCCAAGTAGTAGGGGAGTTGAGGGGATGTGTAAAAAGGTGAAAGAAGTACAAATTGCCAGTTATAAAAGCAGTCACAGGGATGTAAAGTATAGCATAGGGAATATAGTCAATAATAGTGTAATAACTACCTTGTTTCTCTAAAAATAAGACCTAGCCAGACAGTCAGCTCTAATGCGTCTTTTGGAAAAAAATTAATACATTATATTAATATATTATATTATGTTAGAAGAGACCTGGTCTTATTTTATAATATAATACCAGGTCTTATATTAATTTTTGCTCCAAAAGACGCATTAGAGCTGATTGTCTGACTAGATCTTATTTGGGGGAAACACGGTATGTATGGTGTACATACATAGACGGGTACTAGATTTATCAGGGTGATCACTTTGTAAGGTACATAAATGTCTAATCACTATATTTTACACCTGACTATGTTAACTGTATGTTAAGTGTAACTGAAAAGTAAATAAAAATTTTTAAATACAAAGAAGAATATGGACGGATTAGTGACCAACAATCACAAAGGAAAAAGAGAAGGGCATATTCCATTGAAAGTGAGACTCATAGATTAGAAAAATTAGCAGTTGGTTTATTATATAGTCACTATGATTTACAATTCACCATAATCTGAACTCTAGCTGCATTTTCACAATTATTCATCTGTAAATCTGTTGATTCCTCTATCCCATTCCTATTTATACATGTCAAAAATCTTTCATTTTAAAAGTCAAACAATCTGATGTCTACCACAAAGCCATTTCCTCCTCAGCGTCTTTCCTTAACTATCCCTAAAACAAAGGAAAGTATTCCTTTTTCAGTTGTTTTACAGTCAAGACAACACATAGCAACCCAGATGACACTTAATCCATGTCATATTTTATCTCCCAACATTTGCCTGAAATTTTATATTTTCACATTTTTACCATTGCAATTCATTTTCAGTGTAAATATTTGAAAAACATTTATCAAATTGGATTAGAACACAACTGTTGTGTAATTCCAATATTCTCCAGAGGTTTTCTGCTTAAAAGTAAGCCAAAATAAATGTCATCATTCTAACACCATGAATATCCAAGAGCTATGTAATTTCTGTGATGTAGATAAAAGAAATATCCAAAGGGAATGTATATTTTGGTTGAAATAATAAACCATAAAATCTGGAGGGAAAGGATCATTGAGGACTCTTTGTCCAACACCCTCTTTTTATAGCTGTGGAAACAGAGATCATAAAGGTAGTGAATAGGCCAAGACTCCAGGAATCCTGACTTCCAATTCAGTGGTCTTCCATCCTACAGGATCCAAATATGTGTATGTTACATACAAGGACAGAATTTTTAAATTAACTATGTAATACTCGGATCCAGTCTGAAATTTTTTTCAGATTCTGATTACATTCTCTAACTTAAACTGATTAGTCATTGTCTTTATATACCTTATTTAAGTTTTGTAACTACAGAACTTTCTTTGTCATTTTGGTACTATCATGACATACTAAATTTACTGGAAGAGTTATGGCAGTGGACAAGAGGATATATCAAAAATCCATCACAAGTTAACAATTTTAATTTTTATTCATAGTTTTAAACTGTTCTATTATGACAAATTATAAGGAGATTAAAAAACAAAAGGTATATTGCTTGAAAGATCCAAAATAATGTACCATTAATTTTGTTAAAAATACTAGCCATTTGTCAGTATCTCATTAACATCCTATGGAAAAGATAACAATCTCTGTTTGCATTAAAATAAAAGACATTTTAAAATCAGATATATATGTAGGTATAGATATAGATACAAATATAGATATAGATATAAAAAACATTTTCGTATTTATCACTTGACCATTTGGTGAATTCATATTCTGCTAGTATATGTAGGTGAATATATAGAAAGTGAAAACCAGAATTTAATTAATATCTTTTTTGCTTATTTACTTAATAAATATTTCTGTTAACACAATTGTTATCCCTTTTGTATGAGCTGTTTTCTCCTGTAGAAACTCATGAGCCAAAATATATACTGTGTTCTAAGGAAAGTTTATCAATCAAGTAGTATTACAAAATTTAAGTACTACATTAAAAAATGTATTAACTTTCTGTGGTCATCCAAGTACAATTGTTGTTTCTTCAAGTCGTCTAGCATTCTAGAGCTATCCTTTCTTTTATTATCTAGGTAAAATAACTTGCGAATCTCCAACTTAAAATTTTGGGAAATCTAACATGCTTCCCACTATTTCTATGGCTACTAGGGAGATATTTTCTCTTGTAAGTCCCCTATTATATATTGCTCCTTAGTTCTTAGTTATTTCAGACTGCCTTGTAATTGGATCTGCGAGTTGTTGCTGATATCTTGGTTCTCTCTTATCTTTTTTGAAAAATAGCTTTATTATGTCGTCATTCATATACCATAACATTCTCCCATTTCTTAGTTCTGTTTTGATTAAAAAAAAAAAAAAAAAAAAAAAAAAACACAGGAGAACAAGCTCCTTCTTTTTCCCTAAGGCAACAATTTCTTTGGGCATAGCAGACAGTTACAGAAAGTACTGAATAATTTAAAGCCAAAATGGATGCCAGTTTTCTTTTAGACCTGTGGGCATTCCTGCTTTAGAGAAATCTGGTATCAGTCACGTCTTCTCTAAGGTTCTGGCTTGCCATCTTATTGATGCATGTACTATAGAGAATCTTAGTTTAAAGAACAGAAATATTGGCATTAGCGTTTTTCCTCAATGGCCTCATGTCTGTGAATCAAATTCCAAGGCAGAGCTCAAGATCAAAGAATGTATAGGGAAGAAAATAAAATATTCTACAAGTTTTTTGTTTCACTTTCTGGTAATACAAGTGAGGTTTAAACATGCTGTGTTGAATGCTTTGCCAATATGGTATTTAGAAAGCTTTGCCTAAAGCTGGATTTTCCCCTTTCCATTCGGTGAACAGCGTTTTGAGTTGAATGTTTAGTTACTATTTCTCAAAGAGCCTTCCAAATACCACCTGCACTAGAATTTCAGGAGAGTTTTAAAGAGGTTGATCCCTATGCCCCAACACAAAATCAGGACTTCTGTAGATTTTGCATTTTACTTAAGCACCACAGATAATCCTCATAAACAACAAATTTGGCTTAGTTCATTTATTCTTATTCTTGCTAAATAATTACACATTTTCAAAATATGACTTTATTCATATTCCTTCAAGGTATAAATAGTACTTTCATTGCTAATATTTTCTGTGCATTTTGTTTGTGATTTTTTTTTTATTAATTAAAGTTTACTGGGGTGACAATGGTTAGTAAAATTACATAGGTTTCAGGTGTAAAATTCCGTAATGCATCATCTATGTATCACACTGTGTGTTCACCAGCCAGAGTTAGTTCTCCTTCCATCACTGTATATTTGATCCCATTTACCTTCTCCCTTCTTACCCTCTGGTAATCACTAAACTATTGTCTGTGTCTATCAGTTTTTGCTTATTTGTTTGTCTTGTTCTTTTGTTGCTTTCAGTTTTATATCCCACATATCAGTGAAGTCATATGGTTCTTGACTTTTTCTGTCTGACTTGTTTCACTTAGCGTAATAATGTTTGTGATTTCTGTCTTCAGTCAACTTAACTTTAAAAGAAAAGACAGTTGAAACAATCTTTCCATTATTTTTAAGATTTAAAGCAAACTCTGGGATTTAACCTGATGACTATTAAATTATTTTCTATACTATTTTACTTTTACTTTGAGTTTAATGTTCTTCAAATGATTTTAATATACCAAAAATTATTTATTGACTTCCCCACTATTTTTTATGTTCTCTTATTTTCATGCAACTTTAAGTATTTTTACATGTCATTATTTTTTAAATAATCTTTTCAGTGAAAGTTTTACCTATTCATTGGTAAAATTGAATAAATTGGTAAATTTGTTGAGAGACATTTGAGTGTTTCCAGTTTTTGACCTTTAGAGATAGCATTGTGATAAACATACTAGTTAGTGTATGTTAATTAGGAAATGTATGTTTGCATGTCTTATGCATATATTCCTGACGGTGAAATTACAGAATGATATGGGAGGCACATGTCTGGATGTAGTCAATACTATCAGTTTTCCAAGGTGGCACCTATGGGAATTTCAGTTGCTCCCTTTCCTTACCAACACTTTTCCTTTTAGCCATTCTGGAAGATTGTGAAGTAGAATTATAATGGGATTTTCATTTTCATTTTTCTGATGACAAAGAAGTTGTGGATCTTTTGTGCACTTACTGTTGATTTGAATATCTTTTTTTGAGAGTGATCTCTTCAATATTTGCTCATCTCTTTGTTGATTGTTAGTATTTTTCTTATTTTTAACATGACTCCGCAATTAATTAATTCCTATCACTACATAATATTTTTGTCCAAATAACTCAATGTTTTGTGGTACATTTACTTCCTTATGTTAATTTTGAAAGGATATCTATATATATGTACACACACACACACACATATATACATACATATATATGAATAGAGATATATAGATATACATTTAGATATATGTATCTTTAAAGAGATTGAAAAAATTATGAAAACTTAATCTCCTTATCACTACTGATACCATGTTTTATTTAACTCTCCAAATCAAATTTTTCTGAGCTGTCGCCTTATGTCAGTGTTGACTGATATATCTGAAAATGACAAGATTTAGCAATATTATTTTTAAAAGACTTGTTAATCTGTTATTCCTATATGTGTAACTAAGAATTGGCATTTATGGTTATTGCTGTGTATGTTTAACTCATACTTTTATTCACTGTGCTAGCACACTTCAGTTAACTATAATACATTTTAAGGAGTCCGTCTTAATTACTCTATTGGCTTTTCACATATATGTCTTTGCATTGTTATTATAGTGCTTGCTGAAGACACTGCAATAGGTATCAAAATTTTCACATACTACTTAGAGTTGATTTTGTACTACTTAGTGAAAAATATAACACAATTAGCCTGGTTTCCTTTGTATTTATTTATCTTGTTCGGAGTTTGGTGTATTGCTTCAATATGTAAATTCATTTCTTTCACCAAATGAGAAATTTTTGAAAATAATTCTCTAGTATTTGTTCCATTCTATTTTTTGTCCACTTTGATTTTGACTCTAATTACACATTTTAACCTCTTTGATATCGTCTTTCAAGTTTCTGAGCCACTGTTTATGTTTTAATATTTTTCTCTGTTATTAAAATTGGATCATGTCTATTGATGTTTCTTTAATTTCACTGACTCTTCTGTCATCTCCAGTCTGCTTTTACACCCATCTGATAAATCTTTTATTTTTGTGCTCAAATTTACTGTATTTGCATTCATTGCAGGCTTATTTTTCTTTCCATCATCGTTAAAGCAGCCTTTTTATCCTTTTCTGATAATTCCAACATCTGGGTCACCTCAGTGTCTCCGTCTGTTGATTATATTTTCCATTTAGAATGAGTCACATTTTCCTTCTTCACACTGAAGGAACTTTGGATTTTGAATGTTATGTTGTGAAAACTTTTTATTCTACTATATTCCTCTGAAGTATGCTTATATTTTTGTGTTAGTAGGCAATTAACTTGGAGAGACACAAATTGCTAAACTGGTCTTTACAGCTTAAAAGTTGGTTAAGATATTTTATCTTTAGTTGAATCCTTTTCATTATGTTCTGGGCATGTCTAGTTCAGGATTTCAGCTGGAGACTTAGCAGTCTATACACTGATGGTTCTCTTCTGGCTGTTTCATACCCCGGATTGACCCCTCCCTTTCAGTGGCTATTACCACCCTGTTCTCTGTTCTCTGCTTTCTCAGACCATAAAGATGGCAGAACCTCTTTAGAATTTTAATCGCCTAGCACCATGTAGTAGCCATAATTTGTCCTTCGGCCAAAGCTTATACAACAGGATACTCACCCGATGTCATTTCTTCCTTCCAAGTATCAACTTCCCTTCAAGATATTCTCTCTTTCATTTTTAGTGAAATTGTGCATTTTAAAGGCTTTTATTTGAAGACAGTTTTGTAATACCAACAAAATGTATACAATGTATATTATAGCATTCCATCTTCTAATTAAATTTAGGAGTTACTATATGGAGAGATGAAAAATATGCCATGATTTTATCACTACAGTATTTTTAATATTGATAAATTGGAAATAAACCAAATTCAGAACAAGATTGGTAAAATATTATCATCCACACCTGCAGTTGAAAACTATGCACCCATTATCATTTTTGTAACATTTTAAGATTTACATTTATTGACATTTTGAAAATCTAAGATATATTGCTGAGAAAAAAATTGATAAATACCAGTTATCATGTAATTCCAGTTATGTGAAACAGCATGTATATATTACACATATATCAATGCTCTAAAAGATGTATAGAATAATTTTAAGTGTTAACAATGAGTACATTTGGTTGGCGGAATAGCAGATGTAATTTTTTATTTTTTTTAACTTTTCTGAACTCTATGTATTATATCATTATACAAATATAATAGAGCTCATGAGGAAAAAAAAAACCTGTCTCTTCTTATCTCTACCTTTTAAATGCAATTCCCAGTTCAGAGAATACTGTTTCTATATTTCTACCTACATGAATCTCATCCTCTGAGGCCCAACTTAACACTTACTCTAGGAAGTTTGCCTTACTTGGACCACTGTAAAAACATATGTTCTTATGCCTTACATCTTAGTTTTGACCATCCCTTCTTCTAAGTTCTTTTCAGTACCTAGACTAAGTATTATTTATCTTTTCTTTCCCTATAGATCTAAGTACCACTCACATGGTAGACAAATTCCTAATGAATTATAGTAAAAGGGTCATCATGATTTTACATTGATAAAATAAGCACAGAGAAATTAAATACTTATCTCAATGCCAAAAATCTAATTGATAGACAACTAGCTATGGTCTTAGATCATGATAGACCATAAATAAAGAACAACAAAAATATTCTTTGCAAGATTCAAACCCATGGGACACTTATTTTATAAAACATAGATAAATGTTGTAGAAAAGTAAATGGTCAATTTCATAAAGACACCGGTGAAATTAATGGGCAGATATGCAATTTGATCATTAGTACAGTCAAAATGGTTGTTTAGGAAACCCCAAATACAATCATCACTCTTAATAACTTCAGAGGTGTGGGGAGAAATGAAGCTTATTTTTATTATATCAAATATAATCACTTTCCTACTTCCATTGTGTCATTTAAACATTAAAAACACAGATTAAAGCATTCTTGAGATCATCTTCTCATTCATAAAAGGAGATAAAACATTTTGTTGCCTGAGAATAACTATTTCAAATTAAAGAAGTTTCTTTTATTTTGTCAGTTTGAGGTTGCACTTAACAGTGATAAAGTCTAACTTCTGTGCACTGTAATTTTGTACTAATCAGAGTTCCTGTTGCAAAAAACAGAAACTAAAGCTGATCAGATTAAGTATAAAAAAAAATACTTAAAATTGGGTGGCTCACGGATTTAAGAAAAACAACAAAAATCTGTTTAGCAAAGCTCAGAAAATGGCCTTGGAGAAAAATGAGCCCAGATAACCAAGCACACACACCTATTACCCCAGGAGGATGTCGGTGCTGGTTAGAACGTTATGCAGACTTCACTCCCATTGGACACTTTTATCTTTGTGTCTAAATCCCCAGTTTCACTATCACCATCACTAAATGACCAAATATACTAGATTTCTCCACTGGGATAATCCTCAGGTTTTCCTTGCTTTTATAACATCTGCTTTAGAACTAAAGAATTCAGTGGAGCATCCAACTGACAAAACCTATATCATATGTTTACATTCTTCATGTCAACGGTTGTGGAGAACAACATAATTTTCTAATCAAGACTGAAAAACAGATTAATTTATCAATCAAGAGGATTTCAGTATTTGCTAGAAAATATATGTCACAATAATTTCTCATTTTCAAGCTGACATTGTTTAAATATGTCAAATCACAAATATCTTTATTTTCAGTACACATACTTATTTTTAACTCTCCCTAAAATAAAATTTATTTTGAAAAAGTAAAGGTAAGATATGTTTGCTGTTTAAATTTGTATGTGAAACCCTTATAATAAAATGGTACATAAAAGACTAAGGTTGCAAAATTTATAAAACATAAAATATTATTAAAAATATTATACACAGAAAGGTATTAAGTGGTTGTCTTTGAGCTATAGAATCAGGCATTATATAGTCTTCTGCATACTTTATTTTTCCAAATTATATAAATGTGCCACATACCTGTATTATTTTAATGAAAATGACAAATTTTATTTCATTAAAAAAAGCACTGAGAAAAAAAGAATGAGAAAAAAATCTAGTAAAAAATACTTCCTTAACATTTCTAAGAAAAATAACTTAATGAGGCATTAGGAAAAATAAGTTATTTTAAAAATCAGTTCTTAATGAACAGAAGCAGATAACTAAACATAAAATAAAATATAGGAGGCAGGAGGGTTGTGCTTTAAAGGAAGCATGAGATCTTCCTTTTTTATGAGAAATCAAATGGTTTTATGATAGCAGTTCTTGTTAGCTGACAGCTTTTTCTGTGTGTTCACAGTTTTTAGTTACAAGAAAATACTATTATATTGAAAATTAAATCACATCTTACCCTTATCTTATTGAAAACTAATATTCTAAGGAACTATTTATCTCCGCATCAGTTTTTCTGCCCCAGAAGAAATTCAATGAGCTATACTTAATTTGCAGCCAAGACAAAATATAAAATTATAGATGTCACCAAAAAAATCCATGAGATTTGGTCTTTGTTTGTAAGCTTGTTTTTTTTTATCATGAGCATTAAAATAAATGATAAAAGACACAGCAGAAAACTTTTGATATCATATATTCAGTCCTGGTAGTTAGTTATCAAAATATAATGGTAATAAATCAGAGCAAAAAAATATAAAACAATGATAATAACAGAAAAATAATCTACATTAGATAATTACATATTTATTCACCAAAGTTTTGATTTACTGCCAAAGATCTGATTTGAGTATGTATGGATCCACCCATATCAGCTCCACCGTAGTTTTTTTTCTTTAATTATTTATAGATCCAACCATAATATATTCTGTATAATTTCCAGTTTGGGTTTTCCTAAAGAGAAGAAAGAATATAAAGAGACTTAAGAAGTAATCTGAGCAGAGAATCCTCCCATATTTTAACCATTTTTTTCCATGTCTTTTTTATGTACCTCACCCACACCAAATCCAATAGCAGTATCTTTGTAGAAATCTAGCTTTATTGAGTCTTGCTAAAGTATTTAACTTATTTCATATAAAAATGAAAACAACTTTCCTTTCATGCATGGGTTCTTTTCTGGGCTCTTTAATCATTATTACTGGTCTATGTACTCATCCTTTGCATTAATTATGTGCTGTCTTAATTATCAGATATCTAATATCTGGGAGCTCTGATATCTGGGGGAACCAGTCCTTCTATTTAGTCCATCTTCTTTAGAATGTCTTGGCTTTTCGTTGCCTTTTACATTTCTATATAAATTTTACAATTAGATCTTTTTTTTCTCTCAAATTGCTGGGATTGTGAATGTGATTAAATTGCATTTATTTGAGGACAAATGGCATATTTAAAACAGTAAGTTTTCCAAACATAAATATGACAAATCCCTCTGTTTTTTAGGTCTTTGATTTTTCTTAACAACCCTTTCGCGGTTTTGTATTGAAGTTTTGCTCATACTGGTCTGTTTCTAGGAATTTCCTTTTCTGTTGCTGGTATGTCAATATGCAAAACTTTATTGTTTGTTTTTTGGTTTTCTTATTGACCACCAACCTTACTAACTTACTATAGATCTTCATAGATTTATCAAGTAGACAATCATGGTAACTGCAAATTATAAATATTAACAGTTTTTTCTTCCTTTTTAATACTTTTGCATTTTATTTCTTTTCCTTGATTTGCTGTACTGACTGATAGTATAAAGTTAACTTCAAGTGGTGATATCAGACATCTTTGTCTTTTCATCCCAAGTGAAAGCTTTCAACACTTCACCATGAAGATGATATTTGATATAAAATTTTTGTTATTATTTATCAAATTAAATTCCTTTCTTTTCCTACTTACTGATGCTTTTTACCATGAATGAATGTTGAATCAATTTTTTTTTGTTAGTCTTCAAATGATCATATGATTTTATCTACTTTATTCTCTTATGGTTAGTTATATTGATGCTTAAATAACATATGCATATTGAATTCTTGAGACATATCAAGTGTGGTTGTGATTTATTAACTTTTTTATATGATGGATTTAAGTTGCTTATATTTTGTTTAGGATGTTTTATAAGCTTATGGTTCAAGCCACAGTAAATAGAAAGATGATTTTATAGACACTTACGAAAGAGGATTAGAAGAAGTTGTGTAATCCCCATGTCTGTCACATTCTGTGGGTATTTATAAGTAACAAGCAGAGCTCAAAGGAACCTGTTCCCATGGTTTTAATGCTTTTAAGCTGCATGATGATGGCTTGTAGCCAAGTCTTTTGGTCCCAGAAGTATGTAGTGAAGAATCTTGGCCTCCATTATAGGAGGTCCTCATTGGTTGGGAGAGCCCCAGCCCTTACCTATAGCTGGGTCCACTATATATAGCTGGGCAGAACCTTGGCTTATAGTCCAATTCTGCCATGTTAGGGCTGGAGAAGGACCCACCATCATATGGACATGCACTGATTTGTTTATTAGAAAGGAATCTGAGGGAAGAATTAATTTTAAAAGGCCATGATCTACCAGATTGTACTTTCCATCCATATTCCATCATTTTTAGGACTGGATGGTCGTAATTTTTAGATTTATTTCAATAGTTCTATAGGAAAATCTAATTGAAATTTACATCATTTGTGTATTCATTACCACATTGAGCTTGTATTCTACTCAATTAAACTTTTTCTATACAAGATATAAATATTATAAAAAGAATAAATATCGTCACTCCACTCATTGAAACTTGTAATATTTTATAATATGGGCAAACTATTAGTGAATGAGTAAAAATAAAATTCCACTAAATTCATATAAACAAATTACGAGTATGGTGAATATATTGTATAATGAGCATAGCTTGTTTTATTACATGAAAGAATGATAGTGGATTTTATATAAAAGAGAAAAATGGTGAAGATAGATCCTCAGCTTTCATTATGTGGTTTGAAAGAGTGAACAGATGGATTTGAGCAAAATAAAGGTAGTCAGTCTTTGAAAATCTAGTTTCATGAGCTTTTATTTATTTTCAGATTTATTCAATTATAATTAATGTTTTTGTAAAGATGTTAACATTGGTCAAACAAGACTCTGTGGGTAAAAAAGTTCACAGTGCACAATGCCATATATATATAGGGATATATATATATATATATATATATATATATATGTATGTATGTGTATATATATATATATGTATATATATGTGCATATATATACATGAATATGATATACCATAGATATATTATAGACATAGATATACACATATATACATTCGTATATGTAATTCCAGAACAATTTTCTGGAATAGATTATTCTTCCACATATCATTTGTCATATTCACAAAAATTGATCTTATCTGGAGAAAACGATCCCATGGTATCATTACAAATTTTTGTCTTTTACACTTCTCTTAATCTCTACCAAAAGCATTTATAGATTGCCTTGAATAGATTGTTAGATGACTTTTGACATCCTTTCTGATGCTGATAGCAGTGATCTGATACTCTCCACTGTGGGTAGCTTCCTAGAGGACTATGTATACCTCTCTGACAGCTATTATCATTAGCTTATTACATGTCACTTGTACCACAGTTCATTAAACATTCCATCTATGAGTTATCCCCCAACTGCCCAGGAACGGTATATTCCAGCCTTGTAGAACTAAGCAGTACAAAGGTAACTTACCTTTGCCAAATGGTGTGGGAAGGAATGGTGTGTATGATTTTTGAGAGAAGCTTTAAAGCTAGTACATGATTTGCTGTGTTTTCTTTACCTTTGCCATAGCGATTAGACAGTCTGCTTTGTCAGCCTGGCTCCTGGAACGCAGACTGCAAAGCAGAGTCTAGCTGTCAGTGGACGTGTACTGTGAGCGATACACAAACCATTTTTGTTTGTAAGAAATTAGGATTTGGTAGTTATTTCTTATGGCAGTAAAACCTAGCATATTCTGTCTAATACACTCTGTACAACAAATGATGAGATGCTTGAGAAAAGAAACGTGTATTTTTTCAATGATTGCTTCTATATCCCATCCGAAAACTGGTATATGGTGAATATTCAGTAAATGATAGTTGATTAAAGTAATTCAATGAATTTTATCTCAGTTAATATACAGATGCTTCTCAGCTTATTACATCCAGATAAAGCCATTGTAAGTTGAAAATATTCTAAGTCGAGAACACATTTACTACACAGAAACTACAGAACATCACAGCTTAGTCTAACCTACCTTAAACATGCTCAAAAAACTTGCATTAATCTCCAGTTGAGCAATTATTTTGAGTTTCATCATAAGAGTAATTGCCTTCTCCTTCTTTTCACCGGAAGCAGGAAACACAGATGGACATTTTATAGACATGATGGAATGTGAAAATCCAAAACACAGAATCCAAAATACCCTGGCAACACATTATGCTGTAGACTATCGATTGTTTACAACCTCGTGATCATGTGTCGGTGGCTCACAGCCGCTGCCCAGCTTCAGGAGAGAGTATCGGACCACATGGGAAAAAAATCAAAATGCAAAATTCAGAGTAATGAATGTGCAGTGCTTTTGCACCATTGTAAGTCAAACATTCATACGTGTTAATCAGCGACCATCTGTAAATACACAGAAGGAGAATTATTCCTAATCTTCAAAGGCTTATAATTAATTTAGTTGAGGAGATAGAACATGCAAAAACTGCCTTTTCTAAATTATAAGTTGGTGTTACTTTTTAAATTTAGGCAAAAGAGTAGTCAGTCTGCATTGAGACAGTCAAGGAAAATTTCTTCTGAAAAACATGAATTTGATCTGAAACCGGAAACAAAAGGGACAAAGATAATCTCTGAGAAAGAGGGACAACATTCATGTAAGGAAAGGATCATAAGCAAGGATGCAGAAGATAAATATTAGATAAAGAAGAGTGTATATTTTTTCTATTAAAATAAAAACAAGATAAAAGTACACTAGAAGTAAAGAAAAATAAAATTAAAGTAAAAGCAAATTAATTCCTGATCTCTGGTTTATTTGTGATTTTGCAGATTTGTATGAGCTGTCCAGAATAACATATGACTTCACTGCCACATCTTTTCTATGATTACTCAGTAGTTATACAATCATAGGTTTTATTCTGTAAATTTAAGAATCTGATATATTTTGAAATATAGAATATTAAGGATAAAGTAATAATAGCAATTTAGTTCATTACCTGTTGTTTTACTACATATTACAATTAATCCACGTATGTATCACTTAAAGAGAACACCTCATAAAAATGATCCCTGTTCACACTTGTTCTCATCCTGCCTCTTATTCACACATACTGATGTTCTTCTAGGTGTTGACTTCAGTTTTTGATCATCATTTTTAACCTCTCAGATGTTGCACGTGTATATGTTTCAAATACACTTTCACTAAAAATTATCTTCTCACATTATATATATGTATATATTTTTTACTCTTACACACATGTCATTTTTTAATATACCTCACTCTGATTCAGCCTATAATCTGGTCCACTACCCTTGTATGGCTTATGCAGAAGAATGAGAGAACTATAAACCTCTCACTGTGCTTCCCTGCTCATGTAGTTCTTATATTCCATGTACAGTGGAATAGCGACATGGCATCGTCCTGCCTGGGCTTGATCACATTTTTGCTACTTGTGAACTATGCATCCTCGGACAATCCACTTAGCATTGCTGTGTCTCTCTTTCCTCTTCACTAAAATGGGTTTAATAAAATTACTGATCTCATAGGGTTGTTGTGGGATTAATTCAAAAATTCGACATAAAGCACTTGCTAGAGGAGTCTGCCACTTTCATATATTCGCCATGGAATAGAATCAAGATTTCTAGTCTTGAACAAATTCGTATAAAGCAAAGACAACTCATTTGTAGTTTTGAAAGAATTTATCACAGAAAAAATTGTATGGGATCCACTTAGAGCAAATCATTGTTGTCTTTGATCTACGCTGATAGTTTTAAATCTCAGCACATTAGATCTTGACAGAAGGTTTCTGTGCCTTGGCAATTGGAACTTTATAGATCTATTTTCTAAGGGATCTTTCCAAAATCTTGCTCTTTCTAGGGGATCTTGCATTGGGAAAGTTAAACTCCCTGCAGAAGGTGTGAGAACAAACAGTTCTAGAAGGATTTTTGTCCAGCTGATTAACTTTGCTCTTTAATACTTTTCTCTTATATGCATACTCAAAGACTCATTCTGAAGTTGCCTCCAACGGATCTCTTATTATGCACTAATTCTCTCAATTACTAAAATAATAGCTACCATTGTCACAATTACATGTTCATGGTGTTTCACATGATTACAATAACCATTTTATCATGCCTCTAAAATATTAATAATCCAACAATCATAATCATCATTAATTACTATTAACTTTACAGTCTACCACATGACCCCAGATAATGCAATACAGAAAGCTGACAAAGAGGAGACTGCTCTAGATTCCTTTTGACTCCAGAAGGTTATTTCATGGTTTAGAAGAAAAACATGTGCATGTTAACTTCACTGAACCTAACTATTCCAGCTCTCCTAGGGAGGTGATTTTTTCATGCAACAGTATATCTATTATTAGTTTTTATACATCAGCCCTCAGTAAATAGTAGTTATCCTGTCTACATATCTTGACAATGACTTCTCCCCACACTTACAGCCACCCACTGAAACAATCATTGTCACCATTCAGACACACAATAAACTAAGGTTTTATTACTTTAATTTTCCAAACAAATTACACCATGCTAAATTACAACACATGGAAATAATTTTTAAGAGACAAAGAGAACAGCAGAATTTGCATTTTTATTAAGTGAGCTATCTGTAATTTCAAATAATGGCTTATATTCAGTATTGTCCAAATGTGCACACATATGTGTATGCTGAGTGAATATTTCAGCAAGCATCAGAGTTTCCTGAGCCCTTTCAAAATTAAATGAAGGGACCTATGCAAATTTTTCCTGTTCTGGAATTTTATAGCTCAAGTCATTTGTATTTAAGTAATAGCTGGTAATTTCAAGGTATATGCACTCTCCAATAGTGTGTATGTGTTTGGCAATTTAGAATATATATATACATACATACACATGTATTGAGGAGGAAGGATTTTCCTCTACCTTGCAAAGATTTTTTCAGCTGATCTAATAATCAAATCAACATGAGACAGATTAACAGGAGAAAAACACATTTAATTGCATATGTACTGGAATCCCACATACATGAGATGTTCAAAGATAGAAAGCTAAAATGAGGTACATATGCCATCTTGAGCTAAGGAATGGGGTAGGGCTGGGCTTCGGTGGGGAGGAGGGTCATTCACAGGACAATAGGAAGAGCAGGTGTTCACCTCACCGTACAGGTAGATCATGACTATCTATTTCTTGTGATAACTCCATTATGGGCAAGCCCCCCAATTTAAATTTTTAAAGGGAGAGGTAAAGTTTCCCTTGAGTCTGTATGGTCTGTAGAATCTCCTTTAGCTTCAAATAAACCTCACGCCAAAGTAGCACATTTTGGGAAGGCCTGTTCTGAACCCCTTTATTGTAAAACTCCTAGTGTCAGCCTACAGGATACACCTTTTATCTTGACTTGGAGTGCTGCACACACTAACAGAATTGATCCTAAAAAATGGTTTGTTATTTGAATTGCCACGGAAGAAGTTTAGATGAAGAGTTCAGATGTACTCTGAAGGTGAACAGTGGGAGATTGAACTAATATTAAGAACTCAAAACAGGAAATGACTTTTAACAAAGTTTCTGCATTTCTCCTAGATCTTCAGAACAGCTACAATCTAGAGGAAGATGCTAAAGTGTGAATACACTTATTTAGTTTGGAGAAATTAGGAAAATTTTGTCTAACCATTATCATTTCCAGTCATGCTAATTTTTAGGGTTTTAAGAAAGAGACTCAGCTTTGAAAACAAAACAGTGGGAGCATTTTAGGATACCAATTCAAATGCCACCCAGCTGAGTAATGATCTGGTTGTTGTTACCAAACTTATTATTTTATGGCTGCTCAGTGAATAATGCCATTTGAAATTACTATATTCTTCAGCTCACTCCCAGATGGACAAATGCCATCATTCAAACATCATCATCATGTAACCAGTTTGTCCTGAGAAGCTAATGAATACTTCAGTGCTCTCTTCATGTTTAATGAAAGACTGAAAGAAAGCTGGAATTGTCAGATGTTATTGTTTAAACCCTATGAAAGCAATTGATTACTGTTCATTCTTATGCCCCTAAAGTGTCCATTCAGTGGTTGATTTCAGGAAAACTCAGAGCAGCTGGTCCCAATTCTTGCCATATATAGAACTACCTAGGGAGTTTTGAAATATATGATCACTGGGCTTTAACCCAAAGCTACTGAATAAGAATCTCCAGGGGTTATCCCCATCAAGTTATATTTAAACATGCTCTCTAAATAACTTTACTGCAGCTGTCCATGGACTGGCCTTTGGGAGTCACTGACTCGATTTTGAAATCAACCTCAAATTCCAGCTCTGTTGCTGGATAGTCCTGATCAAGTCCAAATAGTCTTGAACTTCCTAGTACATCTATAAAATGGAAATGATATCCATTTTCAGTTGTTGTGATGACTACTTGAGAAATACAAGGAGGCTGTCTAGCATAGCTCATAGCACAAAGTAGGCCTACAGTAGGTTATGGATGTGACCCACCAAATCCATCTTCTCTTAATTCTGGACGCTGAGCTAGGTTGCATTTCTCAGCACACCTTGTAGTTGGTTAGTTGTGTTCATGTGACTAAGTTCAAGCCAACTGAATGCAGCGGAAAGGATGTGAACCACTTCCAGATTTGGCCCACAAAGACCTCCACAGTGAACCAAAACCTATCCTTTTGCCTTTGGCAGGCTACATGAAAGACCTGCTGAGTGATCTTGGAATCCATGTTGAGTGTGGAGATGCCACAAGTTGGCACAAACCAGCGTTCCTAAATGGTCATGTGAAATAGACTTCATTTGTGTGAAGCTTCTGTGACTTGGGCTTCATCTGTTATAGCAGTTAGTTCCCTATGTTTGCTGTTCAATTATTTTAATTTTGTTTTTAAAATGACAATAATATTTGAAAGACTTTTTTTCCCTCTTATCTGTCTATTGCGGTAAGTCCTATTTTATCAATTGTGGAAAAGACCAGGGGTTCCAATACTCATAAAATACAGGGAGCCTTTGCAGATTTTCAGATTCCTGCAGCCACAGTACAAACCCTCTGTGTCAAGGGATTGTTCTGTTCTTTAAAGGAGATCACCTGACACCAAGTACCATGCTACATGATCTCGATGTATCTGTCCTTCAACTTTTAGGGAGAGCAAGACAGATACACATAGTGGATTATATTTATAAAATGTGCTGGCATAAAGGATACTGTGCTTGGGGTTTCCAAAGCACTACGGACACTCATCGTCCTCTGTGTACTTATGAGAAGTCGTTCCTAAGACCACAGTGATTGTGTTTCTCTCTCCCCCATTGCTGTTTGGGATTGTCTTTCCCTTCTCCCCTGCCTACTACTTCTAACTAGCTCTTACCTTCATATCAAGGATATTATTCTAATATTACACAGTGCTGGTCCAGAAGGATGTTACTTTGGGAAGAACAGAAATTGTGTGAAGAGAGAGTGCCGGGTAAAAAAAAAAAATAAACTTAAAAAAGAATATTCTCAAGGACTCTCCCTCCCACCTTGAAAGCCTCAGGGTAACATTTTCAGTGTCCTATACTATTTTCTCAGTTTACTCATATGCCCCGATATTGTTCTACATCCTACATTTATTCATATTCAGCTCATCTGATGCCTTAGAGACAGAGTCCTTGTGTTTCTCTTTCTTCCAGAGATAATTAAATCTTCAGTTCTTTGTACATGTATACTCAAAAACTAATTTTAGCAAATTTTTATGATTTGATTTTTCCTGTACGATCTAAGTTGGAGGTCACAAGCATAGTCCACCTCACTTGCTAACTGGTAAATATTAAGGACTTTTTGCAATGCTATGTTTAGAAAAGTTTGAAACCAGTATGCAGTCTCAGCAAGAATGAGGACCCTCATCAATTAGGGATGTCTTTCCCACTTGTAGGAGGAGAAACAATGGCCTTCATGCGAGGAGTTTGTCTCCTGACTTGTGCCCTTTCAAAAAATAAAATAATAAAATAAAATATAAAATACAATAATAAGAAGATGATAATTATGACTACAGAGAGCAAGCTCAAATGAACAATTCTTTTGTCTTTAGGAATGGTGGAGTGTGGGCATGCCTTCTCAGAGTTAAGGAAAAATCAATCTTCAGGCAAACTTTTGAGATCCAAGAAAAATAAAAACCAAGGAAGTACAAGACAATATTATAAATATGGTGTTATATTTTAAATGCTTAAATTGAACAATTAAAGGTCTATGAATACCATCTTTCACTGTATCCCCATGCCTGTATGCATAAACTTATTTGGTGATAAAAGTAGAAGTGAAAATTTGTTGTCTTTCATACCTGGAGGGTTGGCCAAATGGCCTTTGAATTGAACTCTGAAAATAAGCCATGTAATTGGACTGATTTCTTTACTACAGTCGAAAAGAGAATGGGAAACACTTGACAGAAGGAAGAGTAAGAGAATGAAATAGGGAACATCAGGCCAATGACTAAAGCAAATGAAATAAGAAAAGGAGGTGATGGAAAAATTATTTCAACATGGAGGCACAGGGTTTTAGGAGTCCTAGAGACCCATAATTCTTTAAGCCTTCTCTCCAGGAGCCTCTTTCCCTGATGTTTTCCTCAGATCCTCTTTCATCAAAGAGTTGTCAACCCCTCCTACTACTTCTCAAGTTACTTGCTAGACTTTTAACCCCAAGTGCTGTCAATCAGTACAAGCATTTGTTATCTGCAGATATCTTACTTCTGGTGCTTGGTAGAGACAGGCTGTGGACAGAGAAGTTCCCGACCCATTGCTGTGGGGGTGTAAATGTGTCTGGAAACTCAAATTGGATATCATATTGCATTACTTCATATAAGCATCGATTTTCTGATAGTCCTTTCATAATTTGAATATAGTTTTAAACTGCAGACTCATGATATAAATTTAATAGACTTTCCAGGGCTGAATGGATAATAACTGTTGTGTATAACATTGTGTCTATGGGAAAATATCTGTCAAATTCCAAATAATTGACATCCAAAGAACAGTTGCATCACACTAATTTGTAATAGGTAAGTTCATTCCCCTGCTTTTTTCTTCTTCAGTTATATAATGAAATTGAATGAGGCAGATGTCAGATCCTCATCTCCACATATACTCATTTTATCAGTTCAGAGAATAAAGAAATGAATTTAATGATGCCAATCACTGACTTGGTTACTTGTATTTTATAAGATTCTAATAATTTCTCACACCACTGCATTCTTCTATCTTCATGTTGCTTAAGAGGTGTGCATAATTGTTTATTGGATTGTAAAAGTTATAGGTTTGGCTCCAGGTTAAGTATCACAAGTGATGAATGTTTATATTAACCTTTCTTGTTTTATGTTCTCAAATATCTTTCTGATGGAAAGATGACAGAAAAGGGAGCTATTTTTGAGATGTGCTATATGAATGCAGCTAGCTGAAAATATCATCTGACTTGATTTTGATTTTACTTATGATTTTGGGGAACTGAGAAAATGAAGTGCTATGTACAATGTAAAATTACTTTTGTAACATCTAAAGCACACACAACAACATTATTGTCAATGGTATAGACAGATGGTAAGAGTATAAAAATGTGCACAGAAAGGGCATATGTGGATATCAGGCTCTGGTTATTTATGGGGAAGCAAAAGAAGGAGATGATGGTAAGGCTTTTGCTGTTAACTGTATTTAGGTTTTAAAGATGAGTTGCAAGTATGGAGATATATTAACATGTATCAATCATTGTATCTGTATATTAAAATATGTTAATTAATATTTTAAAATATATATTTTTAAATGAATTATGGTATTGAACAGTAAGAAAAAGTTCTATTAACTTTTTCAAACTTTTAGGCAACAGCTATATGTGAACTGAGTTACTCAGTTATTTAAGTTAGGTTTTAAAAAAATCCTACTTCATTTTGGAGCTAATTGTGAGTTAAGTAATCTAATTTTGACACTGTCGTACTATTTTGACTCTATTTATTCTCCCTTAATAGAGTTACACTTGTTACCTAATATAAATTCATAATTTTAAATATGAACTTTAAAAATAATTATCTTACTGTTTTTAAATTTAGGAATAAATTTTACTGTGAAATGTACATATAAGAGCTCTTCTTCACACTACATTGTGTCAAGTAAGATAGCATTCATTGAGGGTGATAAAAGTGGATTATCCCAATTATATCAGTGCATTGTTACAGAGTAGCTCATATTTACTTAGGTTCCATAAAGGAATTATGGAAAGATCCCTAGATGATGTGTGAAATGAACAGAGGGAAATTTTTCACTTTCCTTGAGAATAGACCGTAGGTAGCTTGGAATATACCCGTAAAATATGAAAACAACACATTAAAAATTTGGTACCTGAGTATTTGAGAACAAAAATCAGAGCAGAAAATAGAATTAATACAAATGGTAGCTTTTTCCACTCATATGAATGATGATCATTAATAGAGAGTCTCCAACTTCCAATTAGCCAAAAACACTCTAGGATTTAGAAAAAAGTTTCAGAATTAAAATGAGTCATCTTCTATCTTGAGATCTAATAAAATGGTGTTTTCTGTAAAAAAAAAAAATGTAGTCGAGGCATGACAAAGAATGTTCAAATGCGGATTTGGAACTTAGCAATGTTCATATAAGTTAAATGAAAGTCATTATCAGAATTCTGGTTTACTACAACTCTTCACAGCTTGCAAAGTGCTTCCCTCTTCAGTACCTCTCCCATCTCACAATTGCCTTGACAGTCGGTAGAATACATGTTTATTATTCCCCTACAATTGGACAATCTGTAAAATAGAGAAAAATAAAACAATACCACAGATAGAAAACCATGTTGTTTCTATGTCTGGTAGCATTTTTGGGAGATAAATGCAGGAAAGGGGCCCATTATGGGAAAGGAAGTCAGCAAGATGTGTTATTAGCTGAACAATGTGATTACACCTATTTTAAGATCTCTAATGTTGGGTTAGAAATTGCCCAAATAACATTAAAATACATGAAGAAATATATATTTTAACTCATTATTAGAAAAACATTTGAATTGTTGGGAAGAGACTATTATAATAAAATCACAAGCAGCCATCAGCAGTCTTGTTTCCTCTACATCCCCGTCCATGCCCCACGTAACCCATACTAGATTATTTTGAAGCAAATCTAAGACATCATATCATTTCATTGAGGAAAATGCAAATAATTTTATAAAAGAAAACTAAGTCCATGTGAATTGAATGTGTATTTAAATAGGAGAAAATATTCTTTGATTCAATCACTCAAAAGTGGTGTTCTTATTCGGCGATTTATTTCTTTTCAAATTCCTGGATGAATCCGGCCCCCTTCTGTGTGAATAACACATTCTGCCTGAAATTCCACAATCTTGTAAACTTTCCCTGAGGCTAACCAAAAATGGCATACATTTTTATTTACCTGTCATAGCCCTGAGTAAAAACGTACTCAGAAAAATGGTCACTGGATGACGGATTACGTGGACACATTGATGTAAACATGGCTAATTTTTGGTAGATGAACACAAACAGACGGTCATCCTACTGTTTCAATGCCAATGATTCCTATTAGCCAGGGTACCAGGTTTCACTACTGCCTGCTACAACCAGCTTTGTGATCTTGAATAAGTCAGATAACTTTTATGGGGATTATATGCTAGATTACCTCTAAAATAAAGGGATTATATGCTAGATTACCTCTAAAATAAAGGTATTATATGTTAGATTACCTCTAAAATGGATAAACATCATAGCTTTCAACTCTATTCTCTCTGGAGTACTTCATTTCTTACTTTCATTATACATATTATTTTGAGGCTAGGAGTCCTTGTTCAACAGTGACTCTTACTTCATTTAAATATGCTCTATTCCCTATGCAAGATAGGTCTGCCATATCTAAAAAAAGTAGCAATGATGAACAGAAAGTCAGTAATTGTTGTGGCAGTAATTATTGTGGCAAATCCGTCTTCAAAGATAGAACTTGAAAAGCAAAACCATTATATCTATCAAAGCTGTGGAATTATATAACTTGATCTTTCTTGAAATATTGAGTAAAAATAGGCTACTATTAATTTCTTTAGTAATAACTCATTGTAAACATCTGTGACATTTTATTCATATGAAACTATAAATTTTTGATGTCGCTAAGTGAGTTTTTTTTATTTTTAGTAGACATTTTCCAATTATTTTCACTGCTGATATCCAATATGAAATATAAAGTTTAAAAATATGGAAAGATTGTTTTCTAAACATTTTTTTAGAGATTGATTTTAGAATATATTGTTTTTAGAGAATCTATTCACTATATAACACAGAGAAGGAGAAGCAACCTATTGCCTGAAAGTTACTTTTAGGAAAGGGGCTCACCAAAACTGAGTTATCCGATTGCCTTTGGTAATGAAAGTGGTACTGCTTCCTGAAGGTTTTTGAGTATCCATTTATTAAGTCTTTAGTCTATATATGTTAAAACATGAAAAGAAATCTGAAAATACTTTCAGTACCCTCAAAAACATTAGCTTTCATTCATGTTAGTTTTACCTGACCTAGTAATCAGTTACTACAGAAACCATTATGCTTTGCCATATTTTCCAGCATGGCTAAGAAGACTAACACAAAACTCATTTTTCAAGAGTTGAGGAGAGAGGATTTAAAGGTTAGTAAAGCCAGAATTCCTAAAAATATACTATGCATCTACAACCAAAAATCCCAGAGCAGAAATGTTTCTCCTTGGGAACAACAAACCAGAGAGATACGTACTTGTGTATACACACACACACACACACACACACACACACACACACACACACACACACATCTAACTGTAATTCAAGGAGTGACTGGCCTATGCTGTGGCTATAAAGTAAGAACGGAAACATACTTTGAAAAAACATCCTTGGTCTCTAACTTTTGCTTGTTTCTACCATCTAGATAAGACACATCATACTAAAAAGAATAAATTGGTAACTGAAAGAATTGAAGGTATGCTAAAACAATGTGGGTAAATATAATATTTTGAGCTCTGTTAATGTTATTTAAGTTATAGAACTATAAAGCAGGGTCTTAACATTTTAGCATACAAAGCAGAATCTTAAGCCTCTTGAACATCTGTGGTAAAGACTTTAAGAGACTTAAAGTCTCTTAAACTTTAAGATAACAACTTGAAGAAAATTACGTTTGCATCAGATACATATTTTATCAGTTAGCTTTCTTAATGACTTGCATTTTTGGTCTCATTGGATGATTTATATATGTTTTAGCTTTATATATAGAAAATTGCTCTACCCAAAATATATCTTAGACTAGAATATCCCATTTGTAGTTAAAGTGAGGAAATACTTTAAGAAAATTATGAAGCCATAATTTTTAAAGGAGAGAATGTGTGGGTTTTTATTTAGGAAATACTTTTTTAAACAATATTTTATGCCTATTATTTCCTCTTCAATTATTTAAGGTTAAGTTGTATTTCATAACTTAATTTTGAAACTTCTCCCTGAACTTGAACCCAAATTTTCGGTTAATGAGAAAGCATTATGTAAGGCTCTCTAAGTACTACAAGAATTCTTAATCATTTCATCATTTGAATAACTTGAGGAAAAGATTAAAAAGACTTTTGAAAATGGTATAAGTTTTGGTAAATAAATGAAATCTCTTGTAATATACATAAACACCCCCACATATTTATTTTATGAGAATAGTGGGGGAATTGGTAGAGGACAGAGTTTAGGTGTTTCGTTCAGAAGCTGAACTCACAGTATTTGAATTTTTAAAGATACACCTTCATTAAAAATCTATTGTATACAGAGCTTTGCAAAAAAAAAAAAAAAATATGTGATATGAAGTGCTTACTACAGTCAGAGCAATACATTTATGGTGGCTATATGAGTAAGGGCTGAAAAACACAGCTAACATCTGCCCAAATCCTGTGTGTCTACCGGAAACCTAGAAATTAAGAAGTGTGACATGTTCTAAGAAGTGTGACATGTTCTGCTCTGATGGTTTTGTTGTCAGCTAATGACAAATTGCTTTGAGTAGACAAATGAATGTCATGCCTCTGTGGCTACATTTTTCCCTCTTGGGGCCTCCTAGACCTGTGTCTGTCAAGCTTTTCTTCAAGCCGAATCCTATCAACTCCATTCTCCCTCTACCCATGATACTTTCTTACCTCTGAAAGTTTGTTAAGAAGAGTATGAAGAGCTAAATTAAATCAAATAACCAAAAGGCAGTAAATAGCCTGAGGGAAGTTAGTTCTGGGTTAAGTTAACCACATTCACGTGGACTGGAACACCTTCATAAACCATCCATTTTAGTAGAACTAACTGGTACTATTAACAGTAGAATTAACTAGCTGCTTTATATATGTTATCGAGTCCTTGAATTAATTCATTTGGCTGGCCCTGGAAATGGCTGCAGGTGACCATGGACTGGTGGACAAAACATGCTGGCAGGGAAACGTTCGCTTTAATAACACCACATGCATAGTTTCAAAGAAATATGAAAGCAAAAATGAGAAGAAAAAAACAGCAACAAAAACCTCTAAATTGTATCCACATTATGAAATAATTGAATAAAAATAAGGGAAGTATAAATCCTTCTTGGTAGAACTTCTGCCACTTCTCCCACTGACATAGGTAACTAAACCTGGGATTTCTGTTTTGTGTGTGGGCACTACTCAGAAGGGGGTAAGAAAAACACACCCATATACACCTGGATAACACCCCACTCTTACATTCTTTCTCAACAGTGAGAGCCCTCTCTCGGAAAAGGGAAAATAAGAGCCAAGATAATGAAAATACAAAAGGGTAAATGTCATGCTAGATCAGGTCAGTGGTTTTTGTCTAGGCACTGTATTTTCAAAATGTGGGATGCATATTCCTGGTTGTATCTGAAATAATTTTGAGATTTAACAAAGACATGGCATTAAATAACACTGACTTACCTCATAAGGACTATTCAGTTTTCTACACTCTGAATCCTTTTGTTGACCTCATGAGTAGTTTTTGTATTTTTAAAAAATTTTTGGAATATGTAGTTAATACATCTTTAACTTTTGCTAATTGCTCGTTATAATAATGGGAGTAGACTTCAACTCAGAATCTTCATCAGGCAACAGTATCCAGTTAGAATTTAATATATATTTTTAATTTTAGTAATTTTTAGGTTTTTATTTACAATAAAATATCTTTTTCAAAATAAGTAAGTTGAATCCATAGGAGTTGGATAAAGAGTCAACACTACATTGACTTTTTCTTCCAAAATGCTAACTTTTGAGGATCTAAGATATGGAATATAAATAATATCCTGAATTCACTAAAATTACCTTTAGAATTACAAATTAATCAGTAAAGAAAGATAAAAAGAAGCTCTGTTAATCGATACTAATTGTTTCATTGCTAGAAATCCTATATTATTTATTTAAGCTAGAAATGAGTGTAAAATTTTTTAAAGGCCAGTTCTAGTTAAGAACCTCAAGATTTGTAACTTGTATATCCAAGGTCCTAAGCTTATAACTATTTGATACTAAATAGTTAAAAGGCATCCCTCAAATAAGTTCTTCATCCTTCTGCAGCATCTCCCAGCCTATCAGCTGTCTGAAGATCTATAGGTAGAACCCAGAAGTTGGGGCCACTGGAGTTCAGGAATAATCCCATTCATTGATCCAGTCACTTTTCTCCTTTAATGAGCCAGCATTTATGAATCCCTCTTTTGGGCAGCAGTATCTTATATAAAATGAAGGCACAAAGTAAAATATGATATGTGATTTCAAGAACATACCAGTTATAAAAGAAAAAAACTACATTTAACTAACAAGTATATTTTTGTCAAGGGAAAAGATAAGAAAAACCGAGTATTAAAAGTTTTTTTCTGTTTGTTTTTTTCTGAAGGACATGCCATATTGAAGTCGATAGCTCTCCACCAATCTCTGTGTATTACACCTGATCCTCTATTAGCTGTAGCCCCACTCTGCTCCCTAAAGACACTGGACTGATAACCCCAAGTTTACAATAGAGTGGAGAGTTCCTGTTTTGGGAGGGTTTGTTTAATTAAACAGATTGAAGAAACTGATCTGCAAAGAGCACCAGATACTGTGGGAACATGCAGAAGGGCCTCCAAGTGACCTTGGTGTAAATGAAGACTGAGATAAATTCTGAAAAACAAGTAACTGTTATCCCAGTGAAAAAGGGAATAAAGAGAAAAACATGTTCTCCCAGCAAAGGGAGCAACACATAAAAAGACACAGCAGCTCAAGACAGGTAATGTACTGTAGCATTGCACATAGTAAAACTTTATGAGAACAAAGGGACAAAAGATGATATGAAGTCTGAAGGAGAGAATCTGAGGCCAGATTAAGAGGCCTTTTATACCACAATAAAAAGTTTGGGACTTATCTTAAAAATAGAGAGTTGATACTAACGATGGCTCATATTTTCCCAAGTAACAGCTAGCTTAAAGATAATTAAGGGTTTGATGATGACAGTATTTACTGTTCTGGGCCCAAACCTCTTTGGTTTTCAGTTCCCTGAATCTTTCTGTTACTTGTGGGTCTTGAGTCAGTTTCACAATCTTCTGGGCATTTTCTCTCTTGGGCTTCTTTCCTCTGGCGTCCTTACAATGATTCAACCAAGAAAGCAGAGTCACATCAAATGACTAAATCAGATACCTTGGCCTCTAAGTTGTTTCTTCACATCAAAGTTCTGGAAGTGGACTGAAACGTAGATTAATTAAGGTTCATGGTAACTTAATTCTCCTTGTTATTTCTTTCTTCCTCTCCTCTTCTTTCCTATTTTCTTTCTCTACCTACTATTCATGGAGGGCTAGGGCAATTTTTTCTTTTACTTTTGTAATCAGCTAAGTGCTCTTCCAAGATAAAGCATTTCAAAAATTGAATGTAAAAAAAGCATGCTGTCAATACCAAAAAAGATAATATGCTCCATTATAAATTAAAATACTCGGAGTATCATTTACATGTTTAAATTTACAATGACAAAAATTAAGGTGATTATATTCCCCCTGCGGTGCATGTCTGAACATAACAAGTTGGAAAATAGGACAGTCAGTCCTTTCTGTGTTGGGTTTAAATTGTTTCTTCTTTCAATGTGTGTAGTGAAATTTTATAAGCAGTTGTACGAAGTTTAAGTACCCCAAATAGAATATTAAAAGGAATTACGAAAACTATCACTTATGAATGTTGGTCATAGCTCCAGAAAGTCTTCAAGAAACTCACAAAATATATGGGTTTCTTTATCATTTTAGAATAATATTTTATTTGGGTTAATTTTATGTTGATTTTTCGCTCCCCTGTTTTAAATCTGTCATTGGTTCCTCATAAACTTCAACCTAAACATAAAACTCTTACCAAGGCGTGTAAAGTCATAATGACTCATCCATTCATTGATGTACCCATCATTCAATAATTAGTTATTGAGCATCTACTATATGCCATCCTCTCTACTAGTTGTATTAGCCATCTGGTTTCCGCTTGGCTTTTACGCTTTTCTCCTACCATGTTCCCACTCATACTCTTCATGACAGCCATCCCGACGTGCCTGCAATTCCCAAAGCTTGCTCAGCTCCGTCAGACTTCAACATCTTCCCTATCCCATTTCTATGCCAAGAATGCCCTATCCCTCTCACCTATGTAGCGCAATGTGTCAACAACATAGCTGATTTACAAAATCACTGTGGGGATTTTGAAAAAACAAATTCCAATCCCCCAACCTCAAGGATTTGAATTCAGTAGATCGCTAGTGGAACCTACGAATCTCATATTTATAAATGATTCATAGGGGATTGAGATAAACAGGGTGACTTTGAAACACTTGACCAGTTAGTATCACCTTATTCTTTAAGGCTCAACTTAGTTACCATCTTCATTAACTTTAGTTGACTTCATCAGTTTACTTAAGTGATTTCATTATGTAACAGCATTTGTACTCCTCAAACTGTACTCAAGGTATTTGTATTTTAGGGGTGTGTGTGTGTTTCTTCTGGATATAACTTAAGTATCCTGTTTACATTTTATCCTCAGTGATGGGCAGGTATGCAACGTTGATTCAGTGAGTGAATGAGTTTAAAACCAATTATTTTTTTTAGTTATATTAAAGATACTTTGAAAATAGTGAAGACATTTCAGTGTCTAGACAAATATTACTGCTTTTGTCAGCACTGACTGACTTAAAAGCAAGTAAGGCAGTATTACATATTCCAGCCCCATATACCTTTCCACCTAAATGCAACTGTACAGATAGATGAGCCCAGGTAAAATATCAGAGGAACCACCAGGCAACTTACAGATCATTGAAATATAAGAAAGTGCCATTTTTTTTTTTTTTGGTATGCAACTGAAGTTTGGACGGACTTGTTATATAGTAATAGTTAATAGTTTGATTCGAACTTCAGTCCAAAAATCAATGCTAATGATTGCAAAGGCAAGTGCTAATCAATGAAAAGGAATGGCGTGCTCTGAGTTGAGTCAAATATATCTCCAAAATTAAGGCTCTTCATGTTGCATGATGCTTTTTGAGTGATTAATAAATGTGAAGTCTTTAATGTGACTAAATGTACTACAAACAAATCAGCTTTTTGAAATTAGGGCATATATTACTTTTTCACTTTGCTGCATGTTTTCATTGCTCTGACCACTCCTTGAGATTCAAATAATCGTAAAGAACTGGGATACAGTCTCCCACTTCTACTATATTTATTTGCTACTTCTTTGTATTTCCTGCTCTTGTTTTCCATATATTTGATGAAAACTTATTAAGGACATAAAGGTTTTTTAATATACTCTTGTAATTCTGAGTATATATTCATTGTGCTAAAGTAACTCTTTGTCTGATTTAATGCCCTTGGCTTTGATATTGATCATGTTCATGCTTATAAGACAAAAAAAAAAAAAAAAATCACACCTTAATCAAGTTACAGTTATAATCCCCCTGAATTGTCTATATAATCCACTTAACTTAATTTTATTTTATATATAAAATAAGTGCAGTAATTCTTATGTACACTGAAGTTTGATAAATATTAATCTGAGAAAGGAACAAACTATGTATCTCTTTGTAGACGTTCAAGTAATCAAACCATTCTACATTTAGAATAACCCTCACATTGGGAAGGAGCATGAGTACGGGTGGAGAACTTCAAAATGCTTCTGACTGCCTAAAGAGTTCATTCTATGCTGTTTTAGTGTTAATTCTAAATACTTTTTTTTTAAATCAACAGTTTTTATAATGTAATATGGTATTTCATTTAATAGGAGACTAATTTTTAAAGACAACTCCTGAATTTAAATGCTCTTATGATAAAACTCTATTAAATTTTAATTCCTACATTATTTCTTAGTTTTTCTCTACTATATTTTTGTCCAACTGTTTTTAAGAGAGCTTTATTAAGAATTTATATAAAAATTGAAACACTACCAGTCAGGAGGGATCCAAGATGTCAGAGTAGATAAATGTTGTGCTTGCCTCATACAGTGACCACATTAAAATTAACTAAATTTTAGACCGTCAACCTGGAGAGCCATCTGAAGTCTAGCTGAACAGAAGTTTTTTAGCGATATAAAGAAGAAGCCACATCGAGACAGATAGGAGGGACAGAGACATGGAACTGACCTGCCCCACACCAGCTGTGGAGGCTGACAATTGGGAGGCATATCTTGGCCATGGAGGTTCCCTCTAAAGGAACGAGGGTCCCCAGCCCCATACTGGGCTCCCCAGCCTGGAGTACTAGTGCTGGAAGAGGAAGCCCCACAACATCTGGCTGCAAAACAGTGGGGATTCCTACTGTCTGGATGGTATGGAAGGCTGTGGGAAACGCAAAAGTCCTCTTAATAGGGCTGCACACACACTCAATAATTCACAAGCACTCACCCTGGGTTCTGGTGGAGAGACAGTGACTCAAGACGCATAGGAGACATACAGAGAGATAATGAGTTGTGTGACCTCATGGTGAGGACTGGAGAGATAGTTGCTATTTTCCCTGTGTGGAATCCTCATCCTGTGCAGCTGGCAGATGGGTGTCATCTTTCCTATATTGAGCCTGTCCACACACGGCCAAATCTGAATCTGGATTAGCCTGATGTGCTCTGCTCCCTCCACCCTGGGACAATGCCCCACCCAAATCCCACAGCACTGAAGGCAATTTCTCCATGAACAGCTAGCCATGCCCATTTGCACTCTTTCTTGGAGTCAGCAGGCACCAGGCAGGCGACAGAGGCCTCAGTGTGCTCTGAGATTTTTCTCAGTAGCTCCAGGCTTAGCACTGGCACCAAACTAGAATCTAACCTAATGAATACCACTGTCCCACCCTGGTGACTCCCTGTTACCCAGGCTCAACAAACTCACTTACCACATGAAATTCTATCACCAGCTGGGTCTTATAAGAGTTGGCAGGCAGCAAGAGGCTTTGGGGTGTCCTGGGATTTTTGCATAGCTACCCCAGTCCCAGTACTGGTGGCAGCCATCCTAGGTTCACAGCATGGCCTCTCCCACCCACCTGTAGTTCCAGCACAGGCAGCAACTAAATGCAGGTCACTTTTTAGCTTTGCGAGGTAGTCCCTGGCCAGGCACAGACAGTGACTGGGGTCTGCATCAGAGCCCCTCCCAAGTGGTCCCAGAACCAACATACCTGGAGGTTGGCTTCAGGCCACAGCAGAGCACCACCCAATCAGCCCTAGAAGCAACACACCAAAAGTGTGGTCTAAACATGAACCAGAACCCATTGGGGTGATTCCACTACATCCCGCACAGCAGCTTGTAAGATGTGGATGTGGCCAAACCCCACCACCAGTCAGCATGAAGGTAACTGATGTGCCAATAGCAACCAAGGCTTATTTATAACAGGAGGACACATACAGCCCACACAAGGGCACTCCTGGAGCACCGGGTGCAAGTGACTAAGGAGACTATACCACTGGACCTCACAGGGCACCTACTACATCAAGCCACTCACCCAAGCTTGGGAGATGTAGTATATCTACCTAATACATAGAAACAAACATACAGAGGCAGCCAAAATGAGGAAACAAAGAAATGTGTCCCAAAGGAAAGAACAGAAGAAAACTCCAGAAAAAGAACTAAATGTAATAGAGGCAAGCAATGTATGAGACACAGAGTTCTAAACACTGGTTATAAGGATGCTCAAGGAACTTAGTGAAAACTTCAACAAAGAGATAGCAAGCATAAAAAATGACATAGAAACCATTAAAAAGAACCAGTCAGAAGTGAAGAATACAATAACTGAAATGAAGAATACACTAGAAGCAATCACCAGCTGACTAGACAAAACAGATTTTAAAACAAAGGCTATAATAATAGTCAAAGAAGGACATTACATAATGATAATGGGATCAAACCAATAAGATCATGTAACCCTTCTAAACATTTATGCACCTAACATAGGAGCACCTGAATATATAAAGTAAATATTGACTGACATAAAGGAAAAGATAGACTTAATACAATCATAGGAGGGGATTTATCACCCCATTGACAGACACCCTATCTACCAGACAGAAAAAACAAGGAAACAGTAACCTTAAATGACACACGATGGATTTAATTGATATTTTTAGAGCATTTCAACCCCAAAATAGGAGAATATACATTCTTTTTAAGTGCACATGAAACATTTTCCAAGACAGACTACATATTAGGTCACAAACAAATCTCAATAAATTTAAGGAGACCGAAATCATAGCAAGCGTCTTCTCTGACTATAGTTGTGTGAAACTAGAAATCAATTACAAGAAAACTGAAGAACACACAAATACGTGGAGGTCAAATAACATGTTCCTGAATAATCAATGGGTCAACAATGAGATCAAGGAAGAAATCAAAAGATACCTTGAGACAAATGAAAATGAAAACACAATGACCCAAATCTATGGGACACAGTGAAAGCAGTCCTAAGAGGGAAATTCGTAGCAATACAGGCCTACCTCACGAAACAAGAAAAATCTGAAATAAACAATCTGATTTTGCACTTAAAAGAACTAGAAAAAGAGCAGCTAACAAAGTTCAAGGTTATTAAGAAGGAAGGAAATAATAAGATCAGAGCAGAAATGAATGTAATAGAGTCTAAAAAAAAAAAATACAAAAGCTCAGTGAAACCAAAAGCTGGTTTGTTAAAAAGATAAACAAATGTGAAAAACCTTTAACCAGGCTCAGCAGGAAAAAAAGAGAGAGGACCCAAATAAATAAAATCATGAATGAAAGAGGAGAAGTGAAAACTGACACCACAGAAATACAAAGAAGTATGAGAAAATATTACAAACGATTATATGCCAACAATGTGGGCAATCTGGAAGAAAAGGATAAATTCCCAGAAACATACAATCTTCTAAGACTGATTCAAGAAGAAAGAGAAAATCTGAATAGACTGATTACTACTAATGAAATCAAATCAGTAATCAACAAACAAAAGCCCTGGACCAGATGGCTTCACAGTTGAATTTTGCCAAACATTTAAGTAAGAATTAACACTTATCATTCTGAAACAATTCCAAACATTTCTTAGTAAGGAAAGCTCCCAAACTCATTATACGAGGCCATTGTTACACTGATTCCAAAACCAGAAAAAGACATCACAAAAAAAGAAAACTATAGACTGATACCCTTGATAAACATAGATGCAGAAATCCTCAACAAAATGTTAGTAAACCAAATTCCGCAATACATTAAAAAGATCAAACACTATGATCAAATGGGATTTATTCCGGGGATATAATGTTGGTTCAATATCCACAAATCAATTAACGTGATACACCACATAAACAAAATGGAAGGTAAAGATCATATGATTATATCAATAGATGTGGAAAAAGCATTTGACAAAATCCAACATACATTTATGATAAAAATTCTCAGCCAAGTGGAAATAGAGGGAACATACCTCAACACAATAAAGGCCACTTATACTACAAACCCAGAACTAACATCTTACTCAACGGGAACAAGCTAAAAGCATTCTCCTTAAGATCAGGAACAAGAAGAGGATGCCCACTTCCACCACTTTTATTCTACATAGTATTGGAAGTCCTAGCCACAGAAATCAGATAAGAAAAAGAAATAAAAGTCATCCAAACTGGAAAGGAAGAAAACTGCCATTATTTGAATATGACATGATACTATATAGAGAGAACCCTAAAGATTCCACCAAAAAACTATTAGAACTAATAAATTAATTCAGTATAGTAGCAAAATACAAAATAAAAATTCAGAAATCAGTTGCATTTTTATATACAAACAATGGACTGTGAGAAATTAAGAAATTGATCCCAATTACAATGCCATAAAAAAAAATACCTAGGAATAAATTTAACCTAGAGGTAAAAGAAATCTACTCAGAAAATTATAGGAAGAGCATGAAGAGACAAATAAATACAATTTCTGACAATTAAGTTCACAAACTAGTCCTAGAAAAAGTGCTACATACCTCATTGCTAATATCACTACACTCACCTTCAAAGTACTCCCCTGGGAAGCTGTGCACTGATGCCAGTGCCTAGTCCACCCTTCAAAGCAATTTTGGAACTCTTTTTCTAGAATGGCCATCAGAGCTGTCGTCATATTACCTTTGATGTCCTGAATGTCATCCAATGTCTTTCTTTCAATATATTCTTTATCTTTGGGTAAAGAAAGAAGTCATTGGAGGCCAGATCAGGTGAGTAGGGAGGATGTTCCAATACAGTTATTTGTTTACTGGCTAAAATCTCCCTCACAGACAGTGCCGTGTTGAGCTGGTGCATTGTCGTGATGCAAGAGCCACGAATTGTGGGTGAAAAGTTAAGGTCGTTTTCATCTAACATTTTTGCACAGCCTTTTCAGCATTTCCAAATAGTAAACTTGATTAACTGTTTATCCAGTTGGTACAAATTCATCATGAATAATCCCTGTGATATCAAAAAAGGTTAACGTCATTTTGACTTTCTTTTTTATTTTAATAAATTTTGTTGGGCAATATTGGGAGACAGTGTGTTTCTCCAGGGCCCATCAGTTCCAAGTAGTTATCCTTCAATCTAGTTGTGGAGGGTGTTGCTCAGATCCAAGTCCAGTAGCCATTTTCAATCTTTAGTTGCAGGGACCTCAGCTCACCATCCCATGTGGGAATTGAACTGGCAACCTTGTTGTTGAGAGCTCTCACTCTAAATAACTAAGCCATCCAGCTGCCCCTCCAGAAGCTTAGTGACAGCTCATTGTCTTCAGTCTTGTTGTGGAAGGTGCAGCTCACTGGCCCATGTAGGAATCGAACCAGCAACCCTGTTGTTCAGAGCTCACACTCTAACCAACTGCGCCATCTGGTTGCCTTGTTTTGACTCTTGATTTGGACTGATGAAACAGTTTTGATTGTGGAGAATTGGCTGACTTCCATTGTGTACTTTGACGCTTTGTTTCAGGGTGATAGTGGCACACCCATGTTTTATCACCAGTGATAACACCAGTGATAACATGGCCCGAAACATCATCTTTCTTCTCCAAAAGGTGTTGGCAAACTTCAACACTCCTTTGCTTTTATTCATCAGTGAGCTTCTTTGGGACCATTTTTGCACACACTTTTCTCAAGCCAAGATTTTCAGTTAAGATTTTCCTAACTGTTTCTCTATTGATGTTTACTTGTCCTGGTATGCTTCTCATGGTCAGCTGACAATCATGGCACACAATTTGAGGAATTTTTGCAATGTTTTCATCAGTTCCGCTCATTACTGGCTGCCCTGACCGCTCCTCATCAATGACATGTTCTCTCCCCTCAGAAAAACGTGTAATCCATTTGTACACTGCCATTTTCTTCATTGCATTATCCCCATAAACTTGGACTAAACATGTCCCTGATTTCACTTCCACTTATGCCAAGTTTAACAAGAAATTTAGTGTTTGTTCATGGCTCTAATTCAAGCTCAGACATTCTTGAGACTGCAGACAAAAACACGCAAGAACAATAACGAATGCCACTCAGCAAGACACTGCCACACGTCAACACGAACACAGCCGTGAGACCCTGATATACCAAGGTCATGAAACCTTACTGAGCTGTTTGTACAGTGCTGCCAATGTAAGAGCACGGTGACAAGTTGGCGAATCTAATTGTCAGACTTTGTAGAAGCATATGCCATGTTCATGGATAGGAAGAATTAACATAGTTAAAATGTCCATACTACCCAAAGCAGTCTATAGATTCAATGCAATCCCTATAAAAATACCAATGACATTTTTCACAGAACTAAACAAATAATCTTAAAATTTGTATGGACCACAATAGATCCCGAATAGACACAGAAATCTTGAGAAAAAAGAACAAAGTTGGAGGTATCATGCTACTTGATATCACACTATATACTACAAGGCTGTAATAATCAAAACATAGTACTGGCATAATAACAGACACATATCTCAATGGAACAGAATAGAGATCTCAGAAGTAAACCCACACCTAAATGGACATTTAATCTATCACAAAGGAGGCAAGAACCTACAGTGGAGTAAAGAAAGTCTCAATAAATGATGTTGGGAAAACTGGAAAGATACATGCAAAAAAAATGAAACTAGAGCACCTTATTACACCATATACAATAATAAACTCAAAATGGATTGAAGATTTAAATGTAAACCATAAAACTAGAAAAAATAAAACAAAAACCATAGGCAGTAATCTCTCTGACATTGCTCTTAGTGATATTTTTTTTTTTCTGATATATCTCCTCAGGTAAGGGAAACTAAAGAAAAACATAAACAAAAACAAATGGGACTACATCCATCAGTTTTTGCACAGCAAAAGAAACTGTCAACAAAACAAAAACACAGCCTACTGAATGGGAAAAGATATTCACCAACGATGCATCTGATAAGGGGTTAATATCCAAAAGTTATGAAGAACTCATACAACTCAACATCAAAAAAATCCCAACAATCCAATTAAAAAATGGGCAGAGGACCTGGATAGACATTTTTCAAAAGAGGACATAAGGATGGCCAATAGACAAATGAAAAGATGCTCAATGTCACTAATCATCAGAAAAATGAAAATTAAAACCACGATGAGATATCACCTTACTAGTGTCAGAATGGCCATCATAAAAAACTTAACAACAAGTGTTGGTGAGGATGTGGCGAAAAGGGGACACTCATACACCGTTGGTGGAATTGCAAATTGGTGCAGCCACTATGGAAAATGGTTTGGAGGTTCCTCAAAAAATTAAAAATAGAACTTCCTTATGACCCAGCAATTCCAGTTCTGGGTATTTATCCAAAGAAATCCAAAACATTAATTCAAAAAGATATATTCACCCCTATGTTCATTGCAGCACTATACACAATAGCCAAGATGTGGCAGGAACCCGAGTTTCCATCAATAGATGATTGGATAAAAGATCATAGTACCCATACACAATGGAATATTTTTGGCCATAAAAAAGAATGAAGTCTTATCATTTACAAAAACATGGATAAATGTAGAGACTGAGAAAGACAAATACCATATGATTTCACTTATATATGGAATCTAAAAAATAAAATAAATGAACAAATAAAACAGAAACAAACTCATAGATACAGAGAACAAACAAATGGCTGTCAGAGGGGAGGGGTGTTGGAGAGCTGGGTGAAAAAGATGAAGGCATTAAGAAATGCAAATTGGTGATTACAAAATCGTCACGGGGATGTAAAGTGTAGCACAGAAAATATAGTCAGTAATGTTGCAACAACTATGTATAGTACCAGGTGGGTACTAGACCAATCAGGGGGATCACTGCCTAAATATAAATGTCTAACCTCTATGCTGTACACCCAAAACTAATATAAAATAATATTGAATGTTAACTGTAACTGACCAAAAATTAAATTATTTTTAAAAGAATTTACATAAAAACTGTACAAATTAAAGTGTAAACTTTGATACATTTTGATTATATATATATATATATATATATATATATATATATTCACACACATATATATTCGTATATACATATATGAAAGGATCACTGCCATCAAAATAATTTACATATCAATATCCCCCAAAAGTCTCCCTGTGATACCCTGTAATCTCTCTATCACATCTGTCAACCTCCCTATCACACACCCCTGGCACAGCCAGGTAACTAACCACTGATCTGCCTTCTGTCACAATAAGTTAGTGTACATTCTCTAGAGGTTTATATAAACTGTTACAGTATGTACTTAATTTTTCTGGTATTTTTCACTTAATATAATCACTTTAAATGATTGTCCTTTTATAATTTTCACCAGTTTCACTGAGAAGTAGGTCAGTGAAGCTCCTCACACTGTCAGCTAGAAGTGAATTCCTTTTTATATTTCTTAAAGTATCATTTTGTTTAGTACTTTGAACATATATACAGTAGTTGCTTAGAAGACTTTGTTTGCTAAGTCAAATGTCTGGCCCTCTCACAGAATGTTTCTGTTACTTGCTTTTTTTCCTGTATATGGGTCACGTTTTCCTATGTATGGATCCCAATTGTGTATGGATCACAGTTTCTTTGCCTGTTTCATGATATTTTGTTGAAAGATGGCCATTGTAGTACATTGATGGTCAATGTAGTAACCCTGCATGCTGATGTCCCCTGATCAGAACGTCTAGCTTTTGCTTGCTTGTTTACTTGATTCAGGATTTGGCTGGATTATTTTAGTGAAGTCTGTTTCCCTGCAATGTGTTACCTCGGATATCAGTACTCATAGGGTGCAGGTATGAACATGTCACAGTGACTGAAGCATGAGAGTGTTTTATCAGAGTTCTCTGAGGCTTCTGCTTTTTCTCTTATGCTGTCCGAGTCTCTTGGTATTACACCCAGCACTTAGGCTCCACTAATTGCCTGCTGATTATGACAATGGCAGTGCTCTGGGGTATAGATTGTTCTACCTTCCGATTGCAGGGGTAGTTTCTTAAGCCAGTCTTTGAGGTTTGTTCTGAAACTAGAAGGGGTCTTTTTAAGTGCTTCTTCCTGGGGCTCTCTCTGATATACTCAGTGGCCTACATTTTATTACCTTGTTGCTCTCTTAGAGCTACCAGCCTCCTGTCTAAATCCCCACTGTTTTCAGGAGTATCTTTAGGCTTAAATTTGCCCACAGTCTACTGCCAATAAGGTCAGGTCACCTGAGGAGAGCTTATGCCTTGCTTCTCCCCAGGGGCAAAAATTGCTGAGTCACCACTCTAGAGCTGGGGAGAGGACAGTTGATCACTTCTCTTGAAGTGACTCCTCTGCTTTATGAGCAGGGTGCTGGGTGAGGATGGTCGCATTGGTTTCCTCGGCTTCCCTCTTCCAGCTTGGAATCTCTGTCCCATGAGCAAGGTGAGGCAAGGACTAATATGTGTCAACGTATTGGTCCCTGTATTCCCAGTCTGTCTTGCCACCGTATGAGTGAGAGGTGAATGGAAGAAGGGAACCCTCTACCCCTTGGCTCCATGTATTTGGAATTTAGCCGCTGCAAAGCAGCACTTGGGAGGATAAAAATGCTTGTACCCTTGTCCTTCTGGGAAGATACTATAGTTTCTGATGTGGATGGACCTGGGGTGAGATAAAGCCGCATGGTCTTGTTCACATCTGACCAAAATGGAGCTTCTGTCATGCTGACCTGGGGTGGAGAAAAAGGAAGCAGATTGTAGCTCAAGAGTCACAAATGCTCATTGTTCTTACTAAGATTTAATAGATTTTAGTGAAGAAATGTTTTTTATTTGCTGTATCTCCTTAGGACAATTTCCAACAACTTTAAGTGATTTTTCTTTTTCTTTTTTTTAAAGTAATTTTCACTGCTGTGGTTGCTTCACTGAGGACCAGGTTCATGGAGTTCCTCATACTGTCATTCTGGAAGTCCTGTTTCCAGTTTTTGACTTATAACTCTGCTAAGAACATTATTGTACAAATGTTTCATGTGGATATGCCTTTTCTCCCCTTGAGTAAATATCTCAGATTAGAATGGCTGGGTTATTTGGCAGGGGTGTGTTTCATTTATTAAAAAACAGTCAAACTGTTTTCCAAGATGTTTGTAACATTTTGCATTCCCATTAGAGGGGTATAAGAGTTCTAGCTTATAGCATCTCTCATACTTGGTGTGGTAATTTTAATTTTAGACCTTCTACTGCATATGTAGTAGTATCGCTTTGTGGCTTTAATTTACATTTCCCTAATGACTAATTTGTTGAGCATCCTTTCATGGGCTTACTTGTCATCTTTGTATCTTTGGCAAGGAGTCTTTTTAAATGTTTTATCCATTTTTATTAATTGGGTATTTGTTTTCCTATTAATTTTTTTAGAGTTCAGAATGTTATTTTTTGTTCTCGTGTGGTTTTATGTTAGGGAGATTGCCTTTCAGTGTGAATTCCTGCATGTAGTTCAAAAATTTTTTTAATTTAATTAAAGCATTTAATAGCTGAGTTTAGCTCAGTTACCTGTAAGAATTAATACACAAAATCAAGTAGTAAATCTAGGTGTACAAGTTTGTACAAAATTACTTGTGATGAAAGCAACTTCCCCCGTCCTACCTAACCCTCTGCATTCTCAGGCCTTTGGAAGAGGCAATTACTTTAACTACTTACGAGTTGTTCTGAGAGGTGCTTCCATACCTGTAGATGATAGATTTAGATATAGCTTTATTTTCATTGACTTAGCTTTCCTTTTGATCACTTTCTGCTGTGCTAATTGAGAATTTAACTAACTTACAAAACATATTCACAAGTATTGACAATTCAATACCTTTTAAGTGACATAGTTATAATGACAATATAAAATAGTTAAACTTCTATTCTTGATTTCTCAACATTTTATAAAACTTATTTACTAAGTGAAGATTTTTTTCCATCTCTAGACTTCTTTCAATTTCATCTAAAAATTGGGTTAATATTGGAAACATATTTATCTTCTGGCAAAATGGACAGATGTATTCTCCTCTCTTATATTCTACCAACTTCTCAAAATAATGTCTTTTGTAGTTGATATCAACTACAAATGATGATTTCCTTGTACTTATAGTTATTTGTGTTATGGATGTATATTTCTCACTGCCTTTCTTTTCTCTTGCTGAGAGAATAAAATATAAATAAATTATGCACATTATTTACTCAATTACTAATATCTTCCAGTTTCTTAAAAATTATTTTCATTGCTTGAGACACATTTTTGAAGAAATCCTTCTTGGAGTTTTCTTGAAGGCAATTTTTTTCCCCAGCATGTGACCAATTACATCACAAAGTGCACATTTGTTTCTCTGAATTAAACTGCTTCATTGAATTCTGTGATATATTTCTTCAGTTCAAGGTCTTCCTCTTTCTTGATTCACTTATTTTACTTGAGTGGTTCATCAAATTAAAAAAGGCTAACTTGGAGCTACAATACACCTTATTTTGGTTATGGGTGAAAAATAATCTCTTGTTGGCTAAAGCATAAAAGGAGATTTATTAGTTCAAGAAAAGTCCAGTCTTGAATAGTTGTATTCAAGATCTTAATGATATCATCACAGTTCAGTCTAAATTTTACTTTCAAGTCTGGGTCTTTTAAACAATCAATTTGTGCATGACGACTGATGAAGGATCTAAACTTATATCTGCCCAGGCTTAAATACAGAGAAAACTTTTTGCCTCATTAGTAACCACGCTACTATATAAAAACTACCAAACTATTCCTCATGACTGAAAGGGTCATGTATCCATTTCTGATCCAATCAGTGTGGCCAAATGAGAGGGATATGCTGGGTGCCTCATGACAGACTTATCTTCCCTCATGGAGTTAAGAATTGTGCATAGAATTGCCTGAATTATTTGAGTGGAGCTTGGAGAGAATCCGTTTTCGAATGAAAATCTCTGTGCTAACTTTAGAACAAAGGGGAAATTAATGCTGAGAATACAATAAATTTCCTCCTCGGGCTAAGAGTCCCTTTTATGTCTGTACTTTCAGTTTTGCTATGATAATAAACAGTCCCAAAATCTCAGTTAATTTAGACAACACATATTTATTTCTGGTTCTCATTGCATGAGGACTGTGGATCAGCCTCAGCTCCGTTTGATGCATCGTGGCTTGTCTTGGCTCAGCAGCTCAGCATGCCTTTGTATTTTCTTATTCCCAGCCCCAGGCTTACAGAGTGGCCCCTGTCTGGGATTTGAATTCCACAAGGAATGCAAGTGTGATGTCAAACCAAATCATGCAATAATCTTTAAAGCTTCCAACTCAGATCTGGCAAATACCATGCTCATTTGCATCCCAATTGCCAAAGGATGTCACCTGGTCAAAATCTGTGGTCAGTGTCATGGCAACACATGCACAGGCAAATCGCAGGTCAAGTGACGGACACAAATAATCCTATTACTAGGAAGGAGTGAATCTCTCTCAATAGTTATATAACCCACCACAAGAGTATATAATTCCAGATTAAAAATCATTTTCCTCCAAATTTTCAAGGTATTTTATATTTTGGCTTCTAGTTTTACTGATGAAAAATGTGGAGTTGATCTGATTATTATTCTTTTATAGCGTATTTTATTCCCTTTAGAAGTTTCCAGGACGCACTCTATCTTGGTTTGGTGAAATTTCCATTTGCTGCCTCATCAGATGTCTTGTTTGGTTCAAGTATCTAAGTCTGAACTTTTGTTGTTGTTGTTGTTGTTATGCAATATGTGTATCATGTATTTTAATTATTTTGTTATTCTTTGTTTTCTATCTTTGCTAATTTAGGAGTATAGTGTATTCATTGTTCTTTTCTAAGAATGATTACCTCTATACCTGTAAATTATATTGCCTAAACTTTCCATTTTTCGTCATCAGCTACAGAAAATCAACACCATCCTTTGATTCCCTGTTGTGAAAGATGAAGGATATCCTTCCCTGTCTGGCTAACTCTCCCAATTTGGGGCACACTCTGGGATATTTTTTCCTCTCTATTATTTTTTAATATATTGGCTTTTATGTGCATCTTTAAATAGACTTTTCAAGAGATCTATTTTCTCTCTGAACGTTCTTTAGATATTGATTTACTGTTTTCAGTACTTTAATGTCATGCTGGTGCAGTCTGGGATCAAAATGGTAATGATATTTTATATGTTTGGCACATATGCCAGTTTATGCTTTACTTGCAGGGGTTCTATATTTAATTTTTCTTGATTTGTAAGAAACTCTTCATCCACATAGTCAAGATTGGCATTGCCACAAAAAGCTCCTTCTGTGCTTTCTAGTCTGTTTGTTCTAGTTACTTTGTCAGGGATCGCTCCAATTTGATTCTTGCTTTATATTTGCTCCCCTTCCTGTTAGTCTGTTTTAATTCTGGCAAAATTGTGCCAGGAGTTAATATTTTTTTAAATGTTAATTTTCCACATAATTGAAAAATCGATCTTATTTGTTTCTGATAATTCCATAGGAATTCTATTTCCTGTGGATACCACAGGCATATGCCATGGTAATTCCTTGTTGTATTGGAAGGGATCTCAGAAACTACATAGACACATCCTCATTTTATAAATAAGACCAGGAGGAATTCAGATTGAAGACGTTATTTACATGCTGTCCCAGTCTACTACCTCCTAGCTGGGCTCTGAGTACAAACACAGAATTCCAGGAGTCAGTCACTGAGGAAAGCAGAGGTGTGGTTTACTCCCTCTCTTTGTTCCTTGTCATCAATCATCAATATTTAGTATATTTTTAGTTGATTAAGAAGGATGGCATCATGATGGCCATTCCAACTATACATCGTGCGTAAAAGAAACAAGCGAATGTGATGTAATAGCTATACCAAATTCTATTCTCTCAAATCCATTTCACATGATACAACTTATCCTGAGTAAATATTTTTAAGAGGTTCCCAAAATTCATTATCCTCCACAATGGAAAATGTAATCTCAATTATATCAAAAAGCCAGGAAACTCAGATGACTCAGGCTGAAGCCACAATTTCTCTTTCATATTCTAAATAATTGGCTCTCAATTCTATCTCTGACATTTATTAAAAAGACAAGAAAAATGGAGAAAGGCATGGTTTGAAAAAATGCTTTGCTTCTTATTGATGAATTTTAGCCATATATGTATCAATGTCTCCTTAGAACGAAATTAGTCATATAAGATTCCATTAGGGAGAGTCCATATTTTTTAAACATTTTAGTTGGAACTTGGACTGGGAACTCTTTCTCATTCTTCAGTTTATGGACCCAGACAACCTGGAGCATTAAATAGTTATCCTGAAATTGTTCCTTCTTTCTGCATTCATTAGGCAATCATTCATTGGCTCACTTTAGTGGTCATCCTGGATAAATCTTTGCACAGAAACAAGAAACGAAATGAAGTACAGATAATGCAATCTCTCTCTCTTTCCTTCTCTCCCTGTCTCTCTGTCTCCCACCTTTCCCTTCCTCTCTCCTTCTTTCCCTCTCTCCATAGATAGGTAGCTAGGTAGGTGAATAGGTAGATAGATAGATATAGATATCTCCAAACACATATTTTAAAATGTCAATCATAGAAAATTAAAAGCACAAATAATTATATTATAATTGAATTTATGCCACACAAAATTATTTAAAGAATTATTAATAATTACTGTTGCTAGAGTACATAGTTTACAAAACTGATGTTCATAAGAAAGCACTTAACGTTTTTGCTTTCTTTTACTTTTAAAAACAAGGATCGGCTTACATATTTAGCTTTTTCTCAAATATGTTCCTCTTAAAAAAATGACTCTGTAACACAACTTCATATTTTCTTTGCTGGAGAAAATACTATTTTACTGAAGATGATTTGATTCTCATGATTGCTGGAAAATAAATTTGAATTATATGTGAAAATGTTTTGGACTATTTCAAAAATATTTTAACATCATTCTAAGCTTCTTATTTAAATGCTTGTGATTTACAAAACAAGCTTCCATTCAAATATGTTTCAAGAACATTATTTTTCAATTCTCCCAAACACTGTATATCAAAATTTCCTATGCACTCATGTATTTACCATACTCTTAGTGATCAGCTTTTTAGCAACAAAATATTGCTGTTGCCAGAAATGTAGGTTAATGACTCTTTATAGTAATGGCAAATATTAAACAATATAAAATTTGAAGCTTGGAGATCTAACTAATGTTGCAGAACTAGTGGAACTGTGCTTAACTCAAGCAGTTTGTCTGAAAAGGATAAAGAACAGCTCTGAGTCTTGCTCTTTGCTAGTCAATGTTAGTAAACATATTTTGTGCCAGCGTGACTTTTTTAATCCTTCCTTGAGACATTCATTCTATATTCTTATTTTGGGTACACAGTACAAAATGAAAGATTTCTTTGGACAAATATCATAATTTGAGCATATTGAGATATGCTGAGTTCTCAGTAATCTGAACAGTAGGGGGGGAGGGACAGGATGTTAGGTTTATATAGTATCTAAAAATGAAAGTATCCCCCGCCACACCACCACCACAGTTGGATTGCTTAAGGGCAGGCTGTTTGACAGTGAGCAATGTCCACAGAGATGGAAGTTCAGACGGGGTCTAGACAGACTTTAGTACATGAAAGAAAGAGTTAATAGTCAATAATAGTTAATTTTCAGATTGGAGAAAACCTGAGTCAGCGGTGACTTTTTCAAGAAGAACCCCAGTCAGGCACTGAAGAATAGGAACTAGAACTCAGTTCCTGGGGGTGGTCGTTTCCTTTCAGGTTAAATGGTTTTAGGACAGGGCTTATTCCTAACATATCATTGAAGGATCAGGTAGAAAATCTTAAGAAAAAAAATAGTCATATAGACATGTCCACCATGTTGGTGAGGAGAGGAAAGAGAGGAAAGAAGAGGAAGAGAATGTCTGGGGACACTGGAAAGCTAAACAGGAAACATCATAGTAACTAGAACTTACCCAAGATGTTGGTTTTATGGATAAAAGACTAATCCTAGGCCATACCCTCTGGCTGAACAGAAGCTGCTGATTTCATTTTGTCCTGAACAGAACTGACTCAGAAACTAAGAAAGACTAATAAGGTAAGGGCTGATTTGAACATTTCCAACTTTGATAAATCCAGGAAATCAGGGAAAAAAATCAATAAAAATATCCCATCTACTCGAGTTATTTCATTAGAGGTAGGAACATGATGATTTATAATGTATAAAACAGCTACAATCTATTTTATAGACAACTTTTATATGGGTTTGGTAGGATAATAAATTGTGACATAATTAATGTTCCAACATTTGAATTTATAAAATTGATTCCTGCTATAAAAAAATTGATTTCATGGGAAAAAATATTTGTTATAAAGTATCAAGTTTTTTTAGTATGTCCAAGTACCACTTTCTGTATATGTCTGCAATCACTAAACACAATCTCCCTGAAAGCCTGTTTTTGTTTGTTTGTTTTTTTATTTTGTGTGCTTCTTAAGCACTGTATGCTCAACATCATGAACTGATTCAGAGAAAAGCCTCAAGAAGACGTGTTGAATCAACAATATCCCATTATATGCTTGCAATTACTTAGAGTAATGGAGTATCTTGATGCTGATCAAGCACAAGTATCTGTTAAATTTTATAGTTATAGCATTCCCTTGCATATGCGTAGGTATCTACTTGTGGTAGCTTCCATGCTTTTAGTATAGTACTTATAATTTATTTCTTTATCCCTATGAAGTAGTTCTCAAAGCTTTAGAAATTTGTGTTTTGCTCTTAAGCTTCTTCTCTCACTCACTTATATGCTCTAAGGGCTAAATAAATTTAAAACAGAGTGAACTTGGAAACATAATTATTTCCTCATTTCTATATTCATTGTTCTTGTTCACAAATAAGTAGACAAGTAGACCCAGCAATTCCACTTCTGGGTATTCATCTGAAAAGAAAAAGAAAAAAAAAACTATGCAATTTTACTAATCATTGTCACCTCAATATATTTAATTAAAAAACAGTTAATTTAATAAGATACATGCACCCCTACATTCATTGCAAATTGTTTACAAAGCAAATATATGGAAGCAACCTAGGTGTCCATCAGTAGATGAATGGATAAAGCGAAGGTGGTCTATACATACAATGGAATATTACTCAGCCATAAAAAAGAATAACATCTTGCCTTTTGTGACAACATGGATGAACCAGAGGATATTATGTTAAGTGAAGTAAGTCAGACATAGAAAGACAAATACTTTATTTGTCTTTTACTTATGTGTAATCTAAAAAACAAAACAAATGAACAAACAAAAGATAAATAAACTAATATATACAGAGAACAAATTGATGGTTTCCAGAGTAATGCTGGGAGAGAGGGGGATGAAAAAGGGGACAGGGATTAAGAAGTATACACTTCTAGTTATAAAATAAGTCATAGGGATGTAATAATGTACATAGGGAATATAGTCAATAATATTGTAATAACTACATACAGTGACAGATGGTTTTAGACTTACTGTGGTGATCACTTTATAATGTATGTACATGTTGAATCACTAAGTTGTACTCCTGAAACTAATAAGCTATTGTATGTCAATTATAAGTAAAAGTAAATTTTAAAAAATAGACAAGTAGATAGAAACCACCTGCTTTCCACATTGGAAATATGTTATTTTCCTCATCTCAAAATACAGAGTATTTATTAGTCTTATATTAAGTAAGTTTAGTGCTGGGAGATGTGCTAGATTCTAGGAACTCTATGAATAATTAAGACCCAGTTTTTTCACTTAAGAAACTTGTGATCCAGCAGTTAAGACAAACAATTTTAAAAAAAAAAAAAGCAAACAATAACCTGATCAGATAAGGACTAGAATAGATGGTTAAAAATTGTTAATAAAGAATTGATTAATTCTACCTCCTAATGTTTGTCACCTATTAATTTCCATTTCGTGATTTGGTCATTTGTGACCAAAGTAAATAACAATAAAATACAGAAGGAAAAAAAATGTGTTTGCTATGCAAATAAAAAATGTTTGATTTGCTTTGGCAAGTTCTAGATAAGTTATAATATATTTTTAAACAAAAGCAGTTAACTTGCCACTTTCCTCATTTCTTTAAGAAATCACTTCACTTCATGCATTATATAAATGTCTAATCACTATGTTGTACACCTGAAACTGATATAATATTGTATGTCAACTGTAATTGAATCTTTTAAAAAATATTTTGAAAAAGAAATCACTAAAAATGATCATCAGACCAGAAGTAGGAGTGTTGATAAATCCATATGATGCTAAGCTCCTGTCACAATTATTGTACAACATGTGAAAATCATTAGAGGTAAAGGAATTAAAATTTTCTCTTAAGCGACTTTCATAAAGGTGTACTACTCACTTTAAGGGAAGCAGTAACTACCCACTCTTCCTGCTTCAGTAGAGTTTCACTCCGCTGCTCAGGTATAAACATTGAAAAAACACTTCTGGGTCTTTCTTTCACACCTTACTTGTGATACCACAGAAAAATCAGTCACTTGTTTAGCTGGTGGAATTAGTAAAAGGCTGCTGCAATTTCATAACTCATCTCTCTCACTGCCATTTTCTCTCATCCTCTGAACTCACCTCTGGTATAAAACCTCTTCGTTTCTATCCTCTGTACAGGAAGCAAAATATTAATAGCATTGTGTAAAGCTGTAGTTGTGTGATTTCATTGCCTGAGATAAATTTATAGGTATGTCAGTAGGAAGACAACTTTGGCTTTGGTCCACGCTGTGTTCTCATACTCCGATCCAGCTTTCTTAGTCATCCCCATGTTACTCCTATGTCTCTATCACAATTGGTTCTAAATTTAGAAGGGAGTAAGTTATGATTTTTACAACATATGTGAAAAAAAATATGGTGAACACTGCAGTGGATATCAAGGTTAATTCAATCTCTGCCTCTAAGAGTTTATGATCGAAATAGGGATAAGATTTATATGATTTTCCTCTTTTCTCCATCTTGTTGGTTAGGATGTTTCTTCTGTAAATTAGTCTAATTTGGTCTATGGGAACATGGGTCATATCCTAGTTTCAGTAAAACATGAAGCTAGAAACAGCCTGGGTCCCTCATGACTAAAAGTCACCATTCCCACTTTAGAGATTGCTCATATCTCATCTTTTTTAATAGAAAGTTTTAAAGTTCTGTTTATGTAAAGCATAATTTCTATGATTTTTGTTATGCACAGCCAATGTAACCTATAGATAATCAGTTATAAAGCAGAGATGTTTTGAAGTTGATGATATATGAGGTGAGTTTGAATGATGAGTAGGAATTATATATGATGCTAAGTTGGTGGGGGTAGAATGTTCCAGATCGAGAGACTGCATGTGTTACGTAGAAGGCAAGTAGGCTGTTCAGAAATTTTAAAAATATAGAAATCATCTAGCTTTGTGGGAGTGGAGAGTGTGTGAAAGGGGTCAGAAAGGGCCTTGAAACCAGATGAAAAATAATCGACAGTTCAGTAAACAGAGTCTGTAACAGATGGTTGGACCAGGAGAGCCTTAGTTATATGTACTTTAAGACGGTAAGTGTGGAGGCAACGAGTGGATGGATGGGGAATGGCAGACTCAGCGGTAGTGTGATAAACAGCACAACTCTGTGAACGTACTAAATACCTCGGACTTGTATTACTTTAGAAGAGTGAATTTTATGGTATGTGAATTGCATATCAATAAAGCTGTTATTTAAAGCCAAACAGTCTGGGCGTGATAGCCTACACAATGGAATTGGACTTCAACTTGGGAAATGAAAGTGAGAATGGAAAGTGGTGATACATACAGTATCTAACATTATTATATGTCTTGAAAGTGTTGTCAAATCTACTGTCTTCAGTCATATTCACCCACTCTTTAACTCATTACAGTTTTCTTCCATCATGCCACTGGAACTGCTCTTGTTTAAGTTACAATTGATGAAAGGTAATTATTCACTGGTCTCTTCTGTGTTGCAAAATGTGTAACTTTCTATAGCATTCGACACCGCTGAATACCTAACTTTTAACACTACTTGAAACTCCATCAGTGGCCTGAAAGGTAATCTCTCCTGGGTTTGTCAGTAACGTTTTTTAGTCATTATTTATCAGATTCTGTATTAACCAGGGTTCTCCGGAAAAACAGAATGAATGGAATGTGTGTGTGTGTGTGTGTGTGTGTGTGTGTGTATTGAGAGAGAGAGAGAGAGAGAGAGAGAGAGAGAGAGAGAGAGAGAGAGAGAGAGAGAGAGAGAGATTGATTTGAGGAATTGACTCACTGTTTTGGGGGCTGGCAAGTTCGAAACCTACAGGGAAGCCCAGTAGCTGGAGACCCAAGAAAAAGCTAATGTGCAGCTTGAGTCTGAAGGCAGTTTAGAGACAGAATTCAATCTGTTTTATGACCTTCAACAGTTTGAATGAGGCCCACCCCTATTATGGAGTGGGCTTTATTCAAAGTCTACTGATTTAAATGTTAATCTTATCTGAAATATATATATATATATATATATCCTCACAGAGATATCTATTGTGGTATTTGACCAAATATCTCAGTATCATGGCCTAGCCAAGTTGACACATAAAGTTAATCATCAAAGACTCCTTCAATAAATACGTTTTTGCCTACCCATCAAAGCTAAGTCTCTTCTAGTTTTTACTCCTGGGTTCTCTTGGTTACCATTTACCTTTCATTCATAAATATGAATTTGGACAATTAAGTTCGCAAACTCATCCTAGAAAAAGTGCTACATACCTCATTGCTGAATATCACTATGGTCACCTTCGAAATACTCCCCTGGGGAAGCTATGCACTGATGCCAGTGCCTCCTTTACCCTGGAAAACAATTTTGGAACTCTTTTTCTGGAATGGCCATCAAAACTGCCATTGTATCACCCTTGATGCCCTGAATATCATCCAAATGTCTTCCTTTCAATATTTCCTTATCTTCAGGTAAAGAAAGAAGTCATTGGGGTCCAGATCAGGTGAGTAGGGAGGGTGTTTCAATACAGTTATTTGTTTGCTGGCTAAAAACTCCCTCACAGACAGTGCTGTGTTGAGCTGGTGCATTGTCGTGATGCGAGAGCCTTGAACTGTTGGCGAAAAGTTCAGGTTGCCTAACTTTTTCACACAGCCTTTTTAGCACTTCCAAATAGTAAACTTGGTTAACTGTTTGTCCAGTTGGTACAAATTCATAATGAATAATCCCTCTGTTATCAAAAAAGGTTAGTAACATCGTTGCAACAAGTTCACAAACTTAATTGTAATTACTTGTAATGTGAATACATAGTTGAAATGGGGACTTAGTATGTATATATATTTATATACTATAAATAATATGTGTGTGTGTATATATATACACACATATATGTATATATATAAATATATATGTATATATATTCACACACACATATTATTTATAGTATATAAATATAATATGTTCACATAATTTATAATATATATAGTTTAATATGTTTAATTTAGTTTAATATATAAACATATATATTAAAGGATTGTAGTAAATAATTAATAAATGGGTTCCATTAATTGCTTGACACATAATGAGACTGGCCTAGGCTATTGGCCTTTTGGGATGATGGGATTTCCTCCACAGCCACTTTTTCCCCAGAAATGTAAGTGAATTTCTTCCTCACTGTCCCTCTCTTCTCTGTCACTAAGGCTAAAAACAATTAGCTGAATGTTTGACTAGTCATTGAGATATATGTCAGGTGAAAACCACCTGTGTATTATGCGAAGTGAAGGCAGGATCTTCTCTCATTCAGGAGACTGTGCTTGTCTTAGTCTTCTCTGTGCCAGCCTGGACCGGTTTATGTTTGTTTCTCCGATCAAGCCTTGATGATATATAGTAAGGGTCATAGTGGTTGGACGCCCTCCAACCGGATATTCAATCTGAAAACAATTGACATTTTGGGTTGGATAATACTTTCTTCAGGAATGGCTGTCCTGCGTTTTGGAGGAGGTTAAGCAGCATCCCTGCCTTTCCTAAGAGATGTAAGTAGCGATCCCCTTTAATGTGACAACCTCAAATGTTTCGAGACATTGCCAAATGTCCTGGGAGTATGCATAAAATCTCCCTCTTCCTTAATTCAGAATCACTGACCTGCAACCCCTCACATGCAGTGCAAAAACATTCTTTGTGTGGCCTAAATTTATGGCTGCCTATCTGTAGGTATGTAGTAAGTAGAAAGGATTTTGCCTTGGGTTTATTCAAAATATCTCTGTGTCTTTCTCATTGACTGGCCTGGGTAATTACTAAAATCACTAATCTATAACTAGTGATCGGGATCATGGGACCATCTTTATTTTAGTAAAACATGTTATTAGGAAGAACAATTAAGATATTGGGTTGTGTGACTAATCTCTTGTGTCTCAATTAGCAACACTCAATAAATAATCTTTGAGTAGTATTCCCAGAACCATTTATATTGCCATCTAATGGTAACTGCCAGAATTATAGAAAACTCTTCCTAGGGACCCCCTGATTGTTTACTGTAGGACCAAATATCCCAATATGTTTATTGATGGTAAATATCACACCCTGTAATGGAAAGGCTGAAGGCGTTGCAAGTCCATCACAGAAGTGGCAAAGGATGCTCACCAGGTTCATAAATCCTCCTGCTCAGGGCCGCTCCTGGAGTAAGCCCTTGCCCTCCCACCTCCGCTTCCCTAGATACGCTCAGATAAAGACTGTGTGTGTGTGTGTGTGTGTGTGTGTGAAAGAAGTGGTGCTATAAGAGGTTCAAAGAAAAGAGAATTCATCGTAGATAGGAAAATGATATAGGTTTTATCAGCAATAGTATTTCACTTGACAATGTACAGATTGTGTGCCCAGGTAAAAAAAGGGGTATACAATCAGTAAAGAGAAAGACAAGAATAAAATCTGAAAGATGGGAGCACTCATGGAGTCTTTGTGTATGAGCATTTTGTTACCGTGTTTCCCCGAAAATAAGAGTTAACTGGAAAATAAGCCCTAGCATGATTTGTCAGGATGGCATTCCCTGAACATAAGCCCTAATGCGTCTTTTGGAGCAAAACTGAGTATAAGACCCAGTCCTTTTTCAGGGAAGCACAGTAATTAACAGTGTTAATATACGGGGATAAGACTGTGGGTAACTTTAAACGCCAAGCAAAAATGGTGTTTTATTTATTTATATTTATATTTATATTTATATTTATATTTATTTTCCCCTCATTTCCTTTACAGTAGCCACCCTCACCAGCATTCTTGCTCTCCAAGAACATTAAGCATGCTTCTTCCTCAGAACCTTTTGCTTAGTCTTCAGTATCATTAATTTTCTCTCTTTGGTGTCACTTTCTCAGTGTCTCCTTTTGTGGTCATTCTACCTATGGGTTCAACCCCATTTCAATATTTTCTCTCATCCTCTATTAGCCCCATTGCTAACATTCTATAATTTTGAACTTATTTAACATCATTTTTATCTCTCCCTTAATATCATCTCTTTTTTTTAATCTCTTAAAATGTAAGATCAATAAAACCAGAATTTTGTCTCTTTTATTCACTATTGTATTGTTACTATCTGTAGTAGTTAGTACACACTAGGCATTCAAGAAATATTTTCTGAATGAGTGAAAATTAAGGAATCACTAAAGATTCCTAAACGATGATGGGAATATTATGTACAGTATTGTGAATCAATGGCTGAAAAAACTTCCATGAAGCTAAAATGAGCAGAACAAGTCACTTGGGGTGGAAGTGGTAATGGGAGGCAGGGAAAAAGTAGGTAAATATTGCAAGCTGACAAGGGCAAAACTACAAATAGTGGTCATGTTTATAAAAACAACGGTTCTCTAAGTATGACCCCTGAACTAACAGCATCGTTATCATCAGCTGCAAATTTGCTGAAGTGCAAATACTCTGGTTCTACATCAGACCTACGGGGTCAGAAACTGGGGGGATGGAATCTAGCAACCCATGTTTTAACAAGGTCTCCCGAGATTTTTGAGCACACGAGTTTGAGAACTACTGATATAAAGGAAAGGACTAATGGAGGCAGCTGGATGCAGGAGGTTGATGAAATGAAGGGTACTATTGCAGATTATTTGAACTTGGGGAAGCCTTGACATATGAAAGGATGGTATAGTTCCTTTGAAAGAAATAGAGAAATCTAGGAAAATATATTTAGTGTTCTACAAATATTTCCAATTAAATTCATTTTGAAAACCAATGTGACAAATGGTACAGATCAGAGTATTTGGATATTTCAGGAACCTCCGGTCATCAATTTTTCAAAATTTAGTGATGTTTAAAAAAATACCTGCAGCCTATCAGTAGCCCTTATCATGTCTCCATGAACTTCATAAAATATTTGGTATTATATTAGATGTATAGTTTTAAAGTTGTGGGGATGAGAAAGAGCCATGGAGAATATTTAAACTGAGATATCTAGTATATTATCTAAGTGATAAGATTTCCTATGACAATATTTTACCATGAAGCAGAGAACAGCAGTGTACTCAACACATAAAGAAAAGAAAGAAATGAATAGAAAAATCTGTTGCATTTTTCATCATGGACTGAAGCTAAGGGAAGAAAACAATGAGAATCCCACTGGTATTTTTTCCCAAGTTTGAGGATATTGTTGTCAAAAATGCTTCTAGAAATTTTGGAATTCCACAATTTCAAGATTGGCATTACCTATGAGAAAATCATCCAAGAAAATAAAAAAGACCTTTCTGCACTCTTTGAGCTTAATCATTACTTCCCCTATGATTCTTCTAAACTTAATTAAGTACTTAATAGTAGTACTTAAAACCTCAAACCTCAGTAAAACCTTGTTTCCTTATCTTGACTCACAATTTCTATAGATGTACATAATAACAGGTATTTTAGGAAACATTTTTTTCTAAATACTCATGCTACTAAATTGCTGTGGAAATAATATAATTCAAAGAGCATTTGTACTTAGAAAAGGCAGAGTCCTTGGCTGGAGTAGCTACTTCCTTTAGGTTCCATGGTAATCTCAGTCTCCTCACATATTTTAATGGGGACTGGAAGTGGAATAAATATAGATTTATTTGATGAGTGCCTACTTGGAATTTTCAAATGAAAAGAACAAAAAGCATCCTAGTTTTCATTTCTCATCAACTATTAAAAATACTATAGAGAATGAAATGGTTGATCATGACTTTTTTTTATTGCAACACTGAGCCATTATTGTTTTTGGAATATTAGCTTTACTTTCTCATAATCAGTTTTCGTACTTAACGAATAAGGAATGTTTCAATTATGTTTCATTGATTTATGTAACATGTGATTTTTGTACTCCCGGAAAAGTACACTTCCCCCAATCTTACTTTTCTTAAAGGATCAAGTATTCTGAGAAAAAAAATTTGCTTTATATATCTAACTAAGCCTCCTCCAAGAAAATTTCAGTCACTTTCCTTTTTTCAGTACTTAAAGAACCAAGGACAGAAATGAGTTCTACAAATTTTCAGCTCTTAATATACCAGGTTATGGGGGAAAAAAATCACATCATCATGTCTCTGCTCAAATGTATAGACAGTGTGCTCACTAAGAGCAAGTTACCCTATCCAAGGACAATTTGCAGTCATTCTATTTTCTTATATCATTTTGAATCTCAGACAAAGGCCTTAATTATATCTATATTGTTTCAGTAATGAGAAAGGAGATTTGAGAACAGAACAGATAAAATGCTTCTTCTCAGAGATATCATCAGTCCTGGTTGCTAAGAGACAATCAGTTTTCTTCAGCTGACAAATGAAGTCTTGTCCACTTATAATCTTTACAACTGTTAACAATTTAAAACAAAAACATGATTCTGACACATGAATGAAAGTTTCCAAATGATTCAAACAGGACTACACATAAAAATAAATTCACCATTGTTGGACATGAATAATTAAAATATTAAAAATGTTTTCACTTTTGCCTGCTTACTTTTCCTATATCTAGTATCTGATAATCTCTAACCTTTATGGAGTGCTTCCCTTATACCAGGGTATATATCAAGGACTAAATGTAAGGTAGGGAGGGAGGGGGTTATGGTAGATGAGGGTAAAAGGGATCAAATATGTGGTAATGGAAGGAGAACTGACCCTGGGTGGTGAGCATACAATGTGATATATAGATGATGTAATATAGATTGTACACCGGAAACCTATGTATCCTTATTAACAATTGTCACCCCAATAAACTTAAAGAAAGGAAATCCTACCGTACTTAATATACAAAATTACCTAATGATATGGGAACTATTAAGATGGTTATTTTTACAGACTAATTTTGGCCTAAAATCACACACTTATTGCATAGAGAAGCTTGACTCAAATGGAGGTGGTCTATTTTCAGAATTCAACTTTTAATGACTTCATTATATCTATCAGCCTTGTAAAGATATACAGAAATTTATAAATATGCTTTTTGAATATGGTAAAGTGACATTATTAAATAACAAGTATTAAATTGCAAGAGAGCTACTAAATAGTACAAATATTTTACCTTTATATCATGCATTTTAAATTACAACAATAATAAATTAATATATTTTTTCCTGTAAAAATTGTAACAGTGTAATGAAAAAGCTTTCTTTGATCATGTTTACCTCTCTAAGTCTGCATGTTAATTCCCTACTCATGGTGACCATGTTTAGTGTAAGCACATTATCTGGTCAAAGGTCCTGTTAGCAGAAATTCTGGAGATAACTAGAGAAATCAGGAATAAACCCGCACTGGACTGTACTAGACTGGTTATTTCCTGGGTTTGTAGTGTGGCATATCTTGCAATATGCAGTATGTACAAGAGCACATCAGGGTTTCTTGGCCAATGTGACATGGTCTCTGTAGACATCTACTTATATGTTAGACTAAGTACAGGGCTATTCTTATCTGACCTGGCTTGGAAAGTGAGATTTATGCTTCTAGGAGATCTGGAGTTACTCTAAGCCACTCAAACATTATCACTTGCAACTGTGCGCTTGCTGGTAAGCCCTGCAACAAACAATTATCCTGATTATGCTGACGTCATAAATTATAGGATTTGCTAATATATTCTCCTACTTTGTAGCTTGACATTTGTTATCTAAACATACAGGAAAAGACTGATAATTTATCATCATTAAATTTAAAAGGTTTCTATCAAAAGTAACTGACAAAGGACAAACATCTAGAATGTGTAAATAATTCTCACAAATATATAAGCTCCTTTACAAAAGTAACATTCATCAACCATAATATGATAAAATTAGAAACAAACCTTAAAAACATAGAAATAATTAATTCATGTAATTGAATATTTAAAAAATTTCTAGATAGTTCTTTGCTTACTGAAAAAAATAAGTATTTAGAAGTGAATTTTAATGAAAGAAACATTTGTCAGAAGCCTGCAGAATTTAGTCAAAGAGCTAATCAGGTGGATATATGAAGTTCTTAATGTGTTTATTAAAAAGAAGAAAAACTGAAGAAAAATAACTATTTTTTATAAATATAAGTATAATATACTTATATAGTTATACTTATATACTATAAATATATAGTATATAAGTATAATATACTTATAAATATAAGTAAATGGAAAAATACAATTATTAGCATACCTGAGAATATTGATGAAAATTTGCAAATGAATTCCACTTGGCAAAATAAATTAAAAAGAGCTACATTTTTGAAAAGAGCAGAAAGTACATAACATTGTCTCAAGTTAAGCAGAAAAAGTCAGCATCCATTTATTTAAAAAACTGCTTGGAAACTAAACAGCTCATTTCTAAATAATCTATGGGTCAAAAAAAAAGTCTCAATGGAAATACAAATACATTAAATTGAAGGAAAAATAAAATACATTATATCAAAATTTGTGTGACACAGCTGTACTCAGAAGGAAATTTATAGAACCAAATGCATACATTAGAAAAGAGGGAAAGTCTCAAATCAATAATTTCAACTCCCACTGCAAAAACCTAGAAAAGGAAACCTGCAAAATGAAACTTACCAAGTAGAATGAAGAAAATAATAAAAATAAAAGCAGAGATCAATGAAATTGAAAAAAGATAGATAATATAAAATCATTGAAACAAATAGCTGATTCTTTGAAAAGATCAGTAAAATTGACAAACTTCTGTCAACATTGATAAAGGAAAATAGATAGAAGATACAAATTACTAATATGAGTAATTAAACAGAGAACATCACTACATATCCTACAATTATCAGAAAAATAATAAGGGGTTATTATGAATAACACTACGCATACAAATTATACTATATAGATGAGATGACCAAAGTACCATGACTCACTCACCTGAAATAGATAACTTGAATAGCCCTACAACAAATAAGTTCAATGAATTTGTAATTTCAAATTATCCTGGCTCAGATGGTTTTAATAAAGAGCTCCACCAATGTAGTTAAAGACCTAATGAGGTGGATATATGGGATTCTAAGGTTTAAAGAAGAATTAACACCAATTCTACATAAACTCTTGTAGAAAATAAATTTGAAGGATCCCTTCCCAATTCATTCTGTAAAGGTGGTATAAACTTAATACCAAAACCTTCACTAAAAACAAAGAAACAAATTATAGACAATTATTTGCCATGAATATAGACATAAAAGTTCTTAAGAAAATAACAAATAGAATTCAGCAATTTTTATATAATTCTTTATATAAAAAGAATTATACATCATGACCCAGTGGGGTTTATTCCAGTGATACAAACAAAGCTGACTCAATATTTGAATATTAGTATAATCTATATTAACAGACTAAAGAAGAAAAATTATATAATCATATCAATTGATGCAGAAAAATCATTTGACAAAACTTAATTCTCACTTATGATAAAAATTGTTAGGAGAAAAAAAGTAGAGGGAAACTTCCTTTCTCGATAAAGGGCATCTATTAAAAAAAAAACTGCAAGTCACATTATATTTAGTGGTGAAATACCGAATCTTTCCCTTTTAGGCTGGGAACACTCTTACTACTCTTATTCAGCACATCTCTGGAAATTCTAGTCAGTGCCATCAGGCAAGAAAAAGAAATGAGAGCCATGAAGATCAGAAGAAGAAATAAAAATTTTCCTATTTGCAGGAGACATTAATTCAACTATAAAAATCCCAGGGAAGCTACAAAAATTTATTTAGAATTAGTAAATGATTTTTCAATAGGTCACAGGTTAAAATGTTAACATACAAATATCGATTGTTATTCTATATACTACCCATGAACACATAGAACCCCAATTTAAAATACCATACCATTTACAACCACAGGAAGGAAGGAAGGGAGGAAGGAAGGAGGGAGGGAGGGAAGGAAGGAAAGGAGGAAGGGAAGGGAGTCTAGATTTAAGTCTAGCAAAACATGTACAGTGCTTTGATGCTGAAAACTTCATAGCTGATAAATCAAATAAGACCTAAAAAGTCACATTGTGTTGATGGAAAACTTAACAGTAAAGCTGTCAATTCTCCCCGGATTAATATACAGGTTTAACATGATTCCTATCAAAATCCCAGGAAGTGTTTTTAGTAGACATAGGAAAGATGATTGTACATTTTATATGTAAAGGCAAAAGAACAAGAGCAGCTAAAAACAATTTTCTAAAAGAAGAGTAAAATTCAAGAAATCAGTCTGCCTGATTTCAAGTCCTATTATATAGCAATAGTAGTCAAGACTATCTGGAAATTAGCATGGGGATAGGTTTGTGTAAGTGCACTATATGTTCACACAATGACAAAATCACTTAACAACACATTTTTCAGAACATCTAAAAATGTACTCAGCTTTGGAAAAGATCAGTAAAATTGACAAACTTCTACTGATTTGTCAATTTGTCAAATTTATGTGTAATCAATAGAACAATATAGAACCAGAAACAAACCCACACATGTATACCCAACTTAATTAAAGGAAACAGAACTAAAGCACAGCTTTTTCAATAAATGCTGTGGAGCAGTTGGACATCCATAGGCAAAAAAATGAACCATGACTTAGGTCTCATACTTTATTTTAAAATTACCTCAAAATGGGTCATACAATTAAATAGAAAATGTAAAACTATAAAACTTTGAGAAAAAAGACATGGGAGAAACTCTTTGGAATCTAGGGCTAGAAAAGTGTTCTTGGCTCTTAGACTTGATACTAAAAGCACAATCCATAACAGGAAAAGTTGATAATTTAGACCGAAATTAAAAATTTTCTTCTTTGAAAGATTCTGTTAGAAACATGAAGACAAAGACAAGCTGCAAAGAGAGAAAAATATTTGCAAACCAAATATCCAACAACAATTAGTGTCTAGAATACATAAAATCTCTCAAAGTGTAACAGTTAACATTTTTTAAAGTTCTATTAGAAAATGGACAAAAGACATGATGAGATACTTTTCCAAAGAGAATATACAGATTTAACATAGTCATGTCTCTAATGATGGGATGTGTTCTGAAAAATGTGTTGTTAAGTGATTTTGTCATTGTGTGAACATACAGTGCACTTACACACACCTAGATGGTATACAACTGACCGTGCAGTAGTTTTGTTTACACCAGCACAGACATGGGAGTAATGCATTGCACTAGACATTAGAATGGCTACCATGTCACTAGGTGATAGGAATTTTTCAGCTCCATTATAATTTTATGGGACCACCTTCATATAGGCAGTCCGTTGTTGATTGAAATGTCATTATGCCACCCATGACTGTATAGATAAGAGGATACACAGATAAGCACATAAAATATATTCAACATAATTATCCATTAGAGAAATATATTCTATTAAAACTGCAATGAGAAATCACTACACTGTTATGACATCTAAACGAAAAAGAACACTGTGAAAATGCCAAATGTTGGCTAGGATGTGCAGAAACCTGATCTCTCATATATTGATAGTGGGAATGTAAATGATAGAGCTACTTTGAAAAACACTTTGGCAGCTTCTTAAAAAGCAAAACACGCAACAACCGTATGACCTAGCAATTACACTCCTGGCCATTTCGCCAAGAGAACTGAAAATTTATGTTCACACAAATATTTGCACACAAATGTTTATAGCAGCTTTATTTATAATCGCCACAAATAATACAATCCAGGTGTCCTTCAACAAGCAAAAACACCCATAGCATGTGACAACCAGGATCAACCTCTAGAGAATTATGCTGAGTGGAAAAAGCCAACCCCAAAAGACTACATACTGTTTGTTTACATTTATATAACCTTATTGATATGACAACTATAGAAACGGAGAATAGATAGACGAGTGGTTTCTAGAGATTAAGGGGGAAGGGAAGTGGGTGTGGCTCTAATCGGGCAATATAAGGGATCCTTGTGGTGATACGGGCATTCTGTATCTTGACTATATCAGTATCAGTATCCTGGTTGTGATATTGTACCATAAGTTTTCAAGATGTTACAACTGAAAGTGAGTGGGTTAAGGGTATAGGATTTCTCTGTATAATTTCTTAGAACTACAGTGAACCTACAATTAATTATATCAAAATAAAAAGCATAATACAAATAAAGCTATAATAATCCTCTCAAAATTATTAGTGGCATTGAGCACTAAGGTTAATTAATGTTGCATGGTTCTTTTTACATTTATAATTTACATGTTCTTCCTAATATTTTGTTTGGTTTTGCTTTGTAATTGGAACTAAGAGGCTTTAGTTTAATTGAAAAAAGCTTATTGTGTTGACATTTCATTATATTTTATTATAATCAGAATAAAGCATTAAGGCTCTTGTCCATCATCTTGTTCAGTAATAGAGAAACAGTCTAAGACCATAAACTGTCTAGATTTGAATCCTATCTACAACACTTAGTAGTGTGTGATCTCGGGCAAGTACCTGAAATTCTGTCCATCTCAGTACCATTTGAAAAATGAGAATACTAACAGCATTTACATCATACAGATGTTGTGAGATTTAAATATGTAAAGCAGCTATAGAAATACATTATTTATTTAACTATTATGATTTTTGATTTTGCACTAAATTCTTATTTAAAATGTTTACACCTTTTTCTATATGGTTCCCTTTAGATGATTTTATATTACTTGGTATTTAACATGCAAATGTCATATTTTCTATTCAACCAGGGGATACTGTTAAGATTTTCAATATCATATTTACTTTCTTTTTAAATAAGTTTTTATTTTTCAATTATAGTGGACATACAATATTTTATTAGTTTCAGGTATACAACATAGTGTTTAGACATTGATATAATTTATGAAGTAATCACCCCAATAAATCTAGTACCCATCTGACAGAATCCATAGTTATTACAATATTATTGACTATATTCCCTATGCCATGCTTTACATCCCATGACTATTTTGTAATTACCAATTTGTATTTCTTAATCCCTTCCCTTTTTTCATCCATCTCCCCAAACTCCTCCCATCTGGCAGCAATCAAAATGTTCTCTATATCTATGAGTTTGTTTCTGTTTTGTTTATTCATTTATTTTGGTTTTTTAGATTCTCCATATAAGTTAAATCATGTGGTGTTTGTCTCTCTCTGTCTGACTTATGTCCCTCAGCCGAATGCCCTCTAAGTCCATTCATGTTGTTGCAGATGGCAAGATTTCATTCTTTTCTTATGGCTGAGTAATATTCCATTGTATACATGTACTATCTTCTCTTTATTCATTTTGATGGACAACTTAGGTTGCTTCCATATTTTGCCTATTGTACATAATGCTGCAGTGAATATATAGATGATATGTCTTTTCAGAATACCATACTATCTCACTTATATGTAGAATCTAAACAACAAAATAAACAAAACAGAAACGGACTCATAGATACAGAGAACAAACTGATAGTATCCAGAAGAGAGAGGGGTTGGAGAGCCGGGTGATACAGGTGAAGGGATTAAGAAATACAAATAGGTAGTGGCAAAATAGTCATGAGATATGAAGTACAGCATAGGGAATATAGTCAATAATATTGTATGGTGTCAGGTGAGTTTTAGACTAATTTGGAAAAGTGATCACTTCGTAAATTGTATAAATGTCTAGCCATCTAGCCACTATGCTGTACACCTGAAAATAATGTAAAATAATATTGAATGTCAATGATAATTGAAAAAAATTTCCTCTTAAGTTACACTACTTTTTTAATGCCCCCTTTTTAATTATGGTATGGATAAAGAGGAATTAAATGCAAATATGTAAATGATAGGTGGGTAGATAAATTAGATAGATAGATAGATAGATAGATAGATAGATAGATAGATAGATGATAGATTGATAGTTAAATATAGATGAACAGATTTATTTATTATTCCACTCAACAGCCTCTGGAAGGCAAAAATGACAATATGAACTAATTATCATCTGTGGCAGAGATACCTAGCTATTTACAAAACTCCATTTCCTCTTCTTACTGGACATAAAATTAAACCACATTTCCTGGCCTCCCTTGCATGTAGATGAGACCTTTGGCCTGACCAATATTTAATGGGATGAACAGAGTGTTATCTGCTACTCCCAGGCCTAGCCTGTAAATCCTTCCGAGTGGGATCACTGTGTCTATTTCCACTTCAGAGGTTCTCAGTGGTTGGTCTGCAGATGAGCAGAAGCATCACCTGGGACATTGTTAGAAATCCAAGTTCTTGGACTTCTCCCCAGATCTGTTGAATGAGAAACTCTTCAGGGTAGATTGCGCAATTTTTCTTTTAACGTATCCTCTGGGAAGCAGAGCCACAATGTGGAAGATATCGGGATTTCTGAATGCCATCTGGAAGGCCACACTCTAATCAGGAACATCATTATCTGCCTTTAACCTTGACAAGAGGTGATATATTACCTCTAACAAAGACACTTGTAACACCAGGATTCTAGCGCTTCCAATTATTTCTTTCTTTGATAATTTTCTTTTAAGTTTTTAAAAAGTAGTTTCTGTAGAAATGGGAAGCTGCTCTTAGCTACAGTACATTGGTCAATCCAGGCAGATGATGTAATATTTCTGCTGTTGCCAGAGAGATATAATGATATCCACTTTCCACAGGACTTTAAATGGCAGGCTGTTGCCGTTTTAACATCAATTGACGTCACCAGGATGTCTGAAGATATAAACCAAAAAGATTTAATAAAAAGAAGAAGCAGTCAACTGAGGAATAATAGAATTGTTCTGTATCTTTTGCTAAAATCTGCTTGGGACCAAAACCCAGGTATATTTCTGTGGTTATAAAGACCAATAATATATGTTATGAAATGTGAGATAGATATACCATCAAAGCATTTACAAACACAGATACCAACCTTTACTGGGTACATGTAAATTTTTTATATTCCCTCCTGGTTGTTGTTAGTTATTTTTTTACTTCACTATCTCAAAATATACTATAATAGGTACAATTTCTTTTTTTATAAAATGTTTTCTTGTGTCACTGAGTCAGAAAGTTCTGTACAGGATTGATTATTATGGATAATTAAATATTGGATTCAAATTATATTTGGTTCAGTAATTACCCTCCTCCTGGGACTTTTAGTAGAATAAGCCATTCATATAGTTAATGGTCATTTCAAACAACCTGGTGAATTTAGTTTCATTTTGCATGATGATGTACTAATTACTTTTAATCGGTGACTCAGGAATATATTGTCTTATTATGTACTAAGTGTAGTGAGAGATGCTACCTTTCACTCAAATGTAATTATCATTAATCTTTTTATTCAAAGCAAAAAAGGAAAGACCATTGCCATAGAGTTGAAAACACTTAAAATACAAATGAGTAATCGAACTATATTGAAGAAAAACTGTTGAATGTTCATTGTAAGGTGTGTTATTTTGCTTTGTTGTTTTGCTTGGTTGCCAGGAGATACTTTATAATAAATTATGATTTGTTTGTTAATCCCAGAGCTCTAGTATGCTCTGCTGTGATTTATTTAATTATATTAATTAATGTCACACTGATGTAGAACTAACTACACTAAATACCTAATATAATTACAAAAAAATCTTCTGAAATATCTCCATCCTTCAGAACTGGGGACACATATTTTAATGATGAAATTTGAACCTACTATGTGTTATATAATTATCAAACACAAAATTAGAACATAACTGGTAAGATAAGGAAGGCTAAAGACCTTTTCTCTAAACAACACCTGCTTTGAAATAGAAAATAGAATCCTTGTATTTTAAGGCCAGTTTGAGAAAAGAGTACTCCAGAGTAGCATTTGCAAAGAAACTCTAAATGCTCTTTTCAGACATCAAAAGCCTCGTGTACAAGGTTGTCCTCTTGAAAATTGAAATGAGATAAAGCCCATTAGGAACAGCTTTCTACTATTGAAGTTCATCACACTTGTCCAATATCCGTTCCATGTAAATTTTCTTTATAACATTGCGTTTGAAAACGAGTGTCTTTCTTCAGAGAAACAATCTTTTTTGTGTGTGCTTGTTGTATTCTAGATGTCTTGTAGAAAATATCACAAACGCATAGATATTTCACTAATAAAAAACGAGCCAAAAATCTTTTAGTGTCTACACACCGGAAGAACTTGCTTGCTTTCCAATGTGTATTAGAATCCAATGTTTAGATTAGGTGTCTATTAAGTTCTCTGTAAATCTAGATGGGAATTATTAAATAATAAAATTTAATTATTGAAGGCATATTGCAAAATTATTGTCTATGATGATTGTCTACGATGGTGCATTGCATCAAAAATTAAACACAAAAGAAGTGTGAACTCATCAATTTAAATATTTTCTGCTAAATAATTTGCATTTCCTGGAGATATTTAGTAAGAATTAATCATTAAACAAAATTAAAAGTTTATTTAATTTGAGGTAGAAAGCTATTTAATAGTCTCTGTTCTTATTAGTTGGATCCAAAACAGATGTGTAATACACTGAAATGGAAAAAATTGTTAATTGAAATAAATTCAATGGAAAACAGTAAAGAAAGTCAGCAATGGGAAGGAAAAATAACCCTAAATCTGTATGGAAGAAAAGCCTCAGGTGTAATTGAATAAAAAAAAAACAAGTAGTTCATTACTAGTGAATTATTTTGGAAACTATTTTGTCATTTGTGGGTTATTGAGGACCTCCTCCAATTTATGTCATGGATTTTAGTTGTGTACATCTTTGCATTTCGATAATGTTGTGAATAGTTTTGTAGTATTAAAATATACTTTATTATTATTATTATTATTATTATTATTATTACAATCCCTTACCTTTTTATAGCAGGTTACTAACAAAGGAATACCAAGGCTTGTCAGGTATCCCACAGAAGCTAGGAGAAGGCAAGCAAGGATTTCCCCTAGAAACTTCAGAGGGGGAATAGCTCTGCTAACGCTTTATTTTGGACTTCTACCTCCTAGAACTGTGTGAGAATTTCTGAGGTATTAAGCAACTCAGTTTTTAGTAATTTGTTACAGCAGCCCAAAGAAACCAGTGCAGAAAATAGTTCAATATTTGAAAACCAATCAGTGTAATTCATCATATTAACAACTAAATAATAAAAACCACAGGGTCATCTCATTGTATACAGAAAAATCATTGGACAAGTTTGTGACTAAGAACTCTCAGCCAACTAGGAAAAGAAGGGTTTTATCTTAGCCTAACTGGGAAATCTTTAAAAACTTATAGGTAACATCATACTTAATGGTGAGAGACTAAATGCCTTCTGCTCCCTACCCCCACCCACAAAGATCAGGAACAAGGATAGAATGCTGTCTCTCACCACTCTTATTCAACATCATACTGGAAGTTCTAGTCGATGCAATAAGGCAAGAAAAAGAAATAAAAGACATGCAGATTAGATGTTAAGAAATAAAACTTTCTGTTTAGAGATAACGTATGTCTATGTAGAAAATCCCAAAGAAGCTATAAATACTCCCAGAACAAATAAGTAAATGTAGCAAGGTTACAACTTCAATATGTAAAAGTCAGTTATATTTCTATAAATCAGCTGAGGGCAGTAGCACAAATATGACACAATGCATGTTAATACATAACTTGTTTTTACTTTTTGAAGTATTTCATGCATAAAACGTGTGGCAACTAATACAATGAACATCCATGAAACCCGTCAATTCAGCTTACGATACAATATATTATAGATTCAGCTGAATCACACGGTATACTCCTCCCAAATCCCACGTTACCCTTTCTCAGAGTTTATCACTATTTTAAATTTAGAGTTGCCATTTCCACATTTTTTAAATAATCATACACATAAATGTTTATCCACAAACAACAGATTGTATTGTTTCATTTTTTGCAAAAATGTATATAGATAACACAGTAACTTTGCCCTTCTGCAAATAGATTTTTTAAAATTTTTATGTATTTATTTATTTATTTATGTATTTATGTATTTATTTATTTATTTATTTATTTATTTTTTATTGTTAGGTTGGTGAGTTTCAATGAAATTTATACAGGTTGTTTTTGTTCATTTATTTTAATCAATCTATAGAATTTTATTATATAAGTATACTACAAATTATAGATCTATTTTTATAAACAAGCCTTAAGTTTCTTTCCAATTTTTCACTATTGTAAATAGTGATGCAGTGAGCAGCTTTTGCATATCGCATTGGGTTCACGGGTAAGCGTTTTTCTAGGACAGTGGTTCTCAAGTCAAGAGTGTGGGCACTGGACCAGCAGCAACAGCATCACTTAGGAACTTTTTAGAAATGGAAGTTCTCGGGGCCCACTCAAGCCCTGATAAATTAGAAACTCTGGTGGTAGGAGAAGCAATCTCTGTTTTAGCATGTCCTCTAATTGAGTCTGATGTAGGCTAAAGTTTGCTAACTCCTGCTTGGAGAGTATATGTAGGTGTGAAATTACTGCCTTGAAGCATATGCATATATTCATTTTATCAAATATATATAGTTCTTTACTTACTGGTAAAGAACTCATTACTTACTTTACTTATTTACACTCTAACCAGTTCTATATGAGAGCCCCCTTTGCTCCATATCATGTCCAACACCTAGTATTTACATATTTTTAAAAAATTGCCAATCCAGTGTATGTGAAATGACATTCCTTTTAATTTATATTTCTCTGATTATAAATAAAATAGAGCATTTTTCATATATGTGTCTGTCATATGTATGTTCTCTGTATTAGTTAATTGATGTTTTCTCTTATATGAATTATATGTTCATATTTCTTGTCACATATTTTTAAAACTGAGGCTTTATCTTTTTTTAATTTATCTGTGAGATTTCTTGTATAAATCGGATACTAATGTGTATTCAGTTATTTGTGTTACATGTATATCTTCTCTTGCTGTGCTGTCTTTTCTCTTTGTTAATGGCATATTTTGCCATTAAATTGAGTTTCTTACTCTATATTACATTCCTCTAAGCTAAACCTATAGATGTAATGCATTTTATGGGTATAGCTATGCTAGAATTGATTGAACTGTTTTTTTTAAAATTAGTTTCAGGTGCACAAGACAAAGTAATACTTAGACGTTTATCTTTTATATCCCTCGCACTGTGTGAACCCCCCTCCGCCCATCCACTATCCCTCTGACATCGCACAGAGCCATTACATTTCCACTGTCTCTATTCCTAATGCTGTACTCCGCTTCTTGTAAATATATATAAATATATATACATATATTATATATATGTAAATATATATATATATATATAAATATATATATATATATACACACACACACATACAAACTTGTAGTTGACATTCGTTATTGTTCAGCTTCAGGCTCAGGTGTACAATGCAGTGATCAGGCATCTACATCTTCCCTGAGGTGGTCTCCCTAATGAGACAAGTGTCCATCGGATACCCTACAAAATCTTTCCAGCGTTATTGATTACATTCCCCAATTTAATTTTCAAAACCCCGTGGCCATCTTGTGGTTACTGATTGTTTTCTAATCCCCTCACCTTCCCCCTATCCCCACCCCCCTCCCATCTAGCAACCCTCAGTTTTTCCTCTATGTCTCCAAAACTGTTTTTGATTAGTTCATTCACTTATTCTTTTCTTTAGATTCCACATATAAGTGAGATCATATGGTACTTATCTTTCTCTGTCTGACTTATTTCACTTAACATAATGTTCTCTAGGTCCATCCATGTTGTTGCAAATGGTAAGATTTCTTTCTTCTTTATGGCTGCGTAATACTCCATTGTTTAAATGTACCACAGTTTCTTAATCCAGTCATCTACCGATGGGTATTTCGGTTGTTTCCATGTCTTGGCTATTGTGTATAGTGTTGCAATAAACATAGGCGTGCATAAAGTTTTTGGAATTAGAATTTTGGATTTCTCCGGATAGATACCTAGGTGTGGAATTTCTAGATCATAAGGTAGTTCCATTTTCAGATTTTTGAGATACCTCCATACTGTTTTCCATAGTGGCTGCACCAATCTGCAATCCCACCAACAGTGCACAAGGGTTCCCTTTTCTCCTCATCCGCACCAGCTCTTGTTGTTTGTTGATTTATTGATGATAGCCATTTTAACTGGGGTGAGGTGGTATCTCATTGTGGTTTTTATTTGCATTTCTCTAATGATTGGTGAGTTTGCCAATCTGTATGTCTGTTTGCCATCTGTATGTCCTTTTTAGAAAAATGTCTCTTCATGTCCTCTGCCCATTTTTTAATTGGGTTGTTTGTTTTTTTGGAGTTGAGTTGAGTGAGTTTTTTAATAAATTTGTGATATTAACCCCTTATCAGATATATCATTGGCAAATATCTTTTCCCATTCAGTAGGGTCTCTTTTTGTTTTATTGATACTTTCCTTTGCTGTGAAAAACTTTTTAGTTTGATGTAATCCCACATGTTTATTTTTTCTCTTACTTCCCTCGCACGAGGGGATATATCAGTAAAAATCTTACTCCGGGTAATGTCTGTGAAGTTTCTTCCTATATTTTTTTCTAGGAATTTTATGGTTTCAGATCTTACATTTAAGTCTTTAAGCCATTTTGAATTTATTTTTGTATATGGTGTAAGGAGGTGGTACAGCTTCATTTTTTGGCATGTGTCTGTCCAGGTTTCCCAGCACCATTTATTGAATAGACTTTTACCCCACTATACATTCTTGCTTCCATTGTCATAAATTAAATGGCCATATAGGCATGGATTTATTTCTGGACTCTCTATTATGTTCCATTGATCTATGTGTCTGTTTTTAAGCCAGTACCATGCTGTTTTGATTACTGTAGACTTGTAGTATAATTTGATGTCAGGTATTGTTATACCTCCCACTTTGTCCTTATTTCTCAAGATTGCTGAGGCTATCCGGGATCTTTTATGGTCCCATATAAATTTTAGGATTATATGTTCTATTTCTGTGAAAAACGTCGTTGGTAGTTTGATAGGAATTGCATTGAATATGTATATTGCCTTAGGCAGTATGGACATTTTAACTATATTAATTCTTCCTATCCATGAACATGGTATGTGTTTCCATCTATTTGTATCTTCTTTCATTTCTTTCTTCACTGTCTTATAATTTTCTGAGTACAGATCTTTTACTTCTTTGGTTAAATTTATTCCCAGGTATTTTATAGTCTTTGAAGCAATTGTAAATGGGATTTTTTTTTTTTTAATTTCTCTTTCTGATGTTTTATTATTGGTATATACAAATGCAACTGATTTCTGAATATTAATTTTGTATCCTGCTACTTTACTAAATTCATCTATCAGCTCTAATAGTTTCTTGGTGGAGTCTTTAGGGTTCTCTCTATATAGTATCATGTCATCTGCATATAATGACAATTTTACTTCCTCCTTACCAATTTGGATGCCTTTATTTCTTTTTCTTGTCTGGTTGTTGTGGCTAGAACTTCCAGCACTATGTTGAATAGAAGTGGAGAAAGTGGGCAACCTTGCCTTGTTCGTGATCTTAAGGGGGATGGTTTTAGCTTTTCCCCATTGAGTATGATGTTAGCTTTGGGTTTATCATACATGGCCTTTATTATGTTGAGATATGATCCCTCTATTCCCACTTTCTTAAGGGTTTTTATCATAAATGGCTGCTGGATTTTATCAAATGCTTTTTCTGCATCTATTGATATGATCATGTGATTTTTATTTTTTATTTTGTTAATGTGGTGTATCACATTAATTGATATGTGGATGTTGAACCACCCTTGCATACCAGGGATGAATCCCACTTGATCAGGGTGTATGATCTTTTTAATGTATTGCTGAATTCTGTTTGCTAATATTTTGTTAAGGATTTTTGCATCTATGTTCATTAGAGATATCGGCCTGTAGTTTTCTTTTTTTGTGGTGTCCTTGTCTGGTTTTGGGATCAGGGTGATAGTGGCTTTGTAAAAAGTGTTTGGGAGCCTTCCGTCCTTCTGGATTTTTTGGAAGAACTTGAGGAGAATAGGTGATAATTCTTTTTTGAACCTTTTGTAAAATTCACCTGTAAAGCCGTCTGGTCCAGGGCTTTTGTTTGTTGGAAGATTGTTGATTACTGATTCAATTTCCCTGGTGGTAATCAGTCTATTCAGGTTTTCTGTTTCTTCTTGAGTTAGCCTTGGAAAGGTTGTACGCCTCTAGAAAATTGTCCATTTCTTCCAAATTGTCAAATTTGTTGGCATATAGTTGCTCATAGTAATATCTTAAAATTTTTTGTATTTCTTCAGTGTCTGTTGTCACTTCTCCTCTTTCATTTCTGATTTTATTAATTAGGGTCCTCTCTTTTTTTTAATGAGTCTGGCTAAAGGTTTGTCGATTTTGTTTATCTTCTCTAAGAACCAACTTTTAGATTCATTGATCTTTTGTATTGTTTTTCTTGTTTCTATTTCATTTATTTCTGCTCTGATCTTTATTATCTCCTTCCTTGTACTCCCTTTGGGCTTATTTTGCTGTTCTTTTTCCAGATCCCTTAAGTGTGAAGATAAACTGTTGATTAGTGATTTTTCTTGTTTCTTTAGGTAGGCCTGCAATGCTATGAATTTCCCTCTTAGGACTGCTTTCGCGGCATCCCATAGATTTTGGGTTGTTGTATTTTCATTTTCGTTTGTCTTGAGATATCTTTTGATTTCTTCCTTGATCTCCTGGTTGACCCATTCATTATTTAGTAACATGTTATTCAGCCTCCATGAATTGGTGTGTCTTCCAGTTTCTTTCCTGTAGTTCATTTTTAATTTCATAGCACTGTGGTCAGAGAAGACAATTGGTATGATTTCAATTTTCTTAAATTTATCAAGACTTGTTTTGTGGCCTAACATATGGTCTATCTTGGAAAATGTTCCATGTGCGCTTGAGAAGAACGTTTATTCTCCTTTGGGGTGAAATGCTCTGAAAATATAGATTAAATCCAAGTGGTCCAATGTGTCATTTAAGGCTCTTGTTTCCATATTGATTTTCTTTCAGGAAGACCTGTCCCTTGTTGTAAGAGGTGTGTTGAAGTCCCCTACTATGATAGTGTTACTGTTGATCTCTGTCTTTATGTCAGTCAATATATGTTTTATATATTTAGGTGCTCCTATGTTGGGTGCATAGATGTTTATTAGGGTTATGTCCTCTTGTCGGATCGATCCCTTTATTATTATATAGTGCCCATCTTTGTCTTTTAATAAGTTCTTCATTTTAAAGTCTATTTTGTCAGATATATGTATTGCAACCCCTGTTTTTTTCTCATTTCCATTTGCATGAAATATCTTACTCCAACCCTTCACTTTCAGCCTGTGTGTGTCTTTTGATCTGAGGTGAGTCTCTTGTATACAGCATATACAAGGGTCTTGCTTTCTTATCCACTTTGCCACCCTATGTCTCTTGATTGGAGCATTTAATCCATTTACATTTAAAGTGATTATTGATAGGTACATAGTTATTGCCATTTTTAAATTTGTAGTTAGATTGTTCTCATTTTTCTTCTATTTACAGAAGTCCTTTTGGTATTTCTTGCAATGTTGGCTTGGTGGTAATAAATTCCTTTAGCTTATTCTTTTCTGGGAAACTCTTTATTTCTCCATCAACTTTAAATGATAGCCTTGCTGGATAAAACAATCTAGGTTGTAGGCCTTTGTTTTCCATCACTTTGAGTATGTCCTGCCACTCCCTCCTGGCCTTCAATGTTTCTGTAGAAAAGTCATTTGATAGTCTTATGGGAGTTCCCTTGTATGTAACCCTCTGTCTTTCTCTTGCTGCTTTTAGGATTCTCTCTTTGTATTTAACCTTTGCCATTTTAACTATAATGTGTCTTGGTGTGGACCTGTTTGGGTTTATCCTGGTTGGAACTCTCTGCACTTCCTGGGCTTGTATGTTGGTTTCCTACATCAGGTCAGGGAAGTTTTCGGACATTATTACTTCAAATATGTTCTCAATCCCTTGCTTCCTCTCTTCACCTTCTGGTATTCCTATGATGCGCATGTTGTTGCGCTTTGTGTTATCCCAGAGGTCTCTTAAACCATCTTCATTGTTTTTATTCTTTTTTTCTTTCTGTTGTTCTGTTTGTGTGATTTCTGCTAACTTGTCTTCTAAGTCGCTGATTCTATCCTCTGCTTCATCTAACCTGCTGTTAATTCCTTCGAGTGAGTTCTTTATTTCAGTAATTGTGTTCTTTATTTTTAACTGGTTGTTCTTTATGATTTCTCTATCCTTCTTTATGTCATCTCTGAGCTCCTTAAACATTCTTATCATCAGTGTTCTGAACTCTGTCTCTGATAGGTTGGTTACCTCTGTTTCGTTTGGTTCCATTTCTGGAGGTTTCTTCTGTTCTTTTATTTAGGACATGTTTCTCTGTTTCCCCATTCTGGCTGACTCTCTGTGTTTGCTTCAATGTATTAGGTAGATCCCCTAGAGTCCTTAGTTCTTGCTGGGTTATCTTTTGTAGTATGTGTCCTTTATATTTGACTTGCATTACTTCGTTCTTCTCCTCTGCGTGTGCTCCAAAGGTGACTTTTGTGTTGTGTATATTGTCCTGTTAAAGAAGATCTTTAATTGCTTTTCACTTGTGAGTAGGTGGGGTTAACTCCTAGGCTGACTAGTTGTGAGACTTGGCTCTGCCCACCGCGGGGTGTTCTGTTGTGTGAGAGTCGACCACTTAAATGTGGTTTGGCCTCTATGGGCTCTTGTGCCTGTGGAGAATTCCCTCTGGGTGTTTCACTTGTAGGTCAAACCCGGTAGTACTCTGGTTTGGTCTGGAGTTGGCCTCTGGGTGTGTTGAATCTTGTGCCTCTTAATCTGGGCCCTGGTAGGGCAATTTCAGAACAAAGCAAATCACCAAGCACAACAACAACAAAAAAATATGAAATACATTCACATGTAAAAACAACTGACAACCCACACTCAACACAGGCAAAGATATCAAAGATATAAAGACAAAACAGAACAAAACAAATGAAAAAAAAAGCAGCGCAAGTCTTGGCTTAAGCCCACCAAGAAATCTCCAGGTTGTCTTCTGCTGTACCAAAGAGACCTCTGTGTATGGTGCAGGCATAACCGGTCACCTCGTGCCCAGAGTGACGTTGGGACTGCAGATTTAGATGTGGGGCTGAGGGGTCTGGCTGTTAGTTTCTACAAAGTCAGTGCAGTTTCTGCCCTTGCCTGCACATATGCTCACTGAGAGTAGCACCACCAGCCCTGTGTCCAGTTCTCCTGAGTCTTAGGGCACTTCTTCCGTGTGTGTGTGTGTGTGTGTGTGTGTGTGTGTGTGTGTGTGGCGGGCGGGAGTTTTCTGAGCTGCTGAAAGCCCAGAGCTGCGTCTGCCACCTATCGCTGATCCCTGGAAATGCCTCCACAGTTGTAATTGCCCCGCCCTAGGCAGGCCAGAAAGGGTGGGGGCTAGGGATGGAGGGGTCTTCTCTCTCCCAGCCCAGCAAAAATCACACTCTTCCCAGCCTCTTCCCTGGGTCAGAGCTGCACACCATTCTTCCCAGAGCCTGAGCACTAAGGCTCCTCTGTAATCTGACACTACTCCTCAGTTCAAGGGTAGTTTAAATCTCTGGAAGGGCGGGGGATAGGATTGGAAGAGCCGGGGGAGGGGCCCATGTGTGGAGTTTGTGTCCTTTGTCTGAGGTAGAGCGCAACTGGAGGTCTCAGCTGAGGTTATTGCCTCAAATGCTGGATATGCTGCCCCCTCGGCGGGAGAGATCAGCTGTGGGACGCAGGGAAAGAGCCCACCTGGCTTTTGTGTTCTCTGTTCCATCCTGGGATCCCCTGCATCTCTGCAGCTGTGGATGCCAGCGGCATTTCCACCACCGCAGATACAGCCACATCTCCACTCGGCTCCCTTCCCTCTTCCCCTGCTCGCCTAATTTGCCTACCTTCAAGGAATTCTTGCACAAGTCTCTTAGTTGTTCTGGGTGATGAGCAGAGAGTCCTTTGTTGAGTTATAGATGTCCTGTTTGTGATAAGATCCAGAGGAGAACTCAAAAAGTGCACCCGGCTGCCGCCGTTCCTATGACGTCACTCTGAATTGTTCTTTCAAAGATAGATGTATCAATAAGATCCCATGTGACACTGGATGGTACATTCCATCTGAAGATAACTTAGAACAGGGACTATTTAAAAAGGAGTTAAAAAAAAAAAAAAAAGCAAGCTAGGGACACACTAACATTAAGAAGCCTGAACAGGAAAGAGAAGGGAGCAGATATCAGAATTTAGAAAGAATTCTTGACAGGAGCTGTGGCCTTTGGTTGAGGGACATAACTAACTCAGGGAAACCTAGAAGGGAATGAGTCTGGGGAATAAATATCCTGAATTTATGCCCTTCCTTTCTTTCCCATCACTATCTAACCCACCTGAAAGGGTTTCAGAATGCAAGTGAATCCCTAATGCAGTTCATACAGATTAAATCTTCCAGGTCACAGAGCAAGAAGAATGGAGCATGGCATTGTTATTACATGGTACAATGGCCATCCTGTCCTTCACTGTTATTCTTCATTATACAAACAGTGTTGCAATAAGCATTCTTGTTCATTTACACAATGTATTGTTACTCTCATATCGCATGATTTATCCACAAATTTAGGATTGTGGGGTCAAAATATATTCTTTCTCTCCGTTTTTAACAGATAATGCAAAGTTTCTTCCACAAAGTATAGGAATCCATACTGCCATAAGAAATGTATGAGAATGTTTTAATTCTCTGTGATACTTTCAGTTTTGTTAATCTAAATAAGGACCACAGGCATCTCATTTTTTAAATGTGTGCATGATGTTGACCATAATTAATTGGCTACTCACATTTCTTCTCTATTCACACTTCATATTTACATTAAATTTTTTTCTTATCATTTGATAGATGTGTAGGTTTATTATTGATATTAACACAGTCTGATTGCCTTAAGGGTTGCACATAGTGTCTTCTACTTTATTTTTTTTTATTTATGGTGATGAATGTATGGAAGAGGAATACTGAGAAAAGATATCTATTAATAATATGAGTATCTTAGGTGATTTTCTTATAAATTGGACTCAAGCTATAGATATCTCTGTGTTTTAACACAGCTCTAGCCTACATTTTATTGAGTACAATAAAACTTAGTATAAGGTCAGTGAATGACACCAATTCAAACTTCGTTAGTGGTATAGTCTTATGTCCAGAAACATAATGTTGGAAACTCCTTGAAATGAATAATTGAAGTGAAAAAGAAATTTATAGAAGTTTTCATATAGGTGAACAGGAAAGCGTTACCTGTATACATTTTTTTATCCTGAGAGCATGAATGCCAGAGTAATTTGTTCCATGAATTAGACTTAAGTCTAATTCTCTTTTCAAGATGAAATTAACAATTGACAGCTTAATATGGGAGTGTGAAAAAAATGTATTATTTGTGGTATATTTCTTGTTCCATTGTCTTACCTGTAATTTTCACTGATATCAACGGGAGCTATTAGTCTATTGATGTGAGAAAAGACACAAGTCCCTTCAACTCACTGAGTTTTCCAGATCTTGAAGATGTATTAATTTATTGAATGTATTAATTTTTCCCTCTCTCCAAAGTACTGAGTCAGTTTATAGAAAAATATAATGATAAGTTTAATTTAAAGAGAAAGTGTGTTAAAATCAAAGAACTCATACAACTCAGCAATCAAAAACCCAAACAATCCAATTTAAAAAATGAGCAGGGGACCTGAACAGACACTTCTCCCAAGAATATATAAAAATGGCCAACAGATATATGAAAAGATGCTCAATTTCACTAGTTACCAGGGAAATGCAAATCAAAACCACAATGAGATATCACCTTACACCTGCTTGAATGGCTATTAGCAACAAAAAAAGTAATAACAAGTGTTGGAGAAATTGTGGAGAAAAAGGAACACTCATGTACTGCTGGTGGGGATATAAACTGGTACAGCCACTATGGAAAAAACTATGGAGGTTCCTCAAAAGATTAAGAATAGATTTACTATATGACCCAACAGTCTCTCTTCTGGGTATCTACACAAAAAATCTTAAAGCATTTATCCATAAAGATACACGTTCATTGCAGCCTTATTCATGGTGGCCAGACATGGAAACAGCTGAAGTGTTCTTCGATGGAAGACTGGATAAAGAAGATGTGGTATGTACACACAATGGAATACTATTCTGTCATAAGAGAAGATGAAATACTGCCATTTGCAACAACATGGATGGATCTTGAAGTTATCATGCTAAACAAAATAAGACAGAAAAAGCTGAGAACCATATGAATTTACTCATATATGGGATATAAAACTGAAAGCAACAAATAAACAAGACAAATAAACAAACAAAAACTCATAAACACAGACAAAAGTTTAGTGGTTACCAGGGGGTAAGGGGAGGATGGTAGAAGAGGGTAAAGGGGGTCAAATACATGGTGATGAAAGGAGAACTGACTCTGGGTGGTGAGCACACAATGTGATTCATAGATGATGTGTTATAGAAATGTACACTTGAAACCTATATAGTTTTAGTAACAAATGTCACCCTAATAAATTTAATTGAAAAAATCAAAGATAATGTGCATATGTGAAAATAATTTTGTTAGACTTAACACACATTCTAGGACTACACTACATATGCTTTTAAGATTCCTGATAACCTGGGCAAATCAGAAAATACAATGTATGAAAGACACTTATATACTCTGGGAAGAAAAGGATTTCCCTGTAAGACAATTCTAAATAAGTTTGAGATGAACTTTTTCTGGCCAGATTGGACACTTAGCACTGGCCCATAAAACTATTTCAAACTTTACTTTATGCCTCAATAAAACTGTGGGATTATTTAAACATCCCAAAGGCCACCTTCTATTTATCTAAGGAGTGTTTGTTAGGAAGCCCTTGGTTTCTTCTGAGTTCCCGTTAAGCAAATATTGGGAAGGAGACAAGATTAGGTAATCTCAGAAATACATTATGCCAATGCTTATACAGGTGTTACAAATATAGCAGAAATAGAACAAAGTACAAAACAATAATGGTGCAAGTACATTTTCAAATAAGATGTATTTGTTTTAATGAAAATACGTTACAGCATTATGTGTTTCATTTGTGGCATTTTTATGCTCTACAAATAATCTCAATGTTTGCATTTATAAAGATATATTTGGAAGTGCTAATGGGTATTTATTAACAGACAACCCAATAAGCAGACAGGAAAGAATACAAATATTACAGAAGAATGAATTTAATGCTGAGTTAAATTATGAGGCAGGAGTCAATATAAAAATAAAAAGGCAAATACGTGTGGATGAGGTGTTAAAATTAAGCATTAGTCAGAATAAAGGTATTTGTGACCCAAAAGCAGAATAACAATAGAATATTTATACTTAGTAACAGCCTACTCACACTGTATTGTTAGGTGGCATTGTCTTTAATCATTATTTTCATAATACTCCTTAAAATAAGTGTAGTAAAGAAAGAATAAAGGCTACTATCATTCTTAGTTATTGTGTGTCAAACATTATTTACGATGACTTACATGCACTTACCACATTTAATGCTCAAACATCTCTATGAACTTTGGTACTGTTATTATCCTAAGTTTATACATAAAGAAATTTAAGCACAGAGAGGTTAAACAATTTGCTGAAGATCACACAGATAGTAAATAATAGAACCTGTATTTGAACTAAAAATACCTAACTCCAGGACCTGGGCTATATTCACAAAGCTATACAGGTTTTTCAAGCAATTCTTCCTGATCACAGACTGTGCTCCATATTTCAATTATATTCTCTTATTTAATGCCCAGAACTCTGCCAAGTTCACACTGCTAACATTATTTCATACAGGAGGAAATTGAATATAGGCCTTTTCGTTCATGACATAAAGCATGTTAGAATGGCTGTGAACCACACTTGTATCATAGAATAATCATGGAAGATATATCCATCATTCTAGGCCCACACCAAGATATAAAATGAAATAAGACATAAGAGGGAATCCACCTCCTATCTCTAATTTTGACTAAATGACTAAATAGAGATAACTAGCCCAAGCAACATACATTGTTCCTTTGAAATTCCATGTGAATTCTAATACAAATATATCAGTTAAACTGAATTGAAGTAATTTATAAGTCCAGTATCTGTAAAAAGGAAAGAAAAAAAAAAAAAAAAGAAAAAAAGTGGGAAGGAGCAATGCTGTCTCCTATAGTGAATTCCAGAATATGGTAAAATGTCTTGTATATATCAGGAACTCCATAGTAGTGTTGGTTATAAGATTATCTCAATAAATTCATAAATGACAACCTCTGGGATCAATAGATCTTTGAGAAAAAAAAATAGAGAAAGAAACTGACATTCTCCTTTGGGTACCTAAGGTTCTGATATCATATTATCAAAAGCTAGGAACTGATAAGTTGATGGGACTCTTAATAGGTAAACTTAATCCAAGCTTCAGTGTTTACAAAGTATTCCAGTAAAGGTCAAGTAACAATCTGGGTATATCTTAGACAATAGAAATTAAAGCAAGTGTTGTCTTGCTTCAACATGAAGAAACTATAAATGAGGGAAGATGGGTAGAAAGCAAAGAAAGTGTGAAATTTTCATGATTAAAATAAAGAAATAGTTTGCTAACCCAATGGAAGAGGCATTTGGAAAAAAAAAATGTCCAAGTTAATGCCTACCAAAGGAAGATAATATTGTATAATACAATTAGTCTGTGGAAATGGATTTGAAATGAGCTCATGTATAGAAAATGAGGGAGAAATTAGAGAGTTATGGCTAATGTGGGTAACAACATAATTTTTTAGTAATGATTATTTATTTCATTCATTTAGTCAACAAACACTTAATAGAGGGACTACTTAGCCCCGGCCCCATTCAAAATGGTGGGGGTACAACACTGGTAAAAATAGCAAAAAATTGGTGCTTCATGGTCCTAATTTTAATAGGGAGAGATGCACAATAAAAACGTGCAAGTAAGATATTGATATGTTAGATCATGATAGATGATACGGCGAGAAATAAAGTAGAGAAAGGGAATATTGGAGAGGAAAAGTGATTCTAATAAATAAGATGTTTAGGGAAGTCCTCTGCAAGAAGAACTGTGAGCAAACCTGAATTAAAACAGAAAGCTAGACGTACAAATATCTGGGAAGACCTATCAGGCAGAAAGATTAGCGAGTGCATAAACTTCCAGAAATGGAAGTTTGGTGTCTTTGAGAACAAGAAAGGAGACTAGAATGGCTGAGATGGAATGAACTAGGGGAAGATAAGTGGCAGATGAAGCCATCAAGGAAATGAAAGTCAAATCCGGTAGGGCCCTGGGGAAAAAAAAAATGGGCAAGGAGCAGGACTGCAATCCATTCTGTCCCTCTACAGAGGGACAATTGTGGGAAACAAAAAAGATGAACCAATCAAATACAAATATAAACATGCCAATAACAAACTCTCTGGCAAGCAAATCAGTTTCATTTGCTAGCAAGAGAGTCTGTTTATGGAATGCTTTCAGCAGAATAGACCTGATTTATCTAGGGTTGCATATGATAAAAAAAAAACCAACTTGAAATTGATGGGTTTCTAGGACATGGTTTGAGGAAAAATGTCAGGAACCTGAGAATAAAATAGAGATATATCATTATCAAAACAGAAGCCTTTGAGTAAATAATATAGCTGTATATATTACTTAGTGAATTCGTATGTTAATTTGCATCAGAGCAAATCCTGAGACAGTGAGAAAAAACATGGGGTATTTTGTCCTAGACCTCCTCTGCTTTCCTTTGCCTCATAATTATTCTTGACGTCATTAGTAAGACTTGATACTGAGTACCACCTCTGATTCACCTGAGTCGGATTTGGCAGTCTGTTCCTTTATATTATGTAAGGGTCTCACAGCAGACTATTATAAGGATTTTTGGCTCTTTCTCTGAATGAGATGTGGTCATTGGAAAGTTTTGACAACAGAGTAACCTGATATGGCTTGAATTTTAAAATGGAGAGTGGATTGTAGAGGAACAAATACAGAAGTAGAAAAGAATATTGCAACTCTGCAGGCAAGAGCTCATAGTGGTTTGGATCAGAGTTGTGGTGGTGTAGGTGGTAAGATGTGATTGGTTTTGGGATGCTATGGCATCAAGAATGACAAGACTCAAATTACAGCTTGCTACAAGTCTACAAGACCATTGTTAGATGAACAATAGTGACTCCAAACAAGCGCACAGACTTTAAATTATTAAAGTCGGAGTGACAATAGATGATGTCCTAAAAGACAGACAATTTAACATGTGGATACATTTTAAAGCTCTTTATAGGCAAGGTTTAAATAGCGTAATTAAGCAGCAGATATGAAGGTGAATTCTGTTTCTGCGGTAGTCTTGGTTTCCTTGGCGCACTTCCTTTCTTTCGTGTGTGGAGCTATGACATGTGGTGGATTAGTAGACGTGAACTTAAACCTGGAAGAAGCAGAACCACATTTAAGTAAAGGGCATTTCTTTTATGCATGGATATGCCATGATTTGATTATCCGTTTATCAGTTGATAGGCATTTAGGACACTTTTAGTTTTTAAATTATAAATAAAGCTGTTATTAACATTCATGCACAGGTTTTGTGTGTGTGTGTGTGTGTGTGTGTGTGTGTATAGACATATGGAATTTATGTCCCTTTTTAGAATAAGTGCTCTAATTTCCTATGACTCCTTTTCAATATTATTTCACTTAAGTTAGACTAATTTTTCTGTAGCTATACTAGGTCAATCTTAGGCTAACTCTTCTGGTCTGTCTTCCGTGCTATTTCTCCTAAGCTGCATTGCCTCTCCATGCAGTTGAGAGAGCGCTTTTTATACTTACAGGTAATTTGAAGATTGGGTGTTCTATCTCTTTTAGTTATCCTGTCGGTATGGGTCTTGCTTCTTTTATTCTTCTTATTTTTCATCATTTTTTGAAGGGTATGCTGGAAGATTTGGATTAAGTGGCCAGTATTCCTTTGGCTACCAAGTATTAAGGTGAAGAGGAAGAAGGTGATAGTAAGAATATGCCTTCATCCCCCAAGATACCAGTTCCTAATCCCTAGAACCTGTAATTAATACTTTATAAGGAAAAAGGGTCTTGCAGATGTGATTAAATTTAGAATTGTGGGATGGAGAAATTATTGTGGATTATATGGGTAGGTCCAAAATACAATCACAAATGTCCTATGTGAAGACAAAGCAGAAAGAGATTTGAGGATGTTGGTCTTAAAGATGGAGTCCAAGGAATGCCTCAATCCAAGGAGTGCTACCAGCCACCAGAAGCTGGAAGAGCAAGGAACAGATTCTTCCCCTAGAGTCTCTGGGGGGAGTGTGTTCCTGACACTGATTTCAGCCCAGTTATACTGATTTCTAGGGATGCCTCGCCTCCAGAACTGAAAGTTGTTTTAAGCCACCCAGTTGTGGTAATTTGATACAGTAACCACAAAAAACTATTGCGGAGAGGTTTTCTTGTCTGACTTTACCAAGGCTTGAAGATAGTAAAATGTAACTCTAATGTCATAAGGCAAAATCTAAAACCTAATGTCAATGTGTCACCACTTAATTGGCCACTAGACATGTCCATTCACAGGACAGTTGTTATTGACAATTTTTCTTCTCCGTCTACATGATGACCTTATATTACAGGGACCCAGCCATAGAGGGTCAGCCAACATACATTTGAGGGATGCTGAATGAATCTGTGCTCTTCCAGTATGTTCCAACTTCGGTCGTGCAACCCACCCTTATCTCACTGATTTTACAAGAGCCAAAACAAAACAAAGCAAAACAAAAAGTTTGCATGATAGTAGAGTCTTCAGAGCGGCATTTTCTACCAGTGAAGACAGCAATCACCCTCAGCGTGTAGAATGATGAATTTACTAATCTGAAACACCATACTTGGATTATTTTACTGACTCATGTCTGCTTCAAGTCAATGACCGAGATGATATACTTTTAGGCTTACTAAGTCAGCCTACACTAGGATAAAGTAAGGAGTCTATATAAAAGACAAATTTCAGTTCCCACTCTTAGAACTGATGTGAAATCAGGAATATTTTAGTATAGCTGTATAGCTACAGAGAAACCTGGAACTTAAGAAAAAAGAATAAGCAAGTTTGACTGCAGTAAAAACAGAGCATTATGTACATATATATTATTTCTATTTATGGATGTTTTAAATTGTGAAGAAAATCCCAAAAACATAATGGAAGAAAACAAATTGCGACTAACGTACAAGCAATTGATCAGTAGTTCCAAATTACTCTAAATATGAGGGAAATGTAGTCATCTAGTGTTTAAAAAAATAATTTCCATGTAAGTAATGTTTTAACTGAATCTTTTGATCATCACAAAAACTCTCCATAGATGACAGGATAATTCATAATACAGTAATTTCATAGATGAAAAAGAAAAATGAAGCTCAGAGTAGTTCGGTGACTTGCCTAAGATCACAGAGAGGTATGTAGCTTCTTGAATATTTACATGTCTAATATTCTTTGCATTTACAGCATCATTTTGTGACAGGTTAAATTTAGCAGTACTAACATTAGGAATTCACTTGAGAAGACAGGAAATAATTCTAAAACAATTCAAAATTAGTACCAGTGCACTGAATAATGTGTTACAATTATTAATTATTTTAAAGTTGAGCTAAAATTACCATTTTTGGAAAATTTGCAACTTTCAAATTTGAATATAGCCTCTGAATATTTGATCCTGTAAGAAATTATTCCATGTGAATTCATTTTAATAACAGTTGAAGTGTGTTTAATATTAACAATTAGTGGAAGTGGTATTTTGTTTATTAATACTACAAAGCAGTACATTTCATTAAAATGGATAATTTTATTTCTAGGCATAGTGATAGTGACTTTCCTATAAAATGAGCGTTCAATTACCTTTTTATCTTTAGTTTTTCACAAAACTGAACTGCATTCAAAATAAAGACTAAAAGAGTGAACACAAGGTAAAGATTTAGTAACTCATAACAATCTGCTGACAGCTCGTCCATATTTCTTCTTTGCTTAGCAAACCCAAAAACACCGATATAAGAACACTATCTGTTCTGCAATTTACATTCCTGCTGCAATGCAGTGACTTTAACTGGTAATTGAAGTTTCACTTCCTGAGCTACAAAATCCCAGGCCAGAAAGTCTTTTGCTAATTGTATTGTGGAATGCAGCCTTACTGTTGAATGCAATAGCACAAATTTACTTCGCGCATTTCTCCTATTTTAGTTTCGCATTTCTAAACAAATAGGAAATGATATCATGGCAGCTATTGTATGTATAAATGAGATATATGTTCCCTATATTCTTGCTGCCAACAAAACTTTTTTTTTTCTTTTTTGGTTTTGAGGAATTAAACTGTAGCTTTACCGGTGTGGTCTGGCATTAAACCAAAGAAATCTACATCTTCTTTGAATATGAGAATAGTTATCCGCTTTATTCATTAATTCACTTCTTTTCAAAATTTTATTCAATTACCAGTGGGTGATTTCCTACAATATACCAAGCAGTCTTCAAAGTGCTAGAAATATAAATGAACAGACTACAGTCCATATTTTCAAGGGCCTAAGTTTCTTGTGGGAGGGAGATAAGGGAACATAATGCCATGCCTGGCGTGCCACGTCAGAGACGTGCTTGGTTTGATAAGAGCACTGAAGAAAAGCCCTTCAGTTAACCTGAGTGTTTCAAGAAAAGTCTCTCAGAAGAAGTGGTGTTGACATTTCCATAATGGTATTGATTTTGTCATCAACACCACCTGAGGCTTATTTTATAGGCAATCTCATTTCATGAAATTCTTCCATGAACCAAGTAGTGATACTCTTGGATTTCTATTTCAGAAGGATTCCTGTAGTCATGCTTTAGGATGCTATATGAGAAATGAGTGTTGTGAGGTAGAATTACTAACAGAATGAACTCCTGGTCTACGTGTTCCCAGCTGGGCTTAAGAAATGAAGACAAGGGCAGGCCCTGTCTAAGTCACTATACCCTTCACACTAATTTATTTTTAATTATATAGTAAACACATTTATGTACATTGTCAATAGAAAAGGTAACTCAGCAATGACACAAAATATAATTCATTGATTTTAAACCTCAAAGTCACTGCAAAGTAATTGTTTTTAGAAACTGAAATCTATAACATGAATGAATCATTATAATGAAAATTTGGAGATTTCGTACCAATTATTGTCCTTGGCTTCAAAATAAATAATTTTTGTACTATGTATAGATATTTTAATATGTCCATGGTTACAAGGTTCTGGTGTCCTCAGGGACCATTCTATACACACATTTTCCAGCACCTTGTTCAGCACTTTTGCTTATTTTTTTCTTTTTTTTGTTGTTTGATTTTTTTTTTTTTAATTAAAGTTTACTGGGGTGACAATTGTTAGTAAAGTTACATAGATTTCAGGTGTACAATTCTGCATTACATCATCTATAAATCCCACAGTGTGTTCACCACCCAGAGTCAGTTCTCCTTCCATCACCATATATTTGATCCCCTTTGCCCTCATCTACCACTCCCCTCCCACTTACCCTCTGGTAACCACTAAACTATTGTCTGTGTCGATGACTTTTTGTTTCTCATTTGTTTGTCTTGTTCTTTGGTTGTTTTTGGTTCATATACCACATATCAGTGAAATCATATGGTTCTCTGCTTTTTCTGTCTGACTTATTTCGCTTAGCATTATATTCTCAAGATCGATCCATGTTGTCACAAATGGAACTATTTCATCTTTTCTTACCGCTGAATAGTATTCCATTGTGTATATGTACCACAACTTCTTTATCCATTCATCTATCGAAGGACGTTTTGGTTGTTTCCATGTCTTGGCCACCGTAAATAAAGTTACAATGAACATTGGAGCACATGTGTCTTTGTGGATAAATGTTTTCAGATTTTTAGTGTAGATACCTAGGAGTGGGATTGCTGGGTCATATGGTAATTCTATTTTTTATATTTTGAGGAACCTCCACACTGCCTTCCATAGTGGCTGCACCAGTCTGCATTCCCACCACAGTGTATGAGGGTTCCTTTTTCTCCACAGCTCTCCAACACTTGTTACTATTTGTCTTGTTGATGATAGCCATTCTAACTGGGGTGAGGTGATATCTCATGGTGGTTTTCATTTGCACTTCTCTGATGATTAATGATGTTGAGCATTTTTTCATATGTCTATTTGCCATTGGTATGTCCTCTTTGGAGAAATGTCTCTTCAGGTCCTCTGCCCATTTTTCAATTGGGTTGTTTGTTTTTTTGTTGTTGAGTTGCATGAGTTCCTTGTATATTTTGAATATTAGCCCCTTATCAGAGGCACTGTTTGCAAAACTCTTCTCCCATTCATTTGGTTGCCTCTTTATTTTGTCGATGGTGTCTTTTGCTGTGCAGAAGCCTTTAAGTTTGATATAGTCCCATTCGTTTATTTTAGCTTTTACTTCCCTTGCCTTTGGAGTCGAATTCATAAAATGCTCTTTGAACCCAAGGTCCATAAGTTTAGTACCTATATTTTCTTCTATGCAGTTTATTGTTTCAGGTCTTATGCTTAAGTCTTTGATCCATTCTGAATTAATTTTGGTACATGGTGACAGATAGCAGTCCAGTCTCATTCTTTTGCACGTGGCTTTCCAATTCTCCCAGCACCATTTATTGAAGAGACTGTCTTTTCTCCATTGTATGTTTTTTGCTTCTTTGTCAAAAATTATCTGTCCATATTTATGGGGGTTTATTTCTGGGTTCTCAATTCTATTCTATTGGTCTATGTGTTTGTTTTTCTGCCAATACCATGCGGTTTTGATTATTGTTGCCCTGTAGTACAAGCTAAAGTCAGGGAGTGTGATATCTGCAGCATCATTCTTTTTTCTTAAGATTGCTTTGGCTGTTCGGGGTCTTTTGTGATTCCAAACAAATCTGATGATTATTTGTTCTGTTTCTTTAAAAAATCCCATTGGGATTTTGATGGGAATTGCATTAAATCTGTATATTACTTTGGGTAATATGGCCATTTTAACTATGTTGATTCTTCCAATCCATGAGTACAGAATGTTTTTCCATTTCTTTGTGTCTTCTTCAATTTCTTTTAAAAATGTCTTATAGTTTTCAGCATATATTTCTTTCACATCCTTGGTTAAGTTTATTCCTAGGTATTTTATTTTTTTTTGCTGCAGTTGCAAAAGGAATTGTTTGTTTTTTTATTTCTTTTTCTGAGATTTCATTGTTAGTGTACAGGAATGCAATGGACTTTTGTATGTTGATTTTGTAGCCGGCCACGTTACTGTATTTGTTGATTCTTTCTAATAGCTTTTTGGAGGAGTCTTTAGGGTTTTCTATATATAGCATCATGTCATCTGGAAAGAGTGACAATTTAACTTCTTCATTCCCAATTTGGATGCCTTTTATTTCTTTCTCTTGCCTGATTACTCTGGCAAGGACTTCTAACACTATGTTGAAAAGCAGAGGTGATAGGGGACAGCCCTGTCATGTTCCTGAACGTAGAGCAAAGGGCTTCAGTTTTTCACCATTAATTATGAGATTAGCTGAGGGTTTGTCATATATGGCCTTTATTATGTTAAGGTATTTTCCTTCTATACCTATTTTATTAAGTGTTTTAATCAGAAATGGATGTTCTACCTTGTCAAATGTTTTTTCTGCAGCTATTGATATAATCATATGATTTTTGTCCTTTATTTAGTTTATGTGGTGTATCACATTGATGGATTTGCGGATGTTGAACCATTCTTGTGCCCCTGGGATTAATCTCACTTGGTCGTGATAAATAATATTTTTAATGCTTTGTTGTATTCGATTTGCTAGAATTTTGTTTAGGATTTTTGCATCTGTATTCATCAGAGATATTGGTCTATAGTTCTCTATTTTTGTGTTGTCCTTTCCAGATTTTGGTATCAGGATAATGTTGGCCTCATAAAATGAGTTAAAGAGTACTGTCTCTTTTTCAATTTCTTGTAAGAGTTTGAACAGGATTGGTATTAGATCCTCTTTGAAGGTTTGGTAGAATTCACTAGTGAAGCCATCTGGTCCTGGACTTAGCTTTGGGGAAGGTTTTGGATGACTGATTCAATTTCGTTATGGTGATCGGTCTGTTTAGATTTTCCAGTTCTTCATGGTTCAGCCTTGGAAGGCTATATGTTTCTAAGAACTTGTCCATTTCTTCTAGGTTATTGAATTTGATGGCATATAGTCCTTCACAGTATTCTTGGATGATCTTTTGTATTTCTGCGGCGTCCGTGATAACTTCCCCTTTTTCATTTCTGATTTTATTAGTGTCTTCTCTCTTTTTATCTTAGTGAGTCTAGCCAAGGGTTTGTCAATTTTGTTAATCTTTTCAAAGAACCAGCTCTTTGTCACATTAATTTTTTCTGTTGTCTTTTTGTTCTCTATTTCATTTAGTTCTGCTCTGATTTTTATTATTTCCTTTCTTCTGCTGACCTTGGGTTTCATTTGTTCTTCTTTTTCTAGTTCTTTAAGGTGTAACATGAGGTTATTTATTAAGGATTTGTCTTGTTTCTTGAGATAGGCCTGTAATTATATACATTTCCCTCTTAAAACTGCTTTGGCTGCATCCCAAAAATTTTGGTAGGATGTATTTTCATTGTCATTTGTTTCTATGTATCTTTTGATCTCTCCTCTAATTTCTTCTTTGACCCAGTCGTTCTTTAAAAGTATGTTTTTTAATCTCCATGTATTTGTGTTTTTTCCTGCTTTCTTTTTGCAGTTGATATCCAATTTCAAAGCCTTGTGATCAGAGAATATGCTTGGTATGATTTCAATCTTCTTAAATTTGCTGCGGTTAGTTTTATGTCCCAATATATGGTCTATCCTTGAGAATGTTCCATGTATACTAGAAAAAATTGTATAGTCTGATATATTAGGATGAAGTGCTCTATATATGTCAATTATGTCCATTTCATCTAATGTGTCATTTAGGGCTGCTATTTCATTATTTATTTTCTGTTTGGATGATCTATCCATAGCTGTCAATGATGTATTTAGGTCCCCTAGTATAATTGTGTTTTGGTCAATTTCTCCCTTTAGTTCTGTTAGTAGTTGCTTGGTATATTTCGGTGCTCCCTGTTTGGGGGCATAAATATTGATGACTCTTATGTCTTCTTGTTGTATAGTCCTCATTACCATTATAAATGTCCATCTTTGTGTCTTGTTATCTTTTTCACCCTGAAGTCTGTTTCATCTGATATCATTATGGCTACATCTGATTTTCTCTGGGTACCATTTGCTTGGAGTGTCAATTTCCACCCTTTCATTTTGAGTCTATGCTTGTCCTTGTAGCTGAGATGTGTCTCTTGGAGACAGCATATGGTTGGGTTTAGTTTTTTGATCCAATCTGCTACTCTGTGCCTTTTTATTGGTGAGTTCAGTCCATTTACATTTAGGGTGATTATTGATATGTGAGGATCTCCTATCATTCTATCTTTAGGTTTCTGGTAAGATTGTGTCTCCATGGTTTCTTTGCCTTTTTGTTGTTGTCTATTATTTCTGTGTGGTGGTATTCTATGATGTTTCTCTCTCTTTCTTCTTTTATTAGAGTATATATTTCAGTTCTGGATTTTTTTTTTTTTTTTTGAGTGGTTACCATTAAGTTTATGTAAAAGAAAGTTTGATATTTAGAGTATTCCATTTTTTTCATCACACTTACTTTCTCCATTCCCATATTCCGGTTCAGGCCTTTACTCTCCCCCTTTTTATGTTTTGGTTGCCACAAATTGTCCCTGTTGATGGTGGTCGAATAGTCTCCTTTAGTGTTTCTTGTAGTGCAGGTCATGTATTAGAAAATTCCATTAGCTTTTTTCTGTATGTCTGGAAAGGTCTTTATTCCTCCTTCATATCTAAAGGATATCTTTTCTGGATATATTATTCTTGGCTCATAATTTCTCTCTTTCAATAGTTTGAATATTTGGTTCCACTCCCTCCTGGCTTGTAGAGTTTCTGCTGAGAAATCTGATGATAATCTAATGGACTTTCCTTTGTAGGTTACCGTCTTCTTTTTCCTGGCTGCCTTGAGGATTCTTTTGTCATTGACTTTTGACAGCTTCAGTACAATGTGCCTTGGAGAAGGCCTGTTAGGGTTGAGGTAATTAGGTGTTCTATTTGCTTCTTGGATTGGAGGATCCAATTCTTTCCTCAAATTTGGAAAGTTCTCGTTGACTATATGTTTGGATACACTCTCTGTTCCCTTCTCTCTTTTTTCTCCTTCTGGTATGCCTATTATTCTTATATTGCTCTTTGTGATGGAGTCAGAAAGTTCTTTCATTTCTTTTAAGTCTCAAGTCTCTTTCTTCTTTCATCCGTGTCATTTCTAGGTTTCTTTCTTTGATGTCACTCATTCTTTCCTCCATCTGGTCAACTCTAATTCCTTAGCTTACTATTTCATTCTTAATTTCTTCTATTGAGTTCTTAATCTCCAGAAATTCTGTTTGGTTCTTTTTTAAAATTTCAATCTCTTTGGTAAAGTGCTCATGTTGTTGTTTGCTTGTGTTTCTGAGTTCATTAAGCTGCCGTCTGTATTTTCTTGCTTCTCGTTGAGTTTTTTCAGAACTGCAATCTTGAATTCTCTGTCATTTAAGTCACATATTTCCTATCTTTAACTTTATTTTCTGGAGACTTTTCACTTTCTTTCTGAGCTGTCTTGTTGCCTTGGTTATTCATTGCAATTAATGATTTATTATTTTCCTTCCTAGACATCTGCCGGAGTGGGTTCTGCAACAGGTTGATAGGATGATGTCTTTCTTTTGTTTTCCTGTACGTGTTGGTAGAATGTTTTATTTTCTCTCCGACTGTAGCCCTTTTGTCTGTCTCACACTGTAGTGTTATGTTTTCTCTGCACTATTCCAGCTTCTCACACAATGGGGGGATTCCTCGGAAGGCGCGCTTCTCCTCTGTTAATAGTTCACCTTGGTCATAGGGCACCACGTCCCTTTAGATGAATTCAGTAGTGAGCCTCTTTGTCTTGCCTGTCTGCTGTGCAGGGAGTCCTTTGTGGAGTTATAGTTGTTATAAATTCTAGCGGAGATTCCCAGAAGTTCACCTCACGTAGCCATTTTAATGACATCTCTTGTTCTCTCCTCATGTTTTTCTAGAGAAGATAGAGAAAATTAGGTATGAACTGTCTCATCTTCCTGCCATCTACATCTACAGACATCAGTGCTGTATCTCCTCACTTCCTTTCCTCTAGTCTCTGATACTAATGTTCTCTCAAGACTTATTCAAGTTAAATCCACCACCAGTTTAGACTTTGATTCCACTTCTTCTCCCTCTCCAGAGTCTTTGCTTTCTCTCTTCATCTTCTGATTTTTTTTTCCTGTTTGCATGTAAACATGCGTACATCTTTTCCATCCTAACAAAAATCAATAATAAAAATCACTTAATCCTACGTACATGCCTCTGGCTAAAATCCAGTTTCTTCCAGTATATTCTCACAAAACTTTTCTACTTTTGCAGTCTCTGTTTCCCCCCCTCTAGTCACGCTTCACCCCATAATGATATAGCTAAAATCCCCGTGAACTGCCATATTGACAAACTCAATGCGATGAAAATGAAAATCTCTCTGGTATTTGGTACCTTTGATCATTTTCTCTATTACATGTATTTTCTGTCCTTGAAATTTTATTTATGTTGTTTCCAAGACAGGTTTGGGTTAACCACGAAGGCTACAGAAGTAGCCTTTTAACTCTTTTTTTTAGTTTTTTAGGCCCACACGTATAATCTCCTGAGCTACAAGGGTAATCTAACAAAAAATGCAAATCTTACCATATCACTCCCCTGTTAAATCAATCAGATTTATATCATCTGAAGAGTAAAATTTTGACACTTTAAAGGGAAGGTCAAGTTCCTCTTGATTTGATCTTGACTTTCTCTCCAGCTTCAGCTCCATGTTTTTCTTATATTTCTGACTCTTAACTTTTTGTGGTTAAGAATTTCATCCTTTTGTGCAGGATTTCATCCTTTACTTACTATTTTCCATAATCAATCACTCTCCTGAATAGCCTTATCTACTCTTAGGGTTTCCTTTTGTTGGTAATCGCTTCATATCACTTGAAATTCACTATGTCAAAACTGAAATAATCCTTTCCCATCTAAATATGATCAATTTTAGTTTGGTTTTGTTTCTTTGTTTTTTGTTTTGTGTTTTTTCTTTCTTTCTTTTTTTTTTTTTTACTTATGTAACTTAGGTAAGGTAAATTACTGTTTTAACAAACTAATGCCAAATTAAGTACAATAAAGTTCAATACAGTTCAGTAACATGGCTTTTCTTCTTAGAGTCACTAAGAGATACAGACTTTTTCTATCAAGTACATGCCCACCTCTGAGGTCTTAAGACTACTCAAGATCCTTTGCATCTAGAGGAGTAAGAAGAATAACTACAAGATTACAAAAAGTTTTTACAAGGCAGGACCAGAAGTACCAAATAACCATTCTAACTGTATGCCACTGGTCAGAACACAGTCATAAGGCCACCCTAGCTGTAATGAAAGCTGGGAAATGCAGTCTATTTGTAAGCTTGGGAGGAAAATTAAAGGGGTATGCTGAACACACGGCATCATCTCTGCCATAACTGCTACATACCAAATCTTTTCTTCTCCTGTACTTCCTAAATACATTTCAAACCTGTTACCACCTTTACGTTTAACCCAACTAAACCTATTTTCATGGGTCAGACTTCATTATTCCTCAGAAGAACCACTGCAATAGCCTCCAAACTACAATCTTTGCCTTTTGCTTGAACTCCTCTTCTGTATCATTTGCACAGCTGCAGGAATATTCAAAGTAAAATAAAATTTTTACGTATAAATCTCCCCTGCTCAAATCCCTCCAGTGACTTCCCATCATGTACAGGGTAGATATACCATAAAATGGAAAAATAAGATCCTCCTGACTAGAAATCTGCCTATTTCACCGGTCTCAAATCTGGCTGTACATTGATTTCCATTTTATGCTCAACAAAGAATGAAATAATTCTGCTACCCTTAGAGCACGCCATTTAGTGTCTTTGCTCATTCTGTTTCCTCATCTGGAATACCTTTCATTTCCCTACTCCATAACCGTTCAGGGTGAATAAATGGTCTCTCATCAAATTTGCATGATCTCTGGTACCTTTATCAATCATCAGTGATTTACTTCATTGTATATAACCATCTGTGTTGGTACCTAAATGATTCACTAAACTCTGAGACTCTTGAAAATAAGGGCTGTTATCTAACTTATATTTCATCCCCATCTCTGACAGATCCACAGTGCTGAATAATCATCTATAAATATGAGTCAAATGAGCAAACTGCTCCTAAGCAGAGTCTTACCTTGAAATTCAGTGTCTTTGCCTATGTCCGTTGTACCCTACTTGTGTCGTGCCACTCACTTCCGTGGGACTATTTCCAGACTTTCACAAGTATACTGGCTGGAGTTTACTTTTGTATGGCCAGATAACAAGATAATAAGTATTGCTCTATTAAATTCCCCACTTTTGTACGTATCCTGGCACCACATAAGCTTCACAGGACACTTGGGCACTATGTGGTAAGCCCAGGGAAACTCATCCTAGCTTTCTGGAATTGGTCTCTTAAATCAAGGCAGGGTTTGTAGCCCATAACTGTCTTGTAAAAAAAGATTCCTGATTGTAACTCCGGCTACCACTCTGCACTCATTCAAGTAACCAGCAATATCTCACAGCCAACGATGTTTCATATGCTACCAATAGACACTTAAGATATGTACATTTCTACCACACAGTGGGATCAAGAATATAGCCATGATTAGAGTACAAAACAATATAGAGAAATTCAATTGAAGCAACAGAAGAGTGTGGGTCACACTCTAAGAGGAATTTCCTAGTCTTCTCTGAATTCGAAAGTTATTGGTGCCAATTGTGAACTTATTTTATGAAGCAGACCAAAACTGGACAGAAAGTGCTGTCCACTTAATGTTCCTCTATTAGGTTGTGGTCTCATTTCAAAAATTGTAGAGTCAAGGCTTCTTCTTCAATATCTTGATTGATAGTTTCAAACAATGATTCAGGGCGAAGTACTGAATTAGTTGTACTTGTGCCTCACAAAACGTACATTGATTTGCATTAATTAGAGCCATTGAATTAACTTAAATTATTGGGCAAAACAAACACAAGTGCATAACTTAAAATGCCTGGACTTATTAAATAAGTACTGTTTAGAGGTTAAGTATCTATAAATTTTGAATTTGAAGTATAACTCGATACCTTTTCTGATATGTAAAGGAAGACTAGAAAGCATTAAAACATTTAAATTTAGGAATATTTTGGAAAACTAGTATTTAGCCTTTGATTTGCTTTTAAGGGGATATTTCTAGAGTTCATTTGAGAGTTGTTTTTTTCTAATGGACAAAAATAAACAACATTATATATATGATATAGATATATGAAATATTTACTATAGTATAGTATGTTTTACTTCTTATATGTCTTTGGAGACTTGAAAATATATTTTAATCATATTTAATTATTTAAGAATAGATACAGCTATACAGAATATAGTTTTATTTTTTCAAAGCATGACTTTAATAATTAAATATTTGGTTAAATATAATAAATAAGTCTACACTTTGGCAAACAAATAGCATTTTCTTCAGATCAAAAGGTAACTGCAGCAGGACTGGGAAATATTCATTTCCCAGGCTATGCATTATACTTTCGTCAGTCCTGCTACAGTTTCTAATGTTGGTCATTCATCTTCTGTCAATTAGCTTTATAAATACCAGCTTTTCCGGGATTTATAAATAGATCCTTTAAAACCAAAATAAACCAAGATGCATTAATTCTGTCGTGTACATTATAAAGTACTAAAGATAAATAAGAATTTTTGAATTAACTCAGAAAAATAGAATATAAAAAAAGCATACAGTTGGATTCCACAGTAAAAGATCTTAACTAGTGATAACTGTGGGTGTTAGGAAATGATTCGTCAACGTCAGTGTTTTTAAATCTCAAATTACCGTAAAAGTTCAGAAAATGTTCCACCATCGTCCATTTCTGTGCCCTCTAAACACACACACACACACACACACACACACACGCACACACACACACACACACACACACACCCCAAATTATTCAAGACTCAAAACTGGAAAACATATACTAACACAAATTGTAAATTCTTCCAGACTGGCCAACACAGGAACATCTTACCCATGCAATAGATCAACTAAAAGTAGTTGAGGACCGTAGCGCTTCTTTGAGCTCTGAGGGTTTTGGGGAAGCAGAGGGAAGGTGGAAGCAGTGCTGAACCTCCAAAGGTTCATCTTATCATGAAGAAGATGAGGATGAAGAGTGCAAAGAGAGATCCCAGAGTGTCTGGTTGCTTCTATAACAAAGGGAAGGAGTAGTTTGAAAAAAAAGGGAGTGTCAAAGAACTGTGAACATTATTATTATTATTACTCTCACAAGCATTACACACTTATCTACAAAGCTTCATAAATTCCTCAGAGTGTCGTCCATGTGCCATCTCCTCTGTCAAAGTTTCCCAGATTTCGCAGCCTGAGCAAGAAATGATAGTTTCTGTAAAAATAATGTGCTATAAGTATACCATTTTACAGCACTTACCACTACATTGCATTAAAATTCTGTGAAATCTCTTTGTCCTCCTAGACTCTAGGATCCGTGGGAGCAGGGACTGTGCCTTTTTGACCCTAGCAGCCCCTCCATTAGTGCCACCACCACTGCTCCAGTATGTAAAACCATAATAGGTTTTCAATAAACACACGCTGAATGGATGACTGAGATGCAATCAGAGAACATTAAATGTATGTCAGGCTGAGTAGTTTAATTATGGACTGTGGAGAATGAGAAGCCAAAAAAGCAGGTGTCACAAATGCAAATTCCAAGTAGGTTTCCCAAAAGGTGACAAACGTATAACAGAAGATATATATACATATCTTCCTAGTATAAAAAGAAAAGTTATAAGTTAAGCTGTAAGGTTGATAATAAACCCCAGTCAATAGTTGATCACAGTATCAGGGAAACAAAAAGGCACAATGTGTACTGTGGAAAATATATGCCCTGGCTGAAGGATATGCCTCTTTCAATTCCAGTCTATTGTGGCAATAAAGAAATCTGGACTCAGTATTGCTAGATGTACCAATTTCTATAAAAAGCCAGAAATCAAGTATTTATATCACCTATCACAGTTTTAACATGTTGGCTTACAAATGCAAACACAGTGTGAGCTAAACAAAACCCACTGTGTGAGTCTGTAACAGGCCACCCAGGTGTTGATGTTCTCTGAAGTGTTCCTTGCAGGACTGACAAAGCTGAACTAGTACTTCAGGAAGTTCAGTGTCATGCCAGGCTGTGTCAATATTCCAGGCTGATGCACAAGATTATTCAAATCCAGTTCCCAAGGTTTTGAGTCCAGAATCACCGAGACAATGACTTACATATACTGTGTTTCCTGGTGACCCTATTATGGCACAGCCACATCAGTTCAGATACTAGGATCTCTACATTTCAGATAGCATCGTCCCTTCCCTTTTACATTTACAGTGTTATTGAGTTACTATCCTACTACATTTCCCACAATTCTTCATTAGCTTCATTCCACCCAGCCAGCTCCTTTTTTCACTCTCCCTAGAATCTGACAGGCCACAGAAATATCTGATTTCAAAGAGATGCTCGCATTCTATACTGATGCCATCTAGGAGTATAAATGCCCAATGTGACACTGCTGAGTGGAGACAGGTAAGAAAAATCATTACAGGTCTTTGTATTTTCTAATCTTGTAAAACCTTTTGAAGAGACAGAAATGTTTTTCTTTGTCGGCTAATGTCTTAGCTACTTATGTTTGTTCTATCTTTGCAAATCAAATGCAATATAGTTTTTGAATGATAGAACTGGAATGTGTACTCAAGATGTGACACCCATAAGATTGTAAGGAATACTGAAGGGACTATTCCATAAGACTGACAGTGACTCTGCCTCCAGCAGCATGGATTTCAATATAAGTCTTTCACAAAGAAATGAACTACCAAAAAAAATAAATAAATAAACTGCTATCCTCCCTGACTGAGATGCCATTATAGCAACGCAAAGACAAAGAGATTCATTTAAGTTAGGCTAGAGGTTTGATTCCCGCCTCCCCACAACTATCATCAGAGAGCATGTGTTAAGTTCTTATTCTCAAACCATTTCATGATATGAAATCTTTTCATACTTTGCAAGTAGGGAATCAATATATGAGACAAAAAAGCAAAACACACACAAAAATTTTAAATTGGCTAAAGCAAAATTGAGTTAATTAGGTCATAACAAGATTTTCTTTTTAACTAAATGTGAGTGTAATCAGACAATTCTATTTCCCAACCAGTGGAGATTATGGTTCTGTATTAAATGTATGCATTTGGAGGTTATATTTGCTTATTTACTGTCTGAGGTTGATATAAAACTGGTATATTCCCATATGCCACATATGTGGTTAACCCAGTTGCAGATTATTAAACCTTTATTTAGTAATTAGAAGTGTTCTTATAAAAATAATGGGATACATGCATCATTTATTTTCAGTACAGCTTTGCATAATTAGAATAATATGCAATTTGATCTACTAAGCTGCTAATTAAATACAAAATACTTAATGTGTACCAGAGCGTTGTGCTTTGAAATTGCACAATTGTCCATTGTGTGGTCATTTTCTTACCTCTGCCTTCCTCCCAAGCGTGGGGGAGTAATCCATAAAATAAGTTCAGAGAAAGGAATACTAAGAAACAATGAGAACCACAAAGTTCTGAGTTGGTCAACAATGTTACACTTCTCCAGGCAAGTAGAAATATCTAATTTGTGTTCTACCGCCTGTCCAAGCCCTTACTCTGTGTCTTTGAAGATGTGGATAATTAAGAAAAAGACCCCAGTCAGAAAAAGGAAAAGGGGAGCAGTTTTGGTGCCTAGATCATTGAAAAATTAGAAAATTTAAATAGAGTATTTCTGAAAAAACTAAGAGCTGGGCTTTCCAACTTCCAATTAGAAAGTCTGTCTTTATGAAGATTCACATCCTTGACAAGAGATCAAAGTCATGTATTCTTATTATTCTTTGTCCAATTTAGCTTCAATGTGCTATCAGATGAAATCTTATCACCTTATTAAGAATTTATCACTATTCTACTCAAGAATTTAGCACTTTCCACAATGTATCCAACCTTATACATTTTTCAAGGCCTTCCCACAGCCTTTGCTACTTTTAGAATAACAATGAGTGTGGCGAAAACAATAAAAACTAATATTTCTCCTAGATATTGTGCTAAATGTGTCACATTATTTTATTTAATTCACTGAGGTAAAAAAATGAGAAAACAGATTGTGAGACGTAACCTAATTTGGTTTGAGTCTTACTGCTTCTGTGTTGAGCCAAATCCAAGGTTATATGATTCAGAACCATTGTTCTTAACCTTGCACTGCATGCTACAAACTTCACAATATTCTACTTTTCGAAACCTCCTCTGCACTCACTCTAAATGAATCAGACCAGACTCTTTCATGTACTTCGCATTGACTTACTCTTTTCTCAGTGCCTTAGTTTTCATGCAGTTTCCTCTCTTAAAGTGTGTACTTTGTCACTTAGCCAAATATTCCTCCTCTTCCATGGCATGAGTCACATGCCTTGTGACTCCATCTTTTCCACCCCAAATGCATACCTCAGATCTAAGATGTATTCATATTCCCATAGGGCCCAGTGTAGATACAAATGTGATTATCTCTCAATAAATATATTTCCTGAAAGCATTAATAGTAAAGACAAATAATCTATTATAAAATTAAGAATGTAGTCATGCACATTTGATTCCTTGTTATAAAAGATATGTTTGCTGCCAGACATATTTCCTGTGCCAGATTTTCCATCGTCAACAAAATTTTCAAAAAAAAATTCATTCACTTTCTAACTGCCATTAGTCTGTGTCCAATTTTTTTTCCTTAAGAGCTTCCAAATTTCATTTTAACTGCAAGTGCTGCTGCCCAATACAAGCATTATACAGCCAGAGGAGGACTTGTCCTTGCAGAGAAATGGGGTCCATTTTAATTTGGAGGCAAAGGAAGGGACTATTTTGAGGTTGCACACATTATAAAAAATGGTGCTCTCCATTCCTCCTCTCTAGTGTGCCTGCTCCCTTTACCCTTAAGCTCAGGTCCTTAAGTTCTCACTCTTGGGGCTAGTCCTGATTTGGCCAGGATGCTCAAGGATTGCTTTTCTTGAGAAGCTGGTGGATTCACTATAGCTCCAGCCAAGTTGATTGCATGTTATTCTGACACCTTTATCCAAAATCCTAACCTTGTGATGACCAAACTCCATTTTGTCTCTCTGATGTATTACTGGCAGGGCATGGGTGACTGTCAAATTGTCAGTCAGGCTGGTGGTAGGGAGGGGGACTGCTCTGGACCCTTGGCTGGCTTGGTAGCGTGGTTACCATTTCTCTATGCTAGGCAACATCAGGCACATAGGTACGTATCCCTTCAAGGGTGTCAATTTAGACTCACTGCTTAAATGTCCTTACAGAATAGCCAGCATGATATAGTGATTGAATGGACTCTGGAGCCAGACTGCTTAGGTTCAAGTCCTAGCTTTGATAAGTACAACCTGTGTGACCTTGGATAACTTATTGGATCTCTTCATATCTCAGTTTTTTCAATTATAAAACAGGGATGATGATAGGAACTGCCTAACATGTTTTTCTTAAGGATTAAAATGAGTTAAGTATGCAAAGCATGTAGAGTGCAGAGCAATGATAGCTTTCAACTGTGTCACCTATTATTGTTTCATATTTGTTGAGTAAGGAAATAAATTTAAGAAGTAATAAATTTATTGCATAATACATTTTTTTAACTTGTCTCCTTTCTCCTCAAGACCAAAAACTCCTCGAGGGCAGAGAGCAGACATTACTCATCTTTGTATATCCCTAGCACTTTGCAGGAGAATGGTACATTGTATGAACACAATGACTATTTGCTGAATGAAAGGAAGTTGTGGTAATTAAAGATAAGGGGCAAAGTGAAGTAGAGTTAAGATTTTCAAAGTCAAAAAGGTTTAGGAATAATAAGACACATTGGTAGGTTAGTCCTGATCAGTGCTGAAGTCACACTCTTACTGATGGTGACGGTGCAAGGGGAGAGAAAAATTGAGAGACAGGTGTTCAAGTTCTCAGAAGCCAAAAAAGTATGAACCAAAAACATTAAGCACTGGCATAAAGATTAGACTGCTGGCACAAACAGCACATACAGAGTTCTATGAAGAGGAAGTAATATTGTCTGCTGATAAAGGTAAATAGAGAAATGCCAATATTACTTATAGTATATGAGGCAGGGGAACCCTTAAGATGGCTGCCTACTTCTTATCTTTTCTCAAATATCTTAATGTAATTTTCAAAACCGAATTCTTGATTTTTTTTTCATTTCCTCCCACCAAAGTATATACATATTAATATTAACAGTGTTGTTGAATTGTTTCCTAAAACTTTGTACATTGATGTCCTAACCCCCAGTATCTCAGAATGTAACTGTATATGGAGGTAGCATCTTTAAAGAGATAATTAAGTTGAAATGTTGAACTAACATTACGGTGGGCTCTAATCCCATATGACAGGTATCGTTATAAGAAGAGGAATCTTGGACATAGGTAAGTACAGTGGGAAGACTATGGGAAGATACAGGATGGTAGTTGAGAATAATGAAAGTGGAAATAATAGAGAGACGCTAGTTTGATTTTCTAGGCATAATCAGTCTGAAACCCCAATGTTCAGAGACCTGATGTGATTAATTTATTTCCAGAGCCAGCAATCCACTCAAAGTCCCAAAAAACGTTGTCATAAAAGTTCTCCTCATAGTCCCTATAGTTCTCAGCATAAATACTTAAAGAATTGACTAGTATTGCTAGTATGCTTCTCTCTGACGGAATGAACATCAGCCTCTGCTGGTTTGGAGACCTCAGGCTTCCATGAGGAAACTGGATTGTGATGAGGAGCAAATAAGCCGTGAAAATAACTCTGCTCAGGTGGTTAGAGGGAGAGTTCTGTAGTACCAATGAGCTCACCACTCAGAATGATTTGGCAGTGGAACATTCTGAAAAAGGACCAATCAAGGTGCTAAATAAAATACAAAGCTTGATCAAAAGAGACCTCAGGTGGTAATGTGCATATGTTATAGCTTTGGTGCCTCCTTTCCCTCCCAGGCTGCCCTTGAGCTGCAAGTAGAACTGAGTTCACCTGAATGGAAGTGTGAGTAAAAAGGAAGGAAGGACAGATGGTTGAGTTAGTGATCGAGCCTGATGGTCACCTCAGGGCAGTGTGACATCAGGAAAACCCCCATGTGTCCTAACAGAAGCAGTGCTTTTTCACCAGCAATCTAGAACTACCCATAGCCAGTAGTTCTAGTATTGATTATCAGCAGCAACACTAACCAGTCAACAAGGGACAATACCAATAACCAGTCAAGACAAGAGGTGCCTGCCTCAACCCCACACCAATTTTCCTCAAATCTGATTCTTGCATAAAAATGTTTCTGACTAGTGAAAACAAAATGGAAACAATGAAGAGAGATGCACCTGTGAACACAATTGATCTTCTATTTAAACAATTTTTCCTTCAAAAGTCTTGTGATTTAAAAAAATATATGTATCTTTTTCCAGTGTTAACTTGTTTAATATACCAAGACAACTAAAAACTTTGATTTCTCAAGTTGGAGTTTATACTTTTTTCCTTTTAAAAATATTTTTATTAAAAAATATAGCTAACACATATCAGTTTCAGGTGTATGCCATAGTTGTTCAACATTTATATACCTAGAGAAGTGATCACCATAAGTCCAGCCACCATCTGACACTGTACCCTGCTATCACAATTTTATTGACTGTATCCCCTATGCTGTACATTACATCCCCATGACTTATTTGTTTCATACTTGGAAAATTGGATCTGTTATAGCCCTTCACCTTTCTCCCACCCTTTTTAATTTTTCAATTACAGTTGACATTCAATATTATTTTATATTAATTTCAGGTGTATATCATACTGGTTATCATTTGTATAATTTAAGAAGTCATCCCCCTCGGCCAGATGGCTCAGTTGGTTAGAGTGCAAGCTCTTAGCAACAAGCTTGCCGGTTCGATTCCCTCATGGGATGGTGGGCTGTGTCCCGGGCAACTAAGACTGAAAACAGTGACTGGACTTGGAGCTGAGCTCTGCCCTCCAAAACGATTGAGGGACAATGACTGATGGGTTCTGGAAAAACACACTGTCCCCCAATATTCCCCAATAAAAAACAAACTAAAAAAAAAAAAAAGTGGTCCTCCTGACTAGTCTAGTACCCACCTTGCACTATACATGGCTATTACCATATTATTGACTATATTCCCTATATTTCACTTTTCATCCCCATGACTATTTTATAACTACCAATTTGTACTTCTTAATCCCTTCACTTTTTTCACCCTGTCCCCAACTCCCTCCCACCTGTCACCCCAAATAAGTACCCATCTGACACCATAGTTATTAAATATTTTTGACTAGATTCCTTCTGTTATACCCTACATCCCCATGACTACCTTTTTCACAACCAATTTGTAATTCTTAATCTCTTCCCCTTTTTCACCCACCCTCTCAATTCCCATCTGAGAACCATTAAAATATTGTCTATATCTATGAGTTTGTTTCTGTCTTGTTTATTTGTTTTGTTCTTTAGATTCCACATCTAAGCACAATCACATTGCATCTGTCTGTCTGCCATACTCCACTCAGCACGGTACCCTCCAGGTCCATCCATGCGGCAGCAAATGGCAAAAACCCATTCCCTTACATTGTTGAGCAATATTCCATTGCATATATGTACCACCTCCTCTTTATCCATTCATCAATCGATGGACACCCAGGCTCCTCAACACCTTGTCTATTTTAAATAATGCTGTAATGAACATATGGATGCACACGTCTCCTTGAAGGATCATTTTGGGTTTCTTCAAATAAATACCAGGAAGTGGGGTTACTGGGTCCCTCTTTGTCTCTTGTTATAACCTTTGTTTAAAAGTCTATGTTGTCTCGTGTAAGCATTGCTCTTTTAATCTTTTTGCTTGTTTGTTTCCTTTTCATGAAATAACTTTTTCCATCTCTTTACTTTTAGTCTGTGTGTGTCTTTCAGTCTGAAGTGAATCTCTTGTAGGCAACATATGTAAGGGTTTTGTTTTCTTCCCCATTCAGCCATCATATGTTTTTGATAAGAGCATTTAATCCATTTGCATTGAAAGTAATTGTTGACAGATATGAAGCTATTGCCATTTTATTATTCATATTTTTTATTTTATTTTTTAACCATCTTAAAGAAGTCCCGCCAACATTCCTTTTAATACTGGTTTGGTGGTGATGAACTACGTTAGCTTTTTCTTGTTGGGGAGCTCTTTATCTGTCCCTTGATTTTAAATGATAGTCTTGCTGGGTAGAGTATGCTTGGTTGTAGGTCCCTGATTTTCATCATGTTGAATATTTGTGCCAATCCCTTCTGGCCTGCAAAATTAAAAAATCAACTGAAAATCTTATGGGAGCTCCCTTATAAGTTACCAGTTGCTATTCTTTTGCTGCTTTGAGATTCTTTCTTTGTCTTTAATCTTTGCTATTTTAATTATGATGTGTCTTGGTGTGAGCCTGTTTGGGTTCATCTTGTTTGGGACTCTTTACATTTCCTGGACTTGTATGTGTATTTCCTTCACCAGATTAGGACGATTTTTTTTCTTTAAATAGGTTCAGTCATTATTTCTTCAAATAGGTTCTCAGTGCCTCTCTTCTCCTTCTGGTACCCCTATAATGTGAATGTTGTCACACTTGTTGTTGTCCCAGAGGTCTCTTAAACTATCCTCATTTTTTTTTTTTTTTGGATTCTTTTTTCTTTTTGCTGTTTGGGTGTTTTCTGCTACCTTGTTCTCCAAATTGCTGATTTGATCTTCTGCTTCATCTAGAATGCTGGGGATTCCTTCTAGTGCATTATTCATTTCAGATATTGTGTTCTTCACTTCTGACTGGTACTTTTTAATGGGTTCTATGTCCATTTTTATGCTTGATATCTCTTTTGAAGTTCTCACTAAGTTCCTTGAGCATCCTTATAACCATTGTTTTGAACTTTTTCTCTGGTAGTATGCTTGCTTCCGTTTCATTTAGTTCTTTCTCTGGAGTTTTCTCCTGTTCTTCCATTTGGGATGAATTTCTTTGTTTCTTCATTCTGCCTGCCGCTCTGTGTTTCTTTCTATGTATTATGTAGACCTGCTATGTCTCCCAGGCTTGCCCGGTGGCCTGATGTATGTAGGTGTCCTGTGGGGCCCAGTGACACAGTCTCCCTGGTCACCTGGGCTGGGTGCTCCAGGAGAGTCTTTTGTGTGAGTTGTATATGCCCTTCTGTTATATTTGAACATTGATTGCTCTTGGCATGTCAGTGGGTGAGATTCACTGGCAGACTGGTTGTGGGGTTTTTGCCATGTCCACATCTTATGAGCTGATGTACAGGGTGAAGTGGAATCACCGCAGTAAGCCCTGGTGCATGTTGAGACTGCCCTTTGCATGCTGCTTGTGGGAATATTGGGTGGTGCTCTGCTGTGGTCTGAAGCCAACCTCCAGGTATGTTGGTTCTGGGGCCTCTTAGGAGGGGCTCTGGTGCAGGCCCAATGAGCCAATGCCTGTGACTGGCTGGGGACTACCTGGTAGGAGCTGCAAAGTGATCCACTGTTGGTTGTTTCCTGTGCTGGACCTGGAGGCAGATGGGAGAGGCCATACTGTGAACCCAGGATATCTGCCACCATTATTCAGTCTTGGGTAGCTTTGCAAATTATTAGTCTTGGGTAGCTCTGCATAAAGACTGGAGACTCCAAAGCCAGCTGCAAGCTGCTGACTTCCATAAGGTTCTGCTGCTGATAAAGCCTCATGCAGTATAGAATTGGCTATGGTGGGGGTCTCAGGAAGACCAAGGTAGAAGGAGAGGAGCTCACCAGACCAACTGAGATTCAGATTTAGCCATGGGCATGGGGAGAGGGCTCAGTACAAGAAAGATGGTGCCCGCCTGCCAGCTGCACAGGAGAAGGAACTCACACAGGGAAAATGGCAACTATCTCTGCAGTCCTCAGATTGCAGCCACACAACTCATTATTTTCTCGTATGTCTCCGATGCCCCCTGATTCAGTGTCCCTCCCCTGGAACCCAGGGTGAATGCCTAAGAGCTAGTGAGGTGGTGCACAGACCCTTTATGAGGATGTCTAGGTTTCCTGCAGCCTTTTGTCCCACCCAGACAGTTGGAATCCACACTGTTTTTCACAGGCAGATGTTGTGAGGGCTCCTCTTCGCATCACCAGTACTCCAGGCTGGGGAGCCTGGTGTGGGGTTGGGGTCTCTCACTCCTCCAAGGGGAACCTCCGAGGCCGAGATATTCCTCCTGTTCTCAACCACCACACAGATGTTTGGGGCCAGACCATTTTGCATCTCTTCTCCTCCTACCAGTCTTGACATGGCTTCTTCTTTATATCTTTAGTTATAAAACTTCTGTTCAGCTAGACTTCAGATGGTTCTCCAGGTTGATTGTTCTGTAATTTAGTTGTAATTTTGACATGTTCATGGGATGAGGGAAGCACAGCATTTATCCACTCAGCCATCTTGGATCTCCTCCCCTTTGTCCTTTATTTTTAATGTCTTTCAATGGCTTCATTTTCCCCCAAAATCCCTTCCATTTCTACATACAAGGGAAGTTCATAGATAAATTAAAACCATTTCCCCCCTCAGAGAAACAACATGAATGCTCTAATTTGAAGGGAATGACAAGGTATGTACTGATGTGATTGGCAAATACAAAATCTACTCTAAGATGTGGTTTTAATATGAAGCTTTTTAAGCAGTATCATAGAGGAAAGTGCAGTCATCTATGGTATCAGGGGATTTCCATTCTAATCCCAGATGAGTTGACTAGTTTTTACATAAATTTTGGCATGAATTATATTTTATCTGGGTCTCAGATATATAATATAAGGAGTTTGATCTAGGAAATATCCAGCATCCATTACAAATGTGTACATTTATGACTACTTATGTTTGGGAATGACCCCAGACTATTATTAACTAAAGGAAAGAGACCTCTGACCATTGAGCCGTTCCTTGGTGCATTGTGAAATGCCATTTCATATCAGACTGAAATATAAAAATGTTTCAAGATAGAACAAAATATAAAACTAAAAGGAACATTTAAAACATTTATTCCACATAGGACAATACATTAAAGAGAAAGGTTATGGCTACAGCAAAATTGCATGAGCACAAGGAATGCATTTGTCATATTTGTTGCTCTATTGTCAATTCCTGGCTGAGAATGACATTTAAGAAGCAATCAAACAACTATTGGTTAAAAGAATGAACGAATGAATTAATGAATCAGTCGATCAATCAATCAATCAATAAAAAATAAATTTGTTCCAGTGGAAAAAAAGAAGTTTTTTTTAAAAAAAAGAGAGAGAAAAAAAAAGAGAGAGAAATTACTTTACTAGCTTCCTTTGATCCCATGCCATCACCACCCTGCGAGGGTACAGGACAATGAAGATAGGAGGCATGATTAACATACTAATGCATTCTCTGCCTCAGAACCTATACAACCCAAGACACTGTGTCCAATGGGCAACCACTGCATTCCTTCATTGGATCCGCAGTTATTGAATAGGAATATTTAATACCAATGCTGACCACTAGGCTTCTGCATTAGTGAAAGTTTATCTTGCTGAATGTAGCCTCTAATGCCTTGTTTCAGATTTGTATCTTCTTTCTCCCCATTATCATGAGTGTCATTCAAATTCAAGTTTCTGCCTTGGTCACTGCTTTACGTTCTGATTTCAGTAAGTTATCAGCTTCCATCGTCTCCCATTGTAGTTGGGGACCCAAGTAGATTTTTCAGATTCCCGTAACTGTGTATTGGAATCTTCACCTAAATTTCAATTCAAAGCAAGGCCCTTGTTATCTATGGTCATCTATTTCCTCCATCTAATATTTATCTTATTAACCTAGAATTCTGAATAATGCTCACCGGGCTTTCTCATTCTGTGGGTCTTTTTGGAGGTCCTTCCTACACAGCCTTTTTGTTGCCTTGCTTTTCTAATGGAATCTGCACTTATAGATGCACCTGACATGAAAGCCAGCATTAAACTTCCTTATCCTTGTATAAATAAATCATTGTACCTGCCAAGTTGTCCTGCACTGTAATAATAAGTCATTGGTTTTCCCTATGGTAGCAATTAACAATGGTTTACATTTTTGGATGTATGAGAACATGATCTAGCAAAAATAAGTATTTAGACCCTAAACTTTGAAATTATCAACCAGTGAGAAAAATTTCAATTCTACAACAAAAAAAGTTTTGCATCATACTATATTTGAAACAAAATAAGAAAGAAAAGGAAAATTCACCTATGATCTTGTTATTTAAAATGGTATGAAAAAGAATTGAACGGGTTCCCCTTCACTTTTTCCAATCCTATGCCTGGAGAGAGTGATTGTTAGTATTTATTGAATACTTACCATGTGCCAGGTACTGTTGCAGGCTTTGAGAACACAGAATTGAACAAAAACGTTATTTTCCTCTGCAAAGCTTATATTTTGATTAGTAAAACATACAAATCAAATAAAATTAAGAGATAACATATATAATGGTATGTATGTGGTAAGGAGAAAAAAACAACCTTAACTAGAGATAGGAAGTGATATACTGAATTTTTAGATTAGCTGGTTGGAAAAACTGCACAGAGGAATTGGTTAGTCAAACCATTCTCCAGGCAGATAGAATGGCAAGAGCAAAGGCTCTGAACTGAGAATGTGACTAGAATGTTTGAAGGCCCCAAGGGCACGTGTAGGTGAAGTGGAGGGAAAGGGTTCAAAAAGGAAGTGTTAATGACAGCAGGTGGGGAAGGCCAAGGGTATATGTCTAAGTACTCTGATTTTTACTCAGAGACAGATGAGAAAAGTGTTGGAGGATTTTGAGAAAAAATAAAATTATTTCAGTCTAGTTTTAAAAGGTCATTCTGGCTGTGTTGAAAAAAGACTGAAGGGGGGAAAGGATAAATCAGGAAGACAACAAAGATTTGCAATAATTCAGGCCAGAAATGGATGTGAATAAGTGTAGTCCTAGAAATCATGGTGACTGGGTTTGCGATATAATTTGAAGGGAAAGCCAGTAAGTGTAGGGAGCCATGATTTCTTGTTATTCTGAAGCCTTGCAGACTGGCTCAGTTTTAGTTCCTGAGGCATTGTCTCTGCCTGCAACTGGAGGGTGCTTGCAAGCTGCTGGGGATTGAGGTGGGAACGGCCAGTTCCCCGACACAGATCACTGATGATTATCAGGGTAATTGGTGGGCTTTGTCATTGAGATAATGACTTTGGGAAAGTTTCAGTGAGTCTGTAGTTTATATGTTAAAGTTGAAAATTTTACTTTCAATGAGGTAATGCACACTCGTGATTGTTAAGCTGCACGTACACAGGTGGTATAAATTGGTAAAGGAAAGTAAACTCCGCGCTTCAGGATCACTGAAGACCGGCCGCATCATCATTTGTGTGAGTGTCTCTTTTCATTCCCACTCCCCCATTCAGGTACTGTTCGATTTGTGGCGGCTGGCCCGCCACAAGTAAGATTTGGTAGTGGCTTAGATGTAGGGTAAGCAACAAAGAGGATATTCAAGGATGCCACCCAACGTTTAAGGCTTAGGAACTGGAAGGACGGCGTTGTCATAAAGTGAGTGGGAAGACTACTAGAGCAAGTTTGGGATGGTGAAAGAATCAGAAGTTTGATTTTTAGACGTGTTAACTTTGAGATAATCATGCCATTCAAGTGGAGAAGTAAGTAAGCAATTGGATGTGAGTTTGGAGTCAGGGAAAGGATCCATAATGGAGATAGAAGACTGGTGGTCATCAGCCTATAGAGGGTATTTAAAGTTAGAGTGTGGATGTAATCACTAAGAAAGCGATTCTAGATGAAATGAGAATAAATTTAAGAACAGATTTTTAGCGGACTTTGAAGTTTAGCTGACAGAAAGAGTAGAGAAACTAGCAAAGGAAAATAAGAGTAAGGAACCAGAGATGTAAGAAGAAAACTAGGTGAATATAGTGGCTTATAAGCTAAGAATAAAAAGTGATTCAAGTAATGTATCTTGTGATTATATAGTCATATATGGATAATCAAATATAAATGGATGTACATGCATGCATATGTGTGTGTTTATGTAGGGGAATTTTATTTTATAAGATGATTAGGCTACACCAGATCTAAAATCTGCTTTTTAAAAATTAATTCATCATGGAAGAAGTTTTTGCATCATCTTTACTCTTAAGATTAAAGACATTTTATTTTCAATTTCCAACTTTCCCGCATTATTAAAACAAAGCATCATGATGAATTTTTGTTCTTTTAAAAAAGCACAGTACAGCGAAAATTTTGGCTGTGAATTTTTAAACTAACACTTGCTCTCCTCTATTCAGTTAGTAAATATTCTCTGTAAAATTAAGAAATCAAAGAGAAACAAAACAAATAAATAAAGGAGTAGAAACGAAATAGGAAAAATATCAATTTATTCTTGTTTCTTACCACTGCTATTAGTACATATCAATTAATGCTGATTCTTTTTTATTAGAATGAGGAAATAAGCTTTGAATAGAACAGAAATTTTATGAAAAAAATATGAAACAGCTGACAGTTTTCGCTTATTCTTACCAGAGATAATAATACTGTTTTTCTGAGTCTAACATCTATTTGTTTCATAAAGACAAACTCAGTGGGAAATCACCTATTTGGGAACTCTGTGATTTTTATTAGAAAGGAGAGATGAAAAATAAATTAATTAACAGTATTTACAATGTGTTACTATTCACACATTTAAGGAAGCAACAATATCATGCTTTATTTCACTCCATCTGGAAAACATTGAATGAGTTGAAGGCATTCTGTTAAAAGGTATGAATAGAATATCCTTGTAAGACTCTTCTCAATGCCCCCCACTTCCTAATTTCTCCCAAATGAGGGCCCTCTGTAAACAGTGAATTAGCTATGTCACAAGACATTTATCTACTAAAACATAAGTGAAAATCAAATAGACAATTACTGAATATTGACTACATACCAGAAACTGTGGTGGACAGTTTGTACTTTATATAATGTTTCAGATTACCCATTGGTGTTCAAGTGGAGTTTGTAGAAATACTCATTTAAAGTAAATTTGTCAAAGAAAATAAAAATTTTACAGCGCATACTTTAACGACTTCCTTAATTGGGAGTAAGTACACTGGCAAGCACAACTTGTCAACCAATAGTTAAGATCCAAGGGTTATAACAAACTAGACATGTCGTTTTAAAATTTCTGAGTATTTATGATACATATAAAAACAGCATTCGAATTGCCTATGTATAAAACTTACACTGAATAAAAACAATGGAGGTGGGCAAAGTTAGTCTGTTTGTCTTCCTCTTCGGCCCATTGAATGCCATTCTCCTACTTCTTCATTCACATTGTTAATTTTGAAAAAGTCAGCTGACTGAAGTTGATTTCATGTGCAGCAGTGCTTCCTGAAAAGATATGTAGTAAACAAGTAAGAAAGGATTTCATGCTGTGAATGATTTCTAAACTGACATTCATTCAGACCAGGCATGTAATCTCAGCTCTGCTGCTAATTAACTGACCATTTAATCTTGTCTTTTAGGTTCCTATGCCCTCCGTTACCCTCTTAGTAAAATGAAGAAAGCAAACCCCGGCTGTGCACTCACATGAGAATGAGGCCATGGGATGCTGGACGGCAACACCTAGAACAGAAGCCCATTGAACTGGAGCATCCATTCGTAGGTGAGTACAGAATCTTTTCCTTGGTAGCCTTGAAATTAAGAGAGAAAGTTATCAGCATATGTGAACCTTGTTTCTGTTTGTGGGAATTATGGTTACCCTTTGTAGACTTTTATTCTTTCTTTTCCTACAGAGATGGTTTATCTTTTAATTTATTATGTTGCATCTGAGGGTTGTTATTTGTTTTCTGATTATACTTTGGCAATATTTAGGTTAAAACTGCTGTTAGTTTTCATTCACTTTCCTTGTCTTTATATTTTTGTCTTTGCCCAATACACTTCCTCTGAGTTGACTTTCTGCAGCATTAATTGTTCTCTGTAGTAACAATTAATTACTTATTTTAATATCTTATCTTATTTTTGGAAATAAGTCTGGAATTTCTGAGAATAAATTTTATGTGTGTATTTCCTACCTCACAAATATTTGTTGAATGACCAACTTTCAACCCTGTCTCCTCTTGTTGATTCATGTTCCTTTTTTTATTGATGCCAATCTTTTTCATATCTTGCTGAGAACACACAATTGATGTTCCAAATTGATGTTCTAAATGTCCTCTTTCTTTCAGAAAACCATTTTCAAAATTAAGCTCTTGCTCTCATTCTTCATAACAATTCTTGTCTTTTCTAAGCCATCATTTCATTTGTTTTCTGGTTTGCTTTGCTTGTTGAATATTCAGTTGCCCTTAGATGGGATGTGATGAGTCTGAGCCCAGAATTTGGTGGTTCTGAGATGTTCATCCCTTTCAATGTAGTGCTTTTTCTGCTCTAGGTTACCATAAACATCCCCACTCAGATCTAGACAGAAGGTCAGTTTGGAGCATGAGGATCCAAACTCTGTGACATGCAGTAGAAATTTGTTGAAAGTAGGGCTGGTGGACTGAGGCTCACTTTCCTGCAAGTTCTCTGAGTTGGGATGCTCCGTGTTCTATTCATAGAATTGTTTTGTGGCTGTCTCATCCTAAGTATCAGTGTTGTGGCTGGACCAGCCCTTGTGTCTATTATTATGATTGCAAGACACCCTTAGCAATAACCATCAGGAAACTTTGCAGGAGACAATATTCATTACTTACAAGACCTGGAAATTACATGGCACACCTGTGGCCACACAGCAAGGTCAAAATTAGAGAAAGAGAGAGAGTGCATGGGCCTGGGGTTCTACTTTTATTGGGGTCATGTGTGGAGGTCTAGGATTTTCTGGGCTCACTCGTTCTTGGTGAATTTAAAACAAAAGAGTGGAGATTTAAAGTAGGGAAAAGAAAGAAACAAGTGACTCAAATGGTCACTTATTGAAATCAACCAAGATCTCTAAAACAAAGGGATAAGGTGGGCTGGCTCTTTACCTGGTTTTATGGCTGGCAGTATGGCCTTCTTGAAATGGATGCTTGGCAATCAAAGCTTAAGTCCGGCACTTGATTACAAAAAGAAGAAACAACTGTCGGGGCTTCTACTACGAGAATAAAGATACGAAACACTACAATTCAAAACATGCAGTTCTTCTGCTGGGTGCTCTTCTATCTGTCTTTCCTGACAACAAGTTTTCCCTTTGGCAATTTAGCATCATGTGTTACAGTGTGTTTCTATGTGTCACATCCTAGTTCCTGCCATGTCACCAATTAGGTGTTGTATTGTTGAAGGGATCCAGGCAGAAAAAATCTAATGGGAGTGGAGTGGGTGACTGGCTGTATCTGCAAAGGCAGTTGCCAAGCATTTGGGAGTATGAAGGGCAATTTTGGGTCATGGAAATAGAGGGGAGCAACAGAATAGTGTTGAGATCAGTATCTTTTTCAATCTCTCTTTAAAAAAAAATTGGGGGAGGTGGATGGGCCATTGGAAAAAGGTGTTCCTCTGCAGTTCTCTAATTCAGAGGATGGAAGTGTGATGGGTACCCTAAGGATGGATTTCTCAACACATCACCATAGAAAATGCACCAAGTATGAGTGGACCCCTGGACTTTACCAAATAAGTTTCTTTTACATTTAGTTTACTCTGCCATTTTCAGTTTTTGACAATTCAGTTTTTTTGAATATTTTTATGGGTATTTACTGTGAAGATGAGAGAACACATCACTCACTACAGAATGCCTACTACATGTGAACAAAAGAGCTTTTAAAGCTTATCTGAAATCAAAGCCACTTGTCCAGATAGCTGGTTATATATGCCCATATTTCCTCTAAGGCTCCTATGACAGTTCTTAGATTGGACTGTAAAAATTTGAGAGTATATTGACAAACACATAAAGAAGCAGTTTTATAGAGAAATGCAATGTCATAGCTATAAAGAACCCAGAGTCTCAACTTTTATTATTAGTCTACTTTTAAGTTCTTCCAGCTTAATACAATTTAAAAGGCAATGAGAATCAGATAAATTTCTTATTTAAATTTTTGAAGAATAATTTCCAAATTTTGAC